>NC_088780.1:140747891-141446225 GCF_958450345.1 Calliphora vicina | reverse complement strand
TCACTTTGTAATATCCGTTTGTAGTTAAATTTATGTTTTTACCCATTCAAATTGGCAAAAATGTATTTTATTCTTTGTAAATCTCTGCATATTTTATTGATTTTAACTATTTTTTTTGGCATTTGTTGGGATAGTTAAAAAATGCACATTATTTAGAAATATGGGGTAGTAGTTTGGGAAAATGGTTTATAAACGATTTATATATTTGGGTTTTAATAGTTGATTTACTTCGTACTTTGAATAAATATGAATATTTTCATAAAGCAAATAGGATGTTCATAATTCTCCTATTTGCTTTACGAAAATTTTGATATTTATTCAAAGTACGAAGAAAATCAACTATTAAAATCCAAATATATAAATATTTGGACACATAAGATGATAAGAAGAACACAAAATTGTCAAAGGAAACAGTATGAAACTCCGGATCAGGTACGTTAGCAAGCAAATTTAAAACATTTTGGGCCCCAGGACATATGCTCTTACTATAAGATGTGGCTGAACCACTGTATAAAATACTATAAAATAAATAGCCCTTTTCTGAACATAAGCACCACAACTTAAAGCCGAATCCAATTGGCTTTTATTTGTGCAACAAAACGATCTGATATATCCAAATTAGTATTATCGGCAAGATGCAAATACCTGTTTCAACATTGATAATGCCATGTCGGAGAAGACCAATAATGATCGATATGTGGTAAAGTATGATAACCAGACAAATATAAAATTCCAACGCAATTCTATTGGTAAAGGTTAGCAGTAGCATTATTTTCTCGCGCATAGATATTTGTAAAAGCAACCATTTCCGCAATAATGGAATTATCCAAATATAGTGCATAAATATCAAAAGGAGATTTAGGTCTCACAAAACAAAATGATATGCATTTATCACATAAAAATTACCCAAGGGTAAAATAAAACATATGTTATGATTTTGAAGCATTTTAATATAATAAGAAAAGAAAATAATTAAATTAGTATGCATGACGCTATATGATGGGTTTCGGCCATTGGTCGAATCAAAAATAAGAGTTTTATCATTTTGAATTTGATTTCTTTTTTTTCTTATAATTTGGTATTTTCTCTTCACGGAAAAGTAATAAAAATTAATTACTTTTTTATTTTTTTAATTTTTTTAACATTTTTGACTAAAAATTGCATTTTTTGCTCCATCAAGAAAAAATTCTGGTTTTACTTAAAGACAAAAAATAAATATATCAAAGATGTTAAAAAAATATAAAACTTAATTTCTGTTAAAACATATTTAAACAAATATGGTCAGCTTCTTAGATATTCACTTACAAAGTTGCTGGTCGAAAATTCGACCACCAGCCGAAAATGGGTTAATGGCAAAAACTAGCAACCTAAAGATTAAATTGGGTATTCCAAATTATATTACGATATATTATTCCAATATAGTTTTACACTAATTCGAATTTTAAATATTTCTTCACGAAAAATCACTAAATCAAGAAATATCAGGTTTTTATGATAATTTTTTTTTTTTAAAACGTTAATACTATAAATTACAAAGGTTTGCATTAACACCAAATACTTATACATAGTGCTTATATATATTCTTCATGAGAATCACAAACCTTGTCTTCTTTTGAAATTGTTAACCTTTTTTTGGTATATTATATGCAAAATATGTATATTTATTTTTTGTGTATGCTCACTTTAATCCGTTTCAGTTTTAATCACATTTTTGCTTAATTAACAAAACCCCTTGTTGTTAGAAATTTTCATACAAAAATTAAATACACTGAAACACTTTTATTTAATATGTTTTTTGAATAGTTGCATTCCATGTTGGTTACATTGAAGATTTTATTTGAAACAACTTGCTACATTAACACACCAAGATCAAACCCAACTTAAACACAAAAACCTAATGTATCGTTTAATATTTGTAAATTATCTTTACAGAATGATTTCGGTTCATATAAGACTTGTTACTGTACAATTTCATCACGATATGATACTTCATTATGCTTTTAGTCATACCATGTAATTTAAAAACACAAAAATAGCAGTCGTAGGTACACCAAACTTCAAACTTAAATTCACCACACACTTTACACACATCTTAAAATAATTGAAATGCTTGTCCTCCGACCGGGATGAAATTTGCACCAAGTAAAGTAATTCATACACAATTTTCAACAAGATCGGTGAAGAGTTAGAGCGTTTCAAAATTTTGACATTTTGGCCAAAATGGTGTTTTTTTTCATCCATGTAACTTATTACCTATTGTTCTTAGTCAAATGTATCCCAAATAGTTTAGATAGATATTTCTTCAGTCTTTCTAAAAAAAATGTTTGCCCAAAATCAAAAACTTTTGTGATTTTTCAACAAGATCGGTCAAAAACTCCCTGAGTTAAAAGGGGTTCAAAAATTTGACATTTTGGCCAAACTGTTTTTTTTATCATCAATGTAACTTATTACCTATTGTTCTTAGTAAAATGTGTCCCAAATAGCTATTTGTTCAATCTTTCGAAAAAAAAAATAAAAAATCTTTGACATTTTTTTTTTCCAAAATCCAAATTTTCTTATGTGTCCACTTATTTTTGGCCTGATTTGGCATCCTGTCACTATGGTAAGCAAGGTCTTGGTACAAGAACAATAATGTGGTATTTGTACCAAAAGCGGCAAATCCAGTGGAGAGATATAGGGCTCTTGTTAAAAGAGGATTGCAGAGCACAAAAGAGGTGTCCGAAAGTGTGGAAGATTTTAAACGGAAATGGACTACGTGTTTGAGCAAAGTGACAGAAAGCAGTATAAAAACCTTAATGGAAGGGTTTCCGGAAAAGATTCATAAATTCATCACTATTGATTAGAACTATAAAACATATATTTTTTGTAAATTGTAATAATAATTTCAATCAAATAAAAAAAATCAAAACTGTAAGTTTAGTGGTTTAGTTTTTATTAGCATATATGCATGTTAAGATTTTTCGATCTCAGTCCTTAATTTTACCAAGCAACATTCTGTAAAAGGAAATTTCATAGCATCTTTCATAAACATAGTTACCGTAGATATAAAATTTAGTGTAAGTGTATTTCGTATATGAAATTCGGATCATAATTCACCTTACATTCCATGTAGAGCCCACATACAGGCATTACTTAGTCAACGAAACCAACATATGATTTAATGCTGTACTGAAACATGCTCGACTGAATTTAAAAACAAAAAGTCGACATCCTCATCGTCATCTTCACATGAATTTCATTTCAAATAAGCCACAAAAATTAAGAATTATAATATTAAATTAATATGATGCTATAGGCTTAACTACCCGCTTCAAAGTTTACAATGACGAAGTTTAATTTAATACATTTTGTACACATTAAAAAAAGTTTACAAACCTGCAAAGAGAAAAGAATAAAAATGAGCATTAGTACAATACAAATTACAAACAATCGGTGAAATAATTATGTATTACTTAACGCTAAAATAAAAATCCTCCAAAACCCCCAAAATATTTTCTTTAAGCCTTATAATACCCCCCAAAATAACAAAATAATGCACTTCAAATAATCCCTGGCATCAGTAAATACTTTTAACACACATTAAGCCAAATAGATAAAAGAAAAATACAAAAAATGACAGCAAAATAAACAATTAATATAGAATAATTAATTAACTTTTTAACGCATTACGCGCCCACAAACTCACCGCAGCACAGCACAGCACATTATACAAGTATTTATTCACTTATTTATTTATTTATTTATTTACTTTGTGTGGCATATTAATTACCCCATCATAAAATATAATTAACTTTTAATTTGTTTTCCAAACAATAATTAACACAATTTTGTATAAACATAAAGTGGGGTATATGTGTGTTGTTAATTTTTTAATGGTAATAAGTACACATGTTTTCAATTAACAACAACAATTCTTAAATATTGCCGAAATAATAAATTATATTTTTCATTTATAATTTATATTTATTTCCGTTTTATGTGAAGAAATTAAATTTTCACCACCTACACTTTTATTGTCTAAACAGTTGTTTGTTAAACAGTCTTTCCAACAGCGAAATTTTCAATTAAACAAATAATTTTCATTTAAGCTAGAGATTTTTGTGAAATTGTTATTAGGTTAATATAAATGTTTCAGTTTTATTTCTTGTTTTTTTTTTGTTTAATTTTCATTTAAAATTAATTTAAGAGAAGGCCACTTGTAAAGTCGTTAAATAAAAATTTTATTGACAGAACCGACATGAATGCAATGGAAGAAAATGGTTTGTAAAAATGGAAATTAAAGAGTGAAAAAACTTTAGTGTTGCGGTATTACCAAATTATATATGAATGCAAGTATGAAAGCATAGTAGGTCAAGTCCAATCATATATGAGAAAATAATTTTTCTTTTAAAATTTCAATAATTTTTTTTCATGAGTGATTTTTGTCAGCTATGATTTTATGGGAGCTAAGAGGTGCTTGGAAAGAGGGTTGAACATCAACACAGCCATTGTGCCATTTACTAAACGGAGAATTATTAGACTCATAGAGCCTACATTGAATGGCTCATCTATACGGTTTTATAGGGAGGTAAAATATCTTGGGGTTAAACTTGATAGGACTCTCACTTGGAATTCTCACTTATCCAAAACGTGAGGGTTAAAACCGAAGATGATTTACTGGTCTTATATTGCAGTTATAAGGCACAGATGACTGCAAGATCATTACTTGATAAGGTCTATCGCCTCATCTGTATTTCTACTACTGGATCTATGAGGACCAGTTTGTTGTTGTTTTTTTTAAAAAAAAAAAAATATATTGCTAATGGAGGAGGCCTATAGGAGTGCATCCAGATTACTGGCGATATCTCGAATAATGCCGGGTGATCTGTTTGACACATGCGCATTCAAGGCATCTTTGGGAATGATGCTAGTATTGCAGTATCAGACTATATGTTACCAACTTTGGTGTTACAAAGAATGTTTAGGGCCGCTACACCTGAAAGGAATGACATGGTGTCAGGATAATGCCGATTAAATGTGGTTCTAAACAGACCAATGTTGACACTGCGGCTGGTATTTATGGGACTAATGTTAAAAAGGGTACCCCAAAGGCGGAGATTTACGCCATCCATACTAGGATATTTGTTATGTCGGATAAGAGCAGCCTCTTAGAGCCTTATCATCACATGAAGTGAGGTCTGGTGTGTTTATGGACTGCTGGACATCCTTGAATGAACTAGGTGCGCACAATGATCTTGTGCTGGGTACCTGGCCATGAAGGTCACGCCGGCAATGAATATCTGGCCCACAGAAGCGTCCGACGTTCATAGATCCTGAACCGTTCTTTGGTATCCTACTTGGATACACTATGGATTGTATTCGTTCTTGGTTTGAATCTAAATTTCCCCGATTTTGTGGTAATTTACCAGGACTTGGACAGCCAAACGGTTCATTAGCCTATCCGAATGTAGATCTCAGTCGTTTCTATCGCTCGGAAAGAGTGACTGGAGAATACTTACTGAATTAATCACCGGACACTGTGGTTTGAAGTATCACCAATTTATTTTAGATAATTGATCTCTCACCAAATGGAATAGTTGGCTTCATATGTAGCATTAATCTGTTAAATTCATTTAAGGACGAACAAAATATACTACACCGAAAAAATTATATTTCAATTAAAACATTTATCTCATATTGAACTGGTTTCAATTATTTCATAATTAAAACCAGTTCAATATGTGACAAATATTTGAATTGAAACGGTTTTAGAAATAGTTTTTTCTGTGTATGGTTCGCAGTGCGTAAAGCCTCACTAATAATAGTAATAATAATGATGTGACCTATCCAGTTCCATTTTCGCCCTTGTATTTTAACGGCAGCCAAAAAGTTATATAGATCGAACATTTGAGTTAAATAGATTTGTTTTGACACGGCGAGAGAGAATTGTCGAGTTGGTCATAGGCTTGTGTCTCCTTTTTTATTCGATGATAGCGCCAATGTATCAGAATGAATCTCCAAAATCTCATTATCAATTACAAATTCTAATTGAATTGCCGTGATCAATACATGATTTATTCGGACGATAGTCAGCTTGTTGCATTTTGAATTGTGGTGTTATATAGTCAGAGATCCTTGTTGTTATTATGTGGGTTATTATTTTTTTCACTCAGTTGTTACGACTACTTAAACCACCTACTTTGTGGAAATGTTACTATTAAATTTTATTTGTAGTCCATAATTTGTATTTCAGGTAAGAATTTGTATGGAGTCTATATGAAGTAATGGACCGGTTTCAACCACTTTCAATAAGCTTCGTCTTCAATAAGCTTCGTCCTATGTAAAGTTGAAATGTACAGTCAGCCAGCCAGCCAGAGAGACTGACAGACATCGTCAAATGGACTCAGAAAGCGATTCTGATTCTGGGTGTTGCACTAATATTTTTGGGCATTACAAACATCAGCACAAACGCAATGGTGGTATAGGGTATAAAAATGTTGTCTAACAAATGTAGTGGACAGAAAATAAATACTTTTCCTTAAATGTAATACTTTTCTACCCTTCTACATAAACCTAATACATTTATTATTGTTATTATTTTTCAAGTTTGCCTCTCATACTTAACTTAACTTTAGTTTTGTATAAGGACTTTATTTAATAAGAATAAAAATTGTTCTAAGCTAGATTGCAATAAGATTAAAATAGAAAACAATTCTGAAGAAGAAACGGAAAGTTGTAACTACTAATTGGCTCTTAAGTGAAGGCACTTGAATATGAACTTTAGTTACAGTAAATCTAATATTTTATTTATACTACACTTACTTACACAAAAACTCTAGTCCATAGATAAATTCATGAACATTGTGAAATATTAAAAAGAAGGTAAAACAACTGAATACGAATATAAACAAATAAATAAATACTAGCAGACATTGTCTGGTAGCAAAGTTGCTTACTTTAATGGGGGGCTGTATAAAAACTTAGTCAATTGACATTTTTGAAGGGGAAAATTTACATGGCCTGTAACTTTATACATTAGTATTTTATGAAGCTGTAGTCGGATTTGATTAATTTAACAAAACATTATAAATGTAAATATATTTACTTTAAAGTAATTAAATTAAAAAAACATATTTTATCATAATGCAATTGAATTTTAAATTTTTTTAAAAAAGGAATTTGTTTTAGTTTCTACCTGCTAAATTTTTAAAAAATGTATTATTTTATTGAAATTTGCAATTTTTTGTTAATTACTTCAATATAATGTTTTTTGCGGCACATGCAATATGTATTAATAAATGTATTTACAGATGACAGTACTCTGTATTAATATCCCTTGGGGAAAAGGAACGAACACCAAACTTATCACGTGACAGTTCCAAAGTGGTAGGGACCGGTTCCAGTTCTAACACTTTATACGAAGGGGACCAGTTACTTTAACATGGGGATGTCCTAGGAAGGGGTTAATTGACAACTTTTTGACACTTTGTGACAGGTCTCTGAACTTACCTAAATGGACGTATTCAATTTCTGTTAATACATGTTAATACCTGTCTCGTATATTGTCAAGTGAACAAGTCGCTGAACTAACCTAAGCGCACTTATTCAATGTCGGTTCAACGTATTTTAATAATATTTGGTAAAAAAAAAAGTTCAAACTATTTTAATCCTATTTGGTTACCAGTTTCATAATAAACTGAACCGGTTCATTTGCGTTCATTATGTGACCTATCACAATGAGCCGAAAAGATGTGATTTCACCACTTTCTAGACCAACATCATGCCATATAAAGAGATTGAACATAACACCCACAAAACCCAGTCACAGGACTAATTTTGTGTCAGTTACCTTTCCTCAGTAGTAACTACACTTCAAACACTTTAACACTAGTTAAGTAATATGTCTTGTTTTCACCTATCATAATTCGTTCCTTTTTGTATAAATTTTGTATTCACTGGTTACAGGACAAGTGCTTTTAGAACAATTGACACAAATTTCCCGCAGGGATATTTCAAAATTAATATATTATTGAAAATATTTGGTTTGTCAAGAAATCATTTAGAAAAATATATTTCTTGTTTACACAGTATGCTACTGCAGTACACTATGCTACTCAGTCTAGCACCCACCTTAAGGTTTACAACAATGTCCTTCCATGTAAACCTTGTGCGCAAATTACATGTCGCAATTTGGAACATATAATTTTTTCGGACCAAGCACCAAGCCTATTGAAACTTGCTGAAATCGGGCCATTATTTCACCTAGCCGCCATACAAATGTCCTACCGAAATTGAATTTTATCGGTCATAAATGTATAATTTATATAGGTATCTACAAAAGTTTTGCTCCAAATAAGTTTTGTATATACGGAATTCATGTCACCAAATTTTATTAAGATCGGTCCATAACACTGTACAATACAAAAAAAATTACAAGGTCCGACAAATAAATTTTGATACAGGATACAAAAAAAAAATATACGTGTATCGGCTTTTTGAAAGTTTACATCTGAATTTCATTTGAGGGGGTGTTAACAATTCTGGCACATTCTAATTGTTAATCGGCATATGAAACCATATGAAATGTGATGCTTACATTTTAGTTATAAAATGAGTTCAGCAAATTTATGTAAAATATTACGGAGAACATTTTTGTAGAATATGTTAACCCTCTTAATCCTCAAGGCATGAGTCTTTTTTGTACTGTATTATCCGTGAAATTTTACTATAAGTCCCTGAATATACCAAAACTGAAAATTCAACCAGAAAGCCAGAAATAGGACATTACAAAATTAATTTCGCATTTATTAAGAATTTTATTTTAAAGTACACCCAGAGAAAAAATGAAAACATCCGTGTACGATTTGACACCATTCGGTATCAATAGTGTATTAACCCCGTATGTGCTCAAATTGTACACGAACGGTGTCAATTTGACAACGGAAAAATTACACCATTCCGTTGCCGAATTGACACCATCCATTGTCGATTTGACACCGTTCGTGTACGATTTTATTACAGACCGTTGTCAATTTGATACCGCATCGTTGCCAATTTGAAACCATATGTTGTCGATTTGATACCGTTCGTGTACGATTTGGCAATTGAAATAAATAATAATTCCTTTATGTTTTACATTTAATTTTAAATACAATACGAATAAATATTTAAATATAAAATACATTTAAATATTCCATGTTTAAATGTGGCAAAACATTGGTTCAATTTAGGAGTTCCTGTATGTGAAATTTCAAATAGCATCCCTACTTGTGGCACTGCTGCCACAGGTCCACATTCTAAACTATAAAACAAATACTTATTGTATTCTACATTGCTGATAATTATATATAGCTCTACTTTCCTTTTAAATGTACAAAATCTGAAGGCATATATTAATTGTTTCCAGGAATTTTTGGAGTTGTATGTCGTCACAGTATTCAGTGATCTTCTCATTTCATGCACTGCCTCATCTACATCAACATGAATTCACTATTAAACAAAATTACATTTTTTTTATATTTTCGTTTTTAAATATTTTCACTTTTTTTATGTAAATAAAGTTTTTTACTTTTTTAATGTAAATAAAATTAAAACTCACTTATAAAAACAAAGCAGAGCAAAACTTTGACAATAACTTGTCAGCAACTCACGTTGAGATGCGTCGGCGCATAATTTAACAACATTACGTTGTCGATTCGTATCCGTTTGTTTACAAATTGTAAACGTACGGTGTCGAAGAAAAGTGACATTGTATGGTGTCAAAATGACACCAACCGTTGTCGAATTTGCAACGTCATTTTTCCCTCAGTGTACCCCAAAAATGTAGCCTGAAAAAAAAATAGTTCAAATTTAACTAAAAATCACTAATATCTCTATTATTTTACCTTCGATAGCAAACTTGGATAGGAAGTATTCATTAATTACATTTTTTTAGTTCTAGGCAATACCACTTCATTATGTCCAGCATATTTCAGCTATAAGCGTTCTTCAATGGGTGCGCATGTCTGATGAAATTGTTCACCATGCTCGTCAAGTTCTGTTGACAACTGGTTCTCAAAGTAATCCATATGGGAATTAAAAATATAAATTTTTGTTGAATTTTGGTCAAAAATTGTATCAGACATGCGTAGCCGTTGAAGAACGATATAAATTCAAAAGCATTCATTCGCTGAAATATGCTGGACATTGTATAGTAATGATGTGGAATTGCCTAGAGCTAAAATTTAATTAATGTATACTTCCTATCCATATTTTTTATCTAAAGTAAAATAATAGATATATTAGTGATTTTTTTTACTTAAATTTGAACTATTTTTGTTCATACTAAATTTTTGGGGTACTTTAAAATAAAATTCTTAATAAATGCGAAATTAAACGTAGGCTCTCTTTTGTCTTATTTCTGACTTTCTGGTTGAATTTTCCGTTTTAGTGTATTCAGAGCTTATAATAAAATTTCACTGATAATATTTTTACGGAACATTTAACCCCTGTTGTATAGTGTAATTAATTAGTCGTAGCTCCCATATAAGACCCGCTTCCGAAAATAACTTTAAAGTGCATTAATCTCCTAACAATTTTGGTATACACATAAATAACTTTCATATAGACATAAATCCCACGTCATCGTTCATTGCTCCCATATAAGGCCTGGTTCCGATAATCACTTTAACGTGCATAAATCTCTTAAAAATACAGGTATACCCATAAAATTCAACAAAAATAACTTTTATAAAACATAAACTACACGATCAAATTTCATGGCCATCGGTCCATAATTAGTCATAGCTCCTATATAAAGCCTTCTTCCGAATATCACTCACGAACATAAATTATTGAAATTTTAAAAGAAACGTTTTTTTGCTCATTTAATTAGTGTAGGGTATAATATAGTCGGTCTTGACAGACCATACTTTCATACTTGTTTTTTAGTAAGATTCGAATCGACACACCAAAGACAAATATCCAAGGTTTTAAAGTAATTCTCTGTTGTTGGTGTTAGCAAAAGTATCCTATCTATTATGAGCTGCTGAAATCTGACCACACTATCACAGGGAACCTGTGCCGAACGCAACTGATTCAGTATTCGATATTGTTTTGATTCGTTCTTGGCCCCAAAAGATGAACAGTTATTTTAATTCAGAATCCACCAAAAAGAGCATTGAAAAATTTGAATTTTTTAAATATTTAAATAAATCGTTTTTTATATGGTTGGTATTAAAGTTACAAAAAATATTAATAATAGTAGGACTTTTCATCACAGAAAAATTGTTTGTATAGTCAAATTAACACTTTTTAAAATAAAAAAAATATTTCAAATTTAAGGTGTAGAAAATTTTTAAAAATGCATCTGAAAACTGCATTCTAATCATGGATGTATTTTGTGATAACAAATACGTATTTTTTTTTAAAAAAAATTTCCAAAAATTAAAATCACAAATTTTCGAAATTAAAGGAAATAAAAATGAACATGACTTTAAAAAGTATGTGTTTAATGAATATGATAAAAATCGGCAGACCCAAGGTCAATTTCTTATGGAATTCCTGATATAAACTATAAAGTCAAATTAAGTAGAGAATTATTTGTACAAAATTACAGAAATTTAGTTTAATACTTTGCATGCACCTGGTTAGGCTGTTCCTTATTTTACATTTCGATGCTCCCGAAGTCTAAAACAAATTGTTCTCCGTTATCTAAAAAGCAAATGCTGAAAATTTGAGCAAAATCATAGAGAAATACACATAGCGTGGAAACTAGAAAAAAAAACCTTTTTAATATTTATTGAAAATTTGACTCAAAACTCGAAAATTCCAATAAAATGTTCAACCTCTAAATATTATCCAATTTAGCAAAAATTTACAACATTTGGTTTTTAGATGAGGGAGAACAAATGAAATGTAATACGTTTTTGCTAAAATGATTAAAATTTGTTCTACATTTTTATATTTGTCTTCTTTTTTATATGAAAACTTTTCGGTTTTGGGGGTGGAATTCCTATTTTACCCCCTCTGGATCCGCGCCTGTGTTGGGCACACAAACAAAATACAAACTACTGTAATAAATAAAAAAACACATTGAATCAATTGCTTAGTATATAACTTACACACAAAATAATACCTACGTACATATTCTGCTTTCCTAAATATTAAATCAATGACAAGTAATTTATATTTTTTTAAGGCAAATACCAATGACAGCTCAAATGTCACATCTGTCATGAGGGGAAGAAAATAGAACTAGTTGATGGTGGGATGACATAAACGTAATTTGGCATACAAAGATTATTTAGACAACGCAATGATAATATCCATGCCACAAAACTAAGATTCCAAATATTTTTATTATATTTCTATAAATATTGTTTTCTTTGGATTTAGAAGATACTTATTTTTTTTGTGCATGTCATAACTTTTGACAATTTCATTTAAGAAAAATGTCACCTTCAATTTTAATGACAATACAAAACAATTTTATTTTACTTTACTTTATATTTTTCATATCATTTTTATTTTTCATAATTTTGTAAAGAAAAAAAAACATAAGAAAACAATGACAAAGATTATGCTTTAAACTGATGACAGCATTCAGACTTGATTGTAAGGAATAAAAAAAATATAATATTCAAATATGAAAAACAAATTTGTTGGTATATGAAATTTTATTTTCTTCTGCATTTTATATGGAACACACATAATAAGTGTGTTTGTATGTTGAAGTGTTGATTTAATAAAATTAATTTAGAATTTTTCTCTTTATTTTTCATCTTAAAATATTTACTTAAACACAAAATCAGAAACGTACACCCAAAAAAAACTTTTTTTTTATTAAAAAGTTTTCCTGGCACTTTGTTTTTTCTCTGATTATTTTTTGGTATTTTTTATAAATTTTTGTTTTAAAATTTGCCAACTTTATTTGTTATTTCAAACAGAATTCTAACGTAAACAACAACAAAGACAAACAAAAGAATGGTAAACGAAGCCCGTTTATTGGGAGAGTCAGTCACCGCGTACAATAAACAAAATTAAAAAGGGTGTCATAGAATGACAGCAGTATTTTATTTTTTTTTACAACATTTTAGGCTTAATTGTGCTTAAAAAAAACATCAAGTGACGTTAAATAAAAGCGTACCGTAATGAAAATGTGAACTCGTTGGGTATGGATCTATAACCAGTACTGTGGGGGCTATAAATATCTACACAATTTTCGATAACTAATAACACAGTGATTCTAAAGTATGCGAAGAAAAAATTTCAGGTCTTCTCATATAGCAATTAGGTTTTTTTAAAGTCCATAGACTGTACGAATATACTTACAGTTTTTCTCGATCTCTTCATATTAGTGAAGGTATTTTATTTAGGTATTCTTAGGGTCATTATTACAACTTTAAGGTAGCTTTTTCTATTGCTTAAAGTTAACTTTTACTATTTGGAACTTAAAGGCAAGTTGTAATAATGGCCCTTAAAGTAACAACTTCAAAACATAAAATAAATAAGTTATTTTGAATTTAATTGTAAAATTGTTTCTTTTGTTTAAAATATATGAGTTTTAATTTTTTAGCAGAAAAGGATTTCTAAAAATCTAACAAAGCTAGATATTGCCAGCTATGTTTACGTAAACCAAAAAAGTTTTTGCCCTTCACTGTAAAGTGCTTTCTCGTGTCTGTGTTTATATAGTCAAGGTGCTAAGAATGAAAATGAAATAGGTTTGTATATGTACTTATACAAAAGTTTGTATCTTTCACTTTTTACTTAGTGAAATAAAAAGAACAACAATAATAAAATGAAAAGAAAAATTTACTAAACAAACTAAGATAAAATAAATGACAATCTAAAAAAATAATCGAAATTAAGAACGACAAGTGTACAAGCCAAGAACGAATTTTGAATATAATTTTCAATAACATTAAAGCTAGAATTTTAATCATAAAAAGTCAGATTATGAATATAATCTCATAAGAGGCTTGTGGATCTGTATTACCTTTACTTTATTTTAATTTCATTTGAATTTTTGTTAACATAAATAAAATAAATTAAATGAAGCATAGAGTTTAACTGATCTATTTACATCTATAGGTAAATCCTCTGCGGGATCTTAAGTTTATTTCCCATCTAAAAAATATAAAGTTGAGGTATTACGAGTATATATCAATAAATAGGGGATTTAATATATTTTTCAAATTGTTGGCAATTAAAACATTACTGGAATACTTTTTGGAAAAATATGACAAAAAATTATTTTTATTGAGTTTTTTCCAAGCTACATATCATAGAGAAACATAGAGCGGAAACTAGAAAAAAACTCAAACAAAAAAATTACTCAAAATAATCACACATACGAGTGTTGTTTTTGTTTTCACATGGTTTTTTCTACTAATACATTCTCACCACTTAGGTTTCTGACAGCAGAGTTTCCGCTCTATGTCTATTCTCCATGCTACATATTTATACCCTACACCACTATAGTGGGGAGGGTATTATGCGTTTGTGCAGATGTTTGTAACGCCCAAAAATATTAGTCTAACACCCACCTTAAAGTATACCGATCGACTTAGAATCACTTTCTGAGTCGATTAAACGATGTCCGTCCGTCCGTCCGTCCGTCCGTCCGTCTGGTTGGCTGGCTGGCTGGCTGGCTGGCTGGCTGGCTGTCCATGTAAACCTTGTGCGCAGAGTACAGGTCGCAATTTTGAAGATATTTCGATCAAATTTGGTACATATTACTTTTTCGGCCCAAGGACCAAGCCTATTGAAACTGGCTGAAATCGGTCCATTATTTCACCTAGCCCCCATACAAAGTCCCCTCGAAATTGGACTTTATCGGTCATAAATGTTTAATTTATCTATGTATCTACACAAATTTCGCTCCAAATAAGTTTTATATATACAAAACTCATGTCACCAAATTGTGTTACGATCGGTCCATAATTAGTCATAGCTCCCATATAGACCCGCTTCCGAAAATCACTTTAACGTGCATAAATCGCTTAAAAATGTTGGTATACACACAAAATTCAACATAGTTAAATTTAATATAGACATAAATCACACGACCTAATTTCAAGGTGATCGGTCCATAATTGGTCATAGCTCCCATATAAGGCCCACTTCCGAAAATCACTCATGAATATAAATTATTGATATTTTAAAAGAAAAATATTTTTACTCATTTACTTGGTGTAGGGTATTATATGGTCGGGCTTGACCGACCATACTTTCTTACTTGTTTTAAAATTGAAATTAAATTTTTATTCATAAATATTTTTAAATGAAATTTTACAGTTATATAGATTTTTCTATTGAAAAATGACAAATAAACACACATTTTGAAAATCTGTTATCACGAATCCCGCAATTCCCCAAAAAGTTTTGAAAAATCCCAAAAATGCGATTTTTAAATTACTTTCGGTATAATAAACATATCAGGGGCGGGGTTATTTGAAGCCTTTACAAAATAATTAGGGCCATCTGAAATATATTGGGCCATTTGAAATGGGTTACTATATTTATACCCCACACCACCATAGTGAGGAGGGCATTATGCGTTTGTGCAGATGTTTGTAACCCCAAAAATATTAGTCTAACACCCACCGATCGACTTAGAATCACTTAAACGATGTCTGTCCATCCGTCCGTCTGGTTTGCTGGCCTGCTGGCTGCCTGTCTGTCCATGTAAACCTTGTGCGCAATTTTGAAGATATTTCGATCAAATTTGGTACATATTATTTTTTCGGCCCAAGGACAAAGCCTGTTGAAACTGGCTGAAATCGGTCCATTATTTCACCTAGCCCCCATACAAATGTCCTTCCGAAATTGGACTTTATCGGTCATAAATGTTTAATTTTACCCTACACCACCATAGTGGGGAGGGTATTATGCGTTTGTGCACCTTAAAGTACGATGTCCGTCTGGTCGGCTGGCTGGCTGGCTGTCCATGCAAACCTTGTGCGCAGAGTACATGTCGCAATTTTGAAGATATTTCGATCAAATTTGGTACATGTTATTTTTTCGGCCCACAGACCAAGCCTATTGAAACTGGCTGAAATCGGTCCATTATTACACCTAGCCCCCATACAAATGTCCTTCCGAAATTGGACTTTATCGGTCATACATGTTAAATTTATATATGTATCTGCACAAGTTGCGCTCCAAATAAGTTTTATATATATAGTAAATTCATGTCACCAAATTTTGTTACGATCAGTCCATAATTAGTCATAGCTCCCATATAGACCCGCTTCCGAAAATCACTTTAACGTACATAAATCGCTTAAAAATGTTGGTATACACACAAAAATAGTAAACTTTCATATAGACATAAATCACACGACCTAATTTCATGGTGATCGGTCCATAATTGGTCATAGCCCTCATATAAGGCCCACTTCCGAAAATCACTCAAAAATATAAATTATTGAAATTTTAAAACAAAAATGTTTTTGCTTTTTAGGGTATTATATGGTCGGTCTTGACCGACCATACTTTCTTACTTGTTTTTCCCTATATTTGAATTTTACATTAAAAAAGGGCGCTTTTGGATGGACCTGGTCCTCTCGGTATAACAATTTTTCACATTTTTTTCATTTAGAATATTTAATGTAAAGTTAGCTTTCCAAAAAGTATACACTCCTTATACATCTTCATAGAAAATTTTTAAGATAACTGAAAAAGAAAAATTGTTTTTGTTCCAAAACACTAGCGTAAATCGCCAAATAACAAATCAAATATTTTTCTTATATAGGGGTTGTTATGGAAGTAGAGTGAATTATGAACCGATCCTCAGGAAAGTTGGTATAAAGATTTGGGTTCATATAAAACTTGTTTGTGTCCAATTTCATCATGATATTAAATATAATTAATAATTATTATAAGGCAATTCTGAATATGCAGGTCATTTTTAGAGGTGGTCGTTGTATGGGCATTAGGGATAAATGTTGCCCCATTTTCGGCTGAATTTACAGTATAATTTAAGAGTACTTAGAATTAATTTGGCGTTATTGCCGCATAATTAACATATTTATGACCACTCAAACAGTATTCCAGGGGAACATTTGCATGGGGGCTATGTGAAATATTGCCCATTATCAACAAAGAGTTTTTGTCAAAAATTTGAGCTAGCTAGCTTTGGCCCTATCGTGTTTTAGAATATTATGAGGACCCAAAATATATATACTTTTTGGATCTGTGACAAATATTTTGCTGTGTTATAAACGGAGTGACAAAATCAATATACCAATATTAATTTCAGTGTATTTTGAAAGGTTTTTAATATGTAATACATATATGAGGAGCCGCAGAACAAAAGGTACTTTTTCGCACATTTCAAATTTTTGGGAAATTGAGTTTTATTTATTTCGCCCCCTTAAAAAACTGCATGAACCTGGAAATGGTAACAAGTTTCTTACTTATCAATAGATACATCTAACTGCCATAAGTCACCACATTAAATGTTAAGAATGTTTGATAGAAAACCATTTTACTATCGGAAAAAGAACGTTTTGTTAAAAACAAAATTAAAAAGTATGTTTTTTATGCGTTTTTTTTTAACGATTATATTTTAAATGAATGTTTTTAATCCTGATCTAATATATAAACAAATTACACATTGAAATTAAATAATTTTTTTTTCGTTTTATACTAGTGTTGTACGTTTTGTTAAGCACAAATTTTTTCAGAACCCATTTGCTTAGTAAAAAAATTAAAAAAAATTTGCTGACTTGATTGTTTCTAAATATTATAAAAATACCAAAAAACCAATTTTTAATAAAATGCGAAAAAGTACCTTTTGTTCTGCGGCTCCTCATATATACATTATTTCTATTTTAAAATAGATAAATATGTTTCGTCAAATTTCTAAATTAGGTATATCCTCTATATATCTATAATTATAATACCATATGTATATGGGGGATTTCATGTCAAGTGAACCAACTTTTGAAATCGATGTCTTCCGATCGGGATGAAATTGCACCAAGGTTAGCTTTCTTTTGAGCAAAAAAAAAATTAAAAGAGGGCCCACTCGCAACCCAATAAGCGACCAAAAACCTTTTATAGGAATTGACCTTTCTTTAGAAAAAATGCCCCATTATGAAAAAAAAGTCAAAAAAGCGTTTGATTTCGAAAAAAATTTAAAATTTTTTTTATTTTTTTTTAATTTTTTTTGGAAAGATACAGCTATCTAAACTATTTGGGACACATTTTGCTAATTTTGACCCCCTCTAACGCAGAGACTTCTCAACAGATCTTGTTGAAAAATTGTGTCTGAATTACTATCCAATAGAACTAACCCGATCAGAAGACATCGATTTCAAAAATTGGTTCACTTGACATGCAAGCCCCCATATATTTCATACAAAATTTTTCTAAAAATGTATAATTTGGGGCTTTACGGTCTGCACATTGTCTACTGTTTACCAGAAAATAAAAACATATGATTATTACAATTAATTATACATAAAATGTTAATTACGATAATTAGACAAACACAATAAAATAATATTAGTAAATTATTACAACCTAATACTTAGTAGTAATAGTAGTCACACATGCGAAAATAAAATAATAATTATATTTTTAAATTCAAACATTCAATTAAATGTATAGTTCATTGTTTATTTTTTATATATCCACTATAAAATATTAAAGGTATAATGAATTAGTCATTTCGTCTGTAACACTTTGAACCAATTGTGGTTCGATAAAGGTGGTTCGATAAAAAGTTGACCCAGACAAAATTATTTTTAGCCACTACCCGAAATACCGCCCCTTTTGGTTTTGTATATACTGCATCGGCATTTAATGCTCTGTCATACAATATCGCACGTCGTCGTATATGTTTTAATAACAGCAACATTTTCCTCATTAGTTAATTTTATTTCCAACGTCAAATTCTAGAAGTGATGTCCTTCCCGCCTAATATGCTATTATTTTTAAATATTATATTAATTCTTAAACTATTTTGCCAAATCTTTACTTTAGTTGACAAATTTTCAATAATGCATTTTATTTTAATCTAATTAAAATATATATATGTGGGATTTCATGTCAATTGGACAAGCTTTCGAAACCCATGTCTTCCGATCAGGATCGGGACCAAGGTTAGACTCAATTTTTCAACAAGATCGGTCAAGAACTCTCTGACATTTTTTTTACCTTTTGTTCAATCTTTCGAAAAAAATCAAAAACTTTTTTTAATTTTTTTTTTTCAAAATGGGTTCTTTTTTCTCAACGGAAAGCTTTGTGGATGCGAGTTGAATATCTATCAAAATAAATGTTTTGTAACCCATGAACAATGATGTATTGGGAATGATTGGGGTGACTGGCTCACCTTATTTTTTAGTATGAAGACTGATCCACTCTAGTATACATGGTCTGAACTACAATAAAAATCAGTAAAAACCTGAAAGACATCAAAAGTTTTTTTTCTTCAGATCCATTGTAATGAAAAAAACCGCACGAACATGAACATAATGTGCTCGTGGTGAAATGTATGTATTAATATGTGAAATACAAATAAAACCATTTTCTATTGTAATGACATTTATTTACTGTGATGATACAAACACTCGTATCCAAATTGTAAATGTAATAGAGTGTAACAATAACAAAACCAAAAAAAAACAAGTAATAGAAAAAAATCTAATAGAATAAATAAATAAATGTGTATTACACAATGATTTCAAATATATTGAAAGTGTTTGTTTGCAGTGTGGGTGTCGGTGTATTTATTTTGCTATTTTGCTGCCACTTAGTCTCATCTGTTCATTGTATATTGCTAATTTAATATACTTTATGGTTCGATATTAAATTTAATTTCTATATAAAAATGTTTATAAATCAATCAACATCAAATGCTGTTGTTGATATTACCATTAAAGGAGCTCTTCTCTCCCCACCCCATGACAAGTAATGTGGTTTCTTTATTCGAGGAAAATATTATTCTTGTTAGCTGTTTATTTTTCTGCTGCTTTAAATTAGAAAACTTTAAGATTTCATTTTGAGTAAATTTTAGATTTTACATTTTATTATCATGTTGGAAATGTAAATTATGTGAAGCATAACAAATGGGCGTTTCGAACTTTGAAGTTGGTTTTTTAAAGCGTTATTGATTTATTTTGTAATAAATTAGAATTATATTTTATAGTAATTCGGAATATGTTTCATGGAATTATATATCGATGACGTTAGGAAAATTACTGCAGGATGATTGTTGTAATACTCAACAAGATCTTGCAAAATCATTGTTAGCATCTCATCCAAAAGAACGAAAATAGGGTACGATACGCACTGAAGCCTAGAGAGCTTGAAAAACGATTTTGTATGTCCGAAATGTTGCTATAAAAAGTAAATATTTTTTGCACCGAATCATAACTTACGATGAAAAATGTATCCATTACGATAACCCGAAGCATAACCGAAACGCCCAGAACAACCGTAATATTCCTTCATGACTACGCGCGGCCACATTAAGCAATACCTTTTTGAAACTATTTAGAATGAAGTTTTGCCTTACCCGCCTATAGACCTTGCCCCTTCCGGATACAAGTTGTAACGATCGATGCAGAAAGCTATCTCTGGGATACACTTTACTTTGGAATAGAGTATCCGATATTGGCTTGATTCGTTTTTGAACCCAAAAGATGAGCAGTTCTTTTGGCTGTTCATCCATTTGTTGTCAGAAAGATGGGAAAAGGTCATAGTTAACAATGGCCAATACTTTGAATAATAAACTCAACTTGTTTATTTCCACTTTCATTGCGATATTAATTATTATGACACAATTATGAATGTTCAAGGGGTGTCTTGTATGGGTACTAGGGACAAATGTTTCCCGATATTCGCCATACTTTACTGTATAGTTTAAAAATTCTCAGAACTAAGATGTGCAAATTTTATCAGGATTGCCGAATAATCAACATATTTATGATAATAACAATAACAAATAAACCTTATGATATGAGAGTATTATATTGCAGCCAGCTAGCTCCTTCGTTAGCTAGGTCTTAGATCTTATGAGGAACAATTACGATATGATACAAACGAAATGAAAAATCAATATTCCCTCATTTTTCTGATTGTGGGTAGAAAAATAGTATGACTTCCCATCACATACAAATTTTAGTTTGTATGTTTGGTCAATTTAACACATTTTATGATTGAACATTGCATTTTTTTGAAAACAAGTATTTTTTTAATTATTAACTATAAAGACGTCAATATGAAAATATCATGATAGCAATAATGTTTTAAAATTTTTATAAAATTATAATCGCGAATAAAATCGCGAGTTTTTCGAAATTAGAAGAAAATAAAAAGGAAATGTCTTAACAACGCTTGTGATTAGCAAATATGATAAAAGACGGAAGACACAAGGTACATTTTTTTGTGATGTCGTATGGAATTCATAATACACTTTTTGCAAACATTTTGTGAAAAACCTAAATTTATTTGTTTTAATTTAAACAACAAAATGCTAGATTTAAGTAATCCACCACTCTTTTAAACATGCAACAAAGTTCAAACTCTTAACAAATATCGACTGTAATTTCTACAAACTGCTAAATAAATATTATTCGTCATACATACATTTCCTTCAACATTTCTGGAAAGCACTTGACATATTTGCTTATTGAATTCCGCCCCCATTAAGAACACCCCCACATCCCCACGAACTAAACTTTTATTAAAATTTATTTTTCCAAAAGTGTATGAAAATAGAACAATTCTTGTTCTAATATTAGAGCACAGAAACAGAAAAATAAAAACAAAAACATATATGTGTATCCCTCCAACATGTTAATCACAACAATTGTTTATTTAGTTGTACATACATATTTATGTGCGTGTGTGTTTAAGACTGAATGTCCATTTGTGTGATTTATTTATTTAACAAACACAATATGCCACCAATGTATATACAACAATTCGTACAATACAGTAAATATACATACTACATATTTATACTGTAAATAGTTTTAAGTACTCTTAACGTATTAAAGTTCAACAAAAATAGAAAAAGAAATAAAACAAAAATAACAAAAAAATAAATGCTAAAAAGTACAAAACAGCATATTGAAATACAATGTATGAGTACATACAGTATCTGTCAAAAGATGTTGAGCAAAATTTGTAAATTGTTTTCGATTCCCAAAATATTATTATCAACGAAATTTAATTTCAGTATTTCTTATGATATTATTAAAAAAAATTAACAAAAAGTAAAAAAAAGTTTACGAAATCATATTGGATTGCATAACACATGCTAATACTTTGTTTTATAACCGCAATTCTTCACAAGTGCTGCACATCTTTTAGGCATAGAGCTAAAGAGTGAGTTCGAAAAAATCTTAACATAAGGAAACCACTAAACCTAGAGTTTTCATATTTTTTTATTTGATTGAAATTATTATTACAACTTACAAAAAATATTCAGCCTAACTACAAAAGCCTTAAAGTCGATTTTAAGTTCATAAAGTTGACTATGATTTTAAATTTCGTACCATAAAACAAATTTCAAATATACATAATTTTAAATGTTCCTTTATTATTTAAAAAAAATCTATTTGTTTTGAACTTTTACGCAGTGTTTAAAAAACTATACTACAAGTAGCAGTAGTAACCAAAAAACACAAGTAGTCTAGTTAAAAAATTAATAACAACTCGGAGTCAATCAATTACTACTACTACTGCTACCTTCACATTTTAGTAGTAGTAGCAATAAATGACAAGTAGCAGAATAATTTTTTGTTTTGTATTGCTACCTTAAAAAAGAAAAACTTTTAAAGTAGCAGAATCATTTGTTTTTTATTACTTCTGCTACTTTTAAAATTTAGTAGTGATAGAAGTAGCAGTTGGTGTTGCAGTTGACGTAGTAGAAGAAGTAGTAATTAAGTAGTAGTTTATGTAGCAGTTAAGTAGCAATAGAAGTGGTCAAAAATAAAAATCTTCAGCCAAAAATGTATATTGTTTGTTGTTGTTGTGTATTGTATTGTATATTTGTGTAAGATGTTCGTGTTATTGTTTCAAAGCGTTGCCGTATTATTTACTTGAAATAAAAACGAATTCTAAGAAAACAGATTTACTAATTTTTCCACAAATTGTTACCCCTATAGAGTTAAGAAAACTAAAAATTATATGACAACTTATGAAATAACTTGTTTATGTAGATGGTAACTTTAAACACACAAAAAAAACACGATCATTCTGTTAGCAACACGAACATCTGAAACGAATAAAAACGAATAATTTTTTAAACATACTCAAAACAACAACAATACTCAATGTTTATTTCTTGTATTTTGGTATTATGGCTGAAGATTTTCTTTTTTGACTTCTTCTAGTGCTTCTTCTAACTGCTACTTCAACTACTACATAACTGCTACTTCTTCTACTACGTCAACTGCTACCTTATTGACACCATACTGCCACTTCTAAATATTATAAATCAAAACTCTATGTAGAGCAGTAGCAATGATTTGTATTTAAATGCTATTACTCCATTTACAATTCTTGTTTTATTACTACTGCTCTGTTTAGAGTTTTATTTTTTGAAGGTAGCGGTAGTTTTCGAAAGAACATGAACACGAGAATAGATAAATGCTACTGCAACGCTACTGAACATTTTTTGAAGCAATAGTTTTAGCAATAGTTAACAATTACACTGCTTTTATTTTTAATTTTTTGAAATTTCTTTTTTTATTTACATACATTCATTAAAAAATATTTTCAATTATTTGAATTTCTTTCATAGTTAGGGTGATTATTTTTATAGTTCTAATCAATAATGATGAATTTGTGAACTTTGTTCGAACAGGTAGTTCATATCCGTTTATAATCTGCCACACTTTCGAATACCTTTTGTGCTCTATCTCTCCACTGGCCTTAGCTCCAAGCAGTTTGGAGGATTTGCCTATCTTGGTACAAATACCACATTATTGTTCTTGTACCACTCAAGACCTTGCTTACCATAGTGACAGGATGAAAAAAGGCCGAAACGAAGGGGACACATTAAGAATTCTTTTATAAGTATTCCTTGATGTAAATTTCGGCATTTATAGATCCTTTTGTAGCCAACGTTTGGCTCCTTTTGCCGCAACTACATATTGCTTGCCATACCAAGAACTTTTTGAGAAAGTTTTGAAACATACAAGGCTCAAAATGTTCCTAACAGGAACTCTGCTAAAAATTTTGAGGCCAAAGACCGTGCACGGAAGTCGAATTTTATAAAAAAAATATACCTGCTGCATAATGGATGACGAAACGTATGTTCTGGAAAATTTTTCGCAAGTTGTTTACAACATTCCCTCGAGCGTCAGCAACATAAAAATATTGACCCAGAAACCGTGCATTTTCCTCAACTGTTGACCGCCTCGGTGAATACTTTCCACAGTTTTTAGTTTTCATACTTTTCACCATGAGTGGCAAGGGTATATATAAGATTGTCATTCCGTTTGTAATTTCTAAATTTTGCATTTGCGACCCTACAAAGTATATATATTCTGGACCGTAGCCCCCAAATAACTTACAAACTTGATTGATACATCAACATATCGGGAATTCTTCCGGCTCGGTTAAAATCGAGAAATCTGCCCACAAATGACTGAGATATAAAAGAAAAACCTCGATTTTAGGTTTATTTTAGATCTATATCTGGATTATTAAGTCATTAATATAGAGAATATGGATATCTTATGATAAATATTTCAAAGTCTATTGCAACAAAGCTGTATTAGTTTGGACCTACAATGGGTCAAAATCGGGAAAAATATTTTTTAACCCAAATTTTTTTTACTTATTATTTTTTTCACTAATAAATTTAAAAAAATGTTGAATAAAAA
The DNA here is from genome assembly GCF_958450345.1 of Calliphora vicina. Taxonomy (NCBI): domain Eukaryota; kingdom Metazoa; phylum Arthropoda; class Insecta; order Diptera; family Calliphoridae; genus Calliphora; species Calliphora vicina. Next base: position 141,421,416 of record NC_088780.1, on the reverse strand, counting down.
TTTTTTACAAATTTAGACAAAAAAATTTTTTTTAAATTTTCAAAAACAATTTTGAAAAAAAAAAAATATGTTTAGTTTGGTGAAGGGTATATAAGATTCGGCACAGCCGAATATAGTACTCTGACTTGTTTATATTGAAGACCAAGAATTTGAGGGATTACTCCATGAATATTGTTGTCAAACTCAACAAGATGTTGCAAAATCATTAGGAGCTAGCTACTCATGCAGCAATTTCAAGGTTATGCTCTGTATTTGGTGGGAGAAAAATTCAAAATCTTGCCAGACCATTACATGGAACATGCACCAAACGAAACTGATTTGTTTGAAGCGAGCATTGGCTTGAGTCGTACTTGGCCTCAAAGGAAGAGAATTTCTTTTGGCTTGGAATCCTAAGAATGAAAAATACTTTGAATAAATTTATATTGTTTGAAACATTTCAAAATAAAAGCAAATAATTTTTAAAAAGTGCCGCATTTTTAAGTCATACATGCAAGGGAAATATTCATATCTGAACAATATTTGAGCAACAAGTATTTAAGTAAATTTTATCAATCAGTACCATTTGTATTTTTGGATAAACTGAATGAAAAGTAGATGAATGAACTTATAATTTTGACACTCAGCTTATTGTATTGTATAAGCAAATTTTTGTATAATGTATTTGACCGACACTGTATATATACCTACAAACACTAACAATTCAGCATTAAATATTTTGAGAAAATGGCATTTAAGTTGTCGTGTTAAAAGTACTTTACTAAATCAACACACCTACAAATAAACAATGTCCAGAGAACACGAAATAAAACTAAAATAAATGAAATAACAAACAACTCAAACAAATAAACTAGTAACGACAACAATAATAAAAAATACAAATGTTATTTGTGGCAAATTACTTCAATAATGCTGAGTGACTAATTTAGACAAACGTAAAATAATACGAAAAATTGTCATGTTACATTTTAGTATAGGGCTGACTGTCTCCCTATTTTATGTAGACGTACATACAAGATACAAATTCACCTGTAGCTTAAGTAGACGTACTAAGTATAAACACTTATATAAGTACTTGTTTCAGCTACATAAACTTTTTAATGATGCTGTATATAAGTATTACGAAGTATAGGCATAGCTATTAACCACATTTATTTTACTCAAACTGTGTATGATCAGTAGTGTCAGCCTGTGGAGTTAAAATAATTTCGCTAAATTACTTAGCATTGCCCAATTACCCTATTTTTTGCACGCAAAATTTATCTAAACAATTATTATCTTCAAGGGAAATATAAAATCCACCACTTATACCAGCCACAGATTTGAATTCATCTATCAGATCTATAGATCTGAAATCGAAGGAGACCCGGCCGTCATGAAAGGGTTTGGTTTCTCGTTCTTTGAATTGCATATAATGCAATAGCTGCCTTCGATGTTTCCTATTCCAAGACAGTTTGTAGTCCAGAATGAATCCCATGGTAAAGAGTATACAATGAAAACTAAATCTGAAAACCAAGAAAATATTTTGTGTCAACTAAGTTATAGACTATTGTCTGCAGCCTTTCTGACGATAATTCTGTACAAATTAGAAAACAAACATTTTTTAATCAAATTTTAATTTTTGATTCTATTAATATATATAACATTAAGCATCTCGAAAATAATTGAGTCTCTTCTGCCAACTTAAGAAAATGAAAATGTTTTAGACTTTTAGAGGGTTAAGAGAAATGAAAAACTTTAAGTAAATAGATCTGGATTTGATGTATGACCTGGTTTTTTTCTCATTTTGCTATTTTACTTATTTGATTTTTACTAAATCTATAGAGACGTGTCCATTTAACCTGTCAAATGACTAACGAATAAACAAATAAAATAGAACAATCAATGTGACAGGAAATGTTGAAAAAGGAGATAAGGAAATAAGTTACAAACAAGAAAAAAATTGTAAAAGCTGCTTTAAGAGAAAAAAAAACAATAAAAATATATAAATAAGTGAGTGTTTAAAGAAGGAAAAGAAATAAAGAAAATTAAATAGATTGATTGATACATGAAAATGGTATTAAATTTGTAAAAATATCGGTTTTATTTTGTCAAAGTTGTTGGCTCAGTGAAATGACATTTGGGGTATTCACACGGTCTACTATTTGGTCATATTGTCATAATGTCCTAATATATTATGATAGTTTAAAAAAATTTTTGTTGTGTTTCAAACAAAAAGTTCTAAACTAATGCTTTTTTGTGTTTAGAACACAACAATTGTAATATATTAGGACATTATGACAATATGACCAAATAGTAGACCGTATGAATACCGCAATTGTGTGTAACTACGTTACTTAATATGTATATAATAACGACAAACTTGTGTTAATTATTGTTTTATTCAATGAATTTTAAGCAAAAAATATAAATCACATAAATCTCATAAATCAAATTAAAATAATCCAATTTTGAAATTTATTATCATCGCGACTCCTGACATCAATGACGTTATCCATTGCCTTTTTAGTGATAATGTGAACTTTAGATCAAATAACAGAGTTATTTCATTGTAAATACTTTTTAACATGTATTTCAACATGTGACCGAGCGTTGTCATTCTGGGCGTTTTTTGGCCAATTCTCGCTTTAAATGAATCAGTTGCGTTCGGTCATGGTCTACTTAGATTTCAGCAACTCATTTTATATAGGACGCTTTTGCTCCCTCCAAATACAGAGAATTACTTTAACACCATGGATATTTGGCTTTGGTGTCAATTCAGCTGGTTTGCCGGGCTTCATAAGCGATCTCATACGCTTCGGGTTATCGTAATGGATCGATTTTGCATCGAATGTAATGATTTGATGAAAAATTGATTTCCCTTTATAGCGTTCATGCATCATTTCTGACATGCAAAATCGTATTTCAAGGCCTCACGGCTGGTACCCAACTTCCCTGCTTTTGGATGAATGTTGCTGCTCGTAAGCGTTTTGAAATTGATGCAATGATTTTGCAAGTTCTCGTTGAGTTTTACTGCAGTCTACACTCCAATTCTTGGTATTTAACCTTACATGGCTGGTCTACGCGATATTTGTCTTCCGTGTCAAAACCACCACGATACTTTTCGAAGCAAAAATGTAATGTTAAATAAGTAAGTGAGAATAAATGACAGATATGTACCGTTCAAAATCACATAGAAGTTATTAAAAACAAAAATCTATTTTAAATCCCGCATTTTAAGTCATGTTTGTTATCCTATATATTGTTTATTATTTGCAAAAATATATCACGAACACATACACATTATTGTCCATCTAATTTTTTATAGTAAAAATAATGAAAAACTGATATAATCTATATATATAAAACTACAAGGCCTGACTCACTCACTGACTCATCAACGCCCAGCCCAAACCGTTAAAGCTAGAAACTTGATATTGAGGTAGTAGGTTCCCTTTACATCATCTAGATCCGCTAAGAAGGGATTTTTGGAAATTCGAACGCTAAGGGGAATAAAACGGAAAAACCCTCTATATCTCCAAAACCAATAAGCATAGAAATAAAAGTTTAAATGTGTCCACCTTTAATCAAAAAAAGAGCCGACAGGTGTCTGGTACTTTTTGGAAATTCGATATTCTAGGTGGCCAAAACGGGTAAAAATAGTACCAGTAGAACCCTCTGTTAATCTTTATATCTCCTAAATAATTAAACTTAGAAGTACAATTTTTAGTTCATCTGATCCAAAAAAATAATGCCTAGAAATCTTTTTCGTAATTTTTTCAAATTCGAATTTTGAAGGGGCAAAAATTGTATCCTTTGTTGGTACATTTTTTTCAAAAAACTGATATAATACATTATATAATGCATTTTTATGCTGAATAATTTTATCATAATATGTTGTTCTCAGATTGTGATATCCATAAGCCGAGAGCAACATAATATGGTAAGTCCTTCATCATATAAATGGTTGTCACAAACATATACTTGTTTACTGTAACCATATATATGGTTGATACAATCATGTGAATCGTAAATTAACCACATTATTGTTACCATAATCATGTAAATAGTTACTGTGACTATAATATTGTTAAAAAAACTTTTAACAATGTTGAAATGGTTATATTAACAAGCACAACTATATTTTTTCTCTGTGTGCAGCTAAAACCACATTTGAAACCAGTTTTTTTACCTTTTCTCTAAAATTGGTTATAAAACTTACATCGATAGATTTCAAAAATATTTAAAACTGAGGAAATTTTGTTTGTGTCACCTGTACTTTTCATATGTATATTTTGCGCACTAAGCTAATTATTGAAAAAGTTAATTCATTCGTTTTGATTTATCTTACAATAATAACCAATTAGATAATGCAATTGTAATGCAATATATTATTGTATAAAATATCAAAATAATTAAGTAAAAAAGTCAAAGTTTCCGCCATGTTCAATTTTATAATATTTATGAACATGTTCATAGTCTTTATGAAAAAGCTAAAATTAAATTTTCACATTTCGTGGAATTTTTTTATTTCTCCAATTTATTGCATTCAATTTAATACTCAAATACAAATAAATATCTTTATGATCGAAACAATCTTTTCCATGTAAATTATTTATTGTTTATATTTTTTTAATGTCAGATTTTTTGAAGGGCAATTAAGTTTAAAATCAACATTGTTTACCTTTACAAGAGAAACCCGCAGACATGTACAAAACAACACTATAAATGACAAGTGCCATTTTAGTTACTCTAATAAATTAACGCAAACATACACAGATTAAAATTACAACAACTTGCAAACATACATAAGCACATAGTTGCTTCACTTACACATACTTGAACTTTACAGTGGGCAACAATTGCGCAATTACGAGTATAATGAAATAAAATATGGGCAATTCCACGAGAATGACAACCACGACTGAAAAAATAAAAACTAAAATGGTACTATGTGAAAGTATCTAGAGCATATTACATTTTAAGGGCAAATATAATAGCTTAGACTGACTATATTTAGTTTTTTTTATTTATCATGCAGTACGAAATGAATTGACTCTGATTGTTTTTTGCTATTATCAAATTGTTTATTGAAACCGAATAAATATTTTCTATTTATTTTTTTAGTTTTTGTGTACAAATATTTGCAGAATACATGTATGTATATTGTTTTACTATAAAAGAAAAATTTGTCACGTACGATGTTAAATTACATTTATTATAAAATCATCCAAAGATTGTTTTTTTTGATATATGACGGATTGTAAAGGAAAAATATTTAGTTTAGTGTAAGAAATTAAAAGAAAACACAATGCCTCTCACGATTCGCATATTTCTACATGTACCTCAAAATTACTTCCGTTTTATGCCACGTACGATATACCATTAATTTGCTCGATATTTTTAATAATAATGTTTCGAAAGAATTTATTATTTTTTTTTTAAATATAGTACCCTCTGAATGGAACATAAAGACCAAATTATTTTTAAGATACTCTTGTTTTTGCAAAATCTATTCAAGTCTATTGGTGTACAAATGTCACGTACGATGACATGGAATTGTCCATATTTAAATTTACTAATTTGTAGAGTTTAATAATTTCCTTCTATACGGATTTTCATACCTTTCGCCTTGAGTTGTAAAGTCGATATAGAGATGTTCAGTTGTCTGTTGAAATCAGCTTTCCGAAGTCTACAAATTACTTAAGAATATTAACCTTTATGTCAACGGAATACTGGGTATGTATTGCATTTTCAAATTCCTGTATCTCTGAATTGGATATTCGGATCGACATGAAATGTCTTGATATCCTAGCCAAAACTATTTTCCGTAATTTTCCAAGTTTGGTTAGGATAGGAAGATAAAGCCCATTTACAAAGTTGCACCCTTACGACAACAGCATACATACCTGGGTATCCATAGTAAAACGCATGCAAATATAATGATAAAATTTAAAATTATAGTATTGTTTCAACATTTTTACCCACCCTACTCCACATTTTTGATAACAGCGGGACCAAATATATCCCGATTTTCTCCATTTTTCTTTTATTGGACTAACAACAAATTTATGTATATAATAGTTATTTAAAAATCGTGACTGAGTACATAGTTATATGTATTTGAATTTAAAAAATATAAATGGGCGATATTTCGCTAGTTTTTGGGAAAAAAAGTCCTTTTTTTATTTTTAAGTTACCTAAAAAATTTCAAAGAAGATGTATTAAGAATTTATACTTTTTGAAAAGCTAACTTTACACTAAATATTTTAAATGAAAATAAATTTAAAAATTATTGATACGGAGGGGACCAGATCCATTCAAATAACGCCTATTTTTTATGTAAAATTCAACTTTAGGGCAAAAGTTCTCAAATTGCGTAATCGATATCAAAATAAAGTAACCTATTTTAGATGGCCCAATATGTTCTTAATTATTTTGTAAAGGGTTCCGATAACCCCGCTCCTGGTGTGGATATTATAGCAAAAAAAAACTAAAATATACCATTAATGGGATTTTTCAAAACTTTTTTTTTTTGGAATTATTTTTTATTTTTATTTTTCTATATCTAATATAAAAGTCTATATAACTGTAAAATTTCATTAAAAACTTTAATAAATAAAAATTTATTTTAATTTAAAAAATTTGTATCTTTGCAAAAACTTAATAAAAATCATTTTTTGACAACCACTTTTTTCAAAAACATTTTGAACCTTTTGTCTATTTCAAAGAAAAAAAAAAAAAAATAATACAGATATTCCAACAAATGTGTTAGATATTAGCATTTTTATGCTAACGGCATGCCATTCCCCATACAAAACGTATGAACATACCCAGGTATGTTGCTGTTGACGTGCGTAAAGCAGTTCTGCTGCTGACATAAATGTTAATGCAACATCAACATATCGAATATAAACCCGAATAGGATGCTATAGAAAATCAGGAAAATTGTTCCACTGAAAATATTAGATTTTTTCAAAACTATTTTTTATTATGTCTTACTGTGTACACTTAAATGCATATACACACTTTTTTGCTGACATACAACAGATCTACAGAGTTACACCGGCATATAGCACATGGATACGTACATACACACTCGTGCATATATATACAGTATCGGTCAGAACATATCGTTATAATTTATATTAATTTCCTAAGAAAGTAATTATTTTAGAAACAACAAATAAAAATTTCAGTATTTCTTATGAAACTCATTTTAGTAAAAAAGGCAATACTTCAAAACTGCCTCACATCTTTTTTTCATACAAAAAGATTCTCTGTTGTTGTCATTGAAATAGACGACCATGCTTCATTTATAGCCTGATACAATTTATTTAGATCACGATGTACCAATTCCCGATTTACTTTTCTATTTCCCATACATTTTTCATAGGTTTAAAATCTGTTGACCCTATGCCTTCTTGTTCTATAAAGCCTTTAACTAGTTGGAGTGTGTGTTTAGGGTCATCGTAATGTTGAAATATCCATTGGCGGGACATGGACATGATGCTGAATTTGCTCCTGAAATATATTATTATGCACATGTTTATCCATAATACCGTAAATTTTGTGTAAAACTCCTAAGCCCCACACCATTAGATGTCCGCCATTATGCTTAACTATTCTGGTACTGTGTTTGTGTTTGGGATTTGGGATAGTCTGTTATTGACAGGACGCCCATACTCCTCATTACATCAGATTCAAGAAAATTTAATTTAGATTTATCGGAAAATAAAACGGTATTCAATTGTGCAACCATAGTCCAGTTCAGATTTTGCTGCGATATTCTTCGGTTCCCTATAGATTTTGAGGCCACTTAAGTCTAGATTGAAATAATCTATTACTCTAGAACCTGATGTAAATGGATATTTTTTTGAACTCTTTCACAATCCACGCATCTTCCTTAGCTGTTGCGCATTTTGGTCAACCAACTAGGTCTGGAGCGGATACTCGGGGAGGGAAAAAGGCAAATTTCCCTCCACAAAAATAATATTCTTAGAACAAAATATAAAATATTTTTATACAAAACAGGAAAAATATTGTAGAAATTACTCTATTTTCCTCTCCCAAACTATTGAGCTGGATCCGTGCCTGAACTAGGTGAATACTTTTCACAGTTTTTATATTTTTATAATTATTTATTATGTAGCTTACATTAGAATTTGGAATAAATGATACTCTTTTTTAATACCTATTTATAATTATTTTATTTTTTAGCACTTGTTTAGTAGTTTACTCCAGTTATTTTAATTATTTATTAATCTGTCTAAAGTTAATTTATTTTATTAATTTGCGGGATTTACCTATTGAAGATGACTTTTATATTTAAAAACTTATATGTTATTTTGAAGAGTACAAATCTGTAATTTATTCTCGTTTAGTTATTAAAAATATGGAATTTAATACCAACAAAGCGTCATTTGCGGAAAGTTTTACTTTTTTAATTTTAAAAAAGTGCCGCTGAAGCACACCGATTGGTCACCACAGCTTATGGTGAATGTATTCCATAGGTTTAAATGTGCGAGAAATAGTTTGTGCTATTTTTAAATGGTTGTTTTGTCACGGTAGACAAAGATTGCCCAGGCCCGCCAAGTAAATTTGAACACCAAGAATTGGAGGCATTTCTCCATAAAGATTGTTGTTGAACTCAGCTAGAATTTGCAAAATCATTGGGAAAGCAGTAATTTGAAAACGTTGTCGAGCTGCAGGATTAATCCAAAAGTGAGGAAATTGGGTACCATATGAATTGAATCCCAGAGACCTTGAAAGACAATTTGGTATCTCCGAAAATATGTTTTTTTTCTTGGGATTCCACAAAGCATCTCCATCTTATAAGATTTTTTTCGCATATTTCACATGTAAGATTGCACTCCTTTTGTTGGAGTATCGAGCATCTCCATGTACGATGTTGCCATTAGATCCAGTGTTATTGTAATTTTGTATAAGTTTCGTTTAACGGTTGTTTTTCTAACTAAGTAGATGATTGCCTGTAGTGGCTCCTGTGATACATGTACGATATTACCATAAGATCCAGTCTGTTGTTATTTTTGCCTTGTATCAGTTTTGTTAATCGGTTATTGTTCCAGCTAAGTAGATGATCGGTCTGCTGTAGCTGGTCTAGGATAATACCAAAATCATAGAAACAACGCTCTCTGTGTATTTGGTGTAGTGGTGGGGAACTTTGCTAATCTTTGTTTCCTACCTTTTTTCCTAGGGGATGGTGGTGGGCTGCCTGGCCTTTACCATGATGTTATCCTCTTTTCCTCTTCTTGGATGGATTGTTTAGAGGAGGATTAATTTTTAAAAACTCGAAAACCATGATGAACATTTTTAGTCCTCTGCCAGGGATCGAACCTGGGGTGATTGGTTTTGTAGGAAAGCACTTTAACCACTACACCATGCCGCCAATGAAATGATGCTTAAACTTCTAATACTATATATTTCGATCATTGCAGAACATTGGAACAGAGTATCCGATATTGGCTTGATTCGTTCTTTACCTTAAAAAATTACGTTTTGGCTCGGAATAACTATATTGCCAGAATGATTTAATGTACAAATGTTCCAAATAAAAATTTTAAAAAATTCGCTTCCTTATTACATTATATTTATCGTTTTATTAATTTTCATAATTTCTTATTACAAAAATATTTATTACTATGTATTTTTTTAGTTTAGTCAGCGTTGAAATTGTTCGTATCATATATTATTTGGTTTGTCTACAGAATTATTTAGTATAGAAGCAATTTTTGTCCAGTGTGTTTTGACCGACACTGTACCTGTAGACACAGAAAGCTAAAATAAATTGTTTATGACATTAGTCATCATCTAAAGTGCCAATTTGTGGTCACAGCTTAATGTGTATTATATAATTTTATCTGACAGTTCTAAGTGACCGAACACAATTAGAAAATACTCACACAAACACACATCCATTTATATCTATGTATATCTAGTATCGTGTAAATACATAATCAAGAAATGTTATAAAAAAATTTAGAAAAAAAATATTGATGTTTATATGGACTCTCATATTTATATGCGTATTTCTGTCTATTTTATTGATAAAGCAATTAAGAAGTTTATGGTGTATGTCTGCACTTGAGTGGTTTAACTTTAACTTGATTTGCTATAAAAGATATTAAATTAAGGAGTGTTTTGGTTTATTAAATTGGAATATTAAAGTATTCGAAATGGTTTAGTTAGTGCTTTATTTTGATGAATTTTGAGTCATCTTAGTTTATAGATAGATGTGTTTTAATAAATTTGAAAATAAATTTATGACAAGATTTTATATTTGAAGTGATAAAATTTAATAAAGAAATATGTGGCCAGGGAAGGTTATAGGTTATCCAAAGCATCCTACAAAATTTATTGATAACACTACTAAACAGCCGCAAAAAGCTCGTCTTGCAAAATACGCTAATCACAAATATGAGTATTTTCACAGTGCCGAACGTGAGATACCCTAATTTTTTTTCTTACTTACTTCTTAGTGTATAGTGTAAAATATAGATTATATCGATTAGTCGTTTCTAATATAATAGTAAGATGGTATCCCGAACGAGATATATTTTTCGAGTATTGAAACATCATTTTTAAAGCGATTTTCTTAAAATTAAAACGGAATAATGTAGCTATCTTTGGAAAGTTCCCATGTTGAGATGTTTGCATTGGTTTTATTTTTTTATGCCTTTATTATGATTTAGCACGCGACATATTTTAGGGTACAATTTTAATAATGATTAGTTCAATTAATTTCAAGAAAAGCTTCGTATTTAATATGTATTTTATTCTAAAAAAAACATTTTCTGTGATGTTCGTCGACTTATCGACCTGTCGCTCAGTCAGTTTTTATCCGACTTTAAATTTTTTAACTGGTATGCAAAGAAAACTGATTGCGCTTTAAAATTACGTGCATTTTTTTATTATGTTAACATTTTATTATTTTTGTTAACAATATCTAAAAGAAAAACTAAATTTATGAACTTTTTTATTTTAGTCGCTTTTCATTTCTTATTTTGATATGAAAGCTTATACAAATTTATACGAATGTATAAAGGCAATTTAGTTCTTATAAAAACATGGTTATAATTATTAACATCGGATAAAAATTGTAAAAGTTATTTAACTTTTCATTAACAGCTTTTTTAGTATTTTTAATTTACAAGGTAAATTTTTTCGAATTTAATTCGAAAAAGTTTAATAACTTTTGCAAATATAAACCGATTTTAACAAGTAATGTCTCATTTTTGTGTAAAAAGAAATAAGTTTTCATTAAAAATAAATAAAATAATAATTGTTGAATTTAAAAAATTACGAAAAAAATGAAGCGAAACTTTTTATAAAAACTTAAAGAATTTTTTGGAATATATATTTTATGATGTATTCTATGCCTATCCATAATTGTTTAAAGTTTTTAAATCCGTCTAAAAATGTGAGAGTTAGAGGTATTAAAGTACTATGACCTACCCTAAAACAATTTTTTCAAAATAACTCAAAATTTTGAGGCTGTTTCAAAATCTTTGAAAACGGTTTTAGTATGTCCTCACCTAGGCCTACAAGCCCCATTAGGCCGCTTTTCAAATTCTCTCAAAAAGTGTTATTTTGTTGCAGAGTGTATTTATTGATTCGACATACATTTTAAATAGTTATTAAAAAGCTTGATCTTTAACTCCTTAATTAAACCCACTAATAATGCATTATAGATAAGTTTGAGTTTTATAGCTGAAGTAAAGATTGGTTTACTTCAGCTATAAAACTCAAACTTATCTCTTTATTTAACATAATTTATCCTTCAACTTTTACCTTTTTTTTTTGCAAATTTTGATTGAACTTCTCAGGTATTTTTTCGATAATGGTAGCCACCCTTGTTTTAATAATTTCAAAGGTCTCTCTAATGATATGAATACCCTGTGTATTCCTCATACAAAATTAAAATTTTTTTGATCTTACTCACCAAGAACAGAAATTTTGAGAAACTATGTCTTAAAATGAAATAAACATAAATTGTTTTTCGCTTCATTTTTTGATAACAAACAGGGCGTATACTTTATTTATTTTTTATATTAAATAAATAACACTCATACGTCAGAGATTATTAAATGACTTCAAACAATGAACAGCAATAATTTTTGATAATAAACAGGGCGTATACTTTATTTATTTCTTATATTTTATAAATAAAACTCATACGTCAAGGATTATTAAATGATGACCAAAATGCTGTGAAATATTAAAATTGTGGTCAATTAATAATTTGTATGTATGTAGTTTGAAACGAAAGTCATTTTCACAAATTAATTCTAAATGACCTTCCAAATTCCAATAAATTTTATCCGACATCTGAGATCAAAAAAAGGGTTTTTTAAAAAAGTCAAAGTTTTTGATTTTGCCAAAAAAAAAAACAATTGTTTATCTTGAGTTACAAAACATTTATTTTGATATACAGTGGTTGACAAAACAATAGAAACTTTACCAAATATTTCATTAGTGGCCTAAAAACTTAAATAATTTTTTAAAAAATTTTAAAATGTTTGTAGTATTTTATTTGTATACTTTTATTAACTTAATTTAACAAAAAATAAAGGACATAATTAATTAAATTCTAAAAATGAGAAAACAAAATTAAAAGATATCTTCATTACGGTATTGACAAAACAATGGTAACTTAGGTATTATTTTAAGAAATATGGTCTAAACTTTGCAATAACTCAATATTTTAAACTTTGCAATAACTTATTTTTTATAACTGCTACACATCGACGATGCATTGAACCAATTAAAGAGTCAATGGTCTCCTTTGAAATATTTTGCCATTCCCTTATAACCGCCTCCGATAAATCTTCCTTCCTGGTGTAATTTTGGGTCCTTATTTTATGATCTACAATTTCCCATAGATTTTCTATGGGATTGAGATCTGGCGATTGGGCAGGGCACTTCAAAACACGTCTTAAAGGACCTTTTTGGCCTAAGTGACCAATTTTAAAAAAAGTTAGATTTTGATTTTTCTAAAAAACTAAAAAATTGTATGTTTTGAATTAAAAAACATTTATTTCGATAGATATCCAACTCGAATCCCACTAAGCGACCAAATAGGTCTTCAAGGAAAATATCTTGAGAAAAAAAGGGTCCATTTTGAAAAAAGTTCAAAAAAGTTTTTGATTTCGGAAAAAAAATTAAATTTTTTTTGACAGTTTAAAGAAATAGCTATCTAAACTATTTGGGACACATTTTGCTTAGAACAATAGAACTAACGTTGGTGCAAATTTCACTTATTTTAATTGCTAAATTTAAACCAAACAACAAATATATTCGAAAAATTGTGAAAAAATTAAATAAAAGTGTGTACTGGAGAAATACACATGAAATATCTTTGCATTTATATATAATATGTCTATGTTATCCGTTTCAATTAGTAGACCTAATCGTCAAAACATACATATATTGGGTCAAACTTGTCAAAAGTTTTTTTTAGTTTATGCAACATATCTGTGGACTTTTGACAAAACAACTTAAGTAATATTTTAATATTTTTCAGGAGAGTGCAAAACCTGTTGAATTGATCTATAATTATTTTATTATTTGCTCTTAAATAATTTCGAGAGCTTTGTATAATTCTTTGAGACAAATAATAAAGTTCTTCAAGGACAAATAATAAAATAATTATCGATCAATTCAACAGGTTTTGCACTCTCCTGAAAAATATGAAAATGTTACTTAAGTTGTTTTGTCAAAAGTCCACAGATATAATTATGTTAGCATACATTTTTAGTTCAATTGAAAATTTTAATATTTTCAGAAAATCTGCTTGTTTTAGAGAGGGCCGGTAAAAAATTAAAGGCAAAGTAATTCTATTTATAAAAAATTGTAAAAAAAAAATCAAAAAATCTATGTGAAATATTTTTAATGATAAACCTTTTTTAAAACAATTCCTGTCTTGGACAATTGCCTGAAGTATTTTGTATGTCCAAATCGATTGAAAAATTAGCCAGTTTTTAGAAAATATGTAAAAATAATTTTTCTTTAAAAATCTTTGAGAGAATTATGTTTTGTCAAAATTTAGAAATTTTTCAAACTTAATTAAAAATTCTTACTTTAGTTATTTTTCACGAGTAGGAAGATTGAGAGTTTGCAAAAAAATACTTATTAGTGATGAATTTATTGGAAGTAAGAGAATATTGTTCGAAAAATTGTTAAATAACTTCTACCGAAATTTATTGGGAAGTTAAAAAACAAAGATTTTAAAATTTTAACTTAAATATATTTTAAAGTATAACAGACAAACCACATCATCGAGTTTGAACTATATCTGTGATATTTAATATTTTTGCGGAAATGTTTTTTAACTGTAATTACATACTACATACTACTCTCATTATTACTTCTACTAATAAAACCTTATGCAAACATTTTAGCTTTCAAAAATTGTTCTTTTAAAGGAAAATTGATTTCAATATTAAATTTTCAAAACTTAAGTGACAATTTATATAACATGAAAGTTATCTAAAGTACTTCAAGACTGAACAGAAATAGGAAACATTATCAACAACTAACATTTATTGCCTTCAAAAGTTTTATATACTTAAATTTTGTGTCAATAGAGCTACCTTCAAAATACGCGTGTATTAAAGCTTTTCATACCCCGTACTCTTTTAAACCAACAGTCTATTCGTATACCTTTACAGCTAAACACAAATTACTTTATAATTCTTACCTTAGATACAGAAATTATCGCAAGGAGAAAAAAAGGGCTGTTAAGATTAAACCTGCATATTTTAAGTGAAAAGTTTTGTCACTTTTAACAAGTTTTGCTAAAGACAAACGTACTCCCCCATAAATGGTTCGTGTATTTAAAACAACTTAATGCTTAAACTTCACCAGTAAATTTGTGTGTCTTCATAAAAATTTCAAAAGTTTTTCATTTCTTATCATTTTCTTCTAGTCTAAAAGTGATATAATATTTTTAACAGTTTTTAAGTGAACATTGTAAATTACAACAAGAGTTGCAAAATATTTCTTTAACTAAGTTTCGTGTGGCTCTTCTGTTTTTCCTTCATTCCGTTGTGCTTTATTTTGCTTTAACAATTTTGAAACAATTTACTTTGTTATTGAATTTAGTTAAATAATGTAAAACTCTAGTCAAATAAATGATCATCATGATAAATATTTGTGAAAATTTTTATTTTTTTTCTCCCTTTGATGACATAAAAATAAATCGATTTTTACATTTACAATCAGAGTAAAGGAACTGAAATGAAAAAATATGGTTTTGTTAAATTTATCATGAAAACCAAAACTAAAAGCTGAAACAATTGTAAACATAAGCATTGTTTAGTCCGTATACCATTGTGTGCTGTATAGACACAATAAAACTACGAATGTACAGAAATGTTGTTCAAAGTCGACTGAAAGCTGCACTATACCTTTAATATTACCTTAAAAATTAATATGTGAATTATGTTGTGGAGAGTAAAATTTTATACTTGCTTGCCAAAGTTAAGTTTTTTATTTAGCATAAAAATTTTACCAGATTTACATCAATTGTCTAAAAATCTATATTTTTTTTTGCATTTTAGTTAGAATATTAGTTCAGTAGGTATATTTGAGTTAACCCCATTACTTAATGAACTGCTTAATGATCAGGACAAAATAACATAAAAAATTAAAAGTTTTCTGGGTGTCATAAAAAATGAAGTTTCATTGTCACAAAAAATCCAAAGTAGGGTACAATGAATTGAATGAAACGAACAACCAGTGCTTTTGTTTAATTTCAGTGTTGAGTTGTTATTGTTGCGTACTGCAACAGCACGCAATCATTAGTCAAAGTGTTTCAACATTGGCAACAAAAACTATTGGATGTGCAGGAAAGTAGCTGCAAATATCAGGTACTCGTATATGCTGAATAGTTAAATGCAATGATCGCTGATTTTTGTTCATAGTTCAAAAATGTACTAGATAGCTCATCTAGTTCCATCGCTGTTTTCGAATTTTGAACTACCCTCTATCTTAAAAAACACTACTTTTCAGGAGAGCCAAAAAACTTTTTTTTCGCGTATTACTTTAGTTATTAAAATTCGGTATTCTACATTTTTTAAAGCAACTACTGAATCTCACATATAATTGGTTTTTAAAATATTGCATTATAGGGGACTTCATGACAGATAGAGGGTTTTTCTTCTCAAAATATTCAATGTGTATGTATGAAAATAATAAGATAGAGTGATTTATTTAAGATAACGGCTAATAATACCACATAAGATAAAAAAAAATTAACAATAACCAATATTAAACAAAAAGTTATAGAAAAAAAATTTATTTTTTTGTTTTTTTCAGTTTTTTGTGGAGTTTGATTGGTGCAAATTATCGTAAAATAATAGATAAAAGCAGATACTTTTTTAAGCAAACTCCAAATTTAACCATTTATTTTTATGCCATGGACATTATATTTTGCAAAAAAAAAGCTAAAATATGTGCATGATAATTCAATTCAGAATCGGCATTCGCTGTTTAGATAAATGATTGAGAAATGTAAAATTTATGTTCAGCATGCAAAAATTAGTAAGAAAACGTGAATTGCAAGAAAAAATTATTGCAAAAAAATATTCAAAAATTAATTATATAGGGTTTTGTATTCGAAAGAGAAATAACAAAAATACAAATAAAACAGCAAAACAAAAATTTATGTTTGTTATGAAATTCACCCCATAGATGAGGGCTGCGTTACAGAACATTTTAACATCATAAGGTCATTTTCGAGAAAATCTAAGATAGAGGGTTTTGAATATAGGCCCTCGATATGTTTTTGAAAGAAATTTAAGTAAATAAAAACTGGCTTATTTAAGGGAACTTAAACTAAACGAGTGTTAAATAAAAACTGTCTCATTTAAGGGAACTTAACACTTCTCAGTCCTATTCTATTCCATTTCTATTTTTATAATATTTATGAACCTATAAAATTAGAAATTACTGTTTTTCCATCCCATTGCAATAACACTGTAAAAACTCTTGACAATAAAAAAAAACAATACAAATAAAATTATATATTGGCTTTCAGAAAGTTGGCTGGTGGTGATGTTGTGCCATTTATTTTTTCCATTTACTTTATAACAAAATAAATGTCAGGAGAAAAAAAGCAGCATAAAAAACTATACACTCAGGTAGAAATGCCAATTTTAAATTAAAATAGAGTTTCATACTCACTTTTTGGTAATATTAAATAAAATTTATTTATAATAAAAAGAATACAAACGATGTTATTTATAAGCTTTTGAAATAAGTAATAAGCACGGCAACCAAAAATATGATATTGAATATTCTGTTACGATTTATTTATCCGTTTCAGACCATTTTAAGAATTTTGGCATCTGTTTTTTACAGCATATTTGAGCATATTTTGCGTTTTTTATTATTTTTATACCCTTCACCTTCGTGAGAAGGGTATATATAAGTTTGTCATTTCGTTTGTAATTTCTACATTTTTCATTTCCGACCCTATAAAGTATATATATTCTGGATCCTTATAGATAGCGGAGTCGATTAAGCCATGTCCGTCTGTCTGTCTGTCTGTCCGTCTGTCTGTTGAAATCAATTTTCTGAAGACCCCAGATATCTTCGGGATCCAAATCTTCAATAATTCTGTCAGACATGCTTTCGAGAATTTTGCTATTTAAAATCAGCAAAATCGGTCCACAAATGGCTGAGATATGAGGAAAAAAACCAAGACAACCTCGATTTTTGACCTATTTTTGACCTATATCTGGAATACTAAGACATTAATATAGACAATATGGATATCTAATGATAGATATTTCAAAGACATTTGCAACAACGTATATAAGACCATAGTAAGTTGGACCTACAATGGGTCAAATTCGGAAAAAAAAATTTTAACCCGAATTTTTTTTTTTCACAAAAAAAAATTGAAAAAACAAAAAAAAAATTTTAAAATTTAAAAAAAAAAAAAAATTAAAAGTTTCAAATAACAATCGAAAATTTTTTTTCCAAAAAATGAAAAAAACAACTGAAAAAAAAATTAAATTTTGTTTACCTAAAAATATTTAAAATTTTGAAGTATAATTTGGTGAAGGGTATATAAGATTCGGCACAGCCGAATATAGCACTCTTACTTGTTTTTTTATATTTTTGCTTATCTAACTCAAATGTTTGTTGCATATTTTCTTTATTTTGCTTTCTTAATATAATTAATTTTATTTTTTTCATTGTAATTTTATATTTCTATATTTTAGTATTTTGTTAAGGTCCAATGATAGGCCTAAGAATTATAAAGAAAAAATTAGAAAATAGTGAAGTGAATATGACTCTGATTGTGTTTTTGGTATTATCAAATTGTTTATTGAAATCGAATATATGTATGTTTATGTATTTTATATTTATTTTTTCTATACATATGTCCAATTCACAACCTAGTAGTATCTTGTACGTTGTATGTTACAACTATTGTGGTTGTGAACATAAATTTCGCCAAGTCGTAAGTTTACCCTGCCAATCCTTGACAATTCCAAACGAAGATAATAAAAAAACATTCCAAAATCTATTAATATGTAAAATTAATAATGAAAGCGAACTAATGTGTGCAGTGTGTAAAAATTTCATACAATTGACAAATATTTAAAACAAATTATCGTTTTTCATAAATTAAAAAAATTTACTGATTTCAGTGTTACCGTTTGGCTGTTATTTTGCACTAAAATATTTGAATTTTTTTATTTATGTATAAATATGAACTTTTGGTAACACTTAAATTTTCATACAACATTCGAAAAACATATGTAAAAATGTTGAAGGTGTTGTACAAAACATTTATATAGAAATTATCAATAACATTTGTACAACTATTGTACATTCAGACGTCTTACAACTCATACGACTGTACAACGTCAGTTGTGAATTGAACAATAGTATATTTACAGAATTTATATTTGCTGAATTCACAACAGTTTGTATCGTGTATCTTGTATTAAATACACTTTTTGTTTATTAGTTGTAACATATAGTCCGACTCTCAATTTTTTCAAATTACTCTCTCACATATACGAGTACTATGTGAGCTCAGAGAAATGTAAACAAATTTTTAGCTGTAAACCAATACAACTTTTTAAAAACATTTAAAATAAAAGTGTATTTAATTTTAGTATGAAAATTTCCAACAACAAGCTTACACTATTGTATTGAATACAATAATACAATTGATACACTCGATACAAGGGGTTTTGTGAATTCAGCAATTGTTTTACTATAATAGAAAAATCTATCACGTACGATATTAAATTTTATTTCTTATAAAATCATCTAATGATTGTTTTTATTTAAATATGACGGATTGTAAAGGAAAACATATTTGGTTTAGTGTAAGGAATTAAAAGAAACTATAATGTAGCTTTCGATTTGACAATTTTCGCATATTTCGACATGTACCTCAAAATTACTTCCGTTGTATGTCACGTTCCATATACCCTTTATTTCGCTCAATATTTTGGTCAACAATGTTTCAAAAGATCCTATTGCTTTTTATAAAAAATATAAAACCCTCTGAATGGAACAAAAAGACCAAATTATTTTTCAGATACTCTTATATTTGCAAAATCTATTCACTCTATAGGCGTAAAAATGTCACGTACTATGACCTACATACTTTCTTAATTGATTGAGACAGTGAATGATCATTTTACTGAGTAAATGAGCAAAAACTTTTTTTTTATTTCAATAATTTATGTTCGTGAATAATTTTTGGAAGTTGGGCTTAGTTGTTCATAGCTCCCATATGACTAATTATGGACCGATTGACATGAAATTTGGTCGTGCGATTTATATCTGTATCTAACTTTTTTCAGTTAAAGTGAAGTGAACCTTATATGGGAGCTATGACGAATTATGTACCGACCATCTTAAAATTACGTCATATGACTTATAGAACTTAACAGTTATGATCGATAAAGTCCAATTTCGAGAGGACATTTGTATGGGAGCTAGTTGAAATAATGGACTGATTTCAGCCAGTTGCAATAGAATTTGACCTTGGGCCGAAAATATCGAAACATCTACAAAATTGCGACCTGTACTTTGCGCACAAGATATACAGCGAGCCAGACGGACGGATGGACCAATATCGTAATTCGACTCAGAAAGTGATTAAGATTTAAATTGTAATGAAGGAAATGTCGGATTATTTTGAGTCCCAATGATAAAACTGCAACAAAATTACCACAGTGTGAAATAGAATAAATCATTCCACTACTGTAAGGCTTTCTGATAATTATATTTAAATTTTATTAGCCGAATTTATTTAGATGTTATTCTACATACATGATGAATGCTCCAAATTCCATTACAATTTTTTTCACCAAACAGTCGCTCTCCATAGAGTTTTTGAAACATAATTCTATTTATAACAAATTATTTTTTAAAGCTTTATGAAAACAGAAACATTCTCAGAAATTTATCTGAAATATTTATGCAACAAATTACTAAAAGATAATCTGAAGTATTAGGCAGTTTAAAAGATGAAACAAATCAATTGATTAAGATTGTCTGAGAAAGTGTGCGGAAAAATTTTAGAATTGGAATTAATTGCTAAATATAACAAAATGAAATGAATCTAACTATTTTCATGTAGTGCAAAAAATTGTTAAATTCAAGATATAATCGTATTAAACCAATTTTAATTTATGAGCTCAATATTTTATGTACTCTTTGTAATTTTTTTTTAATTTCAATCAAACAATAACCAACTATTTTCATGTGTATATTTTTTATATTTTAAGAGCATATTTTTAGTTTTTAATAATTTTTAGTTGCCCTGGAAATAAGGAATGTCAACATCTTAAGTTAAGAGCTCCAGAAATTTTCAAAAAAGTCAGGGTGTACCAGTAAATGTTAGCAGCTAGAGTGTTACTTGTATAAACATTATTAATTTATTATTAAATTATAAGATCGACAATGTTCACACACAAAATTTAATATTTATACTTGTACTATGTCTGAAGTTCAAGGTAATAGAATTAATATATAAAATTATATAAATACCCAAGTTCATGATGTTGTACATACATACTCGAATATTCTTTTCATCAGTTATTCCCCTAACGCATCTATATAATTATTTTTGTTTTACGATTGTTTGTAAGTAACTAGAGTCATAATAAAGTTTATTATTATTTTGGTAAATTTAATTTTCTTAAGTATTTGTCTACTTTTACATCCATTTCTTGGTTATTTTTGTGCTGTTGAGATATTGCTGTTATTGTGAAGGTATTTCATTGAAATAATTAAATTCAAACAATTCGTTAGCATAAATACAAGTATACAGTCAAATATTTGAATATGTATACATATTTACATTAAGGTTGCATTAATTTTGCACTTTTTCGTTTTGGTTTTTTTGCTCTAATGCACACTCTCTGTATTTTGAAAACTAAAGGTAAAGATACGAATACTTGAACTACTTACTATCATAAAAATTCGCATCGTTTTTGAAAAATTGTGTGAAATCAGACAACTGCAAAATCGGGCGAAATCGGACAAAAGAATAAATTCAATTTTTTCAGTTTTTGTAAAAATTTTGCCATTAAGTAATTACTTTTGCAATTTCATTTAGAGGAATTGAAATGTAAGTGTCGTTCTAATAAGATATAAAAGACAAAAATTGGTTAAAAAATGTGAAAGTTATTAAAAAATCCCCAGGCCATTCACTTGTCTCAAGCCACTAGAATAAGAAATGTAGAAACAAAATTAACACTTGGAGATAAAATGACCCCTATCTTTTAAAATCATAAAAAACCTGGTCAATTTCAATAGTGCTGATATAAATTTGATTTTTAAAGGAAGCAAACTTAAAAATATTGTATTGTGTATTAGAAAGTAGTAAAATTAATTTAAATTAAAATTTTTTCACAATTTTGATTGATATTTTATTGAGGATTTTTGAATAATAAAATTGATTTTAACCCTTTAATGTACTTTTGATTTATTAAATTTAAAAAATAACTTGAATGATTCAGTTTATTTATAAAAAACATTAAAATTAGCACCATTCATATTGACCGTATTTTTCGTGATTTTAAAATTTGAGTGTCATTTTAATCCCCAGGGGCATTAAGGTTTAATTTCCATTTTTGTGCTATCATTCTTAAAACTGGACTTCATGTTATATTTTTCTTAAGTTTCATAAAAATCGGCCTAAAAATAAACAACATTTCGCTATCTCTAAATTATAAATTCGAAATATGTATTGAAAAATTTGACTTTTGAGCTTCACGATTTAAGGTTTAACGTTTTTTTTAAATTACCTGGACCATAATATTCTGAATAGGCTTTACTTAAAATTCATAATAGTAAGGAAATTGAGGTCATTCGCAAAAATATGTCCAATTAATTTGTTTTTCTAGAAAATTTCAAAATCAAAATCGCAGGTACGGAAAAACAATCGGAGATATTTTTATATTTTTATTCCTTGTCCCAATGAGATGATCAAAAACTTATGAAATTTTTTTAACAAAATTTTTAAAATGGAGTTTTGAAACTGCCGTTAAAAAATTTAATTTTTTTGGTTATACCTGCGAATAGGTTAACGTTCACCAACAAAGACAAAAACTAATGTACAAGTAAATATGGATATATTTTAAGTAAAAATTAGCTTTTATCTTAATATTTCTCAAGATATGTTAATTTTGTTGCAACATTTCTTGTTCTAGTGGTCTGAGACACGTTAATGGCCTGGGGAATTTTTAATAACTTTAACATTTTTAGACAAATTTCTGTTTTTTATGTCTCATTAGAACGACAATTACGTACACATTTCTATTCTTTTAAATTAAATTGCAAAAGTAATTAAAGAATTTTTACAAAAACTAACAAAATTTAAATTTTTCCTCTTGTAAATAAATGCATCCCAACCGATTTACCTAAAATTTTTTCAGAATGATTTTTTTACCAATGTTAACCAAACTGGGGAAGAGACTGGCAAAAGTCCAAATTTCGTTTATTAAGGGCCACCCTAATGTATATAGTATAAACCTACAAATGACTGTGATTAAGTATAGAATGTATGTGTTGAATTACACACATATACACATTTGTTTTTGTAATCTAAATTGTTTTTAGTAAATTACTGCAGTATCTTATAACTACCAAATACATAACAGTAATTCGAAGGCAAGTTGCCAATTATTTTCGAAATGGTGGAAAAAGTTTAGCTTATTTTATAGCTGAAAGCATTATATTCAACGTTTTTAAAATTTTCGATTCAGATTTCACGGGACACTTAGGGATACAAAAATCAATTCACATAATAAGTTAGTAATTGGGATAATTCATGGAAAATATTCATATATTAAGTCGATATCTTATGAACTACGAAAGGACTTTTAAAATATCCCTCGCATATTCTGCAATCCATTGGAATTTGTACATTTCTATGTGTGCGTTTTCTCATACATTTCTGTGGATTTGTAAGTTCGTATTTATGTAGAAGTATGTCTTTGAAAATTATTTGTTATTATTGTGTTGCTTAGAATGCATTTGGCATGTGCAGAAAAGTGTTTGTAATATTTCCCTTTCTGTGGTAGTTTGTCTGCAACATACATAGATAAGTATATAGAAATATGTGTGCAATTTCAAAGATTGATTTCCCAGTATTACAAAGTCTTTTGATATTGAAAGTAGGACAAGAAAAAACGTATTAACGTATTAACTTATTATTTTAATGGTTGCATGAATAAGGAATATTCTAATATATTCAATCTCAAAGACATGTAAATATATATGTATGTATGTATGTATGCTCAAATATTTAGTCATAGAGAATTATACATAGAGACGAGACACTCCGATTTGTCAACCAAAAACACAAAAAATCATATGTTTGATACAACAACAAAATACATTGACTAGCATGTATTTTGTTGTTGCAAGAGATAGGTTTTTGACAACAGACTTAGGTTTTTGACAATTACTTATCGTCTCTATGTTACCCTATGTATTTAGTTTTAATAATTTTTATTTTTGAAATGATTTGTTTATCAGTAATATTTTTTCATTTTTTAATAGTTAAAAACAAAGTATACCAAGTAGTCCGATTCTCAATTTTTTTTAAAATTACTCTCTCACATATACGGCTACCGTGAGAATTCAACACACTTGTGAGAGAATTAAACACATCAAAATATTGAAAATTTTAAATACCATTTTCCGAATAAATAAAGGCCGAACCACTTTATTACACTTCTACACAATATTTGTCGAATTTTTCAAATACTTTGCAGGACACTTTTATTTCTGAAACACTATAATTTTGCTTAAATGAAAAAAATTATTTTTTATTATACCCTACACCACCATAGTGGGGAGGGTATTATGCGTTTGTGCAGATGTTTGTAACGCCCAAAAATATTAGTCTAACACCCACCTTAAAGTATACCGATCGACTTAGAATCACTTTCTGAGTCGATTAAACGATGTCCGTCCGTCCGTCCGTCTGGTTGGCTGGCTGGCTGGCTGGCTGTCCATGTAAACCTTGTGCGCAGAGTACAGGTCGCAATTTTGAAGATATTTCGATCAAATTTGGTACATATTACTTTTTCGGCCCAAGGACCAAACCTATTGAAACTGGCTGAAATCGGTCCATTATTTCACCTAGCCCCCATATAAATGTCCCCTCGAAATTGGACTTTATCGGTCATAAATGTTTAATTTATCCATGTATCTACACAAATTTCGCTCCAAATAAGTTTTATATATACAAAATTCATGTCACCAAATTTTGTTACGATCGGTCCATAATTAGTCATAGCTCCCATATAGACCCGCTTCCGAAAATCACTTTAAAGTGCATAAATCGCTTAAAAATGTTGGTATACACACAAAATTCAACATAGTTAACTTTAATATAGACATAAATCACACGACCTAATTTTGTGGTGATCGGTCCATAATTGGTCATAGCTCCCATATAAGGCCCACTTCCAAAAATCACTCAAAAATATAAATTATTGATATTTTAAAAGAAAAATATTTTTACTCATTTACTTGGTGTAGGGTATTATATGGTCGGGCTTGACCGAGTTTAAATTTTTGCTATTGAAAATAGAACAAAATTTAAATAGATTTAAATTTAAACATTTTTATAGAACTCTGTGTGACTGCTGAAAATTAAAAAGGTAAAATAAAAAAATTTACATTTTTGTTACTAACACATGTTTAGAGTTAGGTACTTTTTCACTAACACATGTTTAGAGTTAGGTACTGCTGTCAAATAGTAGGACTACTTGATATACTTTGGTTAAAAATATAAAGCTGTGATCTTATAAATATTAAATAACTTCAATAAAAAAAAAAACTAAGAGTGTAATATTCATATATGTTTTTCTGTTATAGATGTTATATGGGGTTTAGGGTCAATTATCGAACGATCCTCCCAAAAGTTATTAGATAGATTAAGGTTCATATAAAACTTGTTTATGCCTAATTTCATCATGATATTATTTATTATAAGACAGTTATGAATATTCAAGACTATGAACAAATGTTGGCCGATATTTACTCGCCATACTTTGCAGTATAATCACAAAGTATGTATTCAGAACTAATTTTACATATGTATGACTGGAGACTAGGTGAAATCATGGAGCGATATTACCCATTTTCTATACTAAACAAACCTTTTCAACGGACAGTATTTGTGGAAAATTTCAGACGGGTAACTCTCTTCGTTTGCGCCCTATCATGTTTTTAACAGACAGACGGATGGAGTGACACAGTTAGATTTTCTTAGAATTTCATTAGAACCCAGAATATACATATATACTTCTGTGGATCTGCGATGTATATTTCGATATGTTATAAACGAAATGACAAAATCATTATATCCCCCCATCTTCTTTGATGGTGGTGACTTTTAGTTTTAACAAACTCAACATACCAGTTGACTTTGATAACTAAAACTAAACTGATATTCCCTTATTAACAACAAAGTGAAAGAATTAGCTTTGATTTTTTTTAATAGAGTTCATGTAAATATTGAAATACAAAACGAAGTACTAATTTTTGGTCATAAAAATGCTAAGAAATAAAAATCGTGAATAAATTTTACTAAAATTTCAACAAAATTGTGTTTTTGCTCACATAAATTACGGATCTTTATAAAATTTTAAGATAATCTAGCTATGTGCGTCCCACTGTCTGTTGAAGGCACGATAGAGCCTACACGCAGAGAAAAAATATAATTGGGCATGGTTACTGTAACCATTTATATAGTGTTACAAGTTTTTTAACTATATTATAGTCACAGTAACCATTTACATGATTGTGGTAACCATAATATGGTTAACTTACGATTCACATGATTGTCTCAACCATATATATGGTTACATTAAACATATATATGTTTGTGGCAACCATATTTATGATGAATAATTTTATCATAATATGTTGTTCTCAGATTATGATAAGCCTTAAGCCGAGAGCACCATAATAAGATAAGTCCTTCATCATATAAATGGTTGTCACAAACATATATATGTTTACTGTAACCATATATATGGTTGAGACAATCATGTGAATCGTAAATTAACCATATTATGGTTACCACAATCATGTAAATGGTTACTGTGACTATAATATAGTTAAAAAACTTGTAACAATATTGAAATGGTCACAGTAACCATGCCCAACTATATTTTTTCTCTGCGTGTAGAGAAAACAAATTTTTCACAAAAATTCTCCGTTGGTCACATATGATTGGTTTTGAAAATGTGAAAAACAGTTCAATAAAAAAAAATTAAACAAAATGTCTGTCTGACGTTTATAAACAATCTAAGGCATGTAATAAGCCCGATAACTACCATTAACATGGTAAATTGGCAAGTCTTGGAATAATCCAGAGGTTCTCTGTTTACAATTCGGTTTTATTGGAGTTCATAGAGTTCGGAAATACTTGGCTTTTCTCCGTCACTTCGTTTAGTTTTTTTATTTAAATAACGGTATTCTTAAAGATATAAATTCAAATAATACGTTTGAAATTGATTTTAAATTCCTTATTTGAAATATATCGTCATCTAAAATTCAAAACAACGTATCATCAAAAAATTCGAAGTTGATTTTATTATTGATTATGACTCACTACATCATATTACATATGTGAACAAAATTAAAAACTTTTACTATCAAAAATAACAAACTTATAGAAAATTGAAACTAAGTATCATCAAGTACATGATTTTCTTAAACAAAATAACGTCTATGCTTTGAGTATTTAATGAATAAATAGTTTTTACCTTATTTTAGGTCGTATCCTATTTTTATACCCTTCACCTTCGTGAGAAGGGTATATATAAGTTTGTCATTCCGTTTCTAATTTCTACATTATTCATTTCCGACCCTATAAAGTATATATATTCTGGATCCTTATAGATAGCGGAGTCGATTAAGCCATGTCCGTCTGTCTGTCTGTCCGTCCGTCTGTCTGTTGAAATCAATTTTCTGAAGACCCCAGATATCTTCGGGATCCAAATCTTCAATAATTCTGTCAGACATGCTTTCGAGAAGTTTGCTATTTAAAATCAGCAAAATCGGTCCATAAATAACAAAGATATGAGCAAAAAACCGGGACAACCTCGATTTTTGATCTATATCTGGATTACTAAGTCATTAATATAGACAATATTGATATCTAATGATAGATATTTCAAAGTCCATTGCAACGATGTAGATAAGGCTATAGTAAGTTGGACCTACAATGGGTCAAAATCGGGAAATATATTTTTTAACCCGAATTTTTTTTTCATCAAAAAATTTTTATTGTCATACATTTTTTTTCCAAAAAAAAAATTTTTTTTTAAAAATTTGGAAAAAACTTTTTTTAAAAAAAATTAAAAAACAATTTAAAAAAAAAAATTTGAAAAACAATTAAAAAAAAAAAAAATTTTGATTACCTAAAAATATTTATTTTAAAGTATAATTTGGTGAAGGGTATATAAGATTCGGCATAGCCGAATATAGCTCTCTTACTTGTTTTTTAATAAATTTGTTGCAATTGAATATTTTTTTGCAGTCTTTATGAAAATTTAATGAATATTTAATTATGTTAAAATATTTAATTATGCTTCTATTTAAATTATAAAAAAATTTAAGTTTTTATTTTTTCATAAAAATTAGTATTGATGATACGTTTTTTTGTTTCAGAAAACAACAATTCAAAAAAAGGTAAGCCACATATCTTAAAGTGTACTTTTTCGCACATTTAAAATTTTTGGGAAAATGAGTTTTATTTATTTCGCACATTAAAAAACAGCCTGAACCTGGAAATGGTAACAAGTTTCTTACTTATCAATAGATACTTCTAACTACAAGAAGTCACCACATTAAATGTTAAGGATGTTTGATATAAAACCATTTTAATATCGGAAAAAGAACGTTTTGTTAAAAAATAAAGTAAAAAAAGTACGTTTTGTTAAAAACAAAATTAAAAAGTATGTTTTTTATGCGTTTTTAACGATAATATTTTAAATGAATGTTTTTAATACTGATCTAATATATAAACAAATTACACATTAAAATTAAATAATTTTTTTTTTCGTTTTATACTAGTGTTGTACGTTTTGTTACGCACAAATTTTTTTAGAACACATTTACTTAGTAAAATTAAAAAAATTTTGCTGACTTGATTGTTTCTAGAAGATTTCAACCCAAATATTATAAAAAATACCAAAAAACCAATTTTTGAAAAGATGGGAAAAATTACTTTTTGTTCTGCGGCTCCTCATTTCTAGTGTCATTGTAATTCAGATTTGAAAATTTTGTTTCAATATCTCAAGAAGTTTTCATTTTATATCGTTTTTTGCTTCTCCTATAAACTTAAGAAAAGTTATGTTACATTCTTTTGCAATTTATGTGAAGATATGTATCTTTCGAACAGAAAAATATTTCTGAAAAGCGATAATAGTTTAAAGCCAGAATGCTCTCCATCTATATTTTTTTATCAATTTGATATTAAATTCGTTGATAAAATTTTACCATTAAGTGTCACAAATGATGACTAGTCAAAACGTCAAAAATTATGATTCAGGTTCATGAGGGAAATTAAACTATTATAAATATCGAACATATTAATGTCATTATTATAAGTTTTAGTGCATCAAATTGTGTTGGAGAAAACGTTCTTTGACACATTTTTAATGATATCATGATGTAGTAAAAGCAATTGCCCAATTAACAATTGATGAATTGTAAATAAAATAAATATTTTTCAAACAAATTTTTCGAAACGAAAACAAATCATTAAAAAAATTACGACATTCAACGATATAACGCTACGACAGCAATTGTGAATTGGGCAAATATGTGTTCTCATATCAAAAATTGTTTAATCCTCAAAGTTTTTCTCATATCTCTGGAAAATTACTGCATGCATTAAACAAAAATTATAAAAATTTTAACGTAGAAAAAAATGCTTACTTACGCAACTAAAACAATTAAATAAAACTCAAAATTTCCCTTACAAATACACGCTATCCATGTCATATGTGTTTTTTGAAAATGCATGCCATTTTAAACCAATTTGTAGAGACAATTGTATTCTAATAACGTCGATGGAAAAGTGCAAAATAATATTTTTGTAATTAAGTTTTTATTGCTAAATACTTCATCAGCAGTTTGTAGTTTACGTAGCAATTTAGATTTTGTTTTGGTTGTAGCATGTTCAAAGCAATTATGTTCCGAAATTGGTATAATTATATAAAATAAAAAACAACAAAAAAAAAAGTACAGCCATATAGACAATAACACAAACCAAAAACAGAGCAAACAAAAAATCCAAATAAATAAGTAAAAGAATTAGAAATGAATGACGGGTGTTTGGAGAATAATTTTATAATAATTAAATCTAGTTCAAAGAGGAAACAAATTTGAAAAATGCAATTTTATATTTTAGCCTTAACAATCAACATATGTTTTTGTACATATGCATGTCCATATGTAAAGAGCATGTTGCAAATATGTAGATATACAGGCGATGGAAATAAAAAATGTATGAACGAAAGAAATTGTAACTGCCAAATATAATTTTAAAAATGTATGTGTGGATATGTTTATACTAGGGTGTCCTTTAAAACAAGTAATACCTAAACAATGCTATAAAATTAAGCTTTCCAGCAACTAAAGTATATAAAACCAAAAACCGTCTTATTGGTTTTATCATATATAAAACTAAATTTTATTAGACAGTAATTGGTTTAAAACAGAGACCAAAAATAACTGTTATTAAATTTTTTGAGACTGAAAAAGTTAGGCATAAATCAATGAATAATTTTTACGTTTTCAAATAAGAGTTATTCATAATAAATATTTTTTTTGTTGCTCATAACTTTTATTTTCGATTTATATTTTTTTACGTTGCTCATAACTTTTTTTTCAATTTGTATGTTTTTAAGTTGCCTAATAAGAGTTATTCTATATTATATATTATATATTTTTTTCGTTGCTCATAACTCAAAAGAAGTTTATTTTGCCACCTTGGTTGCATTTTATTAGTACATACATTGAATTTAACCTTTAAAGTCGCAAAAAATAAGCTTGGTATGAGATTGATGTTTTTTATTGTGTGTTTTTTAATTATCAAGAATTTTGTTTCACAATCAATGTTTTAGCAAACGCATTGTCCACCAAGTTGCAACAGAAAGCCGTTTAGGCGGCAGTGCATATAAAATATGAACCTATTTATTTAAAAATTGCAAAAGTATCCTTTTTCTCTTCCTAATGTTGCAACAAATCGGCATCTACGTCCAGTCTCACAGGTTTAAAGCTCTCTATTTCAGCTATAGCTGCTAATAACTCTACCGATATATTGCCTTTGTCATCTTCTGAATATAAATCCACTTCAAGTTCTCTAATTGATGTTCCGAAGAACGAAGACGTATTAAGATTCGTCGATTCGTCAATCAGAAAATCTGATATTGGTTGAAGTGGAGATACTTCAGGTGAAATTATATCGAAAATAAAAGTTTTGAGTAACGAAAAAAAATATTTATTATAAATAACTCTTATTAGGCAACGTAAAAAAATATAAATCGAAAATAAAAGTTATGAGTAACGTAAAAAAATATTTATTATGAATAACTCTTATAAGGAAACGTAAAAACATAAAAATCAAAAATAAAAATTATGAGCAACGAAAAAAAATATTTATTATGAATAACACTTATTGAAAAGCTAAACTTATTTTCATTGAGAATAACTATTATTTAAAGAAACAAAAATTTATTTCTACAATATAACAGTTATGGCTAAATTTTTTTAGATATTTCTTATAACAGTTATGTCTCTGGTTTAAAATTAAAACCTATTTATTGGGACACTCTTACAAATACTATAGATGTTTCATTTATATTTTTATTAGAAAACCAAACCACAATAAAATAAAAATAACATATGTACAACAAACAACTAAGTAAAGAAAAAAAAAACAACATATCATTTCAACACCCTTTGTCGTGTCGATCAAATGCAACGCCCTTCACTTGGAATAAAGTGCAGCTGAAAAATAAATGAAGGTGTAGGAAAATAATAGTTGAAGGTAAAATATACTCACATACATACATCTTATTATGAGCGGTGACAACGAAATAACTAATTACTTTTTTTTAAAAAAATCTTGTATTTTTATATTTAAAAAAATTTCACAAGTTTAATTTCTTACTTCGGAACTGTAATTTTCTAGTAATGAAAAATATCGATAAAAAAAATTAAGTTTTGAACATTCACTATTCTGAATTCGATAATATGTATTCGGTATACAAGTTTTTCGGCGATATACACAATTTCTTAAGCCGTGTGTCCACTACCAAGTTTTCTTGCGGAAGTTCTTCCCTAAGTGACATCCAGAAGTTTTTGTCGTATAAACACGTATTAATTAGAAGTCGACTTCCTTGCAGCAGTTATGTGGAAACACGTGTTTGTTTCTAGCCTGGAAGTAACTTGCAGATGAAGTCGAGTATACGTCGGGTAAACGGTTTGTGGTATTCTCTTCTGTTTTCAGTTTTGTTTTGTGTTTATTTGAGTTATTTTCCAAATTTATAAAAATGGACAAAAATAAATTCGTTTGAAGTTGTGATACATCTTCGATTTTAATGAAATTTATCACACATATTACAGTTCGAAAGGGTTCCTCAAATCAATGTCTTTTTCATATTTTTCCTTTCCATTTCAAAAATATCGCGATTTGAAAATTGAAAAATTGTTTAAAATTATATACATATAATTGCCAATAACATGGAGCTACTCAAAGTCCAACATAATTTTTGATTCCATTTTGAAGACAAAGATATTGTCCTTAAAGTGGTGTGAATGAAATTGTTTACTTCCAAAAGGTTAAAGGTTAATTTTTGGAGTATATATGGAGTATATTGGAGTATATATGGAGTATATATCAATGTAAAAAATATCAAAGATTGCGGTGTTAAAAATTCAAAAAGAACATGGTATGAGGACACCTAAATTATCTACTATATTCGTGCAAATAAATTTCGATGGAGACTCGATTAGTTCAGGAGTTATGAAGAAAAACGTTATTATAAGTACGTTTTTCATATAAATTCATATAAAAATTTAAGCAAATAGAAAACAGAACTCAGTTGATTCAATTCCAATCTATATGGTAAAGCACAGGTGCTTAAATTTTTATATGAATTTATATGAAAAAACGTACTTATAATAACGTTTTTCTCCTGAACTAATCGAGGACAAGTATGGGAAATGTACTCAAAAGACTATCAGCCCAATTATGAATAAAAAATTACCCCGGTGTTTTGTTCCCTGGGAGTTTTTTCCCATTGAATTTGAATAGGAACAATGAGAAAAGAGAAAAAACTCCCGGGGAGTTTTTATTCATACTTGGGCTATCTAAGAATAATAAAAATCAAAACGCTTTAAAGGCAATAGCCAATGATATAGACGCACCCGAGGTCAAAAAGAGATTGCACAACCTCCGAACGCAGTTTTGTCACGAGGTAAACAAATAAAGGAAAAAAATAACGTATTTTGGAAACATATATCTACGCGCTGCAGCACCCAATTTCTCACCCAAACACTTATTTTTCTTTAATTTGTTGTTTCTTGTTTAATAAAATATCCTGCGATGTTAGCTGTCAATCTTAGTTTGCCACAATGCATTTTTATATTGACATTCGTAAAAAATGTAAACTCTACTGCAAGCTGTACTCACATTGTGTGGAAACACGTCTGCAATTTCTTGCAGCAAGTTCGTCGTAATAACTTCTACAAACTACTTTTGGAAGCAGACTTCCGCAAGTTTCGGTTTGAGAGGAAACACTTTGGCAAAAACTTGCAGAAGTTCTTCTGCAAGTGATTTGCTATTGGACACAGGGCTTTAGAATTTCAAAATTCGATTTAGTTTGGATTTTATATAGGTTCAAAGTTCATATTTTTTAAGTGCCTTCCAAAAATAATATTTTTTTTTAATCTGGGCTTTGCGTTTTTAGAAATTTTAGAAAAAATTTCAGATCAATCTAAAAATTCTTTGTGATTTTTTTAAATTTTGTAGCCCAAGGAGAGCAGCTTTGGGGGAGCGACCACTAGATCCAATTCCAGCTCTGAAACCAAGCGAATACAACTCAGCTTAGAAACACCTCAACACAGACTTTTTGATATCTCTAACTGGTCTAGATCGGAACAAGTTGGTGTAAAACAATTTACGCAAATATCCCATGGTAGACCTTTAGTTAGTTGAACAAACATTTTTTCATAACCATTAAACTGATATTTAAAATTTTAAATAAATTTTGTAACATAAACAGCTCATACCCATATGACTTGATGTAGCGCATCTGCTATGTTTAGTGTTAAAAGAGCATTGACTATTAAATTGTATATTCAATCAGTTGTATGTAGAGTATTGTGCTTACCATATGTTTCTATTAAATTTGTATATATAAGTGTGTTTACAGTATGTAAATATGTACTTATTCATGTACATATGCATGTTAGTTTGTATTACTATCTAATCACTGTGTTCATGACACTAACTGCATTTAAATTTACATTCCTTCTACCATACCAAATCCTTCTTTACATTTCTCCCTGCCATTTTCTGAATTTAAGTTTCTGACCAATGTTAAAACTTTAGTTATACAAGTTGTAAGTGTTTTAGTTGTTGTATGGATATTTGTATTGCTTTTGTGTTTTGTTTTTTCTTTATATTTGTTGAACACTTTACGTACACACTCTATAGACGTATGCCAATTGTGCAAATGTTAATAGTTATGTGCCCAGTAAGCAATTATGATAGATACCTTTACTTATTAAGAATAAAAATTTATTTTTAAAATAAGTATAATAGCATTAACATTATATTCTGCCTGAAGGTAGACCTAAGATATACTTATATATAATATTTATAACTATGGTTTCCTGTTTTCAGACAGTTGTGCAGTTTTATAATGACACTTCCATTATAATTTTGGTTGGTAAACACAGTTAATGTTAATGTAGCAACGAATCTTATAAATACCGCGTACTTATATTCATTGAAAATCGTCTACGTCATATAGAAATTCAGATTTGTACATTGATGCCGTTATTCAAGCATAAATTGTATGCATATCATTTATAAAACCAGAAAATTGTAAACTAGTCTTGAAATCCTTGATTCTGAATACGAAAACCGCATTTGACTATCGCACTTCAAGCTTTTTTGGTTTCCCTGACATACAACGGAATGTTATGGATTGCACTGAATGTGCTAGCTTACTATTGCAAACTTATAATTCTCAAAACGGAAGAGCCTTCCAATCTTTCTGCGCCATTAGAAATGATTACTATGTAACCAAGCAATTACGCACTAGGGCTATATCCAAATTTGGGCACTAGCGCCACGCGATGTCAAATGTTGTGTTATTTACAATAAAATTTTTTTGTGTCATTTTGAAATAAAAAACTCAACCACAAAAACGATTTTTTAAAGTCAAAATTTTCTCAAATTTGAACCACTTTTTTTTTATAGTAAAACATCGGATTTTTTCCTGTTTGCGTTTTTTGTATTAAAAAAAGTAAAAAAATTATCTTCAAACTTTACCGCGTTTTGTGGGTGAGCTTTTATACGCGAAGAATTATTTTTGTTCCTCGAAACTTTGTTATTCATGGGATTCACATTTACTGTTTATGAATTAAATACATATGGAGAAAAGCGTTGGTGTTAAATAAAAAAAAATATTAAAAATTGTAGGATACAATTTGGTTGTTTAGTCAAGATTAAATTTTGCAAAAGTGCATCTGAAAATTGCATTTGACAATCGCTCTTCAAGCTAATTTGGTTTCCCTGACATACAACGGAATGTTATGGATTGCACTGAATGTGCTAGCATACTATTGCAAACTTATAATTCTCAAAACGGAAGCCTTCCAATCTTTCTGCGCCATTAAAAATGATTACTATGTAACCAAGCAATTACACACTAGGGCTATATCCAAATTTGGGCACTAGCGCCACGCAATGGCAAATGTTGTGTTATTTACGATAATATTTTTTTCTGGTCATTTTGGAATAAAAAAATTGACCACAAAAACGATTTTTTAAATTCAAAATTTTCTCAAATTTGAACAACTTTTTTTTTATATAGTAAAACATCGGATTTTTTCCTGTTACCGGGTTGGTATATTTAAAAAAACTATTTGCGGTTTTTGTATTAAAAAAGTAAAAAAATTATCTTCAAACTTTACCGCGTTTTGTGGGTGAACTTTTATGACAACCACGAAAAAGTAATATGTACCATTTTTTGGGCCATTATGATATTTGCAAAAAATCTAAAAAAGTTATAGCCCTATTATACACTCATCCGAATATTAGGCAAAATTTTTCACTTTTGTTGGATGACAAGAGCAATCTCTGATAGTTTAACGCAACGATTTCTGCCGAAATTATTGACATCAAAATGAGTTGCAGTTAAATTTGAAACTGGAATATATTCTTATGCCATTGAGGCGCTATGCGAGAAGAATGAGCAGTTCAACATCAGGATTATTTTTGTTCCTCGAAACTTTGTTATTCAACGGATTCACATTTACTGTTTGTGAATTAAATACATATGGAGAAAAGCGTTGGTGTTAAATAAAAAAAAAAATATTAAAAATTGTCACAACAATAATACAATTTGGTTGTTTAGTCAAGATTAAATTTTGCAAAAGTGCATCTGAAAATTGCTGTTGCATCATGAATGCATGAATGATATTCAGAAAAGCTCAATTTTAAATTAGATTTTTCATTTGATATTCAGAAAAAACCAATTGATAATTAGAATAAGAGAGCATTTGGAATTCAGAAAAGCTCAGTTTAAAATTAGAATGTTTTATTTGAAATTAGGAAAATAAAAATATATTTTCGAAATCACAGAAAAAAATATTTCTTAAACTATTTCAATTCAAATATTTGTCACATATTGAACTGGTTTCAATTATTTCATAATTAAATCAAGTATTCATTTGCTCAAAAACAAAATTTCTTGATATTTTCTATTGAATTTTGAGTTTTGAATTTGATTATTTTGACAATTGAATATACAATTTTCGTTATTGGTTGAATTTCAAATTATGAAATATTTAATTATGAAATATGGGATAAATGTTTGAATTGAAATATAATTTTTTCTGTGATGTTGTCGAGAGCTGAATAGCTCTGCTGCAGTTATTTGAACAATGTCTTCATCTGTCAAACTTTCTAGGTAAAATAGTCGTTGTTTTCCCACGTTGGGTGGAGAAGTGTTAGATACATTAATTTTTGATTTCACATGCGCATTTATTTTTGACCATATTGTTTTAATGGGGTTGAGCATTGGGGAATATGTGCTCAACCTTAGCAATGCTGCTTCTGAGTTTTCGAATAATCTCTCAATTTTGCTATGACATGGAGAATTATCACAAACAACTACTACTTCCGAAATGTTGTTGCCCAAATCCTCCCATTTTTGGAAAATGTCATTTTCAATTGAAATTTTTTGAATTTCAAACGAGAAATCTTATTTTCAATTGAGCTACTCTGAATTTAAAGTAAAAATTCAAAATTTCAATTGTTCTTTTCCGAATTTCAAATGAAAATTCTCATTATTAATTGTTATTTTCCGAATTTGAAAATAAAAATCTTATTTTCAATTGGGGTTTTCTGAATTTCAAATGAAAATTATCAATTTCAATTGTCTTTCCCAATTT
The DNA here is from genome assembly GCF_958450345.1 of Calliphora vicina. NCBI lineage: Eukaryota > Metazoa > Arthropoda > Insecta > Diptera > Calliphoridae > Calliphora > Calliphora vicina. The sequence goes on along the minus strand of NC_088780.1, from coordinate 141,384,210 downwards.
CAAATGAAAATTATGATTTTTATTTTTTTTCCGAATTATAAATGAATATCCTCATTATCAGTTTTTCTTTTCCGAATTATAAATGAAAATTCTCATTTCCAATTTTTCTTTTCCGAATTTGAAATTAAAACTCTCTTTTCAATTGGGATTTTTTGAATATCAAATGAAAAATCTCAATTACAATTGATCTTTTCAAAATTAAATTGAAAAGATTTCATTATGAACAGAAAAAAGGTGTTGATCAGTGATCGGCACTCATATCCATCGGGTTACGAACATTATCGGTTATTTACCATTACACAATATAAATATCAATGAATTTTACAAAAATTATCAAATAAGAAAAAAAGTCACATTCAATATCTGGTCAGAATACAACAGACGTACAGCCGCTTCACTCAGTTATTTTTTATATTGTTATAAGCAAAAAGAAACTTATAAAGAAACAAATAATGGATTTCGTGTCATTTGCTCTGTCAAAAAACTCCAATGCTGTAGGAGCATTGCAAGAACATAAATTCATAGACAGCGATTTATATAGGTGACTGGAAAGCAAAACAAATATTCTAAATCCAGTAGAACAGTAGCGGCACTAAGAGGGCAATGGATATTTTATTAACTTCGTTGGATAAATTTTTATTATTCATAAGAATCCTTTCGTCAATAAATTTGTTTATTGGGCATAAACTATACATGTGTATCCATTGTTTGCATACGTAAGTGTCTGTATTCATGTTTATTTCAGCGATTGCCATTGTGTATTTGTGTGCTAAAATGTTGATACAACTGTGCAGATAAACAAAACAATATAAAATGAAATTACTATTCAGCATTTGCTTTTTTTTGTAAATTACTACGGCTATACTTAGTATTGTTTTACTTTCTGAAGCACGTTTTTGTAAGTTCAACTATTGCTTTTATTCCGTGTTTTCTTTTATTTTCGAAATCATGCATTACAAATTGTTAGGTATATTAAATTAATCGTTTCAAAGGTAAGAAAGAACACTTGTATTCAAAATGGACAGATATATATATGTGGCTAATTCTGTGTACAAATTTCCATAAGAAAAAATTAAAGCATACAGATTTTAAATTTGAATACGGCTATTTATGTCCTCTAAAATGTATGTTTTGTTTCTAAATGTATGCAAATAAACTTACTTTAATAAGCGTAATGTAGTTTTCTTTTAATATCCCTCACCTGGAAGTCTACTAAAGATTCGACCAAACCGTCACCAACACTTCAACTTGCTTTGTTTTATGGCTCAACATGCTAATAGCTTTGTGTGTGTTGTGGAGCAATTTGAATGAGCTGGGCTAAGTACACATTGTTGTTTTATTTCTGTTCTTTTAGTTCTTTCATTGCTTTGCGAATTCTTCGAAAAAGGAAACTTTGTAATTAGTTGGTAATTTCAAAAGAACTTTACTTTTTAAGTGTGATTCTGTACATATTCTCGTTGTGTTTTTTTCTTCATTCTTTGTTTTACTTTTATGTAAATACCAGGTATACACTTAAGACTTGGAATATAAATTATTTAAGAAATTAAACTATGTATTAAGAGATGGTGTTTTTGATGTATTGTGTTGAAAGCTAAACATTATGTCAAGGAAGAATTGTAAAAAGAAAAAAAAAAATAAATTTAAGAGAAACATTAAATGATTTGTTACAACAAATGTTAAATATTTGAATGATTCCCAATTTGACACGCCTTGACACTGTGGTTTTTTAGCAGTAACCATATTTTCTTGTAAATACAATTGGTCAATTCACAAGGTCCCTTATCATGTCATATTGTCAAATGTTGAGCCAAGTGCAATTGCAGTTGCCACATTAATTGTGGCAATTTTTGAATAAGAGCTGAGTTCGAAAAAATCTTAACATTCATATATGTTAATGAAAATGAAACCATTAAACATACAGTTTTGATTTAAATTATTATTACAATTTACAAAAAAATATTATTTTTCTAGTTCTAATCAATAGTAATGAATTTATGAACCTTTTCGGGAAACCCTTCCATTAAGATTTTTTAGTGTTTTCTGTCACTTTGTTCGAACACGTAATCCATCTCCTTTTAAAATCTACCACACTTTGGGACACCTATTTTGTGCTCTTCAATTCTCTTTTAACAAGAGCCCAATATCTCTCCACTAGCCTTAGCTACAGGCAGTTTGGAGGATTTGCCATTTTTGGTACAAATACCACATTATTTTTCATGTACCACTCAAGACTTTGATAACAATAGTGACAGGATGCCATTCCTCGATGTAAATTTCAGTATTTATAGAGGCCTTTGTAACAAATGTTTGCCGCAACTGCATATTGCTTCCCATACCAAGAACTATTTGTGAAAATTTTCTGCTTTTGGATCGTAAACATTCCTCTGCGAAAAATGTGGCTGGAGTATAGCAACATGTTGCTGGAGTTTAGCAAAATGTTGCTGGAGAATAGCAATATGTTGCTGGAGTATAAATGTAAAATGTATGTTGCTGGAGTTTAGCAACATGTTGATGAAGAATAGAAACATGTTGCTGGAGAATAGAAACATGTTGCTGTAGTTTAGCAACATGTTCCTGGAGTTTAGCAACATGTTGCTGTAGTTTAGCAACATGTTTCTGTAGTTTAGAAACATGTTGCTGTAGTTTAGCAACATGTTCCTGGAGTTTAGCAACATGTTGCTGTAGTTTAGCAACATCTTGCTGGAGAATAGCAACATGTTGCTGGAGTATAGCAACATGTTGCTGGAGTATAGCAACATGTTGCTGGAATATAGCAACAGGTTGCTGGAGTATAGCAACATGTTTATGGTGTATAGCAACAGGTTGCTGGAGTATAGCAACATGTTGATGGTGTATAGCAACATGTTGCTGGTGTATAGCAACATGTTGCTGGAGCTTAGCAACAATCTAAGACGAGCTGTCTGTTGAAAACATGATAGGGTCCAAACAAAAAGTGGTAGCTGACTGAAATAAGACTTGGCACAGCCGAATATAACTCTCTTACTTGTTAAAACTAATTTAGAATTACTATTTGAAATCTGGCTTTAAGTTATACCAAAGAAGAACTGTCTTGAAAAAATATTTTGAAATTTTTCTATTTTCATCGGGAACGACTTGTCTTATGGTAATGAAATGAATGATGTATCAGGTGTCAATGAAAGGCAAGGAGGTGACTTTTTATTGAAGAAAATATTGAATTGAATAGTTTTTGAATTTGATTTGACTACAAATTTAAATTAATATATTAAAAAATGTGTACATAAAATGAATAATTTAATGAAAAGAAGCTTCAGAGGATATGGTTATGCTTGCGAAGAAAGTTATAACAGAAACGAGTATTAAGATTTTATCGATATCAATGTTATAGGAAATAACATTTTGGAAATTGCTATCAAATAAAATGCATTGTAAATTAAATGACATAATAATATTAAGAATATTGTTTACAAAGACATAAGCCCCTTAAAATTAAATAAAGTAAATGCAAAAAAAAAAAAATATTTCCAAAAAAAAATGGTTTAAATTGGTAATAACACTTTAGATAAATTAAATTCTTAACTCCAATACCCTTATTTGGGCCGTTTATTATACGAAATGTAGTTAAGATTATGATAGATTAGAAATAATTCTTTGTAACTTAATCAAATTAATAACAATTTTTGTTAAATAAAGATGAAATTTCTATTGAAAATAAGTTCCTAAGAAAGGAGAAAGAAAATACTTAAGTTAACTTAACCCTAAGGAAACTACATAATGTTTATTAAAATACCTACATCATCAATATTGAACAAAAATACATAAATATTTATTTAGACGATAACCTTTTTGTTGTTATTTGGAATTTGCTCCTTTTTTTTCGTTAGACTAACAATACGCCATATAATCATGGTACGTCTCGATAATAATCGCCTGCAGCAGTTGTTGGCAATTTCCAAAAAAGGAAAGAACCAAAAGAAACGAGGAAAAGAGAAACATTATTGGCCAAACAATGTTTAAGAACACGAATACAAGTATAAGTACATATACATACATATATTTATAGGGAAAGTATAAAAAGTATGTCTGTCTGATTAGCGAACATATATTGAAAAGAAAAATCTATAGATATGAATAAAGATGACAAGGGAAAACTGCCTCATTGCCATCAACCTCATCATCTGCCATATTAGCAGTGACAACGACGTTGCTATACATCAGTGTGGGCCTAACAAACTCAATCAATGAATCATTGAATATGATTGATGATGATTTAACTAAACCAAATTTTTCTACAAATCCTACCACAAATTCTACCAAAACTGATGTTGTTGTTGTTGTGGAGTCGTTATCCCCGCCATACAAATTGTTTATGCATTTGTGAATCTTTCGTGCCGTTTAAATGGGATTAAGTATTTTGCTTAATATTATGGCGTATGGGTTATTTTTTTCTTCATTATTATCAAACAAATATTAAATATTGCCGCAACAAAAATATGATTTGATATGGAATGACATCGAATCTGTAATACCTTACAAGACATACAAAAATTTTGAAATATATTTTTGTTTGTATCTTTGATATATTAAATATTTTTGTTAATTTAATTTTAGTTGGGAACATCCCAAACTTTTGGCATAACCAAATTGGAAATCAATTTAATATTTAAACTAATATATGTTAAATTTATCTATTGATAGACTGATTTTTCCACATAAATCGTCCGAAACTTTGCTAATTTCACTTTCGTACCCCGTAAAGTCCTAGAACAGTGCGCAGTGGGCCCGAAGAGAAAATAAACAGTAACTTTGAAACTACAATATCAATTAAGGAGGCATCAGCAATTTAGACGATTTTATAGATCAATTACAAAAATCGACTTTTCACTTTTGGTGTTTTTCAAAAAAAATTCCCTAAACCATTTATTTATTGGGTGCCAGACTAAAATATGCCGAATTTTTGGCTTTTATTTTGAAACATGTGTGCAATATAAATTTATTCAATGTATCGGCCATTGTTAGCTATGACCTTTTCCCATCTTTCTGGCAAACATATAAATTCCGAGCCAAAAGAAACTGCTCATCTTTTGAGGCCAAAAACGAACCAATACAATTTCTGATACTGTGTTTCAAAGAGAACTGTATCCCAGTGAAAGCGTTCTGCATCGATCGAAACAAATAGTGTGGGCTGGACTACAGGACGGGAGAAGCACAACTTCCCAATCGGCTTATTCTAAATATTTTTTTAACACGCATAGCAACATGTGACCGCATATTCTGGGCGCATATTCTAGGCATTTTGCGACCAATGGTCGCTCCAAAGTAATCAGTTGCGTTCGGTATGTTGGTGATGGTCTTAGTTGATCCATTTTTCATCGCAAGTAATGATTCGGTGCAATTATTATTTCTTTTATAGCGTTCAAACATCATTTCGAACATGCAAAATCGTTTCGTTCGAAAATGGTAATTTTTTAATTGTTCGAATATTAATTCGTAGGAAATTATTCGATTAATCGAACGACCATTACACGAATGAATACCCTACTCGTATATATTGTTGACTAAACCCCATTCTATATTTGTACAAATTTTTAAAGTGGGCCCTTTTTTAGTTTATAAATAATTCATTTTGGTTCATAACTTTTTAAGTAAATGAGTCTCTAGCTGTTAAGTTTGTACGAATATTTTAAAGACTTATTATCTATAATTTTATAAATATTTTTAAAGCAGTTTTTTTGAGATATGTGACTTTGAACATTAAATGATCTCATAACTCATAAACCACTTCCTTAAAAATATTTATATAATCATTAAGGTGGACCTTCAATGAATGGCAAAATTGAAAACTCATCTGTTTCAAAAACGAAGTTCAGTTTTGTATGAGATTAGGATAAAAACAAATTTGACAAAAGTTTCAGCTCGATCGGTTTAAAATTGGCGTGCCGTTCGAGGGTTAAAGTTCATGAGAACATTTACAAGGGGAAAAAATGCTATTTTTCAATTTTTGTAAAACTGATGCCATTAAATAATTACTTTTGCAATTTAATATAAAAGAATCGAAATGTGTACATAATTGTCGTTGTAATGAGATATAAAATACAAAAATTGGTTAAAAAATGTTAAAGTTATTAAAAATTTTCCAGGCCATTAACGAGTCTCAGGCCACTAGAACTAGAAATGTAGAAACAAAATTAACAAATTTTGAGAAACATTAAAATAAAAGCTAATTTTTACTTATAATTTTGCGATTTTAGGGAATATTTAGGCGAATATGACCAATCTCCTTTTACTGTTATGAATTATAAGTAAAACCTATACAAAATATTATAGGCCAATTCTGAATATACTCTGAAAGCTAAAATCGGACAACTTTAACCCTTAAATTGTGAATTTCAAAGGTAAAATTTTGCAATATTTGGAATTTCTAAATGAATGATAGTGATAGTTATTGTAAATCTAAGACCTTAGGGTCTTGCAAAAATATAAATTAACCCTTAAGAGCACTTTGGGTCCAACTTTTAAAATCACGAAAAACACAGTGAAGTTGAGGTTCATTCTGCCCCTAGTAGTCTTAAGAGTTAATTTATATTTTTGCACTGTTATTGCAAATCTATGACCTTCATAACTACTAAACTAAAGCGAGTCCAACATAATATTTTGCAGCGTAATTAAAATATTTCTCTCAAAGGAAAAACTTAAATTTTTTAGAAAATTCGCTTTTATTTCTGTATAAGTTTAATTTTACCCAACAAAATTAGCCCATATTAAATTTTTCCTCATTTTGCATGCTTTCAAAGCTGGAAAGCAAGCAATGAACAGGAAACAAACCAATTTATTTGTAAACTTTTATAAAAAAAAACAATTTTCCCCTCAGTTTCTTTAACATTTTCTGAAAACTGCGTAAAATAAAATGCGAACACAAAAAAAAGAAAGAAAATCTAAGAACCCGTAAATGTTTAATGTTTTTGTTATTGAGTAAAAAAAAATAAATAATAATAATAAAGTAAGTTGGAAGAAGAAAAAAATGAGCCTTCAATATATTGACATGGTTTGGCTGTCATTGTTATTCACTCATGGCCTCTTTATCGCCAATGTTCTGTTCTGGCTTTATATTAGATATTTAGTTTTTTTTTCTCCGCCTCTATAACTTTTTGTTTGGTCGGGAATGACGGTAAGACAGTGAGTTGCATGTGTTTATGTGTCTGTTGGAAAGAATAAAACCTTTATACAAATATTATACGCATACAAATCTAAATGAAAAGTGTAACAAAGAAAAAGTTTTTACATATTTTACATATTGTTCTACATAGTATATCAATGATTCTTGGGTTTTTTTCGAAGAATTCCATATCACAACTTAGTCGTGTACAGTCTTTTTTAGCATAAGAATATGTATAAAACGTAAGGAAAACTTTTTTTATACTCAAGAGATGGCACGTTTTGTTAACACACCGTGTTTTATTTGTACACATCATACACATTCTTAACTCTACTTTTATAGTGATTCGTATTCGATCAAGTGCGAGAAGTATTGATAGATAGATTTGCCTAACAAATAATCCATCAACTTTGGCATGTCGAGCAACCAGCCAACAACAGATAGAGGAGAAAAATAACAATAACAACCACATCGATTGTAACAACAACTAATATGAAAAAGTTTTTTTGACATTTTAACGGAAACGTATTGTTTGTTTGAGTTTTGAAATTTCACACACTCACAGACACCAAAACAACAAACAAATACGAACAACAATCACTCGCTCACTCATGCAGTCACAAAGCAGCAGGCAATATATTTTTTATATTTATTGTACAGCATCGGTCAAAATATATTGGACAAAATTCACGTTATAGCTTTTTTGCAGTTCCAAAGAAGTATCGATTTGAGAAACAACAAATGCACCAATCTTAAATAGAAATATATCCTTAATAACACTCTGCTACAAAATGACACTTTTTGTCAGAACTTGAAAAGCCACCTAGTGGAGGTTATAGGCCTAGGTGATTACATACTAAAACCGTTTTCAAAGATTTTGAAACATCCTCAAAATTTTTAGTTATTTTAAAAAAACCGTTTTAGGGTAGGTCGTAGTACTTTAGTACCTCTAACTCACACATTTTTAGACCGATTTCAAAATTTTAAACAATTATAGTTAGGTAAAGAATTAAGCTTTCATAAAATGTATGTATAAGATCTATATTCCTAGAAGTTGTTTAAGTTTTTTATAAATAGTTTGGCTTTCTTTTTTATTTTTTTCCTAATTTTTCAAATTCAACAAAAGTTATTTTAAATTTTGTCTATGAAACCCTATCTTTTTTTGAACAGTTATTTATAGACAATGTAGATAAAAACGAGATATTAGTTGTTAAAATTGGTTTATACTTGCAAAAGTTATTAAACTTTTTCGAAAGAAGTTCCACAAAATTTACCTTGTGAATTAAAAATTGTAGAACAAATTTTTTTTTAAAAAGGTGTTAATAAAAAGTTGAATAACTTTTACAATTCTCATCCGATTTGAATTATTAAAACTATGGTTTGTTAAGAACTAAATTTCCTTAATACATTGGTATACATTTTTATAAGCTTCCATATCAAAATAAGCAATGAAAAGCGATTAAAATCAAAAAAGTTGATAAATTTTGTTTTTCTTTTAGATATTCTTAACAAAAACAATACTTATAACTAGGGGGCGGATTTTTATGCAAATGCATGTTTTTTCTCGAACGTCCAAATACAATGTAGACCAATTATCTATCCGAATCGCACATATTGCTGCAAAATGGCATCGATTTGTTAGTGCATATTTTTGCATATTTTATTGATAATGCATATTTTTTTATATTTTACTTCAAAATGCATATTTATATGCATATTATGCAAATTTTTAATAAAAATATAATTTTTTGTCATTAATGGGCAATACATTGCTTCCACAACAATTTTTTTTTCGAATTTATTATAGAAATAGCAGTAGATAACATTTACTAACTAACTTCTTTCGACATCGAGAAACTGGCATTAAGTTCTTCATTTCTTTAACAGTAATGGAAAATTATCATTTCAAAACATTTTTCTTCAAAAAAGTTTAGTTTTTTTAAGTATCAAAAATTCATTAAATGTATCGAAAAACATTCATATTTGTTTTAATTGCAAATTCGATTTATAAGAGATTTCGTTATCGAAAGATTCACATACACAGTTACCGCTCCCGACAGTCATTTCTACGATACTGTCGTAAACTAGTGATTTTGGATAACTTAGAGACACTATAGATTACATAGAAACACTTAAGTGATAATTGTCTTTATGCTAGATTCCATGGGATGTATAAAGTAACCAATTGACTTCTCTCTGCATTACAAATAGCACGTCAAATGACCCAAAATATATAAATTGGAGTCAGCCAAGTGATCAGATATTATTTCCCTCTATAAGGGATACATTTACTAATTGCTTAATTGCTTGGTTATTACGAGATAAAAATTAAGGTTGGATGCTACTTTACAGTACGATCAAAATAGAGAAGCTCTAAAGATTATGGCTTTAAACAAGTATTCATACCAAGATATTACAATTAATATATCGTCCATCGTTTTTTCAGAAGAAAAATTATTTTAAAAATAGTTTTAGAACTTTAATTGTTTAATTCCTGGTATAATTTAAAGAGTTCTAACTACTGGCAACAGTGTTGTGTATTTTTTTGGACATTTCGAATTCCATACTTAATTATTTTATGTTTCTGCACAAAAATATAAGTGCATATTTTTTAAATTTTTAGGTCATATTTTGATTTTTTTGAAGCATATTTTAGGCGCATATTTTCCAATAATAAATGCATGAAAATCCGCCCCCTACTTATAACTAACAAATGTGTAAACAAATGTACGTCATTTTAAAGCGTAATCAGTTTTCTTTTTAAGCCCGTTAAACAATTTAAAGTCGGACAGAGACTGACTGAGTTACAGATCGATAAGTTCACGGACATAACTGAAAATGGTTTTTTCAGAATAACTTCTGAATTGAGGGTGTTTTTGAAATGTTTTGACACAATTTCTAATGTACTCATCAAGCCCTATAACCTACGCTAGGTCGTTTTCCAAGTTTTTTCCATCGTATCACCGTGTAATTATCATTTTTTTTATTCTTTGACACAGCTTTTGGAATTTTATTTATAGCTATGTATATATGAAATATTTTTTTTAATAATTTTCTTTCCATTGAATCTTGTAGTAGTATATCAAGTGCCTATATTAAAAATGTGCTAACTAAAATTTTGAGGAAAACGAGCTTTTGATGGCAAATAGCTCTCCTATACAAGAACAACAAAAGCACCAAGTAGTTTTAAAATTACAGTTTTGTAACAACTTATTATTTATTCTAATTTACACACCAATTTAACTAGTCATTCTCTTTTAATACACACAATTAGAGTAAGTTGGGGTAATGTCACAAAGTATACAGAGGCGACACGGCAGAAAAAATATATTTGTCTCTTTCGCTCGAAACAATTTCAACTGGTTTGGTTTTGTGCTTATTTATATAGTTGTTTGTTTTAACGCACTGTCTGTATTAAACCGCAAATTTGTTTTCTCTTTCTATCGAAACAATTTCAAAAAAAGCTGATTTTAGTGTTTTTGAACTATCAAATTTGACGCCTCTGTATACTTTGTGGTAATGTGGTGTACCTATTTTTTATTTGACTATAATTTTTAGAATCTTAATTCGATTGAAACAGTTCTAAGCTGGTGTTCTACTACAAATGTTAAGTTCAAGTTTCAGAGAAATTTGGGAAAATGAGAAAAAACCCATAAACAAGCCATTGAAAAAATTGACGGCTGTAGTTTACCATATTCTGTTAATATTGTATACTAAACCACATAACCGATGCATAGTGTTTGAGTTGCGTTTTATTTAAATCATCTTCAATGGATGTGGTTAAAGTTGCCGGCTGGCCAAGCTTACCAGACGTTCCACAATACATTCTTCGCTTCGTAGGAGACATTGAAAGACTGATGCGAAAATAGGCTGACTTCCAAAATGTATCAATGCAAAGTTTGTATGCAGTTCTCCTACGGTATTTTAATTATGTACATATTTAAACTTCCTAAACAATGCAACTATATACATTGTTTACATTTACGATATGAAATGAACATAATGCAAATTATAATTTTTCTCACTGAAAAATATATAAAAGTATTTATTTGGTGTTTATTTTATCCAAAAAAAATAACAGTACTTTCATTTGTGAGTCGGCCATTTTCTATATTCTTTTCTTTTTTATTTGTGTGCGCAAATAAAAAATTGCCAAAGAAATCATCAACTATAAAACCGATGCGTGATTGCTTTTTTACTGCGTTCAAAATACTAATTTTCGGCATTTTGAAGTAAGCATTTTGTATGCCGGCATTATGAAATAGTATAAGCAACTAACGTTTTGGAAGTCAGCCATAGTGTCCATCTTGTTGTTTCTAATAGCTCAGATAGCTGCCCATTTTCTTACTTCACCTTTCTTTGGCATATTATTTATTTGAAAGGCTTTAGCTATACCACATTAGCCGACCACTACTATATGTATCTAGGCTATATTGTTGCATGTGTTTTTCAATAGTAAAATATTCCCATTTGACTTTAAAATTAAATTAATGAAGTTTAAAACATGTGATTTTAGAAAAAAACAGATCACAAAAAAAGTCTACCACAATACCTCACTTATTGTTTACAACTACTTATTTTCATCACCTGCAAAAATGAAATACACACACACACTGTTAAATTGCTTAGATCATAAAACGATTGACCTTGGCACCGTAGCTCCTATGCTCTTAGTTTTAGAGAAAAATAGCTATACCACATTACCCGCCTATATTTTAATTAAACAATACTTACGATATACTGACTCATTCACAACTCGCTGTTAGGATTTATATACACAGCACCATTTTCTAGAAGTCTCATGAATAATCTAATGAAATAACTCGAATGTTACATTTCCACAGTGATCACCTAGTAAGCTGCTTCACTGGTAATGTTGTCATACTTATAAACAACGTTAATAACATCATGTTATCAACATTGTTTATAAGTAGAAGTTTCTATTATTATCAGTTCACATGATCATGTTGTAATATAAAACAAGTAAGAAAGTTTAGTCGGTCAAACCCGACCATACACCATAAAGATGATTATAAACAGTTTTCTTTTAAAATTTATATGGGCCTTATATGTGAGCTATGGCTTATTATGAACCGATAGTTACAAGGCTTCGTCCTTGGGGCATTAAAGAAGCTTGTACCCAATTTTTTTCGAACTATGTTGGAACAATATTTTGGTACGTTACAAACATCAGCACTAACCCAATATACCCTGCCCACTATGGTGGTGTGTATAATAATCCAAAAATTTCTGACAATATTTTGTCAATGATACCGATATGTGTTTACACGATTTTCCGATATTTGACAATATTATTATCCACTAGCAGTCGGACAAAGATCTAACAATGCTTTCTCTAACAATATTGCCAGACATTTTCTCTATATTTATCTGACAATAAATATTATAAGATCTGACAACCGTATAAATAAATAGTTTAGTGGATAGTTTCCACAGTTTTAATTCTTTTATATTTATCACTAGAGCAATATTTTTTAATTTATTGTTGTTCTTGATATTAGCATAACGTAAAGCCATTCTTTACTTTATTTTTGAATTAATATTTTTATTGAAAAAAAAAACTTTTTTTTTCATCATAACCAGTTTTGTCCAATATGTGTTTTTTATCACTTGCTTATATGTTTTATTCCTTTTATTATTTTTTAAGTACACAACTATTTATCATTTTGTTAAATCAGGAGAAACTTTTAGTATCATATATTTTTTGTTTCAAAAAACAAGTAAATTTGTTTTCCCAATTTTTGTCCAATGTGTTTTAACCCCCACTGTACAATGTTTAAATAAATATTATTGCGATTGAAAAAACAAATATTTATTGCTTATTAGGATGGCTTCATTTCTAAAGAATTGTTGATGTATCTAACTTACTTAAAATTATAGTTTGTATAGGGATCTAATTTCAAATATGGTGCTGGATGTAATGGATCGAAGAACTAAAAGGCACTTTTAAAAGTTTATTTTTCTATACATTGTAAACTGTGGGAAAATATACATATCTACACTCATATATGGTAAATATCAGAAATGCTGGTAAAATTCAAACAAATTTCGAGGAATTGAAAAATATACAATTGCATACAAGATATTTTTGAACTTATAATATAAAAACTCGAGCATTGTTGTTCTTGCTCGAAAATTTATTTTTATATGATACGATCAAAATAGAGAAGTCGTTAGAAGTGCCATGTCTTTAGATCAAGCTCATCTATACGTAGAATAGAGTAACTGTTCTTACGTCTAGGAGCATATAATTGATAAAATGGGAAAATGCAATTTATTCTAAATTATCCAGCCAATCAGGTTTCATTTTGTAATAAATGTTCCACTCAAAAAATATTGGCATTGTTTGGTATTTATAAATTTATTCAGTTTTCCCGGAAATCCTCCCATTAAAAGTTTAATGGTTGCTTCCGTTATCTTTCTAGACGATGTGGTCCACTTACGCTTGAAATCGGATATGTTCTGGGATACTTATTTTTTACAAGAGCCCAATACCTTTCCTCAAGCCGAAGTTCTGGACGGTTGGGTGGATTTGTCTCCCATGGTACAAAATTGACATTATTGTTGGAATATCACACAAGGTAATTTTTTCCATAATGGTATGATGTCAAATCGGGCCAGAAATATGAAGACACTCTGTGCTGTTTATGCTTTCCGAAGCCCACCGATATCGTAAGGACCAAATCAATATATTAGATAAACTCATGAGAAGTTTAGTACACAGAAAAACTATTTCTTAAACCGTTTCAATTCAAACGTTTGTCACATATTGAACTGGTTTCAATTATTTCATAATTAAATCAAGTATTCATTTGCTCAAAAACTAAATTTCTTGATATTTTCTATTGAATTTTGAGTTTTGAATTTGATTATTTTGACAATTGAATATACAATTTTCCAAGGCGAATTTACTGTACAGGTGGCGTTAACAGCACAGCTGATCTACTTTTTTTTTGTTCGCCTTGGGGGCAAACTTGTCAAAAATTGTTTACAAAACGAATTTATTTTATGTCAAAACTTGTTTTGTTTACCTTTTTAGCTCCAAAAAAAGTTTATAAAATCTCTTAAAAATACAACAAAACGGGTAGCTCCGGAGTTCATTCGATCAATCACAACCATTTGCCACGTGCATACATTTGGAGCATTAGCGCTACCATTTTCACCGCAAACTGTGCCACCATTACAGGAGCTTCCAGGAGGCATCCTTATTTTATCAGTTTTTTCATTTGCTTTATTATCTTTGGATGTTTTTTCTGGACCACGCAATTGCTGATCGATGTCCTCGCAAATAAATTTAGCGTTTATGTAAAATTAACGTTATTTTTATTGATTTTATTACATTTTTATTTTATTTTTTTTTATTAAATTGATTTTATTTTTGTTTTTTTTTCACAAATTGTTGTTTTGTTTTTTTGACACTTTTGTCCCCCAAGCAACAATAAAACACAATGTTGTTATTGCAATGTTGTACTTGTTGTAATATCAACGCCACCTGTACAGTAAATTCGCCTTGCAATTTTCGTTATTGGTTGAATTTCAAATACAAAAATTATTGAATACATAATTTTCGTAATTGAAAACACATTTTTGTTATTTTTTGTTTTTCAATTACGAAAATTATATATTCAATAATTTTTGTATTTGAAATTCAACCAATAACGAAAATTGTATATTCAATTGTCAAAATAATCAAATTCAAAACTCAAAATTCAATATAAAATATCAAGAAATTTTGTTTTTGAGTAAATGAATACTTGATTTAATTATGAAATAATTGAAACCAGTTCAATATGGGATAAATGTTTGAATTTAAATATAATTTTTTCTGTGTAATGAAAGTCAGCAAATTATAGACCGATTTGACTGAACGGTAGAGATACAAGTTTAACCTTTACGTCAACGGCAACATACCTGGGTATGTTTTGTATTTTCACGCTGTAGCTCTGAAATGGATAATCGGACCTACTTGAAATTTCGTGATATCCTAGCCAAAACTGTTTTACGCAACTGTCCAAAGCTTTAAAAGATTTCAAATATATTTAAAACAAAGGAATTTATTACGTTATTTGTAAAAATTGGCTTACGTTTACACACTATGCTAACGAAATATCAAATTAAAGCATTTTAAGATTCAGTATGAATACAGAAAAATGTTAGGGTAAGTTAAGTTTATATTCTGACAGGTTTTTTAGATTTAGGTTAGAAAATGATTTTGTGCTATCCTAATATTGATATGTAGAATTTAACTTATACATAAACTTATTGATTCAGTTTTCGTAACTCAGAGTTTAGAGGCCATAAATTTATGTATAATACTTCTGTTATCACTTTATTTTAATGGACTTAGAGTAAATTTGATTAAAAAAAATCATCACAAAAATTACTAAACTAATGTGTAAACTTAACAGAAACAGTTAAACAAATAAGTTTTTCATTGTGTCTTTAATATATTAAAAATATCTCATAGCCTTCAAACTGTATATATTATTACCCTTTATACACTCTAGACACAAATACTTTTTCCATAAAATATTAAAAAATCAACTTGAGCATACTCTTATCAATCAATGACAGCTTAAAATTTTAATGCATTGAACATTTTTATCTTGTGAATAAAAAACCAAAATCAACCAAAAAAAATTTAAGAAAACGCTATATACATATGTATTTATCTACAAATGTACATACTCAGATATCTAGAAAGACACACACAAAAGTAAAATGAATAATCATGTGAAAAGTATTTTCCAAATTTATTTTTAAACATACTTTAAAAGTGTACGATATATTCAAGAACAAGCAAAGAATGGAAACAATTTCATTGAAAAAAAAATAAAAAAAAGAAACTAAAGCACACAGCGTACTTTCATCCACCTGCTGCTAACATAAATAAAAAATAACTTAGAATTATTGAATTTGTTTTTACCTTGCACGAGTATTTTTCAAATTATATTTAACTTTTAGCAAATTCCTTGACACAATGATTGAAAAATGTTTGGTTAGACACTTAACATGAGTGATGACATGTGTAGGATGTTGTAAGGAAAAAAAAAAAACTAAAATCAACTAAAACTTGTTGTAGAAATAAATTATTTATGTTCAAGATAACGAAAAAAGGGTGTAATAGTATAAATATTTGCTAAGTTTATTGAAATTTAGTTGGTGAAATTCAATTGGTTGTGTTAAAGAAGACTTTTCGAAATAAAATTCACAAAAATAGCAGGTGGCTGTATTTGATTTAATTATAAATGATAGAAATTTTTTCGTTTTAAAATATATATTGAAACAATTTTCAGTAAATGATCTATCACCGAAATGAGAATACACAGGATAATGGTAGGATCACACGATTGCCGCAATGCACCAATTTAATACAATTTTTATTGTGCTGAATTGGGGCCAATAAAGAAATTGTCCCAATCAAATTCTTGAATTGATTGTCGTAAATTGGCCCAAAGCGATTTAGTGGCAATAATTGTCGCATTTCAGTCACATGATTGTTCTAGTTTACGGCAACTCAGAGAAACAGCTGTTGTGCTAGATATTAAATTTTGTTTTGTTTACATAAATGTAAAAAATCTATTTTTGAAAAAATTATTTGTTAAATAAAAAAGGAAAATTGTGTCGGCCTTAATTATCGTATAAAAAAAATTAATAAAGAAATTTTAAAAGATGTATGTGGGTCCGAGAGTAGCTCACAAAAATAATATTTCATTTACAAAAATTAATATTGGCGCTAATTGTCTTCTTTGATTGCCGCACTAGAACACAATAAATATTGGTGTATTTTGAACTTTTTTATTGGTGCATGTTGCCTATCAAGCATTCACATGATTGCCGCACCAGGTTTGCATTTGATTGGGCCAAATAAGTACAATATTGTTGTGGTTTGACATATGAGCCAATAAGTTGTGAAATCACACGATTGACGTATAAAATAGACCAATAATTGGTGCATTGCTGCAATCGTGTGATCCTACCTTAAGAATATCTCACGCACTAATAGAATATGCAATGGATCGCATTTTCACCTTGATGGATTCGTTAATCGTCAAAATTGCTGTTTCAAAGAACACACATGTGATAGACGAAAAATTAATGTTTCCATATCGTGTCACTGTTTGGTGCAGACATTGGGTTGGCGTCATCACTGGACATTGCTTTTTAAAATTGGAACATGTAAAGCTCTGATTATTACTGGTGATCGATATCGACACCTGATAACACAGTTGTTTTCATACATCCCGTGATATAATTTAATTACTGCATGCCACGTTTTCTGATCGTATACTCTGTTGTTTCGCTAATCACCCGTGGCTTCAATATTGAATTTAAATTTACACAAATGGTCATTGAAAATTTCCACAAAAGAATGCGTATCTGTCTGCCGTGGCCATTTGTCCGATATTCCCTTTATGAGTCAATAAAAAATAACAATTTAAGGGCATAAAACTAAGTTTTCTAAAGGATTGCAAAATTTTTAGATTAGGTAGTATATGGACTGACAAATTAATAAAAATCAAGAATTTAGATGTCTATATTTGTCACGAATTGGGGACACCGGTGCCCCAAAACAAAAATATTGAATAACTACATAACGAAAAAAAGAATGAGTCCCATTTTAATTTTAATTAGTTCGTAAACCATTGTCTCAACTCATTAATTAGAGCTAAGATTAAAACAACTTCGGTTTCATCATTTATTATACCTTACAACACCATAGTGGGGAGGGTATAATGCGTTTGTGCAGATGTTTGTAACGCCCAAAATTATTAGTCTAACACCCACCATAAAGTATACCGATCGACTTAGAATCACTTTCTGAGTCGATAAAACGATGTCCGTCTTGCTGGTTGGTTGGTTGGTTGGTTGGTTGGTTGGATGGCTGCCCATGTAAACTTTGTGCACAAAGTACAGGTCGCAATTTTAAGGATATTTCGATAAAATTTGGTACATATAATTCTTTTGGCCCATGGACAAAGCTTATTGAAATCGGTTCACTATTTCACCTAGCCCCCATACAAATGTCCTCCCGAAATTGGACTTTATCGGTCATAAATGTTGAATTTATATATGTATCTACACAAATTTCACTCCAAATAAGTTTTATATATACGAAATTTATGTCACCAAATTTTGTTACGATCGGTCCATAATTAGTCATACCTCCCATATAAACTCGCTTCCGAAAATCTCTTTATCGTGTATAAATCTCCTAAAAATGTTAGTATACACATAAAATTCAACATAAATAATTTTCATATTGACATAAATCACACGAGCTAATTTCATGGTGATCGGCCCATAATTGGTCATATCTCCCATATAAGGCCAATTTCCGAAAATTAACCACGAATATAAATTATTGAAATTTTGAATGAAAAATTATATTGCTCATTTACTTTGTGTAGGGTATTATCGGGCTTGACCGATCATACTTTTTTACTTGTTTGTTATTGTCTTTGAAAATTTACAGTTTTATTGGCACTAGCCACACAGCTGGCCAAACAATTCTGTTGTAACATGAGAAATTATCCAGGTCGCGTAATATCTCTATTTGGCCATGTCAATTGGCCGCCTCGTTCTTGTGATTCAACGACGTTGGAAAAACGTTTTTGGAAAAATTGGTTCAAAATTTTGTGAAAAAAAGCTGTAAAAATGGACAGCAAAATAAAGTAAAACAACCCAAAAATTTAAGGGAACATCTCTAATTTCATTTAAATTTATTTAGATCACAGCATAATCGGCTTGCGAAAGGGTTTTCTAATATCATTTCCAAAATCAGCAACGTCCAATAAATTATGCCTTAATCGAGATTTCTCACATGGTATATACCCAAAGTCGATTTAGCATATTAAAGATTTTCTGCATAGAAACCTTCAACCTAGAAATTGTTAATATCTCATACCAATATCAAAATTTCAACTTCCTAAAGAAACAAGATATACAGTGACTCACAGCTTATTTGATGCAGGTAAAATTATTTTAGAAAATCGAAAATTATTCAATGTTCATTCAATTTATCAATTAAATTTTATATAAAATGTAATGATATATGTCCTGTTATAATGCTGAGGAAGAAAAAATAACAAAAACCAATCTAATTGAAGAAATATTAATGAAAAAAATAATTTTCTCGTTTGTACAAAGACATTTCAATCAGGAAGACCGTTATTTATGGATTTCTCCAAACACAAGACTTCCTATCAGACTTGAAAAGTTATATTTGCTTTCATCCGCAAAAATAACGGACTTCCTGAATGAAATGTCTTTGTTCAAATGTTGTCGACAAAACTCGATTCTTCGTCTTCTATTAACAGTATTTATAAACGGCTTATTTCGGGCAGTCCTTCCATCAAAATTTGCCTCGCGCAGAACCCGTCAAACTTAAATATTTTTCAACTTCATTTTTCAACTTTGGAGCACTTAAATTGGGTTTTCTTTAACTTTACGGAAAATCCATATCTTATCTGCATTATTAAATAGTTTATTTGGCGCAGATCTACCCTTATCGTCTATTCTATTTTCGTTGCGAAATCTTTCTATAATGTTCTGGACAGTTGAGGAACTAATTACAACAATTTCAAAAAATTATCGTTGGATTTTGCACTGTTTCAAATGACGAATAGCGTATTTTCTTTTCTCAACTGAAGTTTGTTTTCCCATTTTAAAATTTAAAATCTTTTCAACTTCTTTTTATAAAAATTCTTTAAAAATGACCTTAGCTTAGCGCCTAAACAGAAAAAATGCTTTGCACCGTTTTTTCATTATCAGAGAATGTATAAAATATACTGCATCATTTAAGCTGTGAGTTTATTGAATGAACATTGAATAATTTTCGATTTTCTAAAATAATTTTACCTGCATCAAATAAGCTGTGAGTCACTGTACATATAACAATAATTAACTATTTATATTTAATACTTTCCAAATCTTTGAAAACCTTTAAGGTTTAAATTAATAAGCTCAAATTAAGTAGTATTTCCAACATAACATTTAAGCAATTATAAAAGCAATTGTACTGAATGTAATTACAGCAATTTGAAAATTTAAATTATTTTTAATAGCAGGGTTATATCACAAAACTTGGTAATACTATCTAGTTAATTTCAAATTGACTCATACTTAATAATTACCACTCAATAATATTTTTTTATGGAAAATCCAACTTGGATTTATAAATCAAAATAAAGTAATTGTATATGGTTGCATTTAATAACGTCTTACTTGGAATTTATTGTTTGTTTCCGTATGGAATGGCAACCAATAATTGTTTGCATTTTTTTTTTCAAATTGAAGTCATTTATTATATTTTCTTGGTTATGGTTATGTTCGCGATACAATAAAATAAATTATTTTTCCTATTTTTTGTTTACCATTATTTTTTTTATAATTTTATGGTTGTTGTTATAGATATAAAAACATGTTATCGTATCGATTTAAAATCAATTATACTTATAAACCATAATTATATGGTGTTTTTTTCTATGTAAATACAGACATATTGAACTACACAATGACAGTAAATACACTCACGAAAAAATGCTGAGGAATATGTAATTAATCCCTCAAAATAAACTTTGCAATTTTGTTGGAATATTCCTGAAACTTACTTGAACTCTATAAAAGAAAATCATTTTTGCACCGAATCATTTCCTGCGATGAAAAAGGGGTCCATTATGATAACCCAAAGCGTATCAGATAAGGTATTCAAATTATTCGATTTTTCTCTTGTTCGAATAAATTGAATAAAAGATTTTAACTTGTTCGAATAATTCGATCTCACGTTTAAAATTAATCAAATGAAGAATGAAGTTTTGATGTAGGTTTCTTTATATTTTATTGTTAAAGAAAGATAGAGAAGGTCTATCAACATTGCGAAATCTTTGCTTAATCAAGTGGTTCTTAGGAAATTACACAAAACTTTCCAAAGTTTGATGTCACTGTCAGTGAATGTGGCTAATATGAAGCCAGATAGTGCATGATTGACGAATTTATAAATAGGCAAAACGTTTATTACCATGTTAGACAAAGATATCCAACCATGTTTAACATCAAGTATAAGACGAACTTCATGTGTTTCTTGCAACAAAACCTAAGTTCGCAATATTTTGGGTTTAGATTTATTTAATATTTTGCAACACTTACGTACGCGGTTAGTAACATCACTTATATAGATTTTAAGGTCATGGCCTTCGTCTATTTCTTTCGACGACCGTTTCAAAATCACATTCACCATCACTTTCAACACCACTTTAATCTAAGTTAATATTTTATGATGGAAAAAAACTTGGAAAACGACCTAGCGTGGGTCGTTGTGTCAAAAAATTTCAGAAACACCCTCAAATTCTGAAGTTATTCTGAAAAAAACGTTTTCAGTGATGTTCGTCAACTTATCGATTTCTAACTCAGTTAGTTCCTGTCCGACTTTAAATTTTTAAACGTGGTTGGAAAGTAAACTGAATGCGCTTTAAAATTACGTGCATTCTTTGATACATTTGTAAGTCATAAGTATTGTTTTTGTTAAGAATATCTAAAATAAAAACAAAATTTATCAACTTTTTTGATTTTAGTCGCTTTTCATTGCTTATTTTGATATGGAAGCTTATAAAAATGTATACCAATGTATTAAGGAAATTTAGTTCTTAACAAATCATCGTTTTAATTATTCAAATCGGATGAAAATTGTAAAAGTTATTCCACTTTTCATTAACACCTTTTTTAGTATTTTCTCCTCCAGCCCATATGAATAAAAAAAATGTTTGTACAATTTTTAATTTACAAGGTAAATTTTGTGGAACTTTTTTCGAAAAAGTTTAATAACTTTTGCAAGTATAAACCGATTTTAATAAGTAATGTCTCATTTTTGTCTATATATAATTGTCTTTAAAAAATTTTGCAAAGAAAAATAGGTTTTCATAGAAAAAAATTAAAATAACTATTGTTGAATTTGAAAAATTACGAAAAAAAATAAAAAAGAAAGCGAAACTATTTATAAAAACTTACACAATTTATAGGAATATTGATTTTATACATACATTTTATGAAAGTCCGATTTTAAAATCGGACTAAAAATGTGTGAGTTAGAGGTACTAAAGTACTACGACCTACCCTAAAACCGTAGGTCTCAAAATTTTGAGGGTGTTTCAAAATCATTGAAAACGGTTTTAGTATGTCCTCACCTAGGCCTACAAACTCCATTAGGTGGCTTTTCAAGTTCTGACAAAAAGTGTCGCTAAAATTTCTGTTTCGAAATCAATTCTAAAATCATTCAGTCTTTTTTTTTTACTAATTTTTCGAATTTGTCGAATTTCAGAAAAAATAAAATTTTCGTAAGTATTACTTATTTTATTTGATTATTCTACATAAAATTGTACAAATTATTCGTTATTCGAAAATTGTCATTTTTAAATTGTTCGAATAATTATTCGCATGAAATTATTCGATTAATCATACGATCGTTACTCGAATGAATAGCCTAGTAAGAGATGGTACGTATGAGCCGAAAAACGCCCAGTATATGAGGCCAGACATTGAACCGTAATATTTCATCATGACATGAATGAAGTTTTGCCTCACTCGCCATATAGTCCAGACCTTGCCCCGTTCTAATAATATTTGTTTCGATCGATGCAGAACACTTGCTATAGGATACGCTTCACTTTGGTGCAGAGTATTGGCTTAATTGGTTCATGGCGTCAAAAGATACACATTTCTTTGGCTCGGAATCCATATGTTGGCAAAAAGATGGGAAAATGTATATTGTACAAATATTTCAAAATAAAAGCTACAAATTTGAAAAAATTACTAATTTTTAAGTCAAAATTAAAAACGAAAATGTATAAAGAAATTCTCAAAAATTTCTAAAAAAAAATATTCCTTGAAATTCACTTGAACATTTTCAAGCGATAGATCTCAAAAATAACAGCTTTGATAACAGTTATCAACATGTAAACATCGCTATTATATGTATATTAGAAAGGTCTTCAGAACATGTTGCTCTGAGGTATAAAATTTGAACACAATGTTAAATAACATATTGCAAACACCATAAATTTAATCATGATTTTTTATCATATATTGTTTACAATTATTAAAAAAATTATTTAGTTACTTTTTGTTCAGTACATAAATATTTATTGAGTTTACAACAAAAGTAACCTCTATTAAATTTGTTATCAATTTTTTTTTTTTTGGAGTGTGTAAAAGTAAATAAATGTGAGAAATTTTTTATTTGTATACAATTTTTTTTATTAAAGGTATAATGGTGTTAATAAAACAATTTCTGATGGAATTTCCCAGCAGTTAAGCAAGTTGTCAATGTAGCCCTTATAGACAGTAATTGTCACTAATGGCTGACTCCAATTTATATATTTTGGGTTAGTTGACATGTATGTGCTCTTTGTAGTGCAGGGAGAAGACAATCGGTTACTTTATACATCCCAGATAATTTAGCGTGAAGACAATTGCCACGTAAGTGTCTCTAAGTAATCTAGAGTGTAGTCATTTGAAATGCTTTGTGAGTAATTCTTACAAACTGGTTTTATACAAATTGTATTGATATAATTCTCATATAGTTTATTTTTGTTTTTGCTTAAGTATACTGATATCCTAAGTAACATAGCGTGAATTCAATAGTCGCTATAGTGTCTCTTAGTATAGTATATATCGTGTATATATAGTGATGTCACTTTAAACGTTTATTTTGTACTACACTTTAGAAAGTAGTTATTTTAGCCACCAGAAGAAGCAATCTATTGTAGAGTTGTCGTAGGAAGGTTTGTTTACAAGCAATCGTTTATTGAACAGTCTATAATATGTCCTTCTAGATGAATATTTGTGATCAATTACGTGTTAAAATAACTAGTTATGTAGCTGATGAAATAACCAGTTAGGTAGCTAGTAAAGTAACTGACGCTAAGTAAACAGTATGCAAATCCAAAGCTTTGACTACTTTGGACCTGCTATCAGCAAGCCCCATTGTAATCAAAAAGAGTCAATTGAACCCCTGCTTAGGACATGCACGTGTTAAAATAACTAGTCACGTAGCAACTGAAGTAACTAGTTCCCACCCTAAATGATGGTTAAAATCACTAGTTCGGGACTGTCTCCTAGAACTGCTGGGTTCTGAATGTAAGTATAAAAAAAATGTAAATACATTGTAGTATGTGACCAAAGTACATATGTACGCACACGCTTTTTTGTGTACCTTTGTAATTATGAACCTCTTCAGCCAAGTGATAAAATTATTTACTGTTCTTTATTCTTTTGTATGTTTGTGTTATTAATGTTATTATTACCATTTGTATTTATTTACAATTTTATTATGGTTATTTGCTTATTATTTAATCATATTTGTAGGAGCTAATTTATTCACAGGTTTTATTTATAGGTAAACAAACGGTTTCTCTGAATAATGGGGGTGTAAACTTATAAAGCATTCATAGGAGGAATTTAAACCATTTTTTTAAACCAAATCGTTGAAACAGACTTTAGATATACTAAATCTCTTTAGTTTTTTGAATCGATAGACTTTTTCGACATTCAAAAAATCATCACCCCTTAGATTTATTGTCATTTGGAGATAGGGGTTGTAAAAAAAAATTTAAAACTAGGTAAACATATCGAAGTAATCGTAGTTTTTTGCTTATATCTCAGCCATTTGTAGGCCTACTACAACCGATATATTGATGAATCAATAATTTTTGTAAGTTATTGGGGGCATTGGCAAGTAGATTTCAACAGACTTCAAAGTTTCGAGTATTGGGTCAAAGTCGCAATATTTTCCTAAATTTGAAAAAGTTACAAGTTGAATTCTTTACAAGGAATTATTTTGATAACTTATATCTCTATACATACGTATAATAAAAAATAGTTCTAAAATATATAAAACTATACATTCATCATCACCTTAAATGCCAACGGGCGTAACTACACAAAAATTCAAAATCGATATTTTGATTGATTATGGTTGTTTTTATCAAACTACATTTTATAACATTTTCTAGCTTCTCCCGGAAAAGAAATAAAAGTCTAGTTACATCCGTTTGCATTTAATGTGAAGATATATTTATTACAAAAACTCAATTAATTTTTCTAAAACCACATGCAGACAATATAGTAATATTAAATATTTTAAAAGGTCAACATGGCGACATTTCATAACAAAAACAACAACGACGACAATGCCAACTAATACAAAAAAGGGAAACATCATAAAACTGTTTTAAATATTAACATATGCAAGCACGACGAGTATCCTTTACTTAAATTTTTTATGACCATCACATACATTCATACATATTTATAATGAAATTTTCATTTAGTGACTAAAAAATTGTCCAAATTAGCATGCAAAAATTTACGAACTGGTTACAGTTTTATTTTAGTATGGTCCTGAGATCTGAGTAATTTAGAAATAAAACAATTCTGTATTTAATATCTGTTGTTATTCAAAGTTATGTTCTTCGATCAAAAGAAAACATATCATATGAAACGGTTCTAATCCAGCCCTATTCTAGAAAACGTGCATGGTATTTTTGAGACGTTAAACAGTTAATCTTTCTTATTATTAATGAAAATGCATTTACGAATAATAAAATAAAATCAGATATACTGCTTTACTAATTTTCAAACTTACCACACTTTGCTCTACCAGGGGCAGTAAAGTATCATTACACCGCAAAAAAGAAAACAAAGAAGAAAGTATAGTCGGTCAAGCCCGACCATATTACCCTACACTGAGTAAATGAGCAAAAACATTTTTCTTTTAAAATATCAATAATTTGGTTTTGTAAATGAGGAGGTAGATAAATATGGGAGCTATTTTATGTGTATGACAACATTTTTAAGAGATTTATGCTCGATAAAGTGATTTTTGGAACCATATCTTAGAAATCATGAAATTAAGTGCCATGAATTCCATGTACATATATAAAACTTATTTGGAGCAAAATTTGGGTAGATACCTATATAATTTAAATATTTATGACCCTACCCATGTAAATGGGGGGGGGGGGTGTAATGTTGTTAATAAACCTACATTTTTTATTATGAAAAATCTACCAGCTAAATTTTTGTGTTGCTCAAAATGCAATTGAAATACCCTGATTATATATTGACTTAAATTATGTCTACATTTTCATGTAGATTGTCAAAAATAGGTGACCCTTTTTCAAATTATAATAAATTCTGTTGATTCCTCTGAATACATAACAATCTTAAAATACATGCTTATATGCTGAATAAGGGGTAACAATCATGAACATTTAAAGTCACTCTCATACTTAACTCAAGTATTTTAATATACATACTTTATATGATAAACAAATACGTGCATATATCTACATATATATAAAATAAAACATTAGAATGGTTCATTAATGTGTGAAAAACAAAAAATTATTCCTACAAGTCAACATTAAATAGAATTTGTAAACCCACCTTCAAAGGAGATCTGGGGTATATTAATTTTGTCGTTCCATTTGTAGCACATCAGTGTATATATTCTGGGTCCTCAAAAGATTATATAACGATTTAACTTGTCTGCCCGCCCGTCTGTCCCTTGAAAACACAATAGAGCCCAAACGAAAGGAGCTAGCTGGCTGAAATTGTCCACAAATATTCTGTGTTGATAAGGTTTGTGATTTCACCTAGTCCCCCTCACAGGCGAATAAAACACTCTAGTTTGTTCTTTATCATACTAGCACTCCTTAGTATGAACAAGTTAGACTATTATCTTCGGAGGGGCCGAATCTTATATACCCAACACCAATAAATACGGCTATCGATTGTTGTGCATTTCGTATAAAATATTTTCTGGTTCAACCGATTTGGCTAGTTTAAAATTTTCTATTAATAGAAAATATGAGTGGTAATATGATTTAAGCTATTCTCGGATAAATTAGTTAGCTATTATCAATAATATAATCCCAAATATCGATTTTCTAAGTCTCCTCATACTTTAGTTGCTTTGAAACGTCATATGAACATTTTGTTTTAAAATTTTTTGGACCGGATTTTCACATTTTCAACACCAAACAATTCAGATCAACAGGTCCTCTTGGACCTATCGTGCCTTCAACTAGAAGACAGACTGGGTTTATAATTTTTTAAAACATATTTGCGTAAATTTTTTATATGATGTCGAATTTCAAACTGATTACTGATTTTTGACATTTTTTTTGGCTCAAAATAAAAATGTCAAAAAACGTCTTAAAAGAATGGACCATTCTTTTAAGACGTTTTTTGCCGCTTAGTGAGATGCAAGTGGTATTACTTGATAGATATCCAACTCGCATCACACTAAGGGACTAAATAGGTCTTCAAGGAAAATAACAAAGCTTTCTTTTGAGAAAAAAAGTTCCCATTTTGAAAAAGACAAAAAACGTTTTTGATTTCGGAAAAAAATTTCAAACACTTTTTACTTTTTTTAAAAAAAATTTTTCGAATGATTGAAGAAATAGCTATATAAACTATTTGGTACACATTTTGCTAAGAACAATAGGTAATAAGTTAAATGGATAAGAAGAAACACCACTTTGACCATAATGTCAAATTTTTACCCCCTCTAACTCGGAGAGTTCTTGACCGATGTTGTTGAAAAATGGTGCCTGAATTACTATCAAATTGGACTAGCCTTGGTGCGAATTTTAAAGACATCGATTTCAAAAGTTGGTTCACTTGGTGCATTAAACACATTCAAGACAACAGGCTACACGAACACAAATTCTGCTTGCTTCAGTTGTAGTCGTGTGGCAGCTACTGAATTATTTTAAAGACGACAGCTACAAAGTAAACAGCTGATTTATAATTCAGTGGGGTCAATTTAATAAAAAACAAGTAAGAGTGCTATATTCGGCTGTGCCGAATCTTATATACCCTTCACCAAATTATACTTGAAAATTTTAAATATTTTTAGGTAAACAAAATTTAATTTTTTCCAGTTGTTTTTTAAATTTTTTGGAAAAAAAATTTTTTCGATTGTTATTTTAAATTTTTAAAATTATTTTTTTTTTAAATTTTAATTTTTTTTTTAAATTTTAAAATTTTTTTTTTAAATTTAAATTGTTTTTTTGTTTTTTCAATTTTTTTTCCGATTTTGACCCATTGTAGGTTACTATGGTCTTATATACGTCGTTGTATGGTCTTATATACGTCGTTGTAGATATCCATATCGTCTATATTAATGTCTTAGTAATCCAGATATAGGTCAAAAATCGAGGTTGTCTTGGTTTTATCCTCATATCTCAGCCATTTGTGGACCGATTTTGGTGATTTTAAATAGCAAACAGTGGGGAGCTCAAATGAGTACATGTTTCTATTTTGTGCACTTCTTATGGAATAAAAATAAAACTAATAAAGCAAATTCAAAAATTTTTTCTGTCATTTATTTTATGTCTAATATGTAACAAAATGAATTACAATTCAAAACAAAAAACATGCAGTTCTAAATAAAAAACAGACAAAACTAAAATAACTCGCATGTACTCAATTTTGCATCCCACAATAACTTTAGGGAAGAATTGCATTTTATAAAAAAATTTTCAAAATCATTTATTACTTAAATAAAATGTTATACGCATTGGCATATTTTCAATAGGATGGTGACCCAATACACACGTCAAAAATCGTAAAGAATGGTGTTCCTAGAAAAATTTCTTATTAATGCAGTTATCAGCTCAATGTCTTGAGTTCAGTACTATTGAGAATTTTTAGTGAATCGTGAATTGGCGGTTGAAACAATACCGATTAACTCCTACCAATTTGTACGAGCTTTAACAGCGGATTGAGCACGAGAGAGAGAGTATTCCAAAAAAAGTTAATGAAAAATTTATAGAAAATATCCCAAGCGTGTAAAATTTTATTTGCGTAATAAAGGATTTTGAAATTTTTTTTAAAAAATGCAATTCTTCCCTAAGGTTATTGTGCGGTGCAAAATTGAGTACACGCGAGTTATTTTAGTTTTGTCTGTTTTTTATTTAGAACTGGATGTTTTTTATTTTGAATTGTAATTCATTTTGTTACATATTAAACATAAAATAAATGACAGAAAAAATTTTTGGATTTGCTTTATTAGTTTTATTTTTATTCCATAAGAAGTGCACAAAATAGAAACATGTACTCATATGAGCTCCGCACTGTATATCCTTTTTGGATCTACTACCAATATTTTTATGTGTTAAGGAGTGAGATCGAAAAATTCTTAACACACGTTTTTCATTACATTTTTTAACCCAAGTATTATTTGAATTTTTTTTTGATCAAGTTACCTTTGAAAAACATGTCAGTTATTATGTGTAATGTCAATTATATTAATTTTTTTTGTTAATCTGATTAAAATGAGTGACCAGAAAAAAGTGCGTACTGAAATTATTAAATATTTTCAACAAAACCCAACTTGGTCTTACAAAAAGTTGGCCAAGCATACAAAGGTCTGCCGTCAAACTGTTTCCAATGTTATTAAACAGTACCGGGAGAACTTGTCAGTTGATAGAAAACCTGGTTCAGGTAGAAGGAATGGTCCACATGATGTTTCTAAAGCCAAAAAAATAGAACGCATTTTCAAAAGAGCTCCCAACACATCCGGTAGGAAAGCAGCCCGGTTAGCTCAGTGCTCGGACTATTTGGTACGAAAAGTTAAAGCTAATGCAGGTTTAAAAACATACAAGGCTCAAAAAGTTCCTGACAGGAACGCTACTAAAAATTTAGAGGCCAAAAACAGAGCACGGAAATTGAAGTCAAGTTTTATAAAAAAATATTCTTGCTGCATAATGGATGACGAAACGTATGTTCTGGCAGATTTTTCGCAACTTCCAGGTCAAAAATTTTATGTTGCTGATGCTCGAGGGAATGTTGAAGAAAAGTTTAGGACCCAAAAGCAGACAAAATTTCCCAGAAAGTTCTTGGTATGGCAAGCAATATGCAGTTGCGGCAAAAGAAGCCACTCATTTGTTACAACGGGCTCTATAAATACCGAAATTTACATCAAGGAATGTTTACAAAAAAGGCTGCTTCCATTCATAAGACTTCATAATGTGTCCACTTATTTTTGGCCTGACTTGGCATCCTGTCACTATGGCAAACAAGCCCTTGAGTGGTACAAGAACAATAATGTGGTATTTGTACCAAGAGAGGCAAATCCTCCAAACTGCCCGGAGCTAAGGCCAGTGGAGAGATATTGGGCTCTTGTTAAAAGAGAATTGAAGAGTACAAAAAAGGTGTCCAAAAGTGTGGTAGATTTTAAACGGAGATGGACTACATGTTCGAGCAAAGTGACAGAAAGCACTATAAAAACGTTAATGGAAGGGTTTCCGAAAAAGGTTCAAAATTTCATCACTAGTGATTAAAACTATAAAAATAATTTTTTTTGTAAATTGTAATAATAATTTCAATCAAATAAAAAAAAATTAAAGCTGTAAGTTTAGTGGTTTCTTTTTTATAAACATATATGTATGTTAAGAATTTTTCGATCTCACTCCTTACAAACGGAATGAGAAAATCAATATACCCCCATATTTCTGGTGGTGGTTATAAAAATATAAAAGATAAGAGAATAAAAAGGATAACATATTTTTCTTTATTAAAATATATTCATTCGATTTCTTGTATTAGATTATCCTCAACGCAATGTCAAAATTAGTTTCAGATTTCTTCTTAGATTATGAAAATATAACGTGTTGCGACTATCACGAGTCATGACTCATGTACATTTTATCTTTCTCCTTCAATAATTTTAGTTACATTAAAATATTGAGCATAAAAACAAAATCTGAACCACCTTACTTAACATCAACCCACATACTTTGCAATGTTAAAATTATTCTATAAGGATTTTAACTTTTATATATTTTTTTTTTACATTTTGCCTTTAAAAGCTGGCAATACATTGTAGCTGATGTTTACTGTCAAGGTTTGTAATTGTTCGTGTAAGATTGTGTGAGGGCGATAGTATAAACCTTGCTGTGTATGCGAATGAACGTTTTTAACAAATTCGGCCTGTAGGTATGATTGTTCAGGAAATGTGTCAGGATATTAACAAAGTGTAAGACAACAACTTGAATATCAACACCATTTGAACCCACCAGCAACTGAATATCGTTGACCATTTGTTTATGTAAATTTCAGAGATTCGAAAGAATTTCAACTTTTATTTATCTGCATGTAATTTTAAACAGATAAACTAAATAAAAATAAAACTTGTGTAACTTTAATTTAACTACTTAAGTTTGATTGTTATTCCCTAGAGAGAGCTGTTTATCAAATTAAGTTAATTTTTCTTAAAATTTGGATTTTACCCTAAGGAATCAAGGAAAAAACTTTTTGTTAATTAAACTTCTATGTAAATGTTGGTAATTTAATTGTACAAACATAGAATAATAACACAAACTCATTATTTAATTGTAGTTACAGAAAATGTTTTTTTTTTTGGCACGAAATTATTTAAATTAGCTTTTTAGAGAAGCAAAATGTTTTATGTTTAAAACTAAAATAATTTTTTTAAAGCAGTTATTAGTTTATATCTAACTACAAAGTACAATTATACTTTATCTGCATTCTATAAAGTTTGTGGGAAATAAAGTATAACACAGGTCAACAGCGAAAAAAGGTTTCAGTAACCACTATATAGATTTGATGCATCATGGTTACCCAAGTACAAAACTGATAAAATTTTTCAATTCTATGGATAGATTTTTTTTAAAATTGTGAATTTTTTTAGATCTTTCTCCACATAATTTGTAATAATTCAAAAAGGGTTAGTCCGATATTATTGAAGTATACTCCGAAAAGTTCAAATTTATACAGCATCTAATCTGTTTATATGTTGCGTTTTAATCGGATCAGTAGTTTCCGAGTATAATAACAAATTGAAGCAAAAGATATATTTTTTTAAATTGAAAATAGCTAACTTTTGTGTTTTAAAAAACTCATGAAAAATCGAAAACGGCAGAACTTGTTCAGGTTTATTACTTTGTCGCAAAGCCGCATATAATAGACAATAAATAAGATATCGATTGATTATTTTCGAATTTATTCACAATTAAGTTAATTCGCTCATTTTCACAAAATTTAACTTTTTTGTTTGATATACATACAATTGAGCAGTTAATGTTCTTCTTTCGATTGATTGAATACTGAAAACATTTTCCCCATGCTGTGCACAAATTTTCACATATATTGTGTTTTAATCGGCTTAGTAGTTTCGGAGTTATAAATAATAACAAATTGAAGCAAAAAATATATTTTTTATATGAAAATACCAAATTTTTTTGCTTTAAAAAAATCATGAAAAATCGAAAACGTCAGAAATTGTTTAGATTTATTGCTCTATCGCAAAGCCATATGTAATAGGAACAAAATGAGATATCGATCATAAAAATCGATAGATCATTTTCGAATTTATTCACAATTAAGTGAATTCGCTTATTTTCAGAAAATTTAAAAAAAATCAAGCCATAGAATTTAAAAATTTTACCATTTTTGTACTACTGGAACCACAATACATCAAAATTGGGTAGTGCTTTAAAAAGCCTTCAAAATTTTTTCGATTTTGTTTTGTTTTTGTATTTTTTTTGTTTTCTCTTTTCTTGTTATTACAATCAATTCTTTTAAATACATATTTTGAAATAATTTTTTTAAAACTATGCTCAAATTATTAACTGTTTGAAAATTTATAAATAGTCCTTTAAAATAATGGATTTTCTTCGGGGTAAAAGATAATTAAATGTCAAATTTTTATCTTTGACTTTGCTCCTAATTAGATCGGAAAAGGTGGTAATAACGGAAACTCTTAGATATAATTTGCAAATGTATGAAAACAATTTGTTTATTAGATTTATTTATCTTTTGCCCCTAAGTATTTTAAAATATCTGAAAATAATAATAAATTTATTTACCAATAAAAAGTATTAAACAAATTCCTTAATCTAATCTTTTTAAAAAGCTTACCTTTTTCATACTATGGTTCTCTAATCATATTATTATTATTATTTTGTATCACCAACTTTTTAACTGCAATGAAAAAAAAACAAATGAAAAGATTTAATTAAATACTTATATAAATCAAAAATATAAATCAAAATCATACAATATATTCATTTTATCAATGTTGCTTTTTTCAATAAGTCACTTAAAATAGAAATGCAAGCAAGAGGATTATAAATAAATTGAATAAAAATAATCCGCAAAACAAATAAATTATAGGGATTTTTGCCAAAATACATTCATTAATCATATATATATATATTAGAGTGACAATCAGTTGTATGGAAAAAAATTTTTGTTAAAATTTTGAAGAGTGCCGGGTGGAATATTGTGACACTAGGCCTAAATGTTAAGTGCTGAAAATTTGAGCCAAATCGGGCAACGATTTCTGGACGCGCATCGAGGTCAAAGTTCAGATATATGCAAAATTTTACTGTTAATATGGAATAAATAGGTGAAACTCGTTAACTTTCTGCATTTTTTTCTAGAAGTATGTAGATTTATTTATATTAATGAATATTACATTAAAAAAAAAGTTTTGGAAATTAACCCTGTATCTCCTTTGGTTCAAAATGACCCAAAAACTGTATTATCGCCAAAATTAGAGAAAAATGCAAATTTTTCAGTTTTTGAAAAAATTTTGCTACTAAATAAATACTTTTGCAATTGAATGCAAAAGAATCGAAATATGTACGTAATTATCGTTGTAATGAGATATAAATGACAAAATTTGATTAAAAAATGTTAAAGTTATTACAAATTCGCCAGACCATTAACGTGTTTCAGGCCACTTGAACAAAAAATTTAGAAAAAAAATTAAGAAATTTCGAGAAAAATTAAAATAAAAGCTCATTTCTACTTAAAATATGTCCATATGTACTTGTATATGAGTTTTTGT
The DNA here is from genome assembly GCF_958450345.1 of Calliphora vicina. NCBI lineage: Eukaryota > Metazoa > Arthropoda > Insecta > Diptera > Calliphoridae > Calliphora > Calliphora vicina. The sequence goes on along the minus strand of NC_088780.1, from coordinate 141,350,173 downwards.
CTTCGTAGGATACCGTTAACCTATTCGCAGGTATGGCCAAAAAAAATAATTTTTTTTAACGGCTGTTTCAAAACTCCATTTTCAAATTTTTAAAAATTTTGTTAAACAAATTTCAGATTTTTTCGATCATCACATTGGGGTTTATTGAGATCAAAATAGGGAATAAAAATATGAAAAAATTATGTCAATACCTCTTACAGTTTTTCCGTACCTGCGATTTAAATTTTGCGTTTTTCAAGAAAAAATAATTTTTTGTCCATATTTAGGTGAATGAGTCCAATTTCCTTACTGTTATACATTTTATTAAATTATAATTTCATAGTATTATAACCCTGGTAATTTTAAATATGGTCTGAAAGTTTTACTAAAATCGGAAAACGTTAACCTTTAAATCGTGAAGGTCAAAGGTCAAATTTTTCAATATTTGGAATTTCTAATGAAAAGATAGCGAAATGTTATATATTTTTGGGCCGATTTTCATGAAACTTGAGGAAAATATATATTGGGGTCTAGCATTTACAACAACAGTGCAAAAATTAATTTTAACCTTTAAGAGGACTTGGGGTCAAAATGGTTGTGTTTTGCGTGATTTTAAAAGTTGAGGGTAATTTGGACCCCAAGTGCTGCTAAGGGTTAATTTCCATTTTTGTGCTTTTATTTTAAATTCTTGACTTTATGTTATATTTTCCTTAAGTTACATTAAAATCGGCCCAAAAATATATAACATTTCGCTATCTTTTCATTAGAAATTCCAAATATTGAAAAATTTGACCTTTGACCTTCACGATTCAAAGGTTATCGTTTGCCGATTTTAGTAAAACTTTCAGAACATATTTAAAATTACAAGAACTATAATATTATGAATAGGTTTTAGTTAAAATTTATAACAGTAAGGAAATTGGACTCATTCGCCTAAATATGGACAAAAAATTATTTTTTCTTGAAAAACGCAAAATTTAAATCGCAGGTACGGAAAAACTGTAAGAGGTATTGACATAATTTTTTCATATTTTTATTCCCTATTTTGATCTCAATAAACCCCAATGTGATGATCGAAAAAATCTGAAATTTGTTTAACAAAATTTTTAAAAATTTGAAAATGGAGTTTTGAAACAGCCGTTAAAAAAAATTATTTTTTTTGGCCATACCTGCGAATAGGTTAACGGTATCCTACGAAGACAAAAACTCATATACAAGTACATATGGACATATTTTAAGTAGAAATGAGCTTTTATTTTAATTTTTCTCGAAATTTCTTAATTTTTTTTCTAAATTTTTTGTTCAAGTGGCCTGAAACACGTTAATGGTCTGGCGAATTTGTAATAACTTTAACATTTTTTAATCAAATTTTGTCATTTATATCTCATTACAACGATAATTACGTACATATTTCGATTCTTTTGCATTCAATTGCAAAAGTATTTATTTAGTAGCAAAATTTTTTCAAAAACTGAAAAATTTGCATTTTTCTCTAATTTTGGCGATAATACAGTTTTTGGGTCATTTTGAACCAAAGGAGATACAGGGTTAATTTCCAAAACTTTTTTTTTAATGTAATATTCATTAATATAAATAAATCTACATATTTCTAGAAAAAAATGCAGAAAGTTAACGAGTTTCACCTATTTATTCCATATTAACAGTAAAATTTTGCATATATCTGAACTTTGACCTCGATGCGCGTCCAGAAATCGTTGCCCGATTTGGCTCAAATTTTCAGCACTTAACATTTAGGCCTAGTGTCACAATATTCCACCCGGCACTCTTTGAAATCTAAAAAAAAAAAATCGGCTGTCACTCTAATATATATATATATTTTTTTTTTGGTTTTTACCATATAAAACTCATATTTTTCATTATTTGCCGTTCATGTGCCATGAACTTGAAGTTATGCAAATTTAAGCATTCATGTTAAGCCATAATAATAATTGCTCTTTTGTAAAGTTCAAGCCTTAATAGTAATAAAAAAAACGAAAACAAAAATCAGAATTTTTAAATAGAACTGAAAATCAAACATTAAAATATTCATAAACACTCATATAAGCAAACGCTCATTGAGAAAGTAATTTCCGCTGTAAAATACATACATGTTGCATACATATGTATGTACATTAGGGCGGGTCGATTTTTTTTTTCACGAAATATCGTATAGCAGAAACGCATTCTACGGAAAATTCTAAGAAATTTTCCGCAAGAAACCATAGGTCTAAAATCTAATCCTATCTTGGGCATTTCGTCTTTTATCCAATTATATTTCAGTATATATATTTATTTTCGTAGTTTTTTATTGGATAAAAGGCGGAATGCGCACGATAGGATTTGATTTTAGACCTATGGTTTCTTGAAGAAACTTTCTTAGAAATTTCCGTAGATTGAGTTTCTGCTATACGATTTTTTACTTTTTGATCGTCCATACAAATCGACCCGGCCTAATGTACATACATATGGATATATTAAAGTATTGCCATTTAGTTGAAAATTTGGAAAAATCTTGTTGAGTTTAATATGATTTCTGTACGACTGCGATTTGTTGTGGCAACACTGTTGACGACAACTAACTGATTTAATAGGAAACAAATTTAAATATTTAAATACACTCGCTTACACATTCCCTCTACAAAAAAAAATATTTAATACTTTACACACATAATAAAATGTGTTAGAATGAGTTTGAATATGCTTACTACACACTTTTGTGGATGAGTATTAATGTAAGTATTCAAAGTCACTCATGTACTTACATGTAAATAAAAAAAAATAAAAGGAAAATAAATAGAGCTCATAATTATTATACATATATGTACATTAGACCTGACCTTAAAAAAATAGATCTGCTTTGGATGGTACTTATCTTACTAATTAGTAGCTAAAATTGACTATTGCTTCATACTATTTAATTTTTTTTTGAAACATAATGGTTTATCTACTCATTTTAATAATTAAATCGAAAATTTCCTAAGAAAAAATGGATCATCTTATTTAAAATCCGAATAACGGGGTTTAGTTTATAATTTATATTTTAGGGAATTAGTAGAAGCCTATCTATCATATTGTAGAAGATCGATTTGTTAAATACTCACTAGTTAGGGAATTAAACATTTTTTTGCTTATCCTTCAAACAATTAGGGTTTTGCAGATAACCCATTTTGGATAAATGCCGTCGATATGTATATAGGCATTTCCTGGGGTCACGAACGTACTTTTGCATGCTTTTGATGTCCAAAGAATATAGAAAAAAAAACTTTTCCTAGAATTTCCTTTTTTTTGCTATTCTATAGCATTTTGGTAGCTCTATGTTTAGTGTAAAAGATGGATTCCATTGACTTTAAGTTTTCATAATAATATTATAAACATGTGGTAACGAACGTACGCAAAATAGAAGTCAACTTTGGCTGACAGTAGTGAAATGTAATAATCTGCGAAAAGGTACAGAACATTTAAAAGCGATTAATTTATTTTAAAAGTGTATTAATGTAGGTCTCTATCCAGTATTTATACAATAAAATATCTCTATTGGTTTTTGTTTAATTGGCTAAAGTACCGGTCGCGAATGTACGGGTAGCGAACGTACGATTTTTCCATATGTCTTTTATTATTATCACCATGCATTTTCCCATAAATATCTTCAAGTTTCCTTAACAAACAAGTAATAAAGTATGATCTGTCAAGTCTTATCATATAATACCCTACACTAAGTAAATGAGCAAAAACATTTTTCTTTTAAAATTTCAATGAGTGATTTTCGGAAGTTATGGGAGCTATGACCAATTATTGGCCGATCACCATGAAATTAGGCCATGTGATTTATGTGTTTAGGAATGTTATTTATGTTGAATTTTATGTGTGTACCAATGTTTTTAGGAGATTTATGCACTTTAAAGTGCATCGGGTCTTATGTGGAAGCTATGACTAAGTATGGACCGATCATAATATTTGGTGACATGAATTCGGTTTATATAAAACTTATTTGGAACGATATTTGTGTATATACCTACACAGAAAAAAATGGTAAAAGTTATTAAGTAATTGAAAAAAATTTTTGAAATGTGATTTAAATTTTCAATAATTTTTTAATTCAATATGTTTTTTTTAATACTCATATCAACAATTTCATTTAGATATTTATTAACAATTTCTGTTGTTAAAATTCAATAGGAATATTATATTGAAAGTAACACAAATAAATATGTCAAAAAAATAAAATAAAAATTTAAGAAAAATATACACATTTTGTTGTTTCATAATTAATTTAAATAAAATTTGTTTGCATTTTTGCATTATTTTAAATTCCAAATAAATTGTGATCAATGTCTAAAGAATTGAAGCCATATATGCATAAGGCATGGTAAATAAATATAACATATACATATATCTTGTAAAATTTGGACATCGAATTATGTACATAAATAACAAAATTTTTTACAACAGGTCACAGACAGCTGAATTGATTCAAAAATAGATTATTTAAATGTCGTAATTTTTTTCTGTGTATATAAATTAAACATTTATGACCGATAAAGTCCAATTTCGTATGGACATTTGTATGGAAGCTATGTGAAATAATGGATCGATTTCAGCCAGTTTCAATAGGCTTCGTTCTTGGGTCGAAAAAATTATATGTACCAAATTTTATCGAAATATCTTCACAAAAATATGCGCACAAGGCTTACATGGGCAGCCAGCCAGACGGACGGACGAACATCTTTCAGAGAGACTCAGAAAGTTATTCTGAGTCACAGAAAATCACAGAAGATCGAATGCATCATTCTGATACGTGTTAAGAAAATAAATGCATTCTTTATAAAAAAAATTTACTTACGGTCACGAACGTACGAAATTTTGCCAATAAAAAAAAAACTTTATTTAATTTTAAGCCAGAAGTTTTTTTTATGTACAAATTAGTGACACCGGACTTGATTAAAATATGGTCTGTCTGACTCCAGTTGAAGTTTAATGCAAAGCAATTACAATAAAATGATGCTTTCGGTCGCGAACGTACGATTAAAACATAGATAAGTAACAAAGTAAAAATTAACCGTTAATCGAACTTTTTTTGTTCTCCTTACACTTTTCTCTTCTTAATTGATTTTAATAGTAATGTAAAATAACATGTAAAATAATTAAATATATAAATGTCTTTAGAACTATAGAAATTTTCCAGTTTCCAGCCCAAATTTCTCAATTAAAACAGCTGAGATATGTTATAAAACCATTCTATTATAAAAACATAGACTGTTTTTTATAATTATAAAAAATAAAACACGATGATTATCAAGATTTTATTTTTCGATCCTGGTAGACCATTCTGGGGAAATGCCCATATGCAAAGTAAATATACATATTTTTAAGGTCAGGACTAATGAAGTAAGTATATTTGGTATTATGTATGTTTGTATATAGATAATACTTAAAATATAACGGCGACTTTACAAGGCTGTTAAAATCATTAATATTTTTTGCAAGTTCATTCCATTTTATACCCTACAGCAGTTTAAGTTTCTGCTGATTTCTGTAAAGCTCAAAAATAATTCTCCTGCATTCACCTATAATTTGTTATGTGTGGTTACAAACATTAATATTTAATAATAACAAGTAAGAAAGTATGGTCGGTCAAGCCCGACCATATAATACCCTACACTAAGTAAAAGAGCAAAACCATTTTTCTTTTAAAATTTCAATAATTTATATTTTTGAGTGATTTTCGGAAGTGGGGTTATATGGGGGCTATGACCAATTATGGACCGATCACCATGAAATTAGGTCATGTGATTTATGTCTATATTAAAGTTAACTATGTTGAATTTTGTGTGTTTACCAACATTTTTAAGCGATGTATGCACGTTAAAGTGATTTTCGGAAGCGGGTCTATATGGGAGCTATGACTAATTATGGACCGATCGTAACAAAATTTGGTGACATGAATTTTGTGTATATAAAACTTATTTGGAGCGGAATTTGTGGAGATACATATATAAATTAAACATTTATGACCGATAAAGTCCAATTTCGGGAGGACATTCGTATGGGGGCTAGGTGAAATAGTGGACCGATTTCAGCCAGTTTCAATAGGCTTGGTCCTTGAGCCGAAAAAATAATATGTACCAAATTTGATCGAAATATCTTCAAAATTGCGACCTGTACTCTGCGCACAAGGTTTACATGGACAGCCAGCCAGCCAGCCAGCCAGCCAGCCAGCCAGCCAGCCAACCAGACGGACGGACGGACGGACGGACGGACGGACATCGCTTAATCGACTCAGAAAGTGATTCTAAGTCGATCGGTATACTTTAAGGTGGGTGTTAGACTAATATTTTTGGGCGTTACAAACATCTGCACAAACGCATAATACCCTCCCCACTATGGTGGTGTAGGGTATAAAAACATACACAAGCTCACTAGCTGTATGATAGTAACACATACAAAAGTTCCGAGATTCATCCGTTTTCCATCGTTTTGCTATAACCCAACGCTCACCAATCAGTCGTTCCGACTCCACAGTTTCAACATCGTATAAGTTCTACCATCTCGATTACGTTTCATCGTTTAACGCATCTGAATTGCTGAATAACTTAAGCAGTTAATAAGTAGATTAAGGTTTCGTTAATAAAAGCTTTGTTTTGAATATTCGTATATACCGCCTAAAAAATATTAGTATTTTTATTTCAAATGAGTCATACCACAGCTGGAAAATTAAACTGCATTACAAATTGAGCAGTAGCAGAACAAAAGGTACTTCTTTGCATTTTTTGATAATTTTTTTTTTTTGGTATTTTTATAATATGTGGGTCGCGTACTTTCCAGTAACATTGTTTTAGAGAGTAAAAATAAAGTACTCTCAATCTGAAAAATAACCAAAAAAAAGTAAGCGAACAACAATTTGTAAAAATAAGTTTTATTTTATTATAAATCAATTTAAAACGTTTGCCCGACAATTTATGTGCTGTTTTTCTATAGCGAACGAGTACTTTGAGTGGAAATTTAACATGTGTTTTGTTATTGTAACAAAAACAAAATACATGTAAAACGTCCACTCTAAGCACTCGTTCGCTATAGAAAAACAGCACATTAGTCTCGCAAACATAAATTTATTGTGCAATTGATGAATCATCTGCTTTTGTTTTAGGAAATAGAATTATTTTTTCGTACCTTACGATATATTATAAAAAAAAGCTTTCAAAACTTTTTCCAACACATACTACATTCAAATAAATCAAAACATTTCTCCAGTAATGTAAATAAAAAAAATTAAATTTCAAAAAATTAAAAACAACAAAATGTATGTACATATTCGAATTTAAGGCTTTTGTAGTTAAGCTATTACAATTTAAAATATGGGTTCATGAAACACGTCGCGTAGACTTGCACAAATGCGAAACTTAAGCTTTGAAATGAGTACTCTTAATATATCGAGCCCTTAGCGCCAAATTATCGCAAGCGACATTTTCAAAAATTTTTTTTATTGCAAAAATTAAAATTTTATGGACCGACTGATGTTTTAGCGTTCTCAGAATATCAAAATTGTTAATAACTTCAAAATTATAGGGGGTAAGATTTTATCGTAAGTCAATGTTTACATCTTACAGTAAACGAATTTTATCGTAAGCGACACATAGTGGTATTGAAAAAAAAGAGGGAAATAAATCTGTAACTTCTAAATGGTTAGATTGGTTTGAATGAAATTTCACATGCGCAAACAAGAAGTTTGAGTTTAAGTTCTGAACGTGGACCTCATGGGCCCACCAGGGCCGCGACCAAGGGTCCTCAAAGTAGGACACCTCGGTTATATTACATTTTTAAAATGATCCTATTTCTTCGTTTGTGTTCCGATTTCAAAAAAATCTTTTCATCGAGTGCTACAAAAGACCTAGTCGTAGCTATCAATTGTCTATTATAGCTTAGGAGATATTCGTATTTGAAAATTAAATTTTCAGCATTTTTACCTAACCTACTCCAGTTTTTTGATAACAGCGTATCCAAATATTTTCCGATTTTCTCCAGTTTTCCCTCATTGGACTAACAACATACGTATGTGTCAAATAAGAAAATAACCGTTTAAAAATAATGACTAAGTCCAAAGTTATATGCATTTGAATTTAAAAAATTTTGAAAAGCCGATTTCAAAAAAAAAAAAAAAAAAATTTCCATTTTTGGGATTTTTCAACACTTTTTTGGGAATTGCGGGATTGCTGATAATAAATTTCAAAATTCGTTTTTATTTTTCCATTTTAAATAGAAAATTTTCCATAAGTGTGAAATTTCATTAAAAACTATTTATAAATAAATATTTTATTTCAATTCGAAAATTTTTTATCTATGCAAAAATTCCATTCTAATCATTCTGTATTATTGCACGAATTTTATAGTTGAGGGTACAAAATATTAGAAGGTGTAACAGAACTTTGGTTGCTTCAACCGAAATTCTTCTTTATCAACTGACTTTCTGCTGATAGAACCGAAAAATTCTATGTGTGCAACCGAATCATTCGATTGGCAACAAATTCTGTTGCTACTTCGAATCTGCTTTCTCCGTGTATCATTCAGTATTGTTTAAAAATAGAGAACAATTTATGAAAAAAGTACTAATAAAGAATATTTTACAATAACAAATGTTGATGTTATCCATATAAAGAAATACAAACATGACATACCCAGTAATTAAGCACACAGAGAAAACAGATTCGTGATAGCAACCGAATTTGTTGCCAATTGAATGATTCCATCATCGTTACCGAATTTTACAGTTGTGGCTACAAAATTTTGAAAGGGGTAACAAAAGTTGGGTTGCTTCAACCGAAATTGTTCTTTATCGACTGACTTTCTGTTGATAGAATCGAAAAATTCTATATGTGCAACCGAATCATTCGATTGGCAGCAAATTCGGTTGCTATCAAGAATCTGTTTTCTCTGTGCATGTGGTCAATGTATCCCTTATATACAGTAATTGTTACTGATGTCTGATATTTTGGTAAACTAAAATTTAATTATATTGCGACATTTGACACGTACATATGTGCTCTTAGTAGTGCAGTGTGAAGTCAATTGCTTACTTTGTACATCTCATATAATCTAGCGTGAAGACAATTGTCACTTAAATGTCTCTAGGTAATCTGGAGTGCAGTCACTATAAACGTTTATTTTGTACTGTACTTTTTTGTGAGTAATTCGTACAATCTGGCTTTATACAAATTGTGTTGATATAATTCCCATACTGCATATTTTTTTTTGCTAAATTTACTGAAGAAGTAATCATTGGATAGTTGATGGAGGAATGTTTGGTTGCAAGAAATTGGTTATTGAGCTGTCAATGATATGTCTTTTTAACTGACTATTTGAGGTCAATTAGCACCTGTATATTAGAGTTTCCCAAATATATATAAAACTATAGTTAACCCTCTACTGCCCAAGCATACCCAAGGCACTCATCGCAAAAATAACTGATTTTGCATTTCAAAAGCTCATGTAACAGTTGCTAAAAAACGCACTTAAATTATTTGAGAAATTTCTCAAAGAAATATCAGTTATCTTTGCATTTATTGGCATTTTTCGATGAGTACCTTGAGGCATGCTTAAGCATTAGGGGGTTAAATATGAAATTTAACCCCAAGTGCTATTATGGGTTAATTTTAACTTTTCTGCTGTTTTTGTAAATACTAGACTTTGTGTTATATTTTTCTTAAGTTTCATCAAAATCGGCCCAAAAATATATAACATTTCGCTATTTTTCCATGAGAAATTCCAAATATTGAAAAATTTTATCTTTGACCGTCTCGATTTAAGGGTTGGCGTTTTCCGATTTTAGTAAAACTTTTAGACTATATTTGAAATTGCATGGACTATAATATTCTGAGTAGGTTTTACTTAAAGTTTATAACAGTAAGGAAATTCGGCACATTCGCCAAAATATGGCCAAAAAAGTAGTTTTTCTCGAAAATCGCAAGTACGGAAAAACTATAAGAGGTATTGTCATACTTTTTCATATTTTTATTCTCTATTATGTTCTCAATAAATCCTAATGTGATGATTAAAAAATTCTGAAATTTGTTTAACAAAATTTTTAAAAATTTGAAAATAGAGTTTTGAAACTGTTAAATTGAAACTTTTGAATTAAATTGCAAAAATAATTATTTAATGGCAAAATTTTCACAAAAACTGAAAAAATTGAATTTTTTCCCCTTGTAAATGCACCTCAAAACTAAATCGCAAGTCAGCACGGGTTGCAATCATGATAGAAAGACAAAATTTCATATTTAACTATAGTTTTATATATGGGGGATTTCATGTCAAGTGAACCAACTTTTGAAATCGATGTCTTCCGATCGGGATGAAATTTGCACCAAGGTTAGCTCTATTGGATAGTAACTCAGACACAATTTTTCAACAACATCGGTCGAGAACTCTCTGAGTTATAGGGGGTAAAATTTTGACAATTTGGTCAAACAGGGGTTTTTTCTTATCCATGTAACTTATTACCTATTGTTCTTAGCAAAATGTGTTCCAAATAGTATAGATAGCTATTTCTTCGATCTTTCGAAAAAAAATATTTAAAAAAAAAAATAAAAAATTTTTAATATTTTTTTTCCGAAATCAAAAACTTTTTTGACTTTTTTTTAAAATACGCTATTTTTTTTATTTTTTTTTTTTCTTAAAATAAAGTTTAGATATTTTCCTTGAACACCTACTTGGTCGCTTAGTGGGATGCGAGTGGGATATCTATCAAAATAAATATTTTGTAACTCAAAACATAAAATTTTTGACTTTTTTTGCAAAATCAAAAACTTTGTTGACTTTTTTTTTTCAAAATGGACCCTTTTTTAATCTTTTTTTTTAGGTCAAACAAAAGCTTAGATATTATCCTTGAAGACCCTTTTGGTCGCTTAGTGGGATGCGAGTGGGATATCTATCAAAATAAATATTTTTTAACTCAAGACTTACAATTTTTGACTTTTTTTTTGGCAAATACGATTTTTTTTCCAAATGGGCCCTTTTTTTAAAATTTTTTTTGTAGTCAAAAGAAAGCTTAGGTCCATTCCTTTAAGATATTTTTAGTCCCTTAGTGGGATGCGAGTAGGATATCTATCAAAATAAATATTTTGTAACGCAAGACATACAATTTTTTAATTTTTTTTTGCAAAATTAAAATTTTTTTCCAATATGGGCCCTTTTTTAATTTTTTTTTTTTTGCTCAAAAGAAAGCCTAGGTCCATTCCTTTAAGATATTTAAGATATCCCACTCGCATCCCACTAAGGGACTAAAAATATCTTAAAGGAATGGACCTAGGCTTTCTTTTGAGCAAAAAAAAAAAATTAAAAAAGGGCCCATATTGGAAAAAAATTTTAATTTTGCAAAAAAAAATTAAAAAATTGTATGTCTAGCGTTACAAAATATTTATTTTGATAGATATCCTACTCGCATCCCACTAAGGGACTAAAAATATCTTAAAGGAATGGACCTAGGCTTTCTTTTGAGCAAAAAAAAAAAATTAAAAAAGGGCCCATATTGGAAAAAAATTTTGATTTTGCAAAAAAAAATTAAAAAATTGTATGTCTAGCGTTACAAAATATTTATTTTGATAGATATCCTACTCGCATCAAACTAAGGGACTAAAAATATCTTAAAGGAATGGACCTAAGCTTTCTTTTGACTACAAAAAAAATTTTAAAAAAAGGGCCCATTTGGAAAAAAAATCGTATTTGCCAAAAAAAAAGTCAAAAATTGTAAGTCTTGAGTTAAAAAATATTTATTTTGATAGATATCCCACTCGCATCCCACTAAGCGACCAAAAGGGTCTTCAAGGATAATATCTAAGCTTTTGTTTGACCTAAAAAAAAAGATTAAAAAAGGGTCCATTTTGAAAAAAAAAGTCAACAAAGTTTTTGATTTTGCAAAAAAAGTCAAAAATTTTATGTTTTGAGTTACAAAATATTTATTTTGATAGATATCCCACTCGCATCCCACTAAGCGACCAAGTAGGTGTTCAAGGAAAATATCTAAACTTTATTTTAAGAAAAAAAAAAAAATAGCGTATTTTAAAAAAAAGTCAAAAAAGTTTTTGATTTCGGAAAAAAAATATTAAAAATTTTTTATTTTTTTTTTTAAATATTTTTTTTCGAAAGATCGATAGCTATCTATACTATTTGGAACACATTTTGCTAAGAACAATAGGTAATAAGTTACATGGATAAGAAAAAACCCCTGTTTGACCAAATTGTCAAAATTTTACCCCCTATAACTCAGAGAGTTCTCGACCGATGTTGTTGAAAAATTGTGTCTGAGTTACTATCCAATAGAGCTAACCTTGGTGCAAATTTCATCCCGATCGGAAGACATCGATTTCAAAAGTTGGTTCACTTGACATGAAATCCCCCATATATAAAACAATAAGGGGGTATGCGTTCCAAAATTCCAAAAAAAAAAATTTTAGGACACTCTACTTTATATGTTGAAATAACTAGTTATGCAGCTGATCAATTAACCAGTTAGGTTGCTAGTAAAGTAACTAGTTATATAACTACTTGTCACCGTAAATGATAGCTGAATCACTAGTTCGGGATAGTCTCCTAGAACTGCTAATAAAGCCAGAAATTATGCAGAGTGCAAAAACACCAATACATTCATATTCTCTATTGTTGTGATCATTGGTCTAAAACTTGTAAATTTACTCTGTCCTAGGCCAACGCGACGTTAAAGTGTTAGGTCACTCTCATATAAAGTACTGAAACTGGTAGCCATAAACCCTAAACATCGTGTCAACAACCACTAATTTTGAAATAACGTTCCCTGAAATATAACTTTAATTTTTCGTCGAACTTATGCGATGTAAAATATCTTTATTGCACTATATTATTCTATCTTGTTTTTATTTTCTAAAAATAATAATAATAAACATGTTTGATACAATCTTACATATTTACTTGCACGTGCATATGTAATTTATCCCACAAATTAAATTATTGTGAAATATTACTTAACAAAATAACACAAAAGAAGCCGGTACTAATGTATATTCTCACACAATTTATTGCTCTTCCACATTTATCTAGTTGATGGTTTATTTTTATTTAATTTTATTTACTTGATTTTCCATTAGTTTGTTGTTATATCAGTGTGTTTTTCAATCATTTACCCCAAGAGCTTTTTATACATTTGTCTAGAGATCTACATAAATGTGAAAATAAAAGTATGAATCAAACTGGCGAGGAAAACAGCACGTAAATAATTGTTTTGATAAAACTTCTCAGCTTTTTTTTTGGGTTGTAGTAGCGGCCAAACTAGATACGGAATGAGCGATATCTTAGGCATTAGTTCTACGAGTATGATTGGGGCAAACAAAGCGGACAAAAAAGTAAATAGCAACTGAAATTTTATTTAAAAAAAAAAACAAAAAATCAAGCTGATTGCACATTTTGTTTTTGTTAAAATTTTTTTTATTATTAATTTACTTAAATTTGGAGCAAAGTAATAAATATTTTTTCGTTTCTATTAGAAATACAAAAAGAACTGTGTTAAACTGCTTGTCTTCATTTATAAATCATAAAATTTAGTTTGTTTATTTTTGAATTTGAAATGATTAATGGCGGAAAAACAAACAAACGAAAAAGAACTTAAAATTTAAACTACTTTATTATGGTTATCAGTAAAATATGTTGGGGTACCAACAAATTCGTCAAACCATATTGATGGTGATTGACGAATTTGCTTTTGTCATTTTTAAATTCTTAGTTGCTATAGAAACATTTTTAAACATATTAAAATTTAATGGAAAACTAAAGACTTTACCCTTGAATTTAAAATTTTATTATTTAAAAAATTATCTATATTGCTATAATTTAAAAGTTTAATTTTTTTTGCTACCTTAAAACAAAATGTGGATGAATGAGATATAAAAAGGAAAAAATTGGGTGAAAGATAAACCATTAAGGAATTTTCATCAAAAAATAAAGTCCTATTTCGGGAGGACATTTGTGTGTGGGATATGTGAAATAATGGACTGATTTCAATCAGTTTCAATAGGCTTTGTCCTTTGGTACGAACAAATTATATGTTCCAAATTTTATCGAAATAACTTCAAAATTTTGATTGGCCAGCCGAATGGACAGAATGACAGATATCGTCTTATGGACTCAGAAAAAGATTCTGAGTCCATCGGTATACTTTAAGGTGGCCCCTCGGACCACGATATTGATCTGGTTAATTACAACAAATATGATAATGAAATCACTATTTTACACCATGCTACATCGATTTAAAAAAAAATATTTTTGTTTATAGATTTTTTGGTAATTATTCGAACTTTTTATATATATAATTTGAAAGTAAATTTTTAATTAGGCTTAAGTTCATTTTTATTACAATTTATTTGTAATAATTCAAAGAATATCACTGAATACTAAAATTTTAGACAATTGGCAAATTGGAATGCATTTTCTACCCTGCCAAGGGCGTCATCAACAATCTTCATTGTCAAGGTCTATTTGTAAATATCATCTATTTAACTTACTATTATTAGGAATTAGAATATGGGAAGCCTAATTCATATTTATATTATTTGTAAATTAGACGAAATTTCAAATATTTTTATTAGAGTAACTTCGGGTATAGTGGACTATGCGTCTAATGTGGACCAGTGTCTTTTTTCAGAAACTATTGAAGGTATGATAAAACTGATTTGTCGTACATTTTACAATTAGTTTGAAACAACAATTGCACATTTGCTTTCATGAGTAATTGATATGTTGGCTTTTTATTCTTGTATTGAAATTAATGCGCGTGCTCAACATTTTTTTCGGCTCAAGTAAGAAACAAAATTTGGTACAGTTACTTGGTAGAATTTAATGTTTGGTTGTTTTATATAATTAAAGTGGACACGTAGTTTTGCATATATTTGGTAAGAATTTAAGCAAATTTAGATTATTAGGTAAAAATAATTTTTTACCACTGTAACCCAAGTTCGTGTAATGTGGACCACTTAAATTACTTGATTACTAGTATATCGCGGTGCACTTCGCTACCCCTATCCTAGTAAAATTAAACTACGTACAATGTAAAAAAAATAACTCATATTAAGCTTCACTTTAACATTCCTTTATATGGGAGGCGTCATTCCAACTAAGCCGATCAAAGGATCAAGAATAATTTCGTTTTTAATATGGAAATAAATTGATTGATATACATTTTAAATACTTTTAGAATTATAGTTCTCCAGATATTCGAAATTAATTATTTACTTTGTATGAGAGGTGCCACCACTACTGCAATCCCGACCATTGTCAGCCAATCTCTGTAAAATGGTAATAACAAAGTTTGAAAAATCATGTAATTATAACTTTGTATGGGAGGTGACTCACATCCTTTTCCGGCCCTCCCATTTTGGTTCCCCAGACATTCGAAATTAATATTTACTTTGTATGGGAGGTGCTACGTCCTCTAATCTAATTTCGCCTATTTTCAGCTAACTCCGCACAGTAATAAGAAATTAATTCGTAAAAAGCTTAAACACTTTTATAATTGTAATAGTTCTCCAGATATTCGAAATTAAATATTTACTTTGTATAGGGTGTGCCACGCCCATTACTCCAATCCCGAAAATGTTCAGCGAAACTATGCAAAATGATAAAAGAGCCATATGACAAAGTTTGAAAAATCTTTACTTTGTATGGGAGGTGACTCGCCACCTATTGCAATCCATCTCATTTTTGGTTAAACTTCATGCAGTGATAATAAATTGATTCGTATAAAGTTTAAAGCCCGTCACAATTATAGTTCTGCAGATATTATAAAATAACTATTTACTCACAATTACATATTGAGAAAATAAAAAAAAACCTTCAAAATATTTCTTTTAAGCGACTTTAAATTATTAAAATATTCTTCTTCATTGTTTTCTATAACAACTCTCACTTAAAACAGAGCGAAATCAATACTGTTTAATTGTTTCTCTTATTTATTTACAACAACAACACGCATTGCTTTGTTTACTTTTTAGCTTAATGTTCACATGTACACGTTTTTGCATATGTGTTAGTAACATATTTAAACGCGTATAACTCCTAAAAAACTGAACCGATTTTAATAAAATATATATTCTGCACTTCTGTGAATAAATCCATTTAAAATGGTATATTTCTTGCCCAAATTAAATGTATAATGTGAGAGTAACAGGGGTCTAAAGAAATCGACTTGCCTATTAATATTATGATGTACTACTGGTCCATATTACCCGACAATAACTATGTACTTTGTAAGCAATCTGTCTAAGTC
The DNA here is from genome assembly GCF_958450345.1 of Calliphora vicina. Taxonomy (NCBI): domain Eukaryota; kingdom Metazoa; phylum Arthropoda; class Insecta; order Diptera; family Calliphoridae; genus Calliphora; species Calliphora vicina. The sequence goes on along the minus strand of NC_088780.1, from coordinate 141,333,915 downwards.
AAGAACGCGACTTTTTAGTTTGTATTAATAAAAATATATTGAAATTAAATTTTTTAATCATTCATGATTAGCTGGTTCATGAATTTTATGTATTAAATACTAGTCCACATTACCCTCATATAGTGGTCCATATTACCCTCCATTTTTTTTAATGCTGGTTTTTGGGTTCCTTACAATATTTTCACATAAACTTTTTATCCTTTGACGGAAAAAATTTTCAACTGCAAAAACAATTAGAGAATACATTAGCTAATTTATTGCTTCACAACTTTTTTAATATCCATATATATTGTTGCCAAAATTTAGAAAAAACAAAACGGTAGTCCACATTACCCGAAGTTACTCTATATATGTGTATTCTTATTATTACAATACAACCAAAGGTTGACTATAGCAACATTAATAAAATGATAAATTTGTAATAATAAGAATACACATATATAATAAAAATATTTGAAATTTCGTCTAATTTACAAATAATATAAATATGAATTAGGCTTCCCATATTCTAATTCCTAATAATAGTAAGTTAAATAGATGATATTTACAAATAGACCTTCACAATGAAGATTGTTGATGACGCAGGGTAGAAAATGCATTCCAATTTGCCAATTGTCTAAAATTTTAGTATTCAGTGATATTCTTTGAATTATTACAAATAAATTGTAATAAAAATGAACTTAAGCCTAATTAAAAATTTACTTTCAAATTAAAAATATTTTTGGTAATTTTTGATGCCAGTTAAATTTCTTTTTAAATCTTTGAGAAATAAAAATTTTTGTAAAAATTTTGCCATTTATATACCCACAAACAAAAACGGTGTATATTGATTTTGTCATTCATTTGGGTCCTTAAAGGATTATAAGACGACATAGCTATGTCCGTCCATCGGTTCGTCAGGCCGTCTGTAAAAAACACGATAGGGCTCAAATTTTCCACAAATACTGTATGTTAATAAGGTTTGTTTAGTATTGAAAATGGGCAATAGCGGTCCATGATTTCACCTAGTCCCCTTACATTTGTCCCCCCGGCATACTCTTTGAGCAACCATAAATATGTTGATTATGTGTCAATCCGCATAAAATTTGGCACAAATTAGTTCTATTAGTTCCATAAAATATCTCCCTTATATTTCTAACAACTTTTGTGAGGTTCGCTCCATAATTGACCCTACCCCCATATAACCGCATATCAGTTCAATATTTTATTGTAAACTAGCTGACCCGACAGACGTAGTCCTGTCCATTTAAAAAAAAATGCTTGTGTACGATTTGTGAATTTGTGAAAAGCGGCTTGAAAAGGGTAAAAATAGTTAAAAAGAAAAAAAAATGTATTATTGAATGATCATTTTTATTCATATAAGACATACACAGAAAAAACTATATTTCAATTAAAACATTTATCACATATTGAACTGGTTTCAATTATTTCATAATTGAATCAAGTATTCATGTGCTCAAAAACAAAATTTTCTGATATTTTCTATTGAATTTTGAGTTTTGAATTTGATAATTTTGACAATTGAATATACAATTTTCGTTATTGGTTGAACTTTAAATACAAAAATTATTGAATAGATAATTTTCGTAATTGAAAATAACAAAAATGTGTTTTAAATTTTTTCAAAAATTATCTATTCAATAATTTTTGTATTTAAAATTCAACCAATAACGAAAATTTTATATTCAATTGTCAAAATTATCAAATTCAAAACTCAAAATTCAATAGAAAATATCAGAAAATTTAGTTTTTGAGCACATGAATACTTGATTCAATTATAAAATAATTTAAACCAGTTCAATATGTGACAAATATTTGAATTGAAATGGTTTAAAAAATAGTTTTTTTTGTGTAGAATAAAATATACATAGAAGCGCTACTGAGAGAAAAGAACCTAAGTCTTGCAACAACAGAATGCATGTAAATCAATGTACATATTTTGAGTTTTTATATAAGTAATCACATTTTGGTCTGAAAAATGAGTGATCACAGATCGAGCTCCTTTTCTTGATTAATCGCTTATTGGTCAAGTTATTAGTGATTTTAGATGTTGTGAGTTTTTATATAAAAAATCGATTTTTTGTCAGAAATATTAGTGATTACTTTTTCGAGCTCCTTTTCTTGATTAAACGCTTATTTGCGTTCCTTTATATAAAAAATCCATTATTGGTCGGAAAGGAGTTCTGATCGAACTCCTTTTATTGATTAAACGCTTATTTGCCAAGTTATTAGTGAATTTAGATATTTTTAGTTTTTATATAAAAAATCGAATCGAATTAAAAATCCATTTTTAGTCAGAAATATGAGTGATCACAGATCGAGCTCCTTTTCTTGATTAAACGCTTATTGGCCAAGTTATCGATTTAAGCTATTGTGAGTTTTTATATAAGTAATCGAATTTTGGTATGAAATATGATTGATCACAGACCGATGTATTTAATAAGTATGCGTATTAGTGGACGTGTACAATTTTTAAACTTTTCTGGACTATGTATTGCGAACATTAAAAAAAACTAGTTAAATCAATCCAGGCGTCCAGCGATTTTAGATATATCGAAAAAAATTGGCGTGGTCAATTTGTCTTTCAGTAAAAACTTAAATTGGATACTATGTTAATTTAAACAAAAAATTAGAAAAATCGATGTAGCCGTTTTCCGGTTTTAGATAAATCGAAAAAAGTGGGCGTGGTAAATTTTTCATTCCGTAAAAACCTAAGTTGGTCTATGACCAACATTTTAAAAAAAAATTCGTCTAAATCGGTCCTGCCATTATCTACTGATGCAATTACCAACGAACGACATTTGATTTTTATTTATATAGAAGACAAAATAAAAAATACCCAAGTTTCGCTAACTAGAGATGGTCGACTTTGATACCCTGTATCTGACCTTGTATTCCAACAGGGTTGTAAATGAATTAAATTTTCTTGAAGCCTCCGTCCTTATCTACGATTCTTTTACATATAATTTTGCAATCGAACCAATATTTTCAAAGATTCAGATTTATTACACAAAATTGCACCACTCATATTCAATTTGTATAAGATGTATTATGGAATTCATGATATGCGTAATTATTTGCGCATTTTCAAAACTCTAATTTTAAATATTTTATAATCTCTCTGGTATTTATTAGTGATATCGAAGTGAATAAAACGAATTCTGCAGATTTCGGAAAAAATTATTTGTTTAATATACATATTCAGTTACAGCATTTTAAATAAAAACTTTTCCGAATATTTTAGTTTAAATAATAGATAATACATCACGAAATCTTTGATTAGTAAAGGAGAAATAACTTGAAAACAGCTAAAACTTCGCAATATTAAAATAAATCAGCACTGTATATTGATGTACAAGAACGATTTACAAAATTAAGAAAACTAATTAAATTTTGTTCCACAATGGCTCAAAAAAAAACAAACTTATTTTGTTACCAATTGAATATTAGATCTGTAAATGAATCATTCTTTTTTGATTTTTATTCATTATGAATTAGCTAAATTTTAAATTAATTATTTTCACAAAAAAAAAGATTTGAAGGAAATTTGAATGAATTCAAACGAATTAGGCAGAAATGAGTTTCATTTCATTTCCAATTCCAATGAATTTGTTAAAGTAAATTGCAATTCATTTCCAATTCGTTTGAATTGAATTGATTTTTAATTAATTCAAATGAATGAAATCAAAAATGTCAATCAAATTCAAGAGCAGATCTTGGGGAATGAAAAACAAAAATTTAAGTTTCTTTTAGCAAATAAACAACATTTTGCCATCTTGATAAGATTTTCGCCTATACCAAATAATTCAATACCTATTCTGCCGCTACCTGACAATTCCAGTATATAATGGGAATTTCAAATCTAAGAATTTTTTGTCATTTGACTATATACTAGGTGATATACAAAACGAGAGTAATGCTTGCTGTCTTTTACATAAAATTAGTTGAATAACAAAACGACAGTGATGCTTACTGTAGATTACTTACAAGATCAGGCGCGGATCCTGAGGGGGTGAAATAGTAAATTTTCCCATCCTAAAACCGAAAAGGTTTCATATAAAAAAAAACGGAATAAAAAGAAAATTGTAGAACAAATTTTAATTTTTCCCCCTCCCCCCAAATGGTTAACCTGGATCCGCGCCTGTACAAGATCAATTAATTAATTCAAAATCAATTCAAATGAATTTGAAATTAATTGCAATTCACTTTGACAAATTCATTTGAATTAGAAACGAATTCTACAAATTCATTTGAATTGACTAAAATTTAATTCAAATTCATTTACAGCTCTGTTGTATGGAACAATATTTTTTTTTAATTAATTCGGAACATTAAAAAAGGAAATTTTAAATTCTCTATTTGACACATACATGTATTGTTATTCTAATAAAGGAAAATTGGAAATATTTGGATCCGCTGTTATCAAAAACCCTGGAGTAGGGTGGGTAAAAATGTTGAAAATTCAGTTTTCAAATGCGAATATCTCCTAAGCTATAGGAGATAATTGGTAGCTACGACGAGGTTTTTTGTAGTGCTAGACAAGGAAATTCTATATGTGTAATTTTTCATCGGAACACAAACGAAGAAATAGGATCGTTTTAAAAATGTAACATACCCGAGGTGTTCCACTTTGAGGACCCTTGGTCCTGCCCCTGGTAGACCCTTGGTCCTGCCCCTGGTAGACCCTTGGTCCTGCCCCTGGTGGACCCATGAAGTCCAAGTTCAAAACTTAAACTCGACAACACTTTCTCTTTGTGCATGTGACTTACCGTTTAGAATTTATATATTTCCCTCTATTTTTATACCCTACACCACCATATTGGGGAGGGTATAATGCGTTTGTGCAGATGTTTGTAACGTATTAATCTAACACCCACCTTAAAGTATACCGATCGACTTGTAATCACTTTCCGAGTTGATTAAACGATGTCCGTCCGTCTGGCTGGCTGGTTGTCTGTCCATGTAAACCTTGTGCGCAAAGTACAGGTCGCAATTTTTTAGATATTTCGATCAAATTTGGTACACATAATTTGTTCGGCCTAAACCTATTGAAACTGGCTGAAATCGGGCCACCATTTCACCTAGCCCCCATACAAATGCCCTCCCGAAATTGGACTTTATCTGTCATAAATGTTTAATTTATATAGGTATCTACACAAATTTCAAAAGAAAAATGTTTTTGCTCATTTACTTACTGTTGGGTGGTCAAGCCCGACCATACCTTCTTACTTGTTTTTTGTTCGCGATGTTCCCAATGTATGCGATTTTAACTTGATCTGCAATAATGTATTCTGTAAGCGATTTATGTACTCGAACATCAATCATTTATGCTAGTTAATTACCACGACCTAGTTATTTTGTTAAACGTAAGCTACTGGTTTTCACTCACAGATAAAAATCAACATAATTAGCATTTATATAAATAATATTGGGATTTGTTTAAAAATAATTAATTAATTTAAATTAATTCTAATTACAAGAAATAAAATAAAAATGTTGTCCCAGCTGTGAGTTGAACTCGGACCTCATGTGTATATTTATATTTGACATGATGAAATAATGAATTTATTTATGCATTATTTTGTAGTTACATTTAAAATTGTAATTGAATATAAGAACTGGAAAATATAAACAATTAATTATGTCACATTTAACTTTAACATTTGAATATATAACACACAAACAAGTTTTACTTCAAAATAATCTTACCATATACATATGGGGCATTTCATGTCAAGTGAACCAACTTTTGAAATCGATGTCTTCCGATCGGGATGAAATTTGCACCAAGGTTAGCTCTATTGGATAGTAACTCAGACACAATTTTTCAACAACATCGGTCGAGAACTCTCTGAGTTATAGGGGGTAAAATTTTGACAATTTGGTCAAACAGGGGTTTTTTCTTATCCATGTAACTTATTACCTATTGTTCTTAGCAAAATGTGTCCCAAATAGTATAGATAGCTATTTCTTCGATCTTTCGAAAAAAAATATTTAAAAAAAAAAATAAAAAATTTTTAATATTTTTATTCCGAAAACAAAAACTTTTTTGACTTTTTTTTAAAATACGTCATTTTTTTTTTTTTTTTTTTCTTAAAATAAAGTTTAGATATTTTCCTTGAACACCTACTTGGTCGCTTAGTGGGATGCGAGTGGGATATCTATCAAAATAAATATTTTGTAACTCAAAACATAAAATTTTTGACTTTTTTTGCAAAATCAAAAACTTTGTTGACTTTTTTTTTCAAAATGGACCCCTTTTTAATCTTTTTTTTTAGGTCAAACAAAAGCTTAGATATTATCCTTGAAGACCCTTTTGGTCGCTTAGTGGGATGCGAGTGGGATATCTATCAAAATAAATATTTTTTAACTCAAGACTTACAATTTTTGACTTTTTTTTTTGCAAATACGATTTTTTTTCCAAATGGGCCCTTTTTTTAAAATTTTTTTTGTAGTCAAAAGAAAGCTTAGGTCCATTCCTTTAAGATATTTTTAGTCCCTTAGTGGGATGCGAGTGGGATATCTATCAAAATAAATATTTTTTAACTCAAGACTTACAATTTTTGACTTTTTTTTTGCAAAATCAAAATTTTTTTCCAATATGGGCCCTTTTTTAATTTTTTTTTTTGCTCAAAAGAAAGCCTAGGTCCATTCCTTTAAGATATTTTTAGTCCCTTAGTGGGATGCGAGTGGGATATCTATCAAAATAAATATTTTGTAACAATTTTTTAATTTTTTTTTGCAAAATCGAAATTTTTTTCCAATATGGGACTTTTTTTTAAAAATTTTTTTTTGCTCAAAAGAAAGCTTAGGTCTTTTCCTTTAAGACCTATTTTGTCACTTAGGAAGATGTGAGTAGGATATCTATTAAAATAAAAATGTTGTAACTCAAGACATTCAATTATTGACTTTTTTTTTGCAAATTCGAATTTTTTTTCAAAATGGGCCCTTTTTTAAAAATTTTTTTTTAGTCAAAAGAAAGCTTAGGTCCATTCCTTTAAGATACTTTAGGTCCCTTAGTGGGATACGAGTGGGATATCTATCAAAATAAATATTTTGTAACTCAAGATATACAATTATTGATTTTTTGGCAAAATCAAAAACTTTTTTGACTTTTTTTTAAAATGGGCCCTTTTTGTAATTTTTTTTTTTGCTATAAAGAAAGCTTAGGCCTATTCCTTTAAGATGGTTTTGATCGCTTAGTGGGATGCGAGTGGGATATATATCAAAATAAATGTTTTGTAACTCAAGACATACAATTTTTGTGTTAAAACATTTATTTTGATAGATATCCCACTCGCATCCCACTAAGGGACTAAAAATATCTTAAAGGAATGGACCTAGGCTTTCTTTTGAGCAAAAAAAAAATTAAAAAAGGGCCCATATTGGAAAAAAATTTTGATTTTGCAAAAAAAAAGTCAAAAATTGTAAGTCTTGAGTTAAAAAATATTTATTTTGATAGATATCCCACTCGCATCCCACTAAGGGACTAAAAATATCTTAAAGGAATGGACCTAAGCTTTCTTTTGACTACAAAAAAAAATTTTAAAAAAGGGCCCATTTGAAAAAAAAATCGTATTTGCAAAAAAAAAAGTCAAAAATTGTAAGTCTTGAGTTAAAAAATATTTATTTTGATAGATATCCCACTCGCATCCCACTAAGCGACCAAAAGGGTCTTCAAGGATAATATCTAAGCTTTTGTTTGACCTAAAAAAAAAGATTAAAAAAGGGTCCATTTTGAAAAAAAAAAGTCAACAAAGTTTTTGATTTTGCAAAAAAAGTCAAAAATTTTATGTTTTGAGTTACAAAATATTTATTTTGATAGATATCCCACTCGCATCCCACTAAGCGACCAAGTAGGTGTTCAAGGAAAATATCTAAACTTTATTTTAAGAAAAAAAAAAAAAAAAAATGACGTATTTTAAAAAAAAGTCAAAAAAGTTTTTGATTTCGGAAAAAAAATATTAAAAATTTTTTATTTTTTTTTTTAAATATTTTTTTTCGAAAGATCGAAGAAATAGCTATCTATACTATTTGGGACACATTTTGCTAAGAACAATAGGTAATAAGTTACATGGATAAGAAAAAACCCCTGTTTGACCAAATTGTCAAAATTTTACCCCCTATAATTCAGAGAGTTCTCGACCGATGTTGTTGAAAAATTGTGTCTGAGTTACTATCCAATAGAGCTAACCTTGGTGCAAATTTCATCCCGATCGGAAGACATCGATTTCAAAAGTTGGTTCACTTGACATGAAATGCCCCATATATATTCAAAATACTGTTTTTTTTAAATAAATTGTTGAAATATTTCTTCAATATACAATAAAAAAGAAAAAAACATTTAATTGCCTACATTTATGCAACTTGTTGTACATTTTTTAGTTTAAACTAAACACTTGCACTCGTTTGTAATCAATTTGTCAACACTTGCAAACACAAACTAAAAGTGTTTTTATGTTTTATTTAAAAAAAAATATTTTTTTATTAAATTTTCTCCACTTTATTTCTGCAGCAATTGCGTATGTGTAAAAATTTGTATGTTAATAATTTTTGTGCGTTAAAATATTAATGGATTTTGTATGACAGAGTAAGTATTTGTGTATAGTTGAGTGCTATCTTTAATCTGTACCATATAAAAATATGCAAATAAACTAAATTAGAACATTGTTATATTCAGACAGAGTATGTGAAAATGTGCTTTTGAAATTAAATGTTAGGTGAAAACGAAAAAGAATGTGTTTTGGTTTGAACAATTTTTATAATACTTTGTGTGAGACGAATTATGTTTTAATTATTCAAATTATTTATTTGGGAAATATAAAAATATGTATTTATTTTAATGGTTTCATGAAGAAAGGTTTAACAATTGATGATTCAGAATTTATTATTAAAAAAATTTTCAACACAAACTATTAATATTTTGAAAAGTTTCACAATAAAGTTCGTTAATTTTCCAGCTAAATTAATAAGAAAATAGGACTTCAAATCTAAACAAAATTACTAAACTAAATCAAAGTTTTGATTTCGGTCCAAATACAAAAATGTATTATTTTCTTAATAGATTCTTAATAGCCCAATTATGAAAAAAATTCCCCAGGAGTTTTTTCCCTTTTCTTTTTTTTTCACATAGAATTTAAATAGGAAAAATGAGAAAAGGGAAAAAACTTCTAGGGATTTTTTTTTCATAATTGGGCTGATAGTATAATAGTTGTGAAAAAAATAATAATAATATTTTTCAAAGTTACGAAATTGTCAACCATAGATGACAACTAGATAGGTAACTGGTAGCCTATCTGTTGTGAAAAATCTAATTAATGACAATATATTGCCGTAAATAAATATATTTTGTTGTTATATCAGTCATAGATTTTAGGAAAGAGTAATTAGTTGCGGCTCTAGTTCTTCCCTAAGTTGTAAACAAACAATTAAATTTTAAAATTTGCTTCGATTGTAATGAAAATTTAAAATCTGCACACTCGCTTAAATAAAATCTCGCTGGAATTTTCTTGACTACAATCAAACAATCAGTGGAAGAATTCTTCCAATTAGCATCAGTCCACCTCTAAAGTAATCCTATTTTATTGTTATTATTTCCTAAAAATACATTTGTTTACACGTATTTTTTCCTCAGATTTATCAAAAGAATGGAACAAGATTCCTCAATTGGAAAAGAAATCATTCCGTCGTCTGCTTCTACTAATTAAAATGGAAACAAAAACATTCTTTCCCAAATTCCCCAAAATGTAACTCCTGTCCGCAATGTCTGTAAAATCGACATATTTGTTGAAACTGAAACTCATTAATTTCACAAGAACATTTTAAAAAGAAGCAAGATACCCTACACCGAGTATATGATTATAACAAGTTTTATTTGAATACCAATAGTTTTAAGAGATTTATTATGGGTAAAGTGAGTTTCGGAAGAGGGCCTTATATTGGAGTTATGACTAATTCTGGATTCTGAGCAGGTTGGTGTTGTCAGTACTTTTTCACGTTACAAACATCAGCACTACCCCAATATACCCTCCCCACTATGGTGGTATAATTAAACTATTTTTTTTTTTAAAAAATAACAAACAAATAGTTCAAATAATTTTCAAGTTTAAAACCTAAATATATTTTTGCATTCAATTCTAATTCCAATAAAGTATTTAAATTTTTAGGGCATTAGTAGATTGTTTTTATTTTTTCACACAACCTTCCATCCAAAACCATTTTAATTCAAATTAAGAAACCAAAAGTAAATAGTTTTTTTTTTTTAATAAATGTTTACAAAGAATTTCTGTCACAGGATAATAAATCTGCGACTACTTATTCATCATAATCTAAAATTATCATACAACTCATGAGTGATTATCATAAAAAAGTTTCAAAACTTTGGTTTTTTATTACACACGTAATTATTTCATAAGCATATCGCAACTCAAACAGTGTTTAATATATCATTATGAGATTTTTTTGTACTTACTAACAAAAATTCTAAATAATTTTCAAAAGCTCAAGCTAAGCAAAATCTCTGTGTTAAATATAATTATAATAAAGAACGGAATTAATATTGTTGGAGAACTTATGCACATAATGGCAAAATTTCCATATTTTATAAATAGTTACCATCAATGATTTTGTTTTCGGTTTTATTGTAAAGCTGTGTTGCTTGGTGTAGTAAGGAATTTACATATATCTAAATAATTTGTATGCGTCTAAATACTTATTTTATCATATGAATTCGTCTACAATACATGTGTGGTTTAGAGAGCTTTTTGTTTGAGGTACATACTTATCCTAGACAACGAGTGTATTTAATTGCTGCAGTATGTGTTTTATTTGTTTGGTGTCAGACATTCCTTATATATTTTTGCAACCCTTGTCTACGATATTACTAAGTTTACTAGGCTAACATAAAATTCAGATTTCATAATGCGGGTTTATTTTGAATATTCCAGTTTTTTTGCTTTTATACTAATGTTGTCATTCGAATAAGAATTATTCGAATAATCGCGAAAAATAAATAAATCATTTTTATTCGAATGAATAAAATTTTCAGTTTCGAATATAAAATTATTTGATAAATAACACTGTGCTAGTTGAAAAAACTGTCAAGCGGGGCACCCTGTGGGTTAAACTAATTCGGGTACGCTGAATTCAGTAATGGTAACCGTTTTTTAGGTTAGCTCGTATTTTCGCGATATACCGTTATTTCGAAAATGGAGGAGATTACACAACAAATATTCTCGTAACTTAAAAACGGTTTAGTTTATTGAACAAACTGAAAAAACCGAAATAAATATTAATTAATAAGTGCATGAAAATCCGCCTCCTAGTTATGATAAATATGTACAGTAGGGTGTGTCGATTTAGCAATCGATATTCTGCCATCGATTTTTCGATAGCTTTTGGCATGAGGAAAAAAATTTCCACTACGAAATATCAGAAAAAGTAAAAAAATTACTTTTTTCAACTTTTATCCTTAAGGTTTTTTTACTACACAGAAAAAATAAATTCATAATTGGAATGAATTTTGTAATAAATATTATTAATCGAACATGACTTTTTTTTCCCAAACTTTTTTCATTCAGATTAAGAAAATGTTCATAAATATTATTAATTTGTACATGACGCAAATTTTTGCTTTTTTTACATAAATTTAATAATAAATTGCATTATAATAGTATTGTGTAATGACTTAGTTCAAAAATATTTGCATAATAGCCATATATGTATTTGCCAATATTTCAAGATGAATCAACAATATCTGAAATTTTAAAAATATCATTAAACATGATAAAACATTAAATCATAGCATCCTGTTAAATAAAATGTGTCAATTTCGCGAATATTTTCTCATTTTGAAGCTGAAAAACATAAAAAAATAAAAAAAATTCCTAGGAAATTTTCAAACATTTTTCAACAACATAAAAAATGAAATGAAATAAATGAAATTGAAATTATATTTTCCAAGCCTTCTAAATTTTGTTTGAAAACATAAAATATAAAAAAAATCATACTATTTAAGAAAGTATTAATAAATGTTAAGAATTGAAATCTATGAAATCAAATCATAATATTTATGTTGAAACTTTTTTCTGTGTAGGTAATACAAAAAAATCGGCTGTTTTTTTAAATTTAATTTAATATTTATTTTTTAAAAATAAAAGTCAATGGTTTTACCCTTGGTAGGGTAGAAAATGTTTTCCAATTCGCCAATTGTCTAAAATTTTAGTATTCAGTTATATTACAAATAAATTATAATAAAAATTAACTTAAGCCTACATAAAATTTACTTTCAAATTATATAAAACTAAAAGTTCGAATAATTACCAAAAATCCATAAATTTTTATACCTTCCACCACCACAAGTGGTGAATGAGGGTATAAGTTTGTCATTCCGTGTGTAGCATTGAGAAATATTCATCTGAGACCCAAAAAAGTATATATTTTCTTGATCCTTATGAAATTCTAAGTCGATTGAGCCATGTCCGTATGTCTGTCCGTCTGTGTGTCTGTGTAAAACACGTGCAAAATACGCAAACAAAATTGGTAGACTTGCAAAAAATATGTTTATTGTTGTCCTAAGCAGTCTGATATTGAAAATCAGCAAAATCGGTTCAGTAGAACCATGACTATGAACCAAAATGTGAGAAAACCTAAAAAAAAAAATTACAATTTTCACATATTTTTTGTTATTTGTGTAAATATATTGCAGATAATACCATAAAACTTTACACACTTTATTTTTATAATAAAAGGACTAACTCTAGTGAAAATTATAAAAATCGGTTCATAATTTCTCATAGCCCCCATACAAATTTCTTCCCGAAATATGGTTTTATGGTCTATAAATGCCTTCAGAATTGCAGTATCCATACAAAATTCCGCAAAAATAAGTTTCGTGCTAAAAGAAATCACAACACTAAATTTTTTGTGGATCGGGCCATATTTGACCATAGCCCCCATATAAAGTTCACTTCCGCAAATCACTTAAATTAGCAGAAATATCTTATAAATATCGCTATTAAGTTGAAATTCGTCATAAATAATCCCCATAAATACCAAAATCGCTATATATAATTATATGATGATCGGCCTATAATTGGTTATAGCTCCCATATATATCAACCTATGCAGGTGGAGGGTATTTAAGATTCGGCAAAGCCGAATATACCGTTCTAACTTGTTTTAAATATTTTTAGGTAAATAAAATTTAATTTTTTTTTCAAAATAGTTTTTCAAAATTTTTTTTTCCAAATAATTGTTTTAATTATTTTAAAAAAAGTATTTTCGAATTTTTTTTTTGGAAAAAGAATTTATGACAAATATAGATCAAAAATAGGCCAAACATCGATGTTGTCCCGGTTTTTTCCTTATATCTCAACCATTTGTGGGCCGATTTTCTTGATTTTAAATAGCCACCGAACCGGATATTCCCGATATATTGATGAATGAAACATGTAGGTATGTTTTTTGGGGCTACGGAAAGTCGATTTCAATATACAGATGGACAGACGGACATCGACATTGCTATATACAACGATCCATAATATATATACTTCGTGGGGTCGCAAACAAAAAATGTAGAAATTACAAACGGAATGACAAAATTATATATACCCTTGCCACTCATGGTGAAGGGTATAATTATTCGATTATTCGAATAACAAACAAATGGTAAACTTTTATGCGAACAAAATTCAATGTTGGTATATTGTACAGAGGCACTTCTGAGGGGTCCCTAAGATCTCGAATACTCCTAAGCCACGCTTAAGTGAAGTTACATGACAATCAGCTTAGCCTTTTTTAAATGGCAGTTTTATTTACAAAATACTTTTATTTTGCCCCACTGTTGATCGTTTTAGAGTGAAATTTCAATTCTCAATATTAAACAAATTGTTCAACAAAAAACCGATTAAAATTTTGTACAAATTTAATCGTAAATAAAAAAAGTATTTAATTATACTGTCTTATGAAAACTACAAAACTTTTGTTTTTCATTGTTACAAAATCTGTTGTAATCATAAAATTGTTTATTATGTAAAAGTTTGTTAAAATTGTTTCTTTCAATTTTTTTTTTTAAATTTAACTTTAAAAATTATTACTGCCATAAATATTTCATTTTTCTTGTAGCTAAAATTACACATTTCTCTCTTGTTATTATTAATGTCAAGTCTCTACTTTATTTGAATAAATTATTACATACATATCTTTGCATGTTGGTATTTATTTAATACTCATATTTATGTATGTTTTTAAAATATAATATTTCAAGGATATTTGGTTTTGTTAACTTTAATAATAATGCCTTGAACTTAACATTACGAGTGTGTGTTTAAAAATGTATTTGTTGTCCCTATTTATTTGTGTGTCAGCAGTGTACATCATTAAAATGGATTTTATTGATTTTATTTTTATGATTTTGTACTTAAAAGACGGAGTAAAAAAAGACTGAAATAAAATAAATAATAATATGTTTGTCGCTTTTGCATATGGGCAATTCCATGTCATCATACCTGACATTTGTACGCCTATAAAGTGGAATAGATTTTGGCCCTTAAAATGTTGTAATATGCTCTAAGTACTTTCACATAGTAACATTTTAGTGTTTTCTCCTATTCAAATCATCATAAAACAAGTAAGAAAGTATGGTCGGTCAAGCCCATTATATGGTCGGGCTTGACCCTACACCAAGTAAATGAGAAAAAGGATTTTTCTTTTAAAATATCAATAATTTATATACGTGAGTGATTTATGGACCGATCACCATGAAATTAGGTCTTGTGATTTATATCTGTATGAAAGTTATTTATGTTGAACTATATGGGAGCTATGACTAATTATGGACCGATCGTAACAAAATTTGGTGACATGAATTTTGTATATATAAAACTTATATGGAGCGAAATTTGTGTACATACATATATAAATTAAACATTTATGACCGATAAAGTCCAATTTCGAGAGGACATTTGTATGGGGGCTAGGTGAAATAATGGACTGATTTCAGTCAGTTTCAATAGGCATGGTCCTTGTACCATAGCCTGCCAACCAGCCAGACGGACGGACGGGCATCGTTTAATCGACTCAGAAAGTGATTCTAAGTCGTTCGGTATACTTTAAGGTGGGTGTTAGACCAATATTTTTGGGCGTTACAAACATCTGCACAAACGCATTATACCCTCCCCACTATGGTGGTGTAGGGTATAAAAAGTTTCAAGGGTTTTTGATTTTCAGTCGTAGTTGTTATTCTCGTGGAATTGCCCATATATGTATGAAAAATAGAGTGCTCCAATATTGTATGGACGAAAAAAATTTTCTAGGTACAGGCCGTCCCCCCTCTAGAATGGTTCTATGTATTGTAGAAACTCGTTGTGTAAAATATTAGGATGATAGGATAACGCTAACTGGTTCCGCAACAACGCTGAAGTTTTGAGGTGCATTTACAAGGGGAAAAATGCAATTTTTTCAGTTTTTGTAAAAATTTTAGCATTAAATAATTACTTTTGCAATTTAATTTAAAATAATCGAAATGTACACGTAATTGTCGTTCTAATAAGATATAAAAGACAAAAATTGGTTAAAAAATGTTAAAGTTATAAAAAAATCGCCAGGCCATTATTAACGTGTCTCAGGCCACTACTTAGAACAAGAAATGTAGAAACAAAATTAACATATTTTGATAAATATTATAATAAAAGTACATTTTTACTTAAAAGATATCCATATTTACTTGTATATGTGTTCTTGTATTCGTAGGATACCGTTAACCTATTCGCAGGTATGACCAAAAAAATTTAATTTTTTTAAAGGCAGTTTCAAAACTCCAATTTCAAGTTTTAAAAATTTTGTTAAACAAATTTCAAAATTTGATCATCACATTGGGATTTATTGAGAACATAATAGGTAATAAAAATATGAAAAAAGTATGAAAATACCTCCTATAGTTTTTCCGTACCTGCGATTTAAATTTTGAGATTTTCGAGAAAAATTATTTTGTTGGCCATATTTTGGTGAATGAGCCGAATTTCATTACTGTTATGATTTTTAAGCAAAAGCTATTCAGAATATTATATTCCAGGTAATTTTAAATATAGTCTGAAAGTTTTACTAAAATCGGAAAACGTTAACTCTTAAATCGTGAAGGTCAAATGTCAAATTTTTCAATATTTGGAATTTCTCATGGAAAGATAGCAAAATGTTATATATTTTTGGGTCGATTTTGATGAAACTTACAAAAACTGCAGAAAAATTAAAATTAACCCTTAATAGCACTTGGGGTTAAAATGACCCCAAACTTCTAAAAACATAAACAAAATTGTCAATTTCAATAGTGCTGATCAAAAATTGTTTTTTATCAAAATATGTTAATTTTGTTTCTACATTTCTTGTTCTAGTGGCCTGAGTGGCCCGGCGCTTTTTTAATAACTTTAAAATTTTTTAACCAATTTTTGTCTTTTATATCTTATTAGAACGACATTACGTACACATTTCGATTCTTTTAAATTAAATTGCAAAAGTAATTATTTAATGCCAAAATTTTTACAAAAACATTTTTTCCCTTTGTAAATGAACCTCAAAACTTCAGTGGCGTTGCGGCACCAGCTAGCGTTATCATATCATCCTAATATTTTACACAATGTGTTTCTACAATACATAGAACCATTTTTTTGGAGCACTCTGATGTACAATGTGTACACATTATTTAAAATGTTAAGTCAAAATTTACAAGCAAAATACTTTTTATTTCTTATCAATTCTTTTTTATATTATGTCAGTTGACGATTTAATGTTGTTGGTATTTATTTTTTGTTGGTTAGATTTAGCAGAAGAAAACATTATTGAGTTTATTATTGGAACAACCTAGTAGGAAAATTTAGTCGCTGCTAACATAGGAAAGTATTAACTTAACTAAACTTTTTAAATATAGTCGAATCAAAGGTCAAAGGGAATGCTGCAATTGGAGGAAAAATCTCAAAAATTTTATTTTTTAAAATTTTTCCCATAGGGTACACATTTCCTTCGGGGCTGGGAAAATAATAAGGCTGGGATAAAATTTAGAAGTTGAAATTTTGGTAAAAAAAATATGTTAAATTTCGACATATTCGAACAAGAGGACAAGTTTTTTATACCAAAATGTTCTCCGTAAAGATATATTTTTTTCAATACCTCGGCTAGGTTTTCCAAGGCTTTCCAAAAATATAAGAAATCTTTGAGCACCTGGTGCATTTCTAGGTCCAATTTTATCCCGATTGAATCAGCCGTTAAGAAATGCCCACTGTGGAGCGTATGATTGATATTAATTATACAGTGCCGAACTTAAGTATTGGCACAGGATGCTCATTGTACTTTAAGGACTATTTAAAGGCCGTATTGTATAGATTTTTAATAAAAAAATATATTTCCAGATAGACTGATGAATTTCCTACAAAATATAAACAACTTCATTTCAACAATTTAATACCACTATTTATTAATAACAAAGCTACATAAAAATACTTAATTTCAATGAACAAAAAAATTATTGGCACACTTCATTAAAAGCTAAAAAAACATTTCATTTAGGAAGCAATATTGCAAAATTTAATACATAGTTGCAAGTGATTTTTGCTTTATAACTGCCTCGAGTAGCTTAGGCAAGAATCCACTAACTTGTTTGTGATATCTGACCCAATACTTTGCCATTCTTCAACTAATGCCTTTTTCACTCGCTTATCTAGCTCTTCCCACAGATGCTCTATTGGGTTGAGATCCGGAGATTGTGGAGGGTGTGGTAGGACATGCAAAAGCAACATACATCCAGTTTAGGCCGAATTTTTTGGATCATTGTCATGTTGAAAAGTGAAAGAAAATGGTAAATTTAAATTTTCTGATCTTTTCCTGAGGTGTATCCGTATATTTCACTTTGTTCATTATTTCGTCAATGAACACCAGCTCTTCAACCCCTGAAGCGGACATACAACCCCACACAATTACCTCTCCAGCACCATGTTTTACTATTGAAGCAACATTTTGTTTTTCCAGCTCTTTATTGGTTTTTTTTCTATACCGTTGACGGCCATCAGAGCTAAAAATATTAAATTTGTTTGCATCAGAGAATAGCAGTTGGTGCTAAAAATCATGTGGCTTACGTAAATTCCTAAACGGCATATTCTAAACGCTTCTTTTGGTTCACAGATGAAATAAATGGTTTACGATTAGCAATACGACAACTATAGTTTGTCTTCTGGAGCACTCTTCTGGCTATTGCTGCGTGAAATTCATTCCCAAACTCTTCTTTAATCTCTGCAGCAACCTGTGTTGAAGATATTTTTGGACATAACTTGACCTTTTTGATTATATGGCTGTATTTACGCTCACTTAAGAATCTAGGACGACCTGTATGTTTAGCACTTTCAAGTGTTGATGTTGCCTTAATACGTTGCACTATATTCCAAATTGTAAAACGGCTTCTTTCCGTAATCTCCACAATCTCAGCATATGATTTTCCTTGATTGTGAAAGTGAAGGATGATTTTGCGCTCAGATTCTGTTGTTTCCTTTTTTGTTAGCCATTTTCAGAAAATTGATAATTATTGTGCTCATTTTTTACAAATTGACATTAACAGTTTTAGAAACGAAAACTGTTAAATAAAAGAAGATAAAATCGCATTTTCAAAGAAAAAGCAAAGTGGATAGATCGATCAAATTTGAAGAATCTGGTTAAGTGTGCCAATAGTTTTGTTCTACGGAATTGTGGAATTTTTCGTCTTTTTATTATTTTTAAATAATATTGCTAAATTGTTGAAATGAATTTGGTGGTATTTTGTAGGAAATTTATCAATCTATCTGATAAATATACATTTTTATTAAAAATGTCAACAATATGACCTTTAAATCGACCTTAAAGTACAATGAGCATCCTGTGCCAATACTTAAGTTCGGCACTGTATATATATTTTTAATATGTCTTTAATTGACACAATTTTTGGTGAAATTGTCAGGATTAGTGAAAATATTCAATCAAACAATTTATCCTTAAACAAAGCATGCAAACACAGTTATCTATATTATATACCAGAATTGTACTTTTAGTCCCAATAATGCATATCCTGACCCATTATGCAATTAGACAAAATTGTAGAATTGTTACAAATTATTCTGCATAAAATATCATCAAATTGTCCACTATTGATATAAATTGTATTTAAAAATCATTATTCCATCATCAACAACCATTGAATGCTTGCAAAAATTCCAATAATGCCTCAACATTATTTGGTGTCTTTGAGAATTTCGAATTTTCTTCAGAACATTTATTAACTGCAGCTGTTGTTTTTGTAAGAAATGTTCAATTCATTTATCGTTTATTTTTCGAAAATTGTTTTTCTTCTGTGTGGGTGAGTGAGTGTCAATCTATTTGTAGCTGTGTGTGTTTGTGTGTGCGTGTGAGTACATTTTTGTAGTTGTAGAATTCTTGTGTGCAGCACGAGTAGTATTTGTCAATTGCAATATTTTCCTTTCGTTTTCGTTTCTTTCTCTCTCTCTCTGCTTTAGCTGAAGTTTATTTATAATTGGTTGCTGACTGGTTTTGCTTGTCAACATCTTATTTTTCTTAAGTTTTCTGTTTATGCGTTTATTTGGTTGTACGTTTATTCAATTTCTGGCTACATTTTCCATTTTCTTGTTGTCATTATTTTGTGTTTTTTTTATTATTTCTTTCTTCGTGTTGGTATATTCGTATGACCGACAAACATTTCATTAATGTGTCATGTTCCATGTAGGCGTGTTTACGTTTACATGTCATACAAATACATTTTTAATTTATTATTTTACCAACAATTAATTTAAAAAATAATTTTTCATTTCGTTTGTGAAATAAAACAGTGAAATGGAAAAATCTCGATTTGTTCGTCGATTAATTAATAAGTTTTATGTACATATGTATATTTTGCAGAACATTATAAATTGTTTCGCCAAAAAATTTATCTTATTAAGCAAAATGAGAAGCGAAAAGGAGGCAATATATTAAAAACTTAAAATTTCCGAATTTTTTTCTTTAAAACCATCTCCTGAAATCGAAAAAAAACAAGTAAGAAAGTGCCCTACACTAAGTAAATGAGAAAAAACAATTTTCTTTAAAAATATCAATAAATTATATTCGTGACAGATTTTCGGAAGTGGGCCTTATATGTGAGCTATGATCAGTTATGGACCGATCACCATGAAATTAGGGCGTGTGATTTATGTCTATATGGAAGTTATTTATGTTGAATTTTGTGTGTATAACAACATTTTTAAGAGACTTATGTACGTTAAAGTGATTTTCGGAAGCGCCTCTATATGTATGCTATGACTAATTAAGTATATACATAAGTATATGCAAAACTTATTTGAAGCGAAATTTGTGTAGATACATATATAAATTAAACATTTATGACCGATAAAGTCCAATTTCGGGAAGGCATTTGTATGGGGGCTAGGTGAAATAATGGCCCGATTTCAGCCAGTTTCAATACCAAAATTAAATGTACCAAATTTTATTGAAATCTCTTAAAAATTGCGACCTGTACTTTGCGCAGAAGGTTAATATGGACAGACAACCAGCCAGCCAGACGGACGGTCGGACATAGTTTAATCGACTCAGAAAGTGATTACAAGTCGATCGGTTACTATAAGGTGTGTGGTAGATTAATATTTTTGGGCGTTACAAACATCTGCACAAACGCATAAGCCAAATCGCTACAGGCGTTCTCATTTGATTTTATTACATACATGGACCATTTCATATTTATATATGGGGAATTTCATGTCAAGTGAACCAACTTTTTAAATCAATGTCGTCTGATCGGGATGAAATTTGCTCCAAGGTTAGTTCTAGGATAGTAATTTTAAAAATTTGACATTTTTGCCATCCATGTATCTTATTACCTATTGTTCTTAGCAAAACGTGCCAGAGTGTTCTCGACCGATCTTGTTGAAAAACTGTGCCTGAATTACTATCCAATAGAACTAATCTTGGTGCAAATTTAATTCCCATCGGAAGTCATCGATTTCAAAAGTTGGATCACTTGTAGTGTTTATAAACTGGTTAACCGAAAAACCGGTTTATCTTCGAAATCTCGGTTTTTTGCGAACCGGTTAATTTAAAATATTGATTTTCGGTTAACCGGTTTATCCGGTTTTTATCACTCGGTTAACCGGTTTTTAAAATGTTGGACTGAAATTAATAAATCTCATGTTTTTGCGCATTTTTATTATTCATTGTGTACACATTATTGGTCTTATTTGAAACTTAAACTGCTGATTTACAATACAAACCTCTTTAGATTAATATTTTTAAGAAATTCAATGATTCTAAATAGTAGAGGCCGATGAATTTACTTAAAAACTTATTTGCACATAATGAAACTATTAAATATTAAAATTAAATTCCGCATAATTCTATAAGTTTAGGCTAAATCTTACTAATGATTCATTAAAAACTTAGTGATTATTTTACCAAACGTTAATTTGAATTCGATGTACATACCTTCTTTCAATAAATTTGACTTCATTAGTGTGTTTTGTTCTCAAAATTTTAATTTAGTAATCATTTCGTTAGCTATTCAGAAATATTATTTTAGCTATGATTTGAGATATTTTTGAAATCTGATAATGGAGTTTTATTAATTATTTGGTATGATTTATAATAACAAATAATCACAGCTAAGATGAAATGCGTTTCTTTTTTCGGACTTGTAACATTTTCTGTTTCATATCAGAAAGTCGAGGTGATGGTAAATTTCAAAGTTATAAAATATTTAATTAAAACATTTTTTGGTTGAAATTTAATGAATAAACCAATAATTAAAACAAGTAAAATAATACTTATTAACTTATTTATACTCAATTCCATTTGACTGAGATAATATTTTTTAAATTTTTACAAAAAAATGGACTTTTGTATATTTATAGTTATTTTTAAAACTACAAATTTTAAAGCTGTATATTTATAGATATTTTTAATTACTATGTAAATACAAACATATTTAATAATTGCATTACAAATGGATTGTTAGTTACCTTGCAATCCACTCAGAAACATTTTAGTTTTGACTGTTTAAAATGTCATTAAGACATCTTTAATAGTCCTCGAATGGTGATTTTATCGGGCCATAATATGATTACTTTGGGTCATATTATGATTGTTTTGGATGATAATATGACTACTGCAGAACATATTGTGATCATGTACTATATTTGATCAGAGTATGATATTTTATGATACAAATAATGATCACAATATGTTTGGAGTTCAATCGTAAATCTTATCATAATGTGTTGCTCTTAGATCATGTTTACCATAATCCTGTTTTTCCTCTGCGTATATATTTACAAAACTTAAGGGTTTTCAATTGAAATATGTACTAATATTTAAATTATTAAAATAAATTTAATTTATTCACTGTAAAATTAACATTTTTATTATTTTAAATTTTCCATTCGCTAAATTTAAATATTTAACTACATTTCACCCAATGAGAGCCTTACTTGTAATCAAACTAATTTAAATGGGAAATTTTAATCGGATTATTTTTGGATTAAACAAATTCAAACCAAATACTATATTGATTTCAATAACATTATTTTAAATTTAAGCATTTTTTGTTTATATTCCTATTAAAGAGATAAATATTGAAAATTAATCTCTAAATTTTAATATATGTCATTGTTACATTAAATAATAATGGACATTTATTAGCATTTAAACCAATTAAATTTAGGAAAAACATACACAATTTTTCATTGCTTGCTTTCTTGTATTTTTCAAATAAACAACAACGAAAAAATTTGGTCATAATTTATTTCCTGTAAATAAACAGAAATCAACAATTATTTATAAAATATTGCCCAACCATGAAAAGAATGATATGAACATTTAATTTATTTATGCTGCCAAGAAAAACTACCTACAATTCCAAGCAATAAATGAGTTTTTACTCGTCTTAACGCCAGAGGGACGACCAGTCAGCCAGCAAGTCAACCTGCCTGCCACCCAATCATCTACCCAGTGTCAATGAAAATATTACAAGGAATAAGTTTTGTGTTCTGCTTTCTGGTGGTGTAAAATAAATAATACCTTTAATTTATTACATGACAATATAATAAGTTATTGCCTTTAAGTTTGAGAAGGCATTAACGAAGAAGTACAAAGAAACTTTGTATGTCACAAGGTCGGCTAGAAAGCAGTCTATACTTGAATGAAAAGGAAGAATTAAATGCAAAAGTAAATCAGTATAAGGCACAGATATATGACGTTTGCTACATAGATATTATTTACAAACCAAAATGAATTATCAAAATTTTGGCTTAAATCAATAATTTTTGCTACATAGATAAGCAATATTTTATTCTGATCGCGAATATGTGTTAAAGCTCTCCGTATTGAAGTAATTGCCAAAGTCTGCAAATTTAAGTATTTCCTTTTTTTAGAGGTGCAACCAAAAGTCGTTGTTGCAGCACTAAGACAAGCTGTATGTATCCCTTGTACATAATAATAATTCCACAAATTTTTAATATACAAAAAATGTTGTGAGTGGTCGTAAAAATGTGTTTGAAAATAATCAATTATATAATGGATGAAATTTACCACCCATTTCCAGGTCAAATATTTAATGTTTCGTGGTTATTGTACTAAAAAATACAATAGCTTACAATGCCTTTCAATAAGGATAAAACCAATATGAAAACGTAATAATATTCAATTATAGAGAAACTTATCCACAATTTCTTGCATAAAAAATTATAATTTCAATTGAACGAATTTTATATATGGGGGATTTCATGTCCAGTGAACCAACTTTTGAAATCGATGTCTTCCGATCGAGATGAAATTTGCTCCAAGGTAAAATGTTTTAACTCAAAAAATGTATGTCTTGAGTTACAAAACATTTATATTGATATATGTATATCCCACTCGCATCCCACAAAGCGACAAAAAAGATCTTAAAGGAAAAGACTTAAGCTTTCTTTAACATTTTTTTTTTAAAAACGGACCATTTTGAAATAAATCCAAACCCTTTTTTTCAAAACACGCATCCCACTAAGCTACCCATTAGGAATGGACTTAAGCTTTCTTATAAGCAAAAAAAATAAAAAAGGGCCTTTTTTAAAAAAAGTTAGATTTTTCTAAAAAAAGTCAAAAAATTAATGTCTTGAGTTAAAAAATATTTATTTTGATAGATATCCCACTCGCATCCCACTAAGCGACCAAATAGGTCTTTAAGGAAAAAATGGCCAATTTTAAAAAAAGACAAAAAAGAGTTTAATAAGTTAAATGGATGAGAAGAAACACCAGTTTGGCCAAAATGTAAAATTTTGACCCCCTTAGACACAGAGAGTTCTTGACCGATCTTGTTGATCAAAAGTTGGTTCACTTGACATGAAATCCCCCATATTTTTTATTGAAACAAAACTATGCCCAAACTATTTTTTGGAAGACGTACTCGACTTTTCGAAAGCATCGTTCGGTGTCGGTGTAGAATTTTCTAGTTTCCTTCGTGGACTCTGGAGTCCCCAGGGCTCTGTTAATTATCCTTAATTTTTTTTAGTTTTCTGAATGACTTACTAACAATTAACTAAAATTCAAATGAATATGAATGACTCGCTAAATCGTAACCTACAACAGTCTCCCGATAGGGTGAATTAAACCCACTTAATTTCAACGCATTCAAAGTTCCGTGTTGCCTGTTGAAACTTGAAACTTCACCACAATCATGTATTCGTATGGGTAACGAAAATGGAGTTTCAGATAACATTTTGATTCTAGGTACGAGAATACAGTATGACGCCCGTTGGAATCGTCATATCGAGCCCTTAGCGCCAAATTATCGTAAGCGACATTTTCAAAATTTTTTTTATTGCAAAAAATTAAAATGTTATGGACCGACTGATGTTTCAGCGTTTACAGAATATCAAAATTGTTAATAATTTAAAAATTATAGGGGGTATGATTTTATCGCAAGTCAATGTTTACATTTTACAGTATTATAGTCACAATAACTATTTACATGATTGTGGTAACCATAATATGGTTAATTTTATGATTCACATGATTGTATCAACCATATATATGGTTACAGTAAACAAATATATGTTTGTGGCAACCATATTTATGCTGAATACTTTTATCATAATATATTGTTCTCAGATTATGATAAGCCTTAAGCCGAGTGCAACATAATATGATAAGTCCTTCATCATATGAATGGTTGTCACAAACATATATTTGTTTACTGTAACCATATATATGGTTGATACAATCATGTGAATCATAAAATTAACCATATTATGGTTACCACAATCATGTAAATAGTTACTGTGACTATAATAAAAAAAACTTGTAACAATATTGAAATGGTTACAGTAACCATGTCCAACTATATTTATACCCTACACCACCATAGTGGGGAGGGTATAATGCGTTTGTGCTGTCCGTCTGGTCGTCCGTCTGGTCGGCTGGATGGCTGGCTGTCCATGTAAACCTTGTGCGCAGAGTACAGGTCGCAATTTTGAAGATATTTCGATGAAATTTGGTACATGTTATTTTTTCGGCTCAAGGACCAAGCCTATTGAAACTGGCTGAAATCGGTCCATTATTTCACCTAGCCCCCATACAAATGTCCTCCCGAAATTGGACTTTATCGGTCATAAATGTTTAATTTATATATGTATCTCCACAAGTTCCGCTCCAAATAAGTTTTATATATACAAAATTCATGTCACCAAATTTTGTTACGATCGGTCCATAATTAGCCATAGCTCCCACATAGACCCGCTTCCGAAAATCACTTTAACGTGCATAAATCGCTTAAAAATGTTGGTATACACACAAAATTCAACATAGTTAACTTTAATATAGACATAAATCACACGACCTAATTTCATGGTGATCGGTCCATAATTGGTCATAGACCCCATATAAGTCCCACTTCCGAAAATCACTCAAAAATTTAAATTATTGAAATTTTAAAAGAAAAATGTTTTTGCTCTTTTACTTAGTGTAGGGTATTATATGGTCGGGCTTGACCGACCATACTTCCTTACTTGTTTTTCTCTGCGTGTGGTTAGATTGGTTTGAATGAAATTTCACATGCGCAAGGAAGAAGTGTTGTCGAGTTTAAGTTCTGAACGTGGACCTTATGGGTCCACCAGGGGCGCGACCAAGGGTCCTCATAGTAGGTATGTTACATTTTTAAAACAATCCTAGTTCTTCGCTTGTGTTCCGATTTCAAAAAAATTACACATATAAAATCTTTTCATCGAGCGCTACAAAAGACCTAGTCGTAGCTATCAATTATCTCTTATAGCTTAGAAGATTTTCGCATTTGAAAATTAAATTTTCAATATTTATACAAATGCTACTCCAGTTTTTTGATAACACGCGTATCCAAATATTTTCCGATTTTCTCCAGTTTTCCTTCATTAGAATATCAACATATGACAGTCTAAATTTATATGCTTTTTAATTTAAAAAATTTTAAAAAGCCGATTTTTCGCAAATTTTTTGGGAAAAACGAACTTTTTTTCATTTTAAGTTATCGCAAAAAATTTCTAAAAGGATGTATAAGGAATTTGTACTTTCTGAAAGCTAAGTTCTCGTAATATATTTTAATTAAAAAAAAATTAAAAATTTTTCTTACCGAGGTGACCAGGTCCATTAAAAAAACCTATTTTTTATGTAAAATTAAAATTTAGGGCAAAAATTCTCAAATCGCATATTCGGTATCAAAATATAGTAACCGATTTTAGATGGCCCAATATGCTTTTAATTATTTTGTAAAGGGTTGCGATAACTCCGACCCTGGTATGGATATTATAGCCAAAAAACTAAAAAATTCATCACTTTTTTGGGAATTGCGGGATTGCTGATAATAAATTTCAAAATTCGTTTTTATTTTTCCATTTTAATTGGAAAATTTGACATAACTGTGAAACTTCATTAAAAACTATTCATAAATGACAATGCAAAAATTCAATAAAAAACATTTTTTGTCATATTTTTAAATAAAGTATTCCATGAATTTTTGATTGTCAAAAGTTATAAATATTTTTGAAAAATTGACAAATAACTTGAACGAAATTATATTATATCGCATCATAACATTTGTAATTTTATGTATAAATTTCAAAATAATCGAAAAAACCTTCTCCTGTAAAATTTGTGTTTTGTCGCTTACGATAACTTGGCGCTAAGGGCTCAGACGTTGTCTGACATTTTTTCTCCATCCGACCTACCTCGTATATTTACTATCTTCATTCGTCCAGAAATGGAATATAATTCCACGTATTGTCCGCAGCTGCAATGGGAAGACCGGGTTCAAAGTAGAGCGGTGGATCTTATAGGCGATGAAATTTTTACCCGGTTTCTTCGGAATGTGGGCTGCTTATCCTTTTTTACAGATATGTGTTGTTCAGCGTGTATACACACGTTTTCATTTGGAACACGCGACTCTGCGTGGTAGTCGTATGTTTCTAATGAAAATGCACCCATTTGCTATAAATTTGAGTATCGACCGCACGACTCATTATAGGGTAAATTGTTTTTTGGATAACCATACGGATGTGAAATCTATTAAAAACAAATTTGGTTTTTGGATAACTGAAAATAATTAATGGCGAAAAAGCAAAAGTGAAAAATTAGGCCCAATGTACATTTAAAAAGTTAAAAAGTGGCGAGTGTTAAATATTTTCTATAAAATTTATTTAATTTTTTGCATTATATGACCAATTTTACGCAAAATTAAAAGTGTTCGATTAAAGTGTTAAAGTTAGTTTTTTTTATATCCATGCTGTAGGTGTGAATAAAAATCTCTGATAACAATTTTCAACATAAAAATTCAATTATTTTGTTTAATTTAATTTACTTTAGTGATGGTCGAATAAGTTTTTGTTTCTGTTCAGATCCATAATAGCTGTACAAGTATTGTATTTTATTTTGCTGCGAGTATTAAACTCTTATTAAAAAAGGTGTGAAATACAGCAACAATACAACATGCTGGGTTTAAATGTTTTTTTTTATACAACCACTTAAACATAATAAATTGGATTAACTTATAATTCAATGGAAGTATGTTTAAGAAGTACACGAAGTCAGCTTTATTACTAGACCATTTTTACTTTAAAATAAGTGTAGAAAATGAAATAATTTTAGTTTTAAATCGCTTCTGTTCCATAGTTAATATAAAGAACTTACTATCTACTATATAAGGAGAACCATCTTATTATTTTTTGCTTTATATTTAAATATCTGCAGTACATTTATATTAATAAGTATTTTTAAGGTGTATGTTAATGAGATTCTCAAATGAAAATAGCGAACTAGTTCTATTGTTTATTGGCTTACTTCAAGCATCATCTTGTTTGAGCTGATGTTATAGATACTTACAATTCAACCCTCGCATATCTATACACAACATGTTGAAATTGAACTTCATTTGCATAGATTCATACCGCTATTTATACCTTAACTGCGAGCACACAATGTTGAATGTTTGTTATTGGCATGTTGCAGCATTTTGTATGTTTTGTTTGCAACAGGTGTTGAAACATGATGAAACCATGCTTATCATTCTTTAAAATCTTGTTGACCTTCTCATGTCGGTGCAGTTGTTAGCAGGCTTTGGAATTTTTTTCAAATTGTTTATACAGTCAACATCTATCACTTGATATCAAACGCAGACGGCACAAGTATAGGTTTTTACAATAGGGTCATAACAGTTTTGAGTTTAAATAAAATCTAGAACGTCATATCTCTAATGATAGTTATATGCATTTCCTGCCAAAAACTAGCCTTTCAACATGGCAAGACTGTAATATGTCGAAGTAATCAGCCATTGGTTCAATTTCTGAAGATGAATTGAAGACTCTTGATGTATATGGGAGGATCCTTCAGATAGCTGAATTAAAATATCCGATTTCTATCATATTTAACACTGTTATTATGTAATGAATATTTAGATTTTTGAGCAAAATCTATTAACGCTGAGACATTTTATTTGATTTGAGCTATGACTAATTAGGGACCGATCATAATAAACTTTGGTGACATGAATTCATTATATATACAACTTATTTGGAGCAAAATTTGTGAAGATACCTATGTATATAAATTAAACATTTATGAGCGATAAAGTGCAATTTCGGGAAGACATTTGTATGGGGGCTAGGTGAAATAATGGACCGATTTCAGCCAATAGGCTCCGTCCTTCGGCCGAAAACATTATATGTACCAAGTTTTATCGAAATATCTTCAAAATTGTGACCTGTACTCTGCGCACAAAGTTTACATGGACAGACAGCCAGACGGACAGACATCGTATAAAGTGATTCGATCGGTACACAGAGAAAACAGATTCGTGATAGCAACCGAATTTGTTGCCAATCGAATGATTCTACCTTAGTGAACGAATTTTACAGTTGTGGCTACAAAATTTTCGAAGTGGTAACAAAATTTAGCTTCAACCGAATTTCTTCTCTATCAACTGATATTCTGTAGCTAGAAACGAAAAATGCGGTATGTGCAACCGAATCATTCAATTGGCAACAAATTCGGTTGCTATTACGAATCTGTTTTCTCTGTGTATACTTTAAGGTGGGTGTTAAACCAACATTTTTGGGCGTTACAAACATCTGCACAAACGCATAATACCCTCCCCACTATGGTGGTGTAGGGTATAATTATAATTACTTTTTGAAATAATTGGTGTTTTGTAATGCATGTCTTGAGGCACTCTTGCGGGTTAGAGGGATAATTTATATGATTATGCACAAATCAAGATGGGAACCCATTTTAAAGTTGGCGGATTTCGTGAAATTTTGTTTTTGGTCCCAAATTGTGTATGATAATTTAAGTATGTCAAAAAATTAATATCGAACCGTATAGTAATTTTGATGTTCTACAACCACTTCCCAATAAGCATTTTTACTGGAATTCAAGTTGAATGCAAGTGTAATTCAAGCCTTGAATTATAGTCAAGCAATTGAATTATAGTTGTATTACACTCTATTTCAATAGTATTCTCCAGTAAAAAGGAAACATAAATTCAAGCCAT
This sequence comes from Calliphora vicina, assembly GCF_958450345.1. Classification (NCBI taxonomy): domain Eukaryota; kingdom Metazoa; phylum Arthropoda; class Insecta; order Diptera; family Calliphoridae; genus Calliphora; species Calliphora vicina. The sequence goes on along the minus strand of NC_088780.1, from coordinate 141,303,851 downwards.
ATGCTTTTTGTTTGAAAAATAAATAAATTTTAAAATATTTTTCATGTTTAAAGTATAATTACAGTTGCATTCAAGCCAAATTCCAACAAAATCTTCAAGTGCTTGAATTTTTGGGGCTATAGATGTCAAATATTTACTCAAAAAAGCGTAACCGCTCTTTTTTTTACCATGTTTTGTATGATCAAACTTTACCAAATAAAATAAAACGAAATAATTGTTTTTTTTTATTATTATTTATTTTCAAGGACCTAGCCTATTGGCCATAACCGGTTATAAATTTCTACTTAAAAAACATTCTAAGTTTTTGAAACAAATAAAAGAATTCAAGTATATTTTATTTAATGGTTACGTCTTTTTGGTATATTTTCCATGTGTGACCTTACCTTTAGAATGAGTTATATGTTGAAAATAACATCTAGATTCTAGATGATATTTATGTGTGTTAGAGTTATTTTATATAAGATCCAATTATATACCGATAATGTTATTGTGATACAAACATATTTAAGAGATTTATTAGCGTTAAATATAATAGGTCTTTACATTACAAACATCGCAAAATATTGCTTTTGGCATTTTGCTATATTTTTTGTTATTAATTTTTCTTTCATCCGATGATGAAAGTTGAAAATGATTTTCAAGTTTTATGATATGATATGTGTTTTGAATAGAGATGCTAAACGGGGAATCCCGTTCCCAAAATTCCGGGGTTTTCGGGATTTTCTAAATCCCGGGGTTTTCGGGATTTTCTAAATCCCGAAGCCCGGGATTTTTTAATTTTAAATCCCGGGGTTTTCGGGATTTTCCAAATCCCGTTTTTCATAAATAAATAGGGGAAATTGTCATTTTTGTGTGACTTTTTCATTCATTTTGACATTCTACATGCCCGAATATCGCTAAGTGATGTTCAGCAATGTTGTTAAGCTCAACTCCTGCTACAATATAGTTAATAAAGGAAAACGGTATATTTGGTTTTCCTTGAGTGGGGCTCTAGAAAATCAATTCTTCAACTTTTTTTGTAAGTTATCTAACAAAACTCAATTTAAATCCTCTTCAAATGAAATTAATTTTATCTCAGATGAGGAGCTCGAACAAAATGAAAATATTTCGATTGCTAAAAAATTTAAAAACCCCAAATAACATTAACGAAACGAAATTATAATGTAGATTTTCAACTTGCAAAAGAAATACATCATTTTATTTCTGAAGGAACAAGATTTGTTATAAGTATTTGCAAACGGGTTGCCAATGTGAAAGATGTTTTTCGGCAGCAGCATATGTCGAAAACAAAATTCGTTCCAGAATGGTAGATGGAACCATAGATGCAATAGTATTCTTAAGAAGCTATTTAAAATAAACACTTTTTATACTAAAGTACGGTTTTTCACCAGTATGTCGATTTTTTTCACGAAAAATTGTATAGCAGAAACGCATTCTACGGAAAATTCTAAGAAGAAACCAGAGGTCTAAAATCAAATCCTATCGCATTTCGTCTTTTATCCAATGATATTTCAGTATATACAGTGAATGTCACTTAGGTTAGGTTAGGTTCCATGGGTAGCCACTCTTCAAGCAGCTCACTTGGGTCCATTCAAAACTGATCCCATTGTGATACCCAAGGGGTAAACATCTTGGTATTAATTATACGTCCGTTGTTTCCAGGCTAAACCAACCAGATACTCTGATGAAAGAGTAGATTCGTCTAAGACTTATCCTTGATAGCTCATCTAAGCATGATAGGAATGGTGTTCCGAAGATGCGTTCCCTCAGATTTATCAGAGCCGGGCATTGACAGAATAGGTGTGACACCGTCTCATCCTCTTCTTCATTATGGCAGCTCCTACAGTAGTCATTATACCGTAGGCCCAATCTCCTAGCATGTGTCCCAATTATACAGTGTCCTGTAATGAAGGAGACAATTAGCCTTATTTGCTCACGACGAAATTCCATAAGTAGATTCGTCCTGCTGGCATCATATACGGGCCAAGTAGACCTCGTTGTAACACAGGAAGACTCATTGGTCCACCTGCTTTGTGCTGATTCATATAGTGTCCGCTGAACAGGCATCTTGCATATAGCAAGGGAAATACCAGAAAAGGGGTCAATCTCATCATCATCCATCATCGCCCCCATTTTGGCCAGTTCGTCAGCTATACAATTACCCTGATTACCATCGTGGCCAGGGACCCATATAAGCGTTATCCTAGAATGTCTCGCTATCTCATTAAGGGATACCCGGCATTCCTCGGTTAACCTAGATGTCGTAAAGACACCCGCTATTCCTTTAACGGCAGCCTTGCTATCGGTAAATATACATATATCACCAGATATTTGATAAAACCTCAGCCAGTTGGATGCACGTTTAATGGCCGTAATTTCCGCCTGAAGAGCCGTACAGAAGTTAGGTAGCCTGAAATAGGATTTAATCCCATAGTTCTCAATAAAGAAACCACCACCGACCCTATTGCCCCTCTTTGAGCCATCAGTAAATACCCTTATGACATCATCAGGGGGTAAGAGTCCGCGCTGCCATGAATCCCTATTCGGGACCCTAATATGGAAATGCATATCGAAAAATGGTTTTGCGATGCAGTAATCGACATTACTATGTAAGTACCCATAGTAGTTCAGTATCTTAGAGTGCCCATGATCTTTACCATACCACGAACATCCAGCATTTAGTCTCACAGCAGAGTTGAGAGCCATTTGTATCACCATCAAATCAACTGGTAACCAGTTCAGGATAGTAAAAAGTGCCTTAGAGGGGGTAGTCCTTATAGCGCCTGTAATCAGTATCGCAATAGTCCTGAGAACTCGTTCCACAGCCTTACGGTGAGTAGCATTATCCAAGGCGTGCCACCACACCAACACTCCATAGAACAAGATGGGTTTAACAACTGCTTTGAAGATCCAACTGATACCCTTCGGCATAATACCCCAGTTTGTACCAATTGCCTTCTTACAGGAGTAGATGGCTACATAAGCCTTGTTAATCCTGTTTTGAATATTCAAATTCCAGGACAATCTTTTATCTAGAATGATGCCAAGATACTTCGCATTATCTCTAATCTCAAGACTGATTCCATTCAGTCTAGGTGGTCTGAAGTCATCGATCTTATACCTCCTAGTGAAGAGAACCAGTTCCGTTTTTTGTGGGTTCACACTAAGTCCACATGAAATACTCCACTCACTCAGTGTACTTAATGCTGATTCCATACAACTGGATATTGTATCCAGAAATTTACCAGATATAAAAACTGCAACATCGTCAGCATATGCGACTGTCTTGATCCTTCTGTTGTCCATCCTGATCAACAGGGAATTCATAGCCAAATTCCACAGAAGTGGTGATAAAACACTCCCCTGCGGGGTTCCACGATTGGCCACTTTTAAAACACTTACACCACCTAAAGTAGCACAAATGACTCTATAACCGAGTATCTTTTCGACTAGTCGGCGAACACATAGATCAATTCCCAGTTCATCCATCGCAGATAGGATGGCATCGGGCCTGACATTATTAAAAGCTCCTTCAATATCGAGAAAGGCAACAAGTGAATACTCCTTATGTATTAGCGACTCCTCAATGGAGCCAACTAGCGAATGTAGAGCTGTTTCCACAGATCTGCCTTTGGTGTAGGCATGTTGGGATTTAGAGATGAGTTCCGACGGAATGGTCATTCTCAGATATACGTCAATCACCCTTTCTAGGGTTTTCAGCAGGAAGGATGCAAGGCTAATTGGCCTATAATCCTTTGGTTTAGTGTGAGTCGCCTTACCACCTTTAGGAATGAAGACTACTCTGCATCTCGTCCACCATGTGGGGATATAGGTCCATCTAATACACGCTGTGTATATGCTAATGAGCCATGGTACAACTATTTCTTCGTTCTTTTGAAGATCAGCAGGAATAATGCCATCCGGCCCTGGAGATTTAAACGGGTCGAAGCTTTTGATTGCCCATTGGATTCTATCCCTGTTTATCGGAACAGAGTTATCACCCGGAGCAACAGAATCGGCAGCCCCATTCATAGTCACATCATCGAAACTTAAAATCGTTACCATCGTAGTCAAATTTTATTCATTAGTTTTAGAAAGTTGATATTTTGGAAATATTTTAAAATGCTATTTTTATATTGTGTGTGCTATTACCTATCATAAAATTGGGTATAATTTTAATTGCCCTTATCCACAAATAAAAAAATTGGGTAAGACTGTCAGTGCCCAGAATATCAACGCTTCATTTAAAATCGTAAAGGCACTAAAAAATAGCAAATGATACCCTACAAAGTATTAGGATTATTTAATATTAACATTTTTTTAATTTTTAAAGTTTTAATTATAATTTAATATAATTGTACGAATTTAAGTGAAATATGAATTTTGTGATGTTCTTTAATTTTCATCAATATTATTTTTAACGAATTGAGGTTTTGTTAACTTTTTTGTTGAAATACATATTTTTTGTTCCAATTAATAAAATTACTTTTAATTTGTTATATAATCACCTATTATTGCCTGCATAATTTCATAATATTTAAAAAAAATATGTTGTATGATTTTGAGTGACACTCACTGTATATTTTTTTTAATAGTTTTTTTATTGGATAAAAGACGAAATGCGCAAGATAGGATTTGATTTTAGACTTATGGTTTCTTGGGGATAATTTCATAGAATTTTGCGTAGATTGCGTTTCTGCTACACGATTTTTTACATTTTGATCGTCCATACAAATCGACCCGGCCTAATGTACATACTTTATTGTTATTTCTTCTTATGCAAGTATTTTATGCTTTTAGTGTCTAATAAAAATGAACTGCTAAAAAAAAAAATTTACTTTCAATTGTAAAGACATAATTAGGTACGTTTCTTTCTTATAATTTTCGGGATTTTAGATTTCCCGAAAATACCCCGGGTCGGGATTTCGGGATTCTTTACCAAATCCCGAACCCCGGGATTTTTAAAAATCAGTCCCGATTAGCATCTCTAGTTTTGAACAAAAAATAAAACCCAAATTTTAGTTTCAAGTAGAAAAAATTCTTTTTGGATAAATATAATTTTAAGAACACAAATGTTTGTTTTTTGAGTACAATAAAAAGAATCAGTTTTAATTGAAATCTTGTATCTGATTTCAGCTGGTTTGAAAAAAAAATTTTTTTTAATATTATTTTACAAAGTAGTTAACATTAATATTCCCCTCTAATTTTGTAATAATCAATTTCTAACTAATAATCAAAGTAATAATTAGCATATGTCTAGTCAATTAAATAATAACAAAATACGGGCTTATATAATTTTAATTAACAAATAATATGCCAATTACTAATCAAAACTTACTTTGGTACCGCCCAGCATTTCATGAATTTATAATTACGTCTTTAGCTACATGCAAAATACGTAAACATTTCTATTTACTGACCTGTAAAGAAACAAAAAACAATTACATTAATATTATACATAAGGTATTAATAAAGTTAAATAAACTACATATTGTAGTCATAGATATTTACAATAATATTTATTTATTATCATTTTCTTAAATAACTAATATTCTGGAAATGTTTGTAACTTTTAACTTAAATGCTTAAATGGTAAATGTAACTGTTAAATTATAAATATAGAATTCAATGGAAATCATTAGTGTTTTAACTCTGAATTTAACAAATTTAAATACATATTTCTTTGTACACAGCCATAGTAATAACCGTTCAGTAACAATTGAAGAACGTTTGAAGTCGATATTATTGTTGGTTCTGAGAAATTAAAACTCTTGAGCCAATTATTAAAATTAAAATTGGGGTATAATTATTTCCAGATTGTCTGCCTTTTTTAGAACTAACTGAAAGGGAAATCAAATAAGTAACTAGTTTTAGATGTAGGTTATTTATTGCATGGAGTATTTAACATGACTCTGACATACAGTTTATAGAAATAAAGAGTGAGCCAGAAAAAACTTATACTTGTATTAAGTTAAATAAAACTTAAACCTCAAAAATGTATTTAAATATTCTACAAATTCATGAAACTTTAAAATATTGGTATTTTACTCGCTATTTATAAATTTATCCACTTTTTCATTTAGCTTCCGTTAAATTTTTGGACGATGTGGTCCACTTACACTTAAAATCGGACATGTCCGGGGTTACCTTTACTGTGTTCTTTAATTTTGTTTTTACAAGAGCCCAATACTTTTCCACAGGGCGAAGTTCTGGACAGTTGGGTCGTTTTGCTTCCCATAGACATTATAGCTTGAATACCACTCAAGGTCCTTTTTTGCATAGTGGCATAATGCCAAATATGAAGTCACTCTGTTTTGTTTTAAGAACAGTAAAAGCTGGTTTTGTAGACACTCCATAATATAAATGTCTGTATTTATCGTGCCTGATGTCACAAATAATTGATTTATTTTGCCATAACTGCAAATTGCTTGCCACACAAGAAAATTCTTGAAGAATTTGATTTTGTCATTTCGTTTATAACACATCGAAATATTGGTCGCGGATATATGAAGAAAATCTATGTCTAGTATTTCGCTGGCGTTTCGAAATGAAGAAAGATTAGTGATACATGTCTGTAGGCCATTAAAAACTGCGAATCCGAAATCTTAGGTCACTAATCTAGTTACAGTCATTAAAAAGTTGAAAATATTATAAAAAATTGCAAGAGTTTCTTACTAAGACCCGTTTAACATTTGGTAATCAGTTGAGCAAGTGTATTGCACAATTTTTGTGTTTGTTGACGTCAGAGGTATGGTCGGTTTAAGAGAAGTATCAAATTTGAGTACAGACTTGCTTGTACTCGGCAAGTTGTTTTGTTGCTTCATTCTTTTTTTTTTGGAAAATGAAAAACAGACTTGCGCACCTAAAATGCCTAATGTGAAACGGGTCTTACAGATTAAATCCAACATAAATTAGAGTCACTAGATCTTGGATATTTTTATAGCCTATACGATATGATGTACTATCAATCTGAGGGTTGCAGTTCTATTCCCACAATTTATAATACACCCAGAATCTGTATTTGCAGATAAGCAAAACGTAGTGTACTATTCGAATCATGTTAAAAAAAGTTTAATTTGTTTTTGTTTCTTCATTCGTGGTGGACATACTCATGGAATTACCCAAATGCTTTTTTCAGACAAGTGGATATAAAACATTCAATGATATTAACTCTTTCAGCCTCGCTTTTTGTCTACACGCAGAGAAAAAATATAATTGGGCATGGTTACTGTAACCATTTCAATATTGTTACAAGTTTTTTAACTATGTTATAGTCACAGTAACCATTTACATGATTTTTGTAACCATAATATGGTTAATTTACGATTCACATGATTGTATCAACCATATATATGGTTACAGTAAACAAATATATGTTTGTGGCAACCATATTTATGATGAATAATTTTATCATAATATGTTGTTCTCAGATTATGATAAGCCTTAAGCCGAGAGCAACATAATATAAGTCCTTCATCATATGAATGGTTGTCACAAACATATATTTGTTTACTGTAACCATATATATGGTTGATACAATCATGTGAATCGAAAATTAACCATATTATGGTTACCACAATCATGTAAATGGTTACTGTAACTATAATATAGTTAAAAAACTTGTAACAATATTGAAATGGTTACAGTAACCATGCCCCACTATATTTTTTCTCTGCGTGTATAAGTTCAAAATCAAAATAATTGCATTTTCATTTTAATCAAGGTTGGTTTATTATAAAAAGTAAGAACAAATAAATCAAAACATAAAAAATACCCCATTCCAATGTTTTTGTGGAGTGAAGTGGTTAGTTTACTAACCACCGTGGCGGTTGGCATTATAAATAACTATTATAAACATATTTGTTGCGTATACATTTTTTTTTAAATCGAATGTTTTTTTACTAAATTTTCTGACCAAACAACCGAATTAGCAAAGTAACACTGAATTCGATGATTTTATTGAATGCGTTAAAGGCTCTAAAAAAAAAGATTTTTACAATATCTTCAAATTGATATATTTATCAGACCTGACGGAAAAGTTTTGCAAAAAATCATAAACGATGACTTCAAAAAATATAATTGTTTAGCAAAATGGAAATATATGCCAATAAACTAGGTGTTAAAGACTATAGAAAAGGTGGTTAGTAAAGAGACCACTCAACCGCAAATAGTTAAAAAACAAACTTTTTGAAGGCCATTTCTGATAGTTTTTTATTTTGATAAATTAAAACAAATTTTGCGTTAGAGATGTGTTGGTCAAGTGTAAATTTAAAAAAAATAAATTCCAGAAAGCAAAAAAGATGACGAGCTGCAAAACTGAAAATGCAGTTTGACTATATGAAGTGTACAGTTTCAAACATATATGTTGTGTTGCACAAATTTTTAGATTTTTGTTGTGACGTGTAACAGTATATCACAGGAAAATATTATAACTGAGAGCTCTGAAATAGTACATAAATTGTGACCTTAGATTTCTTTAAAATAGGAAAACACAGTTTTTTACTTTAGTACTTCAGTACCTTAGTACACAATATAAATAAAATAGCAAAAATATAAAATTATAAACTGGCTGAATTGCATTAAAAGAATATTTTGTGAAACAACATTTTTATTTTATTAAGTATATGTTATTTAACATCTTTGCTTTCTTCCCAGTTATAAATATTATTTGCATAAATTCACTGAAATCAACCGGATCAGCTAGTACCTATGAACAATTATTCTCTCTTAAAATGCTAGCCAGTTAAAATAAGGCAGAAAGTATGGTTGGTCAAGACCGACCATGTAATACCCTACACTAAGTAAATGAGCAAAAATTATTTTCTTTTAAAATTTCAGTAATTTATTTTCGTGAATGATTTTTGGAAGATGGTCTTATATGGGAGCTATGACTAATTATGGACCGATCGCCATGAAATTTGGTCGTGTAGTTTATGTCTATATGATAGTTATTCTTCTTTATATGTATACCTAAATTTTTATCGGAATCAGGCCTTATATGGAAGCTATGACTAATTATGAACCGATCATCATAAAATTAAGCGACATGAATTTCGTATATATAGTCCCTATTTGGAGAAAAATTTGTGTCGATACCTATATAGATTTAACATGTATGACCGATAAAGTCCAATTTCTGGAGGACATTTGTATGGGGGTTCTTTGAAATAATGGACTGATTTCATCCAGTTTCAATAGGCTTCATCCTTGAACCGAAAAAATTGTATAAGCCAAGTTTTATCGCAATCTCTTAAAAATTGCGACCTGTATTTTGCGTACAAGGTTTATATGGACAGCCAGCCAGACGGACGGACTAAGAAAGTGATTCGGTATTCTTTAAGTTGGTTGTTGCACAAACCCAATACCCTCCCCACTATGGAGGTGTAGGTAGAAAAAGTAATTTTTAACAAACAAACATTCCCACTATGATGGTATAGGGTATAAGAAGTAAATAAATTCTACATAATTAAATAAAAATAAATGAGCCTTTTGTTTAAAAAGCTTATTAATGGGCTATACGGCAGACTGTATGATTATATAGTCATTTGGTCGGTTGGTTAATTTATACGTTAGGTTTGGCTCGTTTGGTTGGATGGTTTTAAGTTAAACCGCAAATAATGAATTTTTCTCTTTAATATGTGTACATTAGAGTGGTGCCAAAATTGGTATCTCAAAAAGCTTAAATAAGTAAAAAACAAAAAAATATTTATTGTAATGAAATAATTTTGAGTTCAAATTGGAATGAAATATGTCTTCGTTTTTGCGAAGAAGCTCTAACATTTCTTTTTGAGCCACCTTAATGTACGAGTAATTATATTTGTTACATGTACCGTATGTGCCAACTAAATGATGTTTTCCGAAACACTGTGCATACTTAGTCACTCATTTACCTGCATTTTATGAATGTATAAATGAAATTATATTATACTACTCATTTGTTGCTGTAACTTAACTACAAGTATTCACACATAAACCTACGTACATATGTATGTATGTACGTATTATTGCACAGATGTATGCTAATTAACAATAAAGTGTCATTTTTATATAAAACCATAATCCTTCTGAAAAAGCGTAAATACTACAGCTTAAATTGTTTATAGCAAAATGGCTGATGACAGATATATTTATAAATATATTATGTACATTAGGGAGCTACCTAATTTGATCTTTTTTATTTTCGATGCTACCAAGGGCTAGAAATATTCTCCATTATCCAAAAATTAACTGCTGACAATTTAAGAAAATTCGAATAAAGTTTAGAGGTTTTTTGAAGTTTCGTGTTTTGGGTCAAGTAGCAACATATAAAATTTATAATAAAATTTAAAAAATTAAATGTTGAAAAAAAAAATCCAATTCAAAATAGTTTTTGAATTTCACATCGACAACCCTTTATAACTTGTTTTTAAAAACAAATCATATTTATTATGGGTTAGTGTGGGGACCGATTTGAAATAAGCGTCCAAAATATGATAAAATTATCTCTCAAAGAAACATCTCTTTGGCCGGGTAACTTATAAAAATTTTAAACATATTTAAGGAGTTATAATAACAAATTGAAACAAAAACAAGTAAGAAAGTATGGTCGGTCAAGCCCGACCATATAATACCCTACACTAAGTAAAAGAGTAAAAACATTTTTCTTTTAAAATTTCAATAATTTGTATTTTTGAGTGATTTTCGGAAGTGGGCCTTATATGGGGGCTATGACCAATTATGGACCGATCACCATGAAATTAGATTGTGTGATTTGTGTCTATATAAAAGTTTACTATGTTGAATTTTGTGAGTATTCCAACATTTTTAAGTGATTTATGCGCGTTAATGTGATTTTCGGAAGCGGGTCTATATGGGAGCTATGACTAATTATGGACCGATCGTAGCAAAATTTGGTGACATGAATTTTGTATATATAAAACTTATTCGGAGCGCAATTTGTGGAGATACATTTATAAATTAAACATTTATGACCGATAAAGTCCAATTTCGGAAGGACATTTGTATGGGGGCTAGGTGAAATAATGGACCGATTTCAGACACTTTCAATAGGCTTGGTCCTTGGTCCGAAAAAATAATATGTACCAAATTTGATCGAAATATCTTCAAAATTGCGACCTGTACTCTGCGCACAAGTTTTACATGGACAGCCAGCCAGCCAGTTGGAATTTTCAATTGGAATTTTGTTTCTCTATCTTCGGCACAATTGCAGGTATAGACTGAGGAAAATAAAGTAAAACCAATTAACCAGAAAAAACTTAATGTATTGCCTAAAGTAGCACTCAGGCAGTTAATGCCAATATATAAACTATGTTACTTTATTTGGAAAGAAGATATATTGTAGAATAAAAGATGGTGAATGGAGGAGAAAAGCTTTTCATTTGACAACTCTGCAATTGCGCGTTATGTTTGTTATTAGTGCATGTTGCAGCGCCTCTGGTGGTGAGATGGCACATTATTCAAGACAACAACTTTTATTTATTTATTTTACTTCGATGGCGTCTCAGTGTTATAATACCGATGGAGGGCGCTGTGATAAATATTAGTTATTAGTAAACTAATATTATTATAACTGATGTTGTTGATTGGCAGCGACTGGGAATCGAACCCAGGACGCAAATGCCTCAATTTTAGCAATTTTGAAGTTAACCCGAAAAAACTGAATCTAGGTTTTTTCGGGTTAATTTGTTTTGCATAATGCTACTTCGAAGATGACGGTGAACAGATCTTGGGAGCAACCCTAATATATGTTTACATATATGATTACATTTATGAATACGCATACATATTTAAGTATCAGCATTATTCCTTTCGCATATATAAATACAAATATTGAATACATTAGGCCGGGTCGAATTGTATGGATGATAAAAAAGATAAAAAAGTACGGAAAATTCTAAGAAAGTTTCCTCAAGAAACCAAAGGTCTAAAATCAAATCCTATCAAATAAATAAAAATATGTACTAAAATATCATTGAATAAAAGACGAAATGCGCAAGATAGGATTTGATTTTAGACCTATGGTTTCTTGGGTAAAATTTCATGGAATGTTAAGTAGAATACATTTCTGATATACGATTTTTCGTGAAAAAAATCGACCCACCCTAGTATACATTAATACATATAAGTACACTAAATATGCTGATGATGATAAATGTCTGTGTGCAACATTTAATTTAATTATTTCATTAAAAATTATATTATATTTCATTTCTCTCTCTCACACTTGCTCTTGCTGTCGCTCAATTTCACAGCACAGCATAAATGTCAACATTTATTATGCAAATAATTTGAGTAAATGGATTTCCGATAGATCATGTGAATAAATAATGTTTGCAAACAATGAAATCCATATGGATTTTTATGTTGTATATGTTGTATTGGAAAATATGTATGTTTATGTTTCCAATTCGCATATAATAATTAATAAATTAGCGGATTTTTATAAATAAATTATATACTTAGATAATATGCAACCAGGTTGTGTACAGGAAAGTTACAGTATTAATATTTGTATTTAAAATTTAATTACGAGTTTAATTTATAAAGCAAAAAAAAACTAAAAATTATTGAATTTTGTACTTAGTACAATTGTGAAGGACTTATGTAATTATGAAAATGAGCAGTAAAATTTATATTAAAACATATAATAGTGTTAAATATTTACATACATGCATATGTATTTTTATATTGGTTTTTTGTATTGTTTTTTTATTTTCAAAAGAGCCCAAAATATTGTCAAATTCAATTTGTAATTCCAGTGTTAAATCGACATTGTGATATTGCTATGAGTATTATTTAAAATGTTGCTCTTCTTTATATATCGTATTTCATCTTCAATTACCAGTTTTCATTTTAGTTTAAATTACCTACTAATTAAACCACATTTGTGCTTTAGTCTACCAAATGCTATACTTAAGTCACATTTAGTTTTTGTTTTACATTTTTTCTATTATTATAAATTTTGCAAATATCATTTTCAATCAAATATGGGCATTTCCTGGGGTCACGAGCGTACGTTCGGACGCTTTTGATGTCAAAATAATATAGAAAAAAAAAACTTTTCTTAGCATTTTGTTTGCGATTCGATAGCAGTTTGGTAGCTGTATGCACGCAGAGAAAAAATATAGTTGGGCATGGTTACTGTAACCATTTCAATATTGTTACAAGTTTTTTAACTATATTATAGTCACAGTAACCATTTACATGATTGTGGTAACCATAATATGGTTAACTTACGATTCACAGATTGTCTCAACCATATATATGGATACAGTAAACATATACATGCCCTATTATATTTTTTCTCTGCGTGTGTTTAGTACAAAAGATGGATTCCATCGACTTTAAGTTTTCATAATGATAGTTATAAACATGTGGTAACGAACGTATGCAAAATAGAAGTCAACTTTGGCTGACAGTAGTGAAATGTAATAAACTACGAAAAGGAACGGAATATTTAAAATCGATTAATTTATTTTAAAAGTGTATTAACGTAGGTCTCAGTCCCAGTTTCAATAGGCTTCGAAGCCCAGTTTCTATAGGCTTCGTTCTTGGGTCGAAAAAATTATATGTACCAAATTTTATCGAAATATCTTCAAAATTGCTACCTGTACGAACGTACGATATTACATACACAATTTTTTTTTATTTACAAATTAGTGACACTGAACTTAATTAAAATATGTTTTGTCTGGTTCCAGTTGACGTTTAATGCGAAGCAATTTCAATAAAATTATGTTTTCGGTCGCGAACGTACGATTAAAATATAGATAAGAAACAAAGTAAAAATTAAGCGTTAATCGAACTTTTTTTGTTCTCCATACACTTTTCACTTCTGAATTGATTGTAATAGAGTGATTTTGAAGAAATAGTGCAAACATAATATATTTTTTACTAGTTTAAAAAGAAAATATAAAATTTTCCAGTTTCCAGTCCAAATTTCTCAATTAAAACAGCTGAGATATGCTATGAAACCATTCTACAGTAATTTTGACTTACCTGTACAATCAACTTTGCACGATATTTTGTGCAGGTAAGTTAAAAATGCAGTTAACCTCAATGCACTTACATGCTCATTGATGCTGGTAAGTGCATTTACAGTTTACTGTCCAAAAAAGCAGCTAACGGAAAATAATTTACACGAAGCTTTGTGATTTTTCCGTCTAAAAATAACGTCAAATTGATATTTTAGCCACTTTTAAAATTATTAAGAAGTGTATAACATATTTTTTATTCAAAATCGTATTTTTCTTATTTTTTTGATTTAATTTTGTATTAGGCAGCTAAATTAAATCTTTTTCATGAAAACCAGTTATAGCTTCCAAAAGTATTATGCGCTTATCTTAAATATGCAGGTATGAACAATGCACTTAAATTAACGAATTTATGTGGAGTTTGGTAAATAAATATACAAAACACAAGTTTTGTGCACTTATATGCAAAGTGCTCTTAAGTGAAAGGCAGGTAAGTCAAAACTACTGTATTATAAAAACATAGACTGTTTTTTATAATTATAAAAAATAAAACACGATGATTATCAACATTTTATTTTTCGATCCTGGTAGACCCATCAGGGGAAATGCCCATATTTAAAAAAATCCCACTAAAATTTCAAAAATAATTGTTTAATCATATTAAAATTCAAAACATACTTTACACATCAATCCATTCAAACAAACGACATGGTTGAAAATGCTGTGTATAAACATAATGCGTAAATCTCATTTAAACCAGTTTTCAATATCGTGCGTTTATCATATGAATCTAAATGGCTAAAATGTTAAAACGGAAGCATTTAAATAAACAGGTTCGTACACATACATAAGTACTTCGACGTGTACACGTGTATAAACTACTTTCAACAATATGATTACACTTAGACAAACCAATATACAGTGAGCCGCAAAAGTGAGTATACACCAAAAATTATTGGATATTTTTTAAGATAATGAAAATTCTAAAGTTTCGGTTTGATAGAGATTGGCTTGAATAATATCTTTGGTTGTGAAAAATATAGATTTAAGTCGGACTATAATGATTTTCATGATCTTAAAAAATCAAAAAATTCGCTGCTGTTTACTCACTTTTGAGGCTCACTGTATATAATAGACCTTCCCTTAAAAAATAGTTTTGTTATGAATGGACCATATTATGTTGTTTAATATATAAAACTTTCGGAAGCAATCAGATAACGAAAACCCGTGACAGAAATCAATAGGAGATTCTGGAATTGTGTAAACAATGACACATTTGACAATATCTTCAAAAATGTAGTTATTTTCCACTTATAATTTCGGTCCATTTTCATATTAATTTTATCATCGGGATACCCTATTGCGTATGTATATGTTTAACTATCCCAGCAGTTCTAGGGATACTTAGGGCACTGCTACACGTTCAATATATATTGTGATATTTGGATCGCGATCCATTTGACACTTTTTTTTCTGCCAAACTCGGCAACCGGCGGGTTAACCTAATTTAGGTTAGCTCTTGTTTTCGAGATATAACGTTATTTTGAAAATGGAAAAGGTTGCACAACATATATTCGCATAACCCAAAAACGGTTTAGCTTATTGAATAAACTAAAAAAAACGATATTCCACAATAAAATTACCTTTATGAAACTTTTTTTTAATCTGCGCGTCGTTTTAGAAATAAAAATTTTTTTGGGCAAAAAAAAAATGATTTTTTAGCAAAATTTCGAAATTTTTTGTTTTTTAAAACGGCATAAAAAATTGGTAAAAGTAGCTACGCTATTAATTGTTTCTACCCATTTTTCTGCCGTTTAAACAAAAAATTCAAAATCTTATTAAAAAAATTGTTTGTCATATTTCTAAAACGGCTGTGCAGATCAAAAAAGAGTTTTAGTCTCACTTAAAGGTAATTTTATGGCTAAGCCGGTTTAGAGTTACGCTAATATATGATGTGCAATCTTCTCTTTTTTTGATATAACAATGCAATTTTAAAAGAAAAAGGTTGGTGTTCATTGTAGGGTATTATATTCTTATTGACCTTAAATAGTCAGTTGAAAAGACATCTCATAGAAATAGATTCACCTGATAATATAACTACTTATTAAAATTCAGAAAATAAACTTGAGAATGAAAATTATATCAACACAATTTCTATAAATCTAATTTGTTCGAACTACTCATAAAAAAATTGCAGTACAATATTAACATTTAAAGTGACTTAGTGAACACTTAAGTGAAAATTGTCATAACGCTAGATTACATAGGATGTATAAAGTAACCAGTTGACTTCTATCTGCACTCCAAATAGCACATATGTGTCAAATGAACCAAAATATATTAATTTGTGTCTGCCAAGTGGTCACACATTTGTGATTATTACTGTCTATAAGGGACACATTGACTACTTTCATAACTGCTGGGATTCCATGTGTACATTCCCAGCAAAAACTTTACTTACTTAGTAAGCCAGCAAGTAACATTGGAGCCAAGGCATATCTACTTATTATTTGACTGAAACACTACTTATCTTTGTTCGAGATTTTAAAAAAATTCATGGGTCAAGCTTACAAATGTACTTACAATCAGTTGAGAAATAAGTAGTAAATTCACAACAAGAATATGTAGATAAAAAAAAAACACAAAAATATTGCCTTGTGTGGGAATCGAACAGTCACATTATTTGCTTGTGTTTGATAATCAAGCTGCTAACTCACTGCTCCATGTACGAGTTATTTTATTGTAAGTTAACAATAGTTTTAACATCAACATATAAATGAATATGATATGAATAAAAAAATGAACGGCTTTGACAGGTGGCGAACCACTAACCTCCCGTTTTCCAGTCAAACACACTAGATAGCTGTGCTAAATGCAAAAGTTCATTACCAGCCTGTATAAAAATAAGTACTTATTCTAGTAAATAAAATAATGTGCTGGGTAACGACCACTCCTTACAAAAGAATGCATGAAATAACTAGTTGTCATTACAAAAATTCACAAAATTTTTGCAGGGTTATGACTCCAATTTATATATTTTGGGTCATTTGACAGGTATGGGCTCTTTGTAGTGCAGAGAGAAAACAATTGTTTCTTTATCCATCCGAATTAATCTAGCATGAAGACAATTGTCACTTAAGTGTCTCTAAGTAATCTAGAGTGTAGTCACTTTAAAGCAGGGATCGTAACGGTTATAAGGGATATCAAAAAAGTTATTTTACTTTAAAAAGACAAAATAAACCAAAAGAGTTTTATTTTCTGACGGGAGAAATAAAAATCCTCAAATGACTTTTATTTTATGACGGAAAAAATAAAAGTCCTCAAATGTGTTTTTTATTCTGACGGAAAAAATAAAAGTTCTCAAATGAGTTTTTTTTATGACGGATATTTAAAACTCTTTTTTTTAAGAGTTTCACGCGAACTTTAATTTTTATTTTGAAAAATAACTGTTAACTGTTGAGTTGGGATAATTTTTTTAATATCACCATTGATTCTGAAAGAGCACGCCAATACGAATCTATTGGTATATAACAGTATATGTCTCCGTTGACTCTAACATAGTGATTTTTTGATTTCAAATTTTCTGGATAACCGTTATTTACTGTCCCTGCTTTAAAGTTTATTTTGTACTGCACTTTATTATGAGTAATTCATACAAACTGATTTTGTACAAATTGTGTTGATATACATAATTCTCACTGCCATCCCATGTAACCTAGCGTAAAGTCAATTGTCACTTTAGTGTCTCTAAGTAAACTATAATGTAATCACTTTAAACATTTATTTTTTACTACACTATAAAAAGTAGATTTTTTTACCAACCAGAAGTAATCTATTGGAGAGTTGGAGAGGGGGTTAACCCCTTCTTAGGACATGCATGTGTTAAAACAACTAGTTACGTTGTCACCCAAAAGGATAGGTAAAATCATTAGTTCGGGACACTCTCCTAAAACTACTGGGTATGACAGTTTACGAATACAATCAAATATATAACTGTTATCAACAAATCATTTACATACACGCATCCTACACTCTTGCGAATATTATTATAATGATGTGCAAAATACTATACCGTGTTGTTGTTGAGACACTATTATAGTGTCATTTTAACAGAAAAGTGCGAGAGCCGTTTATATAGAACATAGTGGATGATGGGGCAATTTGCAGCTAAATAAAGTTACTAAATATTTTCTAAATAACGTTAATTAATTGTAATAATTTATTTTTCATTTGTAGGAAATTAAAAATGTATCACATGTTAATTATACAATATTAGCTCTAAATCTCAAATTTTATAAAAACTTCCTAGATCGCCCTCGATTTTTGTTCAAGTGTTAGTTTATACAATGTATTAATGCGACCTAAATATTAATATTTGTGCACATTAGGATGGCTTATGTTGCCAAAACCAAATGCTAAAAATTAAATTAAAACAAAATAAAATTCTTTTTTTTTAATTTCATTTACCCAAATTTTACATTTTAAACATTTCGAAGAGGCAAAATCAGTGCCATCCTAATGTATATGTGTTTGCTGATATGTATGTATCTGAACTAAAAAGGTAGAAAGTTAAACTTTACAACCATTACTTTTTTATTACATGGAACAACATTGCTTCTGTCGTTGACATCCCACTCATTATAAAAGTTTTACTTTATAGTCTGCAAATAACAACTAAATGTTGTTCTTTAAATTTTAAGGACATTTTTAAGGATATTAGCTCTTCTTATATGACCTTTTTCTGGTAACACTCGTTGTCACTAATCACGGGTTAAACTAAGAAAACAAAATTGGAATGTTAATGATAATTTTATTACTGACAGATTTTTTTTTGTAAATGGTGTGTACATAAGTACATTTTGTAGAAGAAAATAATAATGTTAATGGTTACATGAAATTTTCAAAGTACAAAGAAATTTGTTGCTAATGGTGCAAAAGTAAATGACAAGGGTTTTTATAACCGAGTTAGTATTAACAATAAATTTGTGTTCACTAACAAATAGTTTTCACCAAAAACTTATATTTTTGGCAAAATTCTTATGTTTTTCAAATAAAAAATAATTTTTAATAAACATATTTCTTAATACTATGTTAACAAAAATGTTTAAGTACTTATAACAAAATAAATATTTATAAAACAAAGTGTATTTGGATCTGAAATTAGTTGTTAACATGATAAAATTTAATTAAAATCGTTTAAAAAGTTTTCCTGAATTTCAAAATTCTTTTCAGTTTTCAGCAGAAAATTATTTGAGGTTGGTGATAAGTGATTTCGGGGTCAGTAAACTATTTATTTCCAACGGCGTAGTAGCATTAAATTAAAAAGTTGTTAATGAACATTGTATTAAAAAACTTAAGAAATTCATCAATAAATATCATACAAATTTAGAAATAATCGACGACCCATTTCGCCAAAGAAAAGAGTGAGTCAAAAAAACCTTATACACACTATTTTAGCCAAAACTTTCCTTGGTCCAAATTAAAAATTCAAAAAATTTAAAAAAAAATAGCAAAATATTTGAAGTTCATCGTCACACTGCACGGTGGTAAATTCCGGCCAAAAATGTTTTTTTTTTATTTTTTTTATTTTTATAAAATGTTGATAGTAAATTTTCCTAACACTTCAGAATATATAGTATCATTGTTATTTTGTATATGGTAAGGCGACCAGATTTTGAAAATGAAAATAGATGACATAAAATAAGTCAAAAATTTATTTGAATTCAACATTTTTTACAGAAAAATTTACGTTCAGTGCTCCAAGATTGTATGGACGGAAAAAAATTTCAAAGTTCAGGCCGTCCACATAATTTTAAACATACTCTGAAAGTTTTACTAAAATCGGAAAACGTTAAGGGTTAATCGTGAAGGTCAAAGGTAAAATTTTTCAATATCTGGAATTTCTAATTGAAAGATAAGGAAACGTTATATATATTTTTAGGCCGATTTTATTGAAACTTTAGAAAAATATAGCATAAAGTGTAGTATTTACAATAAAAGCACAAAAATGTAAATTAATCCTTAATAACACTTCGGCATCATCTGCAGCAATAACATGTGGAAACTTTTTTTGTGTTTTTCATTGGGAGATACTTTTCTTTTATTAAGAGAACAAGCACAGCACGACATTTTCTATACGATTTGACAGAAAAAACCGGTGACCGGCGTAAAATAAAATTTGTTTTGATTTTAAAAATAAATACTTTTAAAAATTAAGATGACAAAAGTTGGCAGATTATGGAAAATGATGACAAATGGAGGAGACAAATTTTATAGATGACAGCCAGTTAAAATAGATGATTGTCCTCTAAAAAAGAGAACGTATGGTCACTGTGATTTGGAACTATTTTAAATCAATAGAAACTATATTAAACAAGTTTTAAAGCTCAGAAAAATTTAAAAGAGGCTTTTAGAGGTTAAATGTAAATTACATCTAATACTGTAAAGTATCAAGAGTAAGTACTATAAATTTTCTATTCCAGTAACCAGAACGATTCAAGTGCCTTCATATTTTACAAATTGTTTGCATTTTTTTGGTCAATTTCAAAAATTATGTAAGTTTGAGATATATTCACGTCTATGCTTATTTGGCCAAACCATGTATTTGTATGTCGAAATGTTTTCAATGGATCCTTTATGTCATTTTTAATTATAAACCTAACTAAAACCTAAATAAAGCTATTGCATAACCTGTTTAAGTCTCCAGACCTTAACCCAGTAAAGCCCCTATGGGAATATTAGAAAATGAAGCATTTCATCTAAAGATGAACTCCGAACTCTCTTTAAAGAAAGAGGGGGAGGGAAATTACTAAAGATATAACTGAATATCTTGTAAACTCTATGAAAAGGCAACTAGAGGCCGTAATTAATCTAAATGGGGACCAACAAAATATAAACTTTTTATTTTCGGCTTTTGGTGATATAAAATATAGCGTTATCCATCAACTGTATACTAATTTTTGATGTTTTTTGGTACTTTTTTCCTTTTTCCCATAAATTTTCAACGAGTTCAATTTTAATTTTCAATGTTTTTTGAAATAAATAATGATTAAACTCTAAATTTAATTTTAAAATTATTCAAACTTATATATTTTCTTCTCTAATTAAAATAAAAAAATGCTAAAAATGCGTATTGTGTACTAAATTTTGACTCTGACTGTACTTCTTTCGATACTTTTATAACGCCAATGTTTATTTGGCCAACACCTGTATGCAATTTCTAATATTTTTTGCGATAGTGTATTGTTCTTAACTTGCACACCAAATTTCAGGTATTTATATGAATAACCTAATTTTTTCAATAATTTTAAAACGTCCATTGTTTAAACACGTATGTATTCCGAAATTTGTACGAAAATTTTTTTCCATCAATGTTAGTTACAAAATATTTATTTTGATAGATATCCCACTCGCATCCCACTAAGGGACCAAAAATATTTTAAAGAAATAGACCTAGGCTTTCTTTTAAGCAAAAAAAAATTAAAAAAAGGTCCGATATTGAAAAAAAAATTATTTTGCAAAAAATAGTCAAAAATTGTATGTCTTGAGTAACAAAATATTTATTTTGATAGATATCCCAATCGCATCCTACTAGGCGACCAAATAGGTATTCATGGAAAATATCTAAGCTTTATTTTAAGAAAAAAAGGGACCATTTAAAAAAAGTCAAAAAGTTTTTGATTTCGGGAAAAAATATTAAATTTTTTTTATTTTTTTCGAAAGAGTGAAGAAAGAGCTATCTAAACTATTTGGGACACATTTTGCTAAGAACAATAGGTAATAAGTTACATGGATAAGAAACCACACCTGCTTGGCCAAAATGTCAAAGTTTGACCCCCACTCAGAGAGTTCTCGAGCGATCTTGTTGAAAAATTGTGTCTGAGTTACTATCCAATAGAGCTAACCTTGGTGCAAATTTCATTACGATCGAAAGACATCGTTTTCAAAAGTTGGTTCACTTGCCATGAAATGCCCCATATATTAAATACGTTTATTTATATAAGACCAAATATATTTAAGACAAAATTTTAAACATCGCATAAGTAGTACATATTTAAATATTATATTCGTTACACGTTATGTATAATTTATTTGAACATTAAAATAATGTAAACAGAATTTCCTACATAGTAAGGTTGATGTTTTTTATGAGTATGTACTTTTAATGTTGATTTAAATTATTAACATGTATGACATATTTTACCACAAGCTATACTGTCTTAAAAGTGTGAATGACAAATTATAAAATTTTTTTCGCTGACATTTTTGTTTTTACAGATAACGAAATATTATATATTTATGTCTCCCTTAAGAATTAAAGGTGGCTGTTAAAAAAAAAATCAAATTATAATAATGTTCATCATTTTAAACATGTTCTTAGGAAATAAGTCTTTCCTTAAAATGAAGAAAAACAATTTGTATATCTTAAAAAAAATATGTGTTTTCATAACATAATTTAGCTTAAATTAATGTGATATTTTAAACTATTAAATGTTTTATATGAAATATTAAATGTCCAAAAACAATAACTTAAAATTAGTTGAATTTGTAAAATGTTGTTATCTATTGTTATCTTATAATTATAATAATCTATATTACAATTACTTGAAATAAGTACTCCAAGAATTTAAAAAAAACAAATATTGAATTTACTTAAAGATTATAGAGTTATTTACGTTGTATATAATTATTTATTATCTAAACTTATTTATAATTTACAACTTTAATATGTTTAAAATTTTAATCAAAATCTCACCCATAGAATTTGTAATTTCATTACATGTAACCAATTTTCATTTTATACATAACTATAAATCTCAATTGGGCAAAAACAATACACAAAATCCAATAAATTAAGACTAACTAAGAGTAAGTCTATATTATATTAGCTTACATATGTACAACGTATATATAAGACAAAACCGCAATTAACAGCAAATATTTTATATATTTATCTAAGGTAAATAAACATTAGGGTGGCATTTATATTGCACTTTTTCTATTTTCGATGCTCCCATGGTCCAAAATTTTTCTACGTCTATAAATGGTGAACATTTTAGTAAAATCGGATAACGTTTGGAGGCTGTTAAGTTCAGCTGTATGGGTCACAGTAATATTAGAAATGTTTTCAAAAAGATAAAATATAAAATTTTAAAATAAATCCAACTAAAAAGTTTTTGCATTTCATATACTCATTGCTTCAATTTAAAATATGAAACATTCCAGATATCCAATTAATCATAAAAGTTCATCCATATCTAAAATTTTACATTTTCAAAAAATTGTTTATACGAAATTTAAAACAAGTAAGAAAGTATGGTCGGTCAAGCCCGACCATATAATACCCTACACTAAGTAAAAGAGCAAAAACATTTTTCTTTTAAAATTTCAATAATTTATATTTTTGAGTTATTTTCGGAAGTGGGCCTTATATGGGGGCTATGACCAATTATTTACCAATCACCATGAAATTAGGTAGTGTAATTTATGTCTATATTAAAGTTAACTATGTTGAATTTTGTGTGTATACCAACATTTTTAAGCGAATTATGCACGTTAAAGTGATTTTCGGAAGCGGGTCTTTACAGGAGCTATGACTAATTATGGACCGATCATAACAAAATTTGGTGACATGAATTTTGTGTATATAAAACTTATTTGGAGCGGAATTTGTGGAGATACATATATAAACAAGTAAGAAAGTATGGTCGGTCAAGCCCGACCATATAATACCCTACACCAAGTAAATGAGTAAAAATATTTTTCTTTTAAAATATCAATAATTTATATTTTTGAGTGATTTTCGGAAGTGGGCCTTATATGGGAGCTATGACCAATTATGGACCGATCACCATAAAATTAGGTCGTGTTATTTATGTCTATATTAAAGTTAACTATGTTGAATTTTGTGTGTATACCAACATTTTTAATCGATTTATGCACGTTAAAGTGATTTTCGGAAGCGGGTCTATGTGGGAGCTATGACTAATTATGGACCGATCGTAACAAAATTTGGTGACATGAATTTTGTGTATATAAAACTTATTTGGAGCGAAATTTGTGTAGATACATAGATAAATTAAACTTTTATGACCGATAAAGTCCAATTTCGAGGGGACATTTGTATGGGGGCTAGGTGAAATAATGGACCGATTTCAGCCAGTTTCAATAGGCTTCGTCCTTGGGCCGAAAAAGTAATATGTACCAAATTTGATCGAAATATCTTCAAAATTGCGACCTGTACTCTGCGCACAAGGTTTACATGGACAGCCAGCCAACCAGACGGACGGACGGACGGACATCGTTAAATCGACTCAGAAAGTGATTCTAAGTCGATCGGTATACTTTAAGGTGGGTGTTAGACTAATATTTTTGGGCGTTACAAACATCTGCACAAACGCATAATACCCTCCCCACTATGGTGGTGTAGGGTATAATTAAACATTTATGACCGATAAAGTCCAATTTCGGAGGGACATTTGTATGGGGGCTAGGTGAAATAATGGACCGATTTCAGCCAGTTTCAATAGGCTTGGTTCTTGAGCCGAAAAAATAATATGTACCAAATTTCATCGAAATATCTCCAAATTTGCGAGCTGTACTCTGCGCACAAGGTTTACATGGACAGCCAGCCAGCCAGCCGACCAGACGGACGGACGGACATCGTTTAATCGACTCAGAAAGTGATTCTAAGTCGATCGGTATACTTTAAGGTGGGTGTTAGACTAATATTTTTGGGCGTTACAAACATCTGCACAAACGCATTATACCCTCCACACTATGGTGGTGTAGGATATAAAAATATTTTTAGAAAAGTTCTTTGTTTTAATATAAACCAAAAAAATATACATTCAACATTAAATGAGTAAGCCCTTTATCTTTCAAACTATTTTTGAAATGTGTTAGGGCTTTTTTTAATTACTGTGAATCTGTTAGTCGTCAATATAGGAAACTGAATTTTTTAAGATAGGTGTACTTGAGTTTTGTCTACCAGAATATGTAAAAATATGTTAAAATATTTATTACATATTAAACGATTATAGAAATACACTGAAAAAAAATGTTTAATTTTATTTTTTTGCAAGAATTCTTCAGTACAAAGAAGTATTCAATATTTAAACAAACAGGTACTTTTTCGAATTTTTTTACAAATTGATTTTTTGATATTTTTATAATATGTATTTTGGTTGAAATCTTCTAGAAAAAATCCATTTCCCAAAATTTTTAAATTTTCAAAAAAGTACCTTTTTTTCTGCTGATCCTCATATAATGCAATTTACAATGCTTTGCAAAAAAGTTAAGTAAATATCATTGTTGTTTAAAAAGTTACAATCGTTCAAATAATTCATGATAATTTGTATACCCACCATCAAAAAAAGTGGGGGTATCATTCCGTTTATAATACATCGATATATTGCAGATCCACAAGAGTATATATATTCTGGATTGATTTTGCTATGTACGTGCGTCTGTCTGTCTATTGAAAACACCCAAACGAAAGAAGCTAGTTGGCTGAATTTTTTCAAATCAAATACTCTCTGATAAAGTTTGTTTGATCCATGACTTCACCTAGAAACTGTACTAACAATTTCTAACTCAAATATCAAATTAATGAAAAAACTCGTGCAAGTATCAAAGCATATTTTTAAATTTAAATAATTTTGAAATTTTATTTATTCATAATGACATAATTTGATAATATTAAGGCTACGAAATGTTTTCTTAAGAAATAATTTTAAAAAGTTTGAGACCAAAAACTAAATATCCTCGAAAACCAACAACTTCAATTTTGGTTTTTAGATGGCGGAACAATAGGAACACCGAAAATATCTAATATAAGAGTCTCCCTTATATACATATACTAAATACATACAAACTCAAACTCACGTAGTCGAAAGATATTATGTATATATCTATAGATATACCTACATATACATATGTAAGTAAATATTACTGACGGTATATTTAGTAGAGATAGTTGATGCAGAAGAAGAGCTCATTAAATATAAATCGTATTAATAAGAAGTAATTAAGCACAAAGGTTTCACATTAAGCACATAATTATTAAACAAAATACAACACAATATCCTTAACCGAAAACAAATTAAGTACAGTAAGGATATTCTTAATTAGCAAAGCCTAAACTTTTAATATAAAAAATTGAGAATGCTATGAATAAATACACACACTTTGAAATACGGAGAAATGTGTATGTGCTAATTAACAAAGCTTTATTAAAAAACAATTTTCTACACATTTAAGAATTGAAATCAGGTATGATAATTTCTAGTACCATGAACGCGACATTCCTACGGCTTTGAAGAGAAAAAAAATAAAGAAATCTTAAAAAATTTTTGTTTTAATTGCATTATCAGTCTCCCAAACCCAGTTAAATAACATATACTTTCTCTTTCGCATCCAATCTCATTTTGATCGCATCCGCTATCTCTTTCGCTATGCCCCATACATCGTGACCCGTTTTTACAAATAAATAATGAACACTGGATCAATAACGCGACAAAAAATAGTATTCATTTTCGACTACAAATAGAACATAATTTTTTAAAGCAATTGTTTCAAAGACATGTCTTGACAACTTTTATAATAAGAAAACTTAAACTTTACTCAGCCTACTAGTAATGAATTTTCTGCAATATTTTCTTCCATTTATAATGTATTTGCAGCTAGTTATGTACTTGTCCTAACTACTTAATCGTTTATTATAAGTTCTCATTTAAAAGTTATTTTAACATGTGTATATATTTAGAGAAGCAACAGTGTAGTATTTGGAAACAATTAACCCTTTCAGGGTCAAAAATAATTTAGGTCGAGCTAAAAGTATTAAAAAGAAATATTTATAGTTTGAATACGCTGAATCTGGGAAAAATAAAATTTTTTGTATTTGGTTGCTCTGGTTGTCTGTCTTTTATTTAAAACAAAAAAATTAAAACTAACTGTATTTTATTATACAGTAAAAGTGCGTAGAAACAGAGCATGTTATAATGTCGAATATATTCGACAAAACCACTGAAAGGGTTAAATAAATATTGCCACAAAAAAGATGAGAAGCTATGGAAAGAAAAATTAACGTTTAAAACAGAAAAATTTTAGCGATAGAAGCCAAAATTATGCAAATAAAAGAAATTTTATTTAAACGTTTGAGATCGTTTAAATAAAATTTCTGTATTTTTAAAGTTACAAATTCAAAACATAATAAATATTTTATTTAAAAACTAATTTAAAAATAATTTCTTTTATTTGACAGAAATGACTTTTACCTTAGAAAAGCAATATAATTTGTTGATTTCGATTGGAAAATGGTTCAGATGCGGTAGTTTAAATTCAGGATGCTCTTCAACTAAATATGACATGATTTGCTCGTATAGGAAACTTATTTGTATTGAAAATATTAACATATTTCAAAGATTTATGTACATTAATGAAATTTTCGAGAGTGGTCCATATATAATAATTATAGACCGATCCGTACTAAATTTGGTAGTGCGAGTTAAGCTTATATAAATTATGTGTGCTGAAATTAGTTTGGATATCTATATAATTAAAATATTTATGAGAGCATAATAAGTGATGTATTCTTAAAAAATTCAATTTGCTTCGTCAAAACAAAAATTTTAGGCAAATTTTGTCGAATTATCTGTGAAATTGCTAATCGCCTCAGAAAGTGATCCTGAACAGATCGGTTTACTTTAAGGTGGGTGTTGGGACAATATGTTTACATGTTACAAACATCAGCAGTAACCCAATATACCCTCGAAGTGGTCGAAAAAAATATATATGGACTCCAATAAAATAGAATTACTTACCATATGTGAACCCCTGCATATTATGGACATAGCATAATATTATTTACAAAACAATTAGTTTTTCCTATTTTGGATACAATTTCATATTCAATGATGTAATGCATGACTCCATATGTCATATTAGTGGAGTCAAAATATCACCTTGCTTTAAAATTGATATTTTTAGTGTTTTCTCAGCATTTGTTTTGCAACATTTATGTTTTAATATTAATATTAAAAATCCTACTATCTACGGCCTAACTAAACTAAAATGTTTGTATTAATTTATTCCCCATGTGTATTAAGATATTGCTAAAATATTAAGGTAGGGAGAACAATATCATATTCTATTAAGACAATCAAATTGTGTAACATATTTTTCTCAATCACTGGCACACATAAATATACATATCTCTACATATGTATATAAGTATATCGTAACCTTAAATGCAAACGAATGTAACTACATAAAAATACAAAATCGAGTTTTTATTTGATTACACTAGTTTACAAATCAAACATTTTTGTTTGCTCATGGAATGAAACTTATATTTTCGAGAAGAGCTAGGGACGCTAGTTAATTGACCATTTTTTATTTCCCTTCTATACGTGAAAATTTTGAGATATATGGGTTTTTATTTTTCCCCTGACCTGAGTACTACTAATGCATACTGTAGTGTACCGAATTGTGGTAATTAGGTATTCACATCGGGTACATAACACTCTGGCGAAGCTACTAGATACTTTCAGAGTTGTATTCTCTTGACAAATTCCAAAAAAAATTAACGGGCAAAAAAAAATACTGTTTAAAAGTACATCTTTCCTGTAGATAAACGTTAATAAATCGCTATTAAATACAAAACTCTAAAGTAAAAACTATTTTAAAATGTCTCTTGGAAAGTGTAAAATAAACCCAGACCATTTTTGTTTTATTTGCGGAAAAATTATTCAGTCAATTTCAGTGTTTTCCTATAACACAAACACTGCAAAATGCTTATTTACATTAAAAAATTACGCAAAAACTTTAGATAAGACAAAACCAGCATTTCAATATTTATGCAGCGTGTTCCCGAGTCTTTCTGGGGCTAAACTAAAAGAAGGGATATTTGTGGGTCCTCAAATAAGAAACATTTTGGTTGATACCAAATTTGAGTGTCTATTAACCGACGTTGAAAATGCAGCATGGAATTCTTTTAAACTTGTTGTTCAAGAATTTTTGGGGAATAAGAAAAGTCGAAATTACAGAGATATTGTTGCGAATTTATTACATAATTTTGAACTGATGGGTGTAAATATATCCCTCAAAATTCACTTTTTACATTCTCATGTGGATTTTTTCCCGGAAAACCACGGACACATGAGTGACGAACATGGAGAGCGTTTCCATCAAGATTTGAAGATTTTCGAGAGGAATTATCAAGGTTTTTGGGATCAGAATATGCTAGGAGACTACTGTGGGAGTGTCGTGAGGGAGACAAATGAAAATAATTATAAAAAGAGGACTAAAACACTTCACTTTTAATTTTTTTGTACTAATTTAATGTAAATTTTTATATGTTTCGTTTTTAAGAAATATCTCAAAAGTTTGACGTCCAGGATTTTTTTAATATTTTTTCCGAAGTTAGAAGACCTTATTACACAAATCCCCATATGTTTCAATTCATGAGCAAAAACATTGTAAACTAGTGTTATTGTTCTTTTTATCAAACTACATGCCTACATGACAACTTTACTAAAGAAATTCAAACGGACGTTTGACTTTATTATTATTGAATGTATAAAGTTGTTTGCTTCTCCTTTAAAATAAATGAAAGTATAGTTACGTCCGTTTGCATTTAAGGTGACGAAATGTACTATATATACATATTTGCTTTAATTAAGATGCTGTACGGCATAAACGAACTTATGTAGCTGCATAAACAGGAAATATTTTTGTGGTGATTTTTAGCTGTTGTAATTAGTGGTCATAAATCATAAACTTTTCGAGAAGAATTTATGCCCAAAAAACAAATAGCTGTAAAAAAACACGTGCACAGAATTTATTATTTAATTTTTAAGTGTTTGGCTTAATATTAAGATGGATATAAAACTTCCGCACATTACTTTTGTTTCTAATAAATTTTGTTGAAAATGAATAGGAAAATAAAAGCCTCTTTGAGTATTAAAACAAAAACTTTTCTTATATTGTATGTAAATAGAAGTATGTTGCTGTAAAATAATATAAATTTGAGCACTTTTATTATACATCAATCAATAAATGCTTTATTATATCATTATGTTGAATATAATGTACAATATATTTTGTATGATGATGGAATACCTTCAAAAGTGGATACAATTTTTTATTTATATTCTTTTAAGTTTATGTAAATCATCTACCAGAATGTATTTTAAATGTTTTGCATGTTTTTTATACTAAAAACTAACAAAAGTGAATAATGCGTAACACAAACAACTTTATATTTTTTGGATTTCTCTTTAAAATGTATTTATTATAAAGAATATTATTCCCACCGGTCACTGCTCTATATTCCTGAATTCCAATATTAGTATCGCTCAATAACATTTTTAACCGCTTGTACTTAAACGAATATCTCAAAGAAGAAAATTCAGGGAGGGATCATGAGAAGTTCCCATATCTTTTTACTTAATTTTCCGATAAATTTAGTCTAATATAAATCGTGTGCTATTCAATTATTTGAATAAATCACCAAAAACATTTTTCCGAAGGAGAAAGGATGATCAATTTACAAAAGATATTTTATTATTTTAATAATGAACTACTATGAAAAGTTACATGTCACAAATATAAATTGATACCATAAAACATTCCTTAAAAATATCATATTAATTTGAATGTCTATCAGAATCATTAATTTTTTAATGAATTCGCGAATCATTTACACCGAAAAATCAATTGAATAAAACTTGTGTCAATTCAAATGAATTTGATAAAAATTTATAGCAATTCGTTTCCAATTCAAATGAATTTGTAGAATTCGTTTTTAAATTCAGAATCATTCACACCGAAAAATTAATTGAATAAAACTTGTGTCAATTCAAATGAATTTGATAAAAATGAATAGCAATTCGTTTCCAATTCAAATGAATTTGTAGAATTCGTTTTTAATTCAAATGAATTTGTCAAAGTGAATTGCAATTAATTTCCAATTCATTTGAATTGATTTTGAATTAATTCAAATGAATTAGAAACAAGAATGAGCAATTCATTTCCAACTTATTTGAATTGATTGATATCTGAATTGATATCACATTTCAATTATTTTATAATTGAGTCAAGTATTCATGTGCTCAAAAACAAAATTTTCTGATATTTTCTATAATTATTATCTATTCAATAATTTTTGTATTTAAAATTCAACCAACAACGAAAATTGTGTATTCAATTGTCAAAATTATCAAATTCAAAACTCAAAATTCAATAGAAAATATCAAAAAATTTTGTCTTTGAGCACATGAATACTTTATTTAATTATGAAATAATTGAAAACAGTTCATACAGTTCATATGGGATAAATGTTTGAATTGAAATATAATTTTTTCTGTGTAACAAATACTGGAAAAATATTATTAAAGGTGTGCTTAACAATCATTTATTGCTTAAATAATCTCATATTTGAATATTGTGGAAAATATGTCTTTTTTTAATTTTCAATCGAATTTTAAAGATTCTAGCAACTTTGTATCTCAACATAACATTTTTTAGCTGTCAATGCTGTGTTCGTTTACGTGAAATTCATACTACTGTTACTACAATTGGACAAATTTATTTACTTTTAGTACTGAATATTTTCATTTTGGTAGGAGAAATTTCCATTTCTCATTCCTCCTAGATCTGCTCTTGAATTAGATTGATTGCAAATCATTTTTGATTTCATTCATTTGAATTGCAATTCATTTGAATGAATTCAAAATCAATTCAATTAAAACGAATTGGAAATGAATTGCAATTTATTTGAATTGCAACTCATTTTTACAAAGTCATTTTAATTGGAAATGAATTGAAATTCATTTCTGCCTAATTCGTTTAAATTGACTCAAATTTCATTCAATTCTTTTTTTGTTGTGAAAAGAATTAATTCAAAATTTAGCTAATTCATAATGAACTAAAATCAAAAAAGAATAAAGAAAAGAAAATAAAGGTTTAAAAATTAATTTGTTTAATCTACATTTTTTGTTTTGTCCCTATACTAACATGCCTCGTTTAATAATTTGTATATCATAAATATATTGAAATTATAAAGAAATACATTTTTTTTACAAAAATTATATTACAATGAATTCATATGTACTCATTAAGCAGTTTATAGTAAATGTTTTATTTAAAATTAATGCATAAAACTCAAGCTTGAGGAGACATTATTTATGATTTCAATTTGTTTAATAAAACTTAAATAGTACATAGTTTAATTGTTGTAATTAAATATGTAACGCCTACATTTTAACAGCAAATTTATTTATTCATTGCGTATAAGTAATTTTAATATATTGCATATATATAAATATTAATCATACGCCTTGAAACACTGTTTTAATCTTGGGGGTTGAATTCATTAAGGAGAATAATTGTTTTAATTGTTTTTATATAATCATTAGGCTTTAAATATAAATTAGATGATAGGAGTGAACATGAACAATTATTTTAGTGTTTTTTTATTTTTACTAATAAAAATCACACTTTGTTTCGAATCTACCTAGGCAAATTATGTTGGTGATTATCTTAAAAGTTTAGCTTTATAAAATTATGTTTAGAAAACTCTTGGATAAGTATTTGTAACAGCGCATATTGCAAACTTCTCCATATATTATGGATATGTAGTAAAAATTTGTCAATATAAATTGATGGATGAGTACGTCATTAAAATTAAAAAAAAAAATAAAGAAACCTGAAAACATTTTATTTGTTTTCATTCCTTCAGATCATTTTAATTCTGTTTAGTTGCAAAGGCAAGCAAGCTAGTTTTGTTGGTACTACTATTTTAACAATATTACTCCTCCATATCTACTACGTCAGACATGTTATATATCAATGGATAGAAGATTTTGTCTACTTTTCAAAAAATTATATATATTTTGACAATTAAAAAATTAATGGAATACTTTTTTGAAAAATATGACAAAAAATGATTTTTATTGAATTTTGCATAGATACAAATTTTTCAAATTGAAATAAAATTTTTATTTATGAATATTTTTTAATAAAATTTCACAGTTATGTAGATTTTTCTATTCAAAATGGAAAAATAAAAACAAATTTTGAAATTTGTTATCAAGTATCCCGCAATTCCCAAAAAAATCTTGAAAAATCCCAAAAATGGGATTTTTTCGTTTTTTGGCTACAATATCCATACCAGGGGCGGGGTTATCGTAACCCTTTACAATATAATTAAGAACTTATTGGGCCATCTAAAATAGGTTACTATATTTTGATATCGAGTATGCGATTTGAGAATTTTTTGCCCTAATGTTGAATTTTACATAAAAAATAGGCATTTTTTGAATGGACCTGATCCCGTCGGTATCAAAAATTATAAATGTTTTTTTACATTTAAAATATTTGGCGTAAAGTTAGCTTTTCAAAAAGTATAAATTCATTATACATCCTTTTAGAATTTTTTTTAGATAATTTAATAAGAATAAAAGTACTTTTTTCCCAAAAAAATTGCGAAAAATCGCCTTTTTTAATTTTTTTAAATTCAAATGAATATAACTTTGGACTCAGCCATGATTTTTAAACACTTCTTTCTTTATTTGATATATAGATCTATTGTTAATTCTATAAGAGAAAAATGGATAAAATCGGGGAATATTTGGAACCGCGGTCACCAAAAAACTGTACTAGGGTGGGTAAAAATGTTGAAAATTAAATTTTCAAATGCGAATATCTCCTAAGCTATAAGAGATAATTTTAGCTACGTGCTCGACGAGGAGATTCTAAATGTGCAATTTTTTTTAAATCGTAACACAAACGAAGAAATAGGATCATTTTAAAAATTGAACATACCCGAGGTGTCCTACTTTGGGAACCCCTGCTCCCGCTCTTGGTGGGCTCATGAGGTCCAAATTCAAGACTTAGATTCGACTACACTACCTCTTTGCGCATGTGAAATTTGATTCAAATCGGCGTAAGAGTTTAGAAGTTACAGATTTATTTCCATCTTTTTTTATTCTCATACCACTGTGCGACGTTATGGTTGCTTAGAAATTCTCGTAGCATCATTTCTCACCTACATTTTTCTATTTTTGTTTGTATCCAGATAAATCAACCCACCCTAATCTACATGCTATACAAAATTAAATCCATTTTGGATACTTAGGGTACATTGATATTATGATGGCATTATAATTTATTGCACAATGTGTAACTGACTTACAGTCACATGTACACACTTCAAAATACATACCTAGCAGTTTGAAAAGTGCCAATTGGAAACCATATACTAGCTATATTACTACTTGTACAACAAAGTAGTTCGCTGTGGCTGCTAAAGAAAACGAGAGTTTATGAGTTCAACCCCACTCGCTGATAAACTTATTTTTAAATTTTTTTATCAAATGCAGTACAATTATTACCATTGAAATTAATAGTGAAATGTTATGCAGATTATGACAATCGGCCACCTGCAAAGACATCCCCGTGTTAAATTCACCAATCAATAACGTTGCAAGTGGGTTCAAAATTCACTAGTATTAGTTCACGTGGCGGAACTAGTTCAATGAACTGCAGGGTATATACTACAACAAAACAGCAAACACTACCATAAATACATTGTCCACTGTTCAGTGTCCAAGTTTATTGTGGCATTTGTGTAATGGTTTTGGCTTCAAATAACATGAAA
The DNA here is from genome assembly GCF_958450345.1 of Calliphora vicina. NCBI lineage: Eukaryota > Metazoa > Arthropoda > Insecta > Diptera > Calliphoridae > Calliphora > Calliphora vicina. The sequence continues at coordinate 141,269,216 of NC_088780.1, read as the reverse complement.
ATGTGGTACTGTATGGTTTAAAGCAAACGAAAATAGCATAAAAGCAAAAATTGACATTAAGGAGTATACCCGTATTTTGCTCTATAAGTTTTTTTTTGTCATCTCAGTATTTCTATCTTTCTGCTTAGATTTGAACAGTTACAGTTTTTTTATTACTTTAGTTTTTTTTTTTCATTATAACTCTTGGGAATCATTGTTGTACGAGAAAATATTATAAGCTTCTTCTTCTTTTTTTTTGCTTTAGCATGACTGACAGTATCTTTTACATCCGTTTCGTACTTTTGTGAAATTGTATAGATGCTGTTGTCATCAAAGGCGCTACACCACACAGATGGATGGCTTCATACAATTTTTCCTATCCAAGTAAAAGTCTAGAAATTTGGTACATATATTTTCTGAAACAAAAGAAGAACGTATGCTAAGTTTTATTAAAATCGGGCATGCCCACCGCATACCGCCCGGCGGCATGAAATAACCCCCCACGAAATAACACCCCAAAAAAAAATTAAATAACCCCCAAAATTTGGGGCCTTATTTCATATGCAATAAAACCCCAATTTTGAAAATGAAATAAGACCCCAACAACAATTTGTTTAAACTAACATAATATGTTAGGACATTATGACAATATAACTTAATAGCAGACCGTTTGAATCCAACAAATGTTCTTGTTGCATTCTCATTTTGTGTTGAAATCTCTTTTAAAACTTTTGGATGAAACAAAAACTATATCTATTTGAATACGAAATATATTTGGGTTTAATGAGATTTGTTAAAATATTGATTTGTAAATATATTTAGAATTACTGTAATGTTTTGTAATGAAGCGCCGTAGCCGAAAAATTGTGTAAAATAAAAATCGCGCGATTTTTTTATTTACTAATTAATTTTTCAACTAAACTTGTTTTAAGTTAAACCTTATAGCTCTTATTAAAAAAGTTAGAGCAGACTAAATATACAAATTTCCTATGAAAAAGTAGACCTTTTTTAAAATTAAGATATTTTTAATTTTTATTTTTATTTATTTAAATATGACAAAATAAATTGAATTGCTTTCTCGGAAAGTATTTTAAAACACCATTAGAAATTTAGAAAAAAACATTTTTTAACTCCCTAACATATAACTTAAGTTTCACAAATTTTACGGAAAGAAGATCTTATTAAGCTCATTGCAGAGGTAACGCCTCATAATATTCCTGCATGATCTTCGCATTCGTCCTTAATTATCTTAAGAGCCTTTAACTCCTAATACAATTCTTCTTCGTTCTTGTGGTTGTGCTCAACATAATTGCAAGTAAGCAGTTACCACCTGTTGGCACACTTACTCTTGCCTTGCAAGTTTTATTCCTGTATTTACATGTACTATTAAATACCAACTTTTTAACATTCTGAACTAAAAAAAGTCATTCTGAACCCAGTTTCAACTTCAAAAATAATTTTTATTCTTTACAACTTTCTTTGCACTGCGAAATTATCACTTCAACTGATATCACAATTTTTTTTGTGATTGGTAAATACAAGTTGTTAATATATCGGGACATAATTTACAGATTTTTCGTTTTCTTTATAAATTAAAAAATGAAATTATCACCCAAAATTTATATTGGGGACTTATTTCATATTGATTTTTTGGGGTATTATTTCATATGTAATAATCCCCCAATTAAAAAAATGAAATAATACCCCAAAAAATTAAATAACATCCCAAAAATCGTTGTTTTTGCTCTCTGTACTCATTTTTGGTAAGTTATTTCGTTTTATTTTTGGGGGATTATTTCGTAGGGGGTTATTTCATGCCGCCATACCGCCCATGCAATCCAAATGCAATACATTTTTGTCCAAAAATTATAAGGAGTGGTCGTAAGCATTGAAATTAGGCACCGAAAATTATATGGACTAAATTAAGAAACAAATGAAATTTTATCAAAATCGTCCACGCCCACTGCCCATACAATCCAAATAGATTTTTTCGCATAAAATTGTTTATATCCAAGCAAAAGTCTAGAAATGTGGTACAAACATTTATTGAATCAAAAAAGGAACGCATGCCGAGTTTCAATAAAATCGGTCACGACCACCGACCACGAAACCCATACATACAGTGAGCGTCAAAAGTGAGTATACACCAAAAAATATTAGATTTTTTTAAGATAATGAAAATCCTATAATTTATTAATCGATTAAAATTTTAATGTTTCAGTTTGTTGGACATTGAGTTGAACAATAGATTGGGTTGTGAAAAAAAAAAGATTTAAGTCGGACTATTATTATTTTCATGATCCTAAAAAAATCAAAAAATTCGCGGTTGTTTACTCACTTTTGAGGCTGTGTGTAGATAAGAATTTTTTTGATATTTCGTTTATTATTCGACAAAAAATGTTAAGTTTTCATCCTTCTGTGCACCATGCACTGCACTTAAAACATAAATTACACTAGTCTCAACTTTCAGCAGAAACATTTTATTTTTCGATGTTGTCGACTAAACTAAATTGTCTGATTTTCTATACCAAACTTTTTAGGGCCATGTTAAAGAGTCTATATGAATTTCATTATACACGGTGGCATTTTAGTAAAACTCTTTTATTTTTTTCCAAGTTCCGCATTGTCTTTTCTATTCCCATGTTAAAATAATAAAAACATTTATTTTTGAAATGACATACTTACGATAGTGAATGCTACACACTTTAAAAATCAAAATAAATTCCTTAGTATGATTATTATATGCAGTAACTATGTTTTTAGTTGAAGGCACTAAATTTTGATTTGAAATACCATTTTCTCGGAGCACTGATAACAAACGACGATTTAGGTACAAGAACGCGACTTTAGACCATAAACCAAATCAAACGAACATTCATCGATATTTGTTTGGACTCTTTAAATTTTTTGTTGATAGAAAGATTTCCTTTGCTGTGTTCCAATGCCCAAAATTACTTTCCGTCATATAAAAAGCCAAAATTAGATCCACATATTTGGGCTATTCACACGGTCTGCTATGAGTCATATTATCATAATGTCCTAAAATATTATAAAAAAAAGTATTATTTGATGACAAAACAATGAACATAGTTCAAATAGTCTTATTATGTAGTCTAGAACTTTTTTGTTTGAAAGACAACAAACATTTTTTTGAACTGTTATAATATATTAGGACATTATGACAATATGACCGTGTAGACCGTAGTATACGTGCGAATACCCCAATTATGTTTACAGGTTGCAAATTTTATTAAAAATTTCCAGTTTTTGGTTAAATTTGCAATATTTTCCAAAAAATGTAAAAAACTCGAATTTCGAGAAAGTTGCTTAAACACGATTTTGTAGATATTTGTTTATTTGAGTTGCTTGCTAATTTACGATAATTTTAAATTTATATTTCTTTGTTAACCCTTTGGAATCTGGGGGTACATCATGTGTTTACGTCAGCAAAGTTTGAAAAAGTCTTATAAAATGTAGCATGTTCTGTTTGGTTTATATCATTGTCTAAACTGTACCAATAAACACTTTTTGATTTAATCGAATATCGAATATTTTTGGCATCATAACTTTCCTTATACTGTAACTTAAATCTCATGCTGGCTTTATATCTAAATTTATCCATAAATAAATTATGTGAATTGTATATGTACATGTAAGTTATTTGGATTTCTCCTTTTTGCACAACCTTCTCAATGGTATAATTATTCATGGCAATAAATTGCAATTTCAATTCATGTTATTTAACATTTGTCCGTGTGACCCTTTGTGAATTGTTACTGTTCGAAAACTTTGCTTGAAAAAAAATGAAAATGTTTTGACATTTGGCAAAAAATTAAATATTTATTTATTAAAAAATATATACATACATTAGGGTGGACCCAGAAAAAAATCTTAACGAACTTAGAATTTTATAAAAAATATATGTTAAATACAAGTCTACAATAAAAATTTTACTTGCTCGAAAATGTTTTCATTTGCCCTTAATATGATACTAGAATTGTGTATAGCTCTTTTAGTGATGCATAAAATGGAAATTTCCTTTCAACCAGCTTCCAAACGTAAGCTAAAATAAATATGTTGGGAAATTATATAAAGAGTGAATCAAAAAAAAAAAAATTTATACACACTATTCCAGCCAAAACTTGTCATTTTTTTTTTTTTTTTTTTTTTAACGTTTATTTATTTATCGAATCTGCCTTACTTAGGCCTGACAATAAGTAATAAAATCTTATAACTAAAATTAAAACTAAATGCTCTCTGACGGGAGCGTTGATGTTCATAAGGGCCACATCTTAGCGGGGTGGTAGATCGGCTCTACGAAGCCTTGATCTTGTTTGGGTCTGTGTGAGATGTCTTGCAAGCGGGTTCCACAATTTCATGATGTATTTCTCACGGACATTCTTGAATTCGTCTTTAACTAACGGTACTTGTAGGTCTCTATGGATGTTCTCATTTCTTATGTACCAAGGTGCACCTGTCATTATCCTAAGAATTCTCGATTGGGCCCTCTGTATAAGTTCAATACTGGAATTACTGGCCGTTCCCCACAATTGGATTCAATATGTCCAGATTGGTTTTAAAACACATTTATACAGGATGACTTTATAGTCAAGGCTTAATTTTGATTGGTGATTGAGTAACCAGTGAAGGCTAGAGGCTCTTAACTTCATGTGAAGTCTCTTGGCTTCTATATGACGACGCCAAGTAAGTCGTCTATCCAAGTGAATACCAAGGAATGTAACAGTATCTGTCTGTGGAATGTTTATGTTATTTAGTGTGATAGGTGGACAATCACCCCTTCTGAGAGTAAATGTGATGTGTTTACTTTTGAGTTCATTTACTCGTATTCTCCAGTTATTCAACCATATCTCCACGAGTCTCAGATAATTTGCCAATTTCGTAGAAGCTACCTGCGGATCTGCATGTGAGCTAAGTATTGCCGTATCATCAGCGAAAGTTGATATGGTAAGTCTATCACACACAGGCAAGTCAGAAGTATATATCAAATAAAGTGTTGGTCCGAGAACACTTCCCTGTGGAACACCAGCTTTAATTTCATAATTTCCTGTTACATAATCGCAATATTTCACTCTAAAAACTCGGTCTGATATGTATGACTCCAGCAATCGATGCGTACTTGGTGTCAGTAGACACTTAATTTTGTGAATTAACCCCTTATGCCACACCTTGTCGAAGGCCTGGGCGATGTCCAAAAAGATAGCACAGCAGTATTTTTTATTTTCAAAAGATTTTCTGATCTCTCCAGTCAATCGATTAACTTGTTCAATGGTTCCATGTTGTTCACGAAAACCAAATTGATGAACTGGGATAATGTTTTGGTTACTTAAGTATGGAATAATTTTACATTGCAATACTTTCTCAAATAACTTTGATATGCATGGCAGTAGACTTATAGGTCTGTATGAAGACGGCATTGTTAAATCTTTTCCTGGTTTAGGTATCATTATGATCTGAGCAATTTTCCAATTAGTTGGGAAAACGCCTAGTCTAATGATCGCAGAAAACAATACAGATAGCACGATTATAGCTATATTCGGTAGGTTTTTAATCATGGATGGCGTAATTTTGTCATATCCTGGAGATTTTTTTGTATTTGTGTTATTTTTGATAACTTTTCGAACGTCCTCGGGACTTACTCTGATATGATCATCCGCTGTCTCGTGAACAGGAGGATTTTCCAGTACAAAATCATTGTTGGGTGGATTTGGCTTAAATACATTACGTAGGTGCTCGGCAAAAATTAATGCTTTGTCCTTATCATTTCTTGCCCAATTAATGTCAGATTTTCTCAACGGAGTTTTTCCCTCTACCGGTGGTTTGATGTTACGTGTGGCTTTCCAAAGAGAAAAGTTCGTATGTTTAGTATTCGTCAAACTCTCAATGTATCTTTCGTTTCTGCGATCCTCTTCTAAACAAAGGGCTCTCTTCAGTCTTCTAGTAGCGATGGACAGCCTCTGCTTTGCAGCAGGTGATCTATTTTGTTGCCATTCTCTTCTAAGCTTTCTCTTTTCGAGAAGCAATCGTTCAATATCTGAATTGGAAATATGCATTTTTGGCTTTCTAGAGATCTCGATCCTTGAATGATCCAGAGCCGAAATAATTAATGACGTGAAGTCATTGACGCATTCGTTTATCTCTCCCTCACACTGTATATTTGGATTTGTGTGGATATGGCTACTGATAAACTTTTTGTATTTAAGCCAATTTGTTTTGTAAAACGGAATATTTTCAGGAGATTTTGGTATATTTTTCCCATAATAGGTGACTATTACGGGTGAACGGTCGGAAGATAAATCAAAAGATATTTCCGTAGATATTGAATTTCGATCTACATTTCTGGATATGGCAAAGTCTATAAGGTCAGGAATTTTCCTAGGATCAGTAGGCCAGTATGTTGGTTGGCCAGGGGATATGACATCCAGGCAATTCCTACTGTCAACTAGGGCTTTGTACAGCTGTCTTCCTCTAGGGTTAATTAGCCGTGAACCCCAGTATGTGTGTTTCGCATTGTAATCACCACATGCCAGGAAACGATCTCCTAGAGTTTCAAAGAATTCTTCAAATTTGTCCTTAGTCATCGAAAATCGTGGAGGGCAATATATGGAACTCACTGTAAGATTTCCAAATGAACATTCCAGTCGTATGGAAGTTGCTTGCATATATTCTTTTGAAAATTCATCTAGGGCATAATGTTTTAAACGGCTTTTAATCAAGATACCAGTACCACCATGAGCTTTTCCGTCGGGATGATTTGTGTTATGGAATGAAAATCCTGGAATATTAAAGTTGTATCTATTTGTAAGGTGTGTCTCAGAAATTAACATCACATCGACGTCTTTACTTATCATAAAATTATAAACCTCAGATTTATGTTGGCTGATGAAACTTATGTATTGGCAGACTTTTTAAAACTTCCGAGTCAAGATTTTTAAGTATATGGCGGATGGACGAGATAATGTTGAAAAATAATATGCCAATATTTTAATGTTTAATGAATTTGTGCAATATTTGAATATATTTACGTATTTTTGAGAAGAAAACTTTAGTTTTATTTTAAAATGTCGATAGCTTTTTTTGGCTCCACGCAAACGGAGCCATTCTAATATACACACATATAAGTACTATATGTTTGTGTATACAATATTTTGTTTAAAATTCCATTTGAGTGTAAATAACATATGATGAAGCAAACACGAAACCTGGTGACAAACCCTAGGGTATAAACTTTTTTCGCAATTTTAGTTAAAACTTTCGCATATAAATAAGCTATAAGGTAACTGAGTTTGAAATTAAATAAATGAATGTTTGTTAATGCAGTAGTTTGTTAAGAAAAGTAAGGAATAACCCCACAGCTAACCATGAGTGGTAAGTATATATGTATGTATATAAGTTTGTCACTCCATTACTAATTTCTAAATTTTTCATTCGCGACCCCATAATGTTAAATATTCTGGATGCTTATAGATAACGAAATCGATATTGCCATGTCCGTCTGTCTGTTTAATTCAACATTCCAAAGCCCCCAAATAAGTTACATACATGATTAATATATCAACATATCCGCCACAAATGGCTAAGATATAAGCAAAAAAAAACCACCTTGATTCTTTAACTATTTTTGATCTATGTTATCAGTTTAATAATATAGATATTATGGATATCTAATGATAGACATTTTTTGAGACCTTTCCAATGCACTGTGGTCCAAATCAAAATCTAGGTGGACAAAATTATTTGGCGCTCTTTTTATATAGAATTGGTGACTCCGATTCCAAAAAAAATTTTTAAAAGATCAATATAAACTTTTTTTCAAGTTAAGGTCTAGATTAGAGTGGCCCTTAATAAACGAAAGTTGGATTTTGGCCATTCTCATCCCACAGTTTGGTGAACATTAGTAAAAAAATCATCCTGAAAAATTTTTGGTAAATCGGTTGGGGTTAAGTCGTGCCGCAAGCTCTCTGAAGTTTTGAGATGCATCTATAAGGGGAAAAAATGCATTTTTTCAGTTTTTGTAAAAATTTTGCCACTAAAAAATTACTTTTGCAACTTAATTTAAAAGAATCGAAATGTGCACGTAATTTTCGTTCCAATAATACATAAAAAACCGAAATTGGTCAAAAAGTGTTAAAGTTATTAAAAATTCGCCAGGCCATTAACGTGTCTCAGGCAACTAGAACCAGAAATGTAGGAACAAAATTAACATATTTTGATAAATATTAAAATAAAAGCTCATTTTTACTTAAAATATGTACATATTTGCTTGTATGTGAACTTTTATCTTCGTAGGATACCGTTAACCTATTCGCAGATATGGCCAAAAAAATAAAAAAATGTTAACGGCAGTTTCAAAACTCCATTTTCAAATTTTTATAAATTTTGTTAAACAAATTTCAGAATTTTTTGATCATCTCATTGGGAATAAAAATGTGAAAAAGGTATGACAATACCTCCTGTAGTTTTTCCATACCTGCGATTTAAATTTTGAAATTTTCGAGAAAAACCAATTATATGGATATTTTTTGGCGATGTGCTCTATTTCATTACTGTTAGGAATTTTAAGTAAAACCTATTCAGAATATTATAGCATAAATAATTTAAAATAGACTCTGAAAACTTTATTAAAATTGGAAAACTTTAAACCTTAAATCGTGAAGGTCAAAGGTCAAATTTTTCAATATTTGGAATTTCTAATTTAAAGATAGCGGAATGTTATTTATTTTTGGGTCGCTTTTGATGAAACTTAACAAGAATAGAACACAAAGCCTAGTACTTACAAAAACAGCAGACAAATTAAAACTAACCCTATATAGCACTTTTGGTTAAAATGACACCACTAATGAAATTGCCAAGGTTTTTTATGATTTTAAAAGTTTGGGGTCATTTTAACCCCAAGTGCCATTTTAGGGTTAATTTCCATTTTTGTTCTATTATTATGAATACTAGACTTCATGTTATATTTCTCTTAAGTTTCATCAAAATCGACCCAAAAATAAATAACATTCCACTATCTTTAAATTAGAAATTCCAAATATTGAAAAATTTGACCTATGACCTTCACGATTTAAGGTTTAATAAAAGCCTATATCAATATTTATGTATCTTTTGAAATATAAATTTCTATATGGTAAAACAATTGAGATATATGTAATTTAGTAAAGCAGTAAAATATTAAAAAAAATTAACGAAAATATGATTCAAAATTGTTTGAACTTCTGGAGCTTCTGTCGAGAAAACGAAATATCCAATTGTAAAACCCATTTGTATTGGAGGAGAGCAGATTGTCAGCTTCCTAAAAAACTTCGTTTTTCCAAATTCTGAAGATACCCATTTTTATAATAAAATATTTTTAACCTTATGTTTTTACACCGAATAATTTTTCTATTCATATTTTGTTTCATTAATAAAATTTTTTTAAACAAACATTTTTACATAAAAATATTTTCAATCTTAAGTATACATTGGTGAATTGTATATATTGAGTGTACGATTAAAAAATGCAAGATTTACAATAGATGGCTTATCTTTCGAACGAGATTTTTGTATTTAATATCTTGTATGTTATTTTGAAGGGTACACATCTGTTATTTATTTTCATTTAGTTATTGAACATTATAGTGTAAAAAGCAAGGTTTTTTTTTGCTTCGAAAATTTCGAATTTTGTGCCAATACAGCGTTATATGAGGGAAGTTTTGGTTTATTTCTTTAATTTGAAAAAAAGTGCCGCTGAAGCACACCGATTACTCACCAAAGCTTATGGTGAATGTGTTCCATCGGTTTCAATGTGCGAAAGCTGGTTTGTTCGGATTAGAAGGACAAAGATCGCTTAGGCCAGCAAAAAAAGTTTGAAGACCAAACTCAACAAGATCTTGCAAAATCATTGGGAGCTACTCAAGCAGCAATTTCAAAAGTTTTACGAGCTGCAGGCTTCATCCAAAATCAGGGAATTGAATCATTACTTGGGATGAAAAATGGAACCATTAAAAATACCAGCAGAATCGACCCCAAAGCCAAATATCCATGACGCTAAGGTAATTCTATGTATTTGGTTGGAGCAAAAGGGAGCTATATATTATGAGCTACAGCCAGACATGAAACCGTAATATTCCATCATGATAACGCTCGGCCACATGTTGCAATACTTGCTAAAAAGTATATAGAATGAAGTGATTGTGAAGTTTTGCCTCACCCGCTATCTGGTCCGTATCGTGCCCGTCCGGCTACTAATTGTTTCGGACGGTCTCTCTGAAATACGCTTCACTATGGGACAGAGTATTCAATATTGGCTTGATTCGTTCTTGATTCAAAAGATGAGCAGTTCTTTTGGCTTAGATTCCACATGTTTCCAGGTTAGATGAGAAAAGATCTTAGCTAACAATGGCCAATACTTTGAATAAATTTACATTTTACAAATGTTTCAAAATAAAAGCTAAAAATTAATAAATGTCACGCATTTTTAAGTCATACACCCAATAAGATTCGGCACAGTCAAATATTTTTTAATTATTGTTTATTAAAACTTAATGCATTGTACTCACAAAACATTCGCAAGAATTTTTTTATCTCACCCAATCATCCCAATTTCATCAGTTCTCAAAAAAAAAAAACATTCCATTATAATACAGCACTTGTAATTTCAAGTACAGTCATAATTTATCGTTTCAAATCAATTGTATTAACAATTTAATTAAGATGACACAGCTCACTTGTATAGAAGTGCAATAAAACAAGTAAAATAACAGTAATAAATGTTTTTATTTATTGCTGTTTTTTACAAAAAAACTACAAAACCTGAAAAACAATCGAAACAGCTGTTGAAAATAAACAAAAACTGTACCAAGCTCAACACAAAAATGTAGCAATTTAAATGAAAAATGCTGCAACAAAAAAGCGTTTAATTTGCTCAGGAGAGCAAAAAAAGTATAACATTTGAACTTGTTCACAATTCAATGAAAAACTGCAGATACTTGTTATTGCAGTAGAAAAAAATTAGCAAAAATAGTAAAAAAAAAAATGGAATACAATTGTTAGTTTGTGTTTTGTGCACACGTTCATATTAAAATGGAATTGTACAATAGTGAGATGATGTTGAGTTTTCATTGTGCATTATTTTCATATAAAATTTATAATTACAAGAGAACAATACGTGAGTGCAAATAAATATAACAAGTTCAAATGTAAATAAAGAATTTTAAATGATTAATAGTGATCTAGTTATGCCCTACACTAAGATTTGAAATTTTTTCTGCAATAGTTTTTAATTTACAATACATCAAAATATTTGTTGTAAACTCCTCGAAATTCTTACAAAATATTAAAACAATCTATCTATTGTACACTAGGGTGGCTCTTATGTTGCAATTTTTAAAGGTCTAAAATTTTTTTCCATCCTCCAAAAACCGGATGCCGAATATTGAACAAAATACTAGATCAAGAGATTTTAATATATATTATATATTGAATAAAAATATCGTTCTTAAGTAAAAATTTATTAGAAAAAAATATGATATCCAATTTTTGGCAGATTTTTTCCAATTGTATGAACTAATTTTAAAACATAATACAAAAACATGAATTTCGTTATATCCTTCTTCCAAGGACATTATTCCTACTAATTATTCTCTTTCTGTTAAAAATATTTTCTTGAGTAATGCATTAGAATAAAAAACTTTCAAGGATTAATATATGACTAAGTTTATACAAATTTTAAATACTAATTAGCTAGAGAACCTCCCCAATCGACCCATTCTGAATTTTACATACGTTAGCTAATAGTTAAGTAAAATCTTAGGAAAATCGAAGCTGTTATTTATTTCCAATTAGTTATTGAACATTATAGTTTAACCAACAAAGTTTTTTTGCTTTAAAAATGTCGAATTTTGTACCAACAAAACGTCAAATGCGGGAAGTTTTGCTTGACTTCTTCAATTTGAAATAAAGTGCAGCTGAAGCACACAGATTGCTCCCCAAAACTTATAGTGAATGTTTTCCATCGGTTTCAACGTGGGAGAGATGATTTGTGCAGTTCAGAAGTGGTGATTTTGACAGGGAAGACAAAGATCGCCCAAGCCAGATAAAAAAGTTTGAAGGCAAAGAATTGTAGGCAATACTCCATGAACGTTGTAGTAAAACTTAACCAGAGCTTGCAACATTATTGAAAGCTACTTTCAAAACATCTGCCAGCAGCAGGAATATCTTATATTAATGAAGCCAAAAGACCTTGAAAGAAGATTTTGCCGAAATGATGCTTGAACGCTATAAAAGAAAATAATTTTTGAACCTAATCATTGCTAGCGATGAAAAATGCCGACTAGACACCAAACTAAAATATCCATACCTCTTATATAATTCTCTTTATTTGGTGGCAGCAAAATGGACCGATCTATCATGAGCTGCTGAAATCTGACTGGACCATCACAGGAAATCTGTACCGAATGCAACTTATACATTTGAAGTGAGGACTGGCCGAAAAACGCCCAGAATATGCGGCCAGACATGAAACCGTAATATTTCGGTGGCATGTCACAGTGACCATTGACATAATGTCCATGTGTAATGTGTCGTAAAGTCCATGGACATAATGACACTTTAATTTAAAAAATAATTTAACTATTTATGTTGTAAATTTAAAGTAGTAATAAGACGATAGCTACGATTTTTAGTTATTATCTGAATTTTGTGGAAAAGTAAAATTGTTAAAGAAGTATAAATGGATAATGTAAAATATAAATATGAATTTAGGAATGAATTTGACAAAAAAAGAAAGTTCAATAAAAAATTTCAATCCAAAAAAAATAGTTTTTAATCATTTATTTACAAGAAAGACTTATTTAGCGAAGTCGCCTGCAGCGTAATATGGAGGAGAAAGTCCCTAAGACTGGCCAGAGGCCGCCATGCAGAAAATCTTTATTTGCAGAGACAAGTTATTTTTTTCACTCAGTAGCATGGTGATCAACTATTTGGTTTCGCAGAAAAAGGTTTTTATTATTGGCGGCCTGCGGCCTCTCTTAGGGGCTTTCTCCTCCAAGGAACGCGGCATGTGGCTTCGATACATGAAGCATTCTAATATATGAAAATGGAAACTGTTACTGGGATCTTGAGTTTATCAAAAAAAATATATGGACATTATGACACTTTCAAAAGTGTCATAATATCCATAAGCAAAGTGACATATTGTCCATGGACATTATGACACTGCCGAAATGACTAATGTCCATGGACATAATGTCACTTAATGGGGTGTCATAATGTCCATGGACTTTATTTCAATGGACACTGTGACATGCCACCAATATTTCATCATGACAACGCTCGACCACATTTTGGAAAACCTCTTAAATGTTATTTAGAATGAAGTAGTTGGGAAGTTTTGCTTTACTCGCTATATAGTCCAGAGCGATACGCTTTACTTTGGTACAGAGTATTCGATATTTGCTTGATTCGTTCTTGGCCTCAAAAGATGAGCATTTCTTTTGGCTCTAAAACCAACACTATGAATAAATTTATTTTGTACAAACATTTGAAAAAATCCCGCATTTTTAATTCATACAAAATATAAAATCCTTGTGACATCGATGAGCTAAATTAACCCCATAACTTTTTAACGGGTTCTGATAGAAAGGAAATATTGGAACCGTTTTGCTAAGCTTAAAATACATTTTCATCGTGCAGGATTAAAAAAAAATAAAACAAACAATTTTTTGCTGCAGAATCGACTGGTGAATTAGCTCAAAATCTGCGTCTTTAGGTACGTTGAACCTCCACAAGGACTGAAAATTTTCCAAAAAAAAGGACGACATTATTTTTATTTACGCAAAAACTTAAAAAAAAATGTTGATACCCGTAAATAAAATTTTTGAAATTAAATCTATATATATATAAATTATTTTACAATAAGAGAAAAATCTATTACGTACGGTATGTCACGTACGATATTATATTTTATTTATTATAAAATCATCCAAAGATTGTATTTATGTAAATATGACGGATTATAAAGGAAAATTATTTGGTTTAGTGTAAGAAATTAAAAGAAAACATAACGTCTCTCACAATTCGCAAATTTTCGCATATTTCTACATGTACCTCAAAATTACTTCTGTTTTATGTCTCGTACTATACATCCTTATTTCACTAGATATTTTGTACAACACTGTTTCGAAAGTACTTATTATTTTTTTTAAATATAGTACCCTCTGAATGGAACATAAAGACCTAATTATTTTTCCGATACTCTTATTCCTCTCTATAGGTGTACAATTGACCCAAAGGAGATACAAGGTTAATTTCTCCAAAAAAATTGTAATGTAATATTCATTAGTATAAATAAATCTACATATTTCTAGAAAACAATGCAGAGAGTTAACGAGTTTCACCTATTTATTTCATATAAATAGTAAAATTTTGCATATATCTGAACTTTGACCCCGATGCGCACCCAGAAATCGTTGTCCGATTTGGCTCAAATTTTCAGCTCTTAACTTTTAGGCCTAGTGTCACAATATTCCACCCGGAACTCTTTGAAATCTAAAAAAAAAAAATCGGCTGTCACTCTAGTGTACAAATGTCACGTACGATGACATGGAATTACCCATATACATTATTTTCATTTATTTATATTTAAAGTTTCAATTATGAAAACTAAGTACTTTTATGGCAACAGTCACCATCCCATTACATTGCTTTGCCATTTTCATTACAACATGATTGCAGCAGATGTGTAGGGTATGAATGCAAACTTATAAGTAAATGTATGTACGGATACCAATTACAAACCACAAGTGGCAAGTTGTTGATAAGCATTAACATTTACAATTATGTACAAACATACCTTTGCACTACTTTTACATGTAATAAAAATGTGTGTATATTTTTATTTTGCACTCAAATGAAAACACAATAGTGTGTTTTTTTTTCTTTCTTAAATGTACTTCATTTTAATGCACATTATCAACTAAATGAAATGCATTACGGAAGCAATGAATGAAACAATTATTGAAATGATTATTTGACTGACCACAACTAACTGCTGAATAACACTTACTGCTGCACGATTGTATGCATTTTTAATTTTTCTGCATATGTCCAACTGAATGTGTGTATTTATCTATTTATATACAAACATACATACATACATATGTATATAAATGTACATAAATATATAAATTATATATTTATTTATAATTGTGCAGCAGGTTAATGATAATGACTTATTTAGTGGCTTTTGTTATCTTCCTTTTAACAAAAAACAAACAAACAGAAACAACAATAACAATAATTATAATAAAAATTATTGTGTGCTTTTTTAATAATAGCAAATTTATTTCAATTTGTTTGCTATAATTAAAAAAAACTTGGTATAAAAAACTATAGACATTTTTTATTATTCAAAGTATCTGCTATAAATCAATAACTGTTTTTGAGGAAAACAAAGCAGATTGTGCAAAAACTGTGCAAAACAATTGGATTTCTATAATAAATTAATTTGTAATAGCTAATTTGCATAAGAGATAAAAATTCATTTTACTGGGAACCAAGATTGATGCAATTTTAAAAAAATTTTCTTACTTGTCTCTAGGTTAATATCAGTGATATTCGAATAGATTTTATTCCTTCTACATACCTGCAATGAAAAGAAAAAAATAAAATTTAAATATCTTTATAGAATAGAATTTAATTATAATGTAAACAACAAAGTGTTTTATTATTCGAAAATGTCGAATTTTGTACTATCAAAGCGTCATATGTGGGAAGTTGTGATTTACTTATTTGATTTGAAAAGAAACTCCGCAGAAGAACACCGATTGCTGACCAAAGCTTATGGTGAATGTGTTCCATCGGACTAAAAGTGCCAGAGATCATTTGTGGGGTTCGCAAGTGGTGATTTTGACACGGAATACAAAGATCGCCCAGGCCAGTTAAACATGAAGATTGTTGTAAAATGCATCAAGAGCTTGCAAAATTATTGAGAGCTACTCATGCAGTAATTTAAAACCGATCCTGTGAGCAGCAGAATTCATCCAAAAGCAGGGAAATTGAGTACCATACAAATTACATGAAAACTGGATACATCACAATAAACCCAAGCGTAGGATATCGTACATGAAGCCCGGCAATCAGCATAATCGTCACAAACGCCAACATAGAGGTAAGGTATTTATCTGTATTTGGTGATCTATGTATTATTAGCTGCTGAAATCTAGACAGACCATTACAGGGAACCTGTTCCGAATGCAACTGATTTGTTTGAATCGCACATTGTCTAAAAATTACACATAATTCGTGGCCAGACAAGAAACCGTAATATTCCATCATGACAAAGCTCGGCCACATGTTACAATGCCTGTTAAAAAGTATTTAGAATAAAGTGGTTGGGAAGTTTTATCTCACCCGCTTTATAGTTTCCACCGTGCCCACTACGACAACTCTTTGTTTCAATCATATATATAATCGCGACAATCATTTGAATCTTAACTTTCCAATATTATGGTAACCACAATTACTGTGACTATAATATTGTTAAAAACCTTGTCAAAATCTTGAAATGGTTACAGTAAACATGTTCAGCTATATTTTGCCTCTGTTGGACTTTTATAATAAGAATAACGTGTGAAATATTTCAATGTATTATCGAGAATATTTAAGGAAAATTGTAAACAAATTTTGAAATACATATATATATATATCAACTTTTTTGGAGTTTGTCTCACATTTTGATTTCTGATCAACGAAGAATATTTTGTTATTGTTCACATATTTATAACACTTTTATGATTTTGAATGTTCCCAAGGACTAAAATTTTTCACCGTAAAAAAATTCGAAAGGAAAGAAAGCCAGTAGCTATGCGATTAGAGTAAATTTGGCATACATTTTAAATTTACATAAAAAATAGGTCTACTTCGGAAGCCTCTTGACCACGCAGTTATACAAATATTGATATTATTTTTCTTTTATAGTAGTTCCCAAAATGTTACCGTTGAGAAAAATATAAACGCATTATTTTGTTTTTATTTTCTGTATAACTTATGATTAATGTAATTACTTTTTTCGAAGAAAAAATCGCGAAAAAAATACTTTTTAACATTTTTTTTAATTAAAGTGCACATAACTTTAGACTTGCTATCGATTTTGAAATGAATCTTTTCTTATAATACTAATAAATTTGCTGTTAATTAAAAATATGGTGAGAGATTTGGATCCGATATTTGCAAAAATACAGACCAAGGTAAGTAAAAAACATAAAATTTTAATTTTCAATGGAGAATATCACGTAAAATATAAAAGATAAAATCAGTTATACCAATGTTTTTTATCGCTCTCTTATTGTAGATTCTACATATATACAAATCTTTCAAATCTGATCAAAATAACTTTTTAATGGTTAGTGATAGAAAGGAAATATTGGTGCCGTTTTGCTAAGCTTAAAATGCCTTTTCATCGTGCATGTTTAAAAAAACTAAAATTATTTTTTTATTTTTTTATGAGATTCAAAAAACATCAATTGTATTAGTTTTAGATGCAGAATCCATTGGTGAAATCAGATTTGAAATATATTCAACCCTTTTTGCTCTACAGATAAATGTGCTCAAAATCCGCATCTTTAGGTGCGTTGAACCACCACAAGGAGTGAAGATTTTCCAAAAAAAAAGGACGACATTATTTTTATTTACGCAAAAACCTTCAGAAAAATGATGATACCAGAAAAACAAATGTAATGACCTGGTGACAAACGAACTCTAATGTATATAGCCCATTATAAATTTATATCAAAAAATTCATAAAATTTTATTTTCATTTAAAAATACCAGAAAAAGGGCTTATTAGTCACCAAAACTGTGATTATATGTCACATACCAAATAAGTAATAAAAATGTTTTTTGTGAAACACACTAAACAAACGATGTATTGAATAGATACAAACAATGTGCTGGATAAAATTTTATTTTCATTCAAAAATCCCAAAAAAAGGACTTATTAGTCACTAGGGTATTCAATTAATCGGGTTTTTGGATTAATCGGTTAATCGAGCAAATAATTAATCGGGGTTTAGATTTATTCGGTTAATAATCGGTTAATTTTAAATTATTCGATTAACCGAATAATTTGTATTTTAATTTTATATTGAAGGGAAAATCAACAATTCAATAAAACAATAAATAGGATTTCTTCTGAAATAATCTTTTAAAAAAAGAATATAAGTTAAATGCTTTCTTTTTAAACGATTTTTTACTCTCTCACTGATTGTAGAAATCGAAAGTAAGGCATGATAAAGAATATCCAATTGCTCAGTTATATTTTTAGTTTTCTCTAAGCATATAAAATCCTCCATCATACCATTGGAGTTATTTTGTGATTTTTTTTTAGATTTTTAATACTTTATTAGTTACGTCAAGTTCTGACAAAAGACTCGTTTCAGTAATGTCTTCAGTTTCATCCTCGGACTCATTAGGACAAAGTTCATCATAGAAATATTCTACAAAAAAGGTTAATCGACACAAATTAATCGGTTAATTTGTTATTTGAAAATCGTCAATTTTAAATTATTCGAACAGTTAACCGACCAAAATTAATCGGTTAACCGATTAACGGTTAATCGATTGAATAATTATTTTATAATTGAATCAAGTATTCATGTGTTCAAAAACAAAATTTTCTGATATTTTCTATTGAATTTTGAATTTGATAATTTTGACAATTGAATACACAATTTTCGTTATTGGTTGAACTTTAAATACAAAAATTATTGAATAGATAATTTTCGTAATTGAAAACACATTTTTGTTATTTTTTGTGTTTTCAATTAAGAAAATTGTCTATTCAATAATTTTTGTATTTAAAGTTCAACCAATAACGAAAATTGTGTATTCAATTGTCAAAATTATCAAATTCAAAATTCAATAGAAAATATCAGAAAATTTTGCTTTTGAACACATGAATACTTGATTTAATTATGAAATAATTGTAACCAGTTCAATATGGTATAAATGTTTGAATTGAAATATAATTTTTTCTGTGTACTAACAAAAATGAAATATATAAGGGTCATAGTCCGTCTGTATTTCTGATGAAAATACAATAGGGCCCAAATGAACGGTGCTAACTGGTTTAAATTTTCCACAAATACTCTGTGTTGATAAGGTTTGTTTGGTATTGAAATTATGCATTATATAAACTAACATTGCATAATTGACCATATAACCCCTATTTCAGAAAAATATTTTATTGTCAATTAATCACTCTATCAAGCTATGTACAGTTCGAACCATAACTGATTCAAGTCGCATAGAAGGCAAAAGCTGCATATTACTGGTGGGTATACAAGATTCGGCACAGCCGAATATAACACTCTTACTTGTTATTACTAATATTTGTAGGGAATTTTTGAGCTTTAAGAAATTATGTTTATTTTGCTGTGAAAGGTAGTAGTTCTGCATTTATAAAAAAATAATATGCATATTTTATAGTTTATGATGATTAAGTTGAGTTTTTTTTTTTAATTTTTTCAAAATTTACCTTCTACAACAAAATGAAGCTATAATATACATACATATACATTTTATATAAATAAAAGCTACACACTTAAGTCATTAGTCAACAACAAAAACGGTAGAAAAATTTTTGCAAAAATCTAATTAAGTTAAGTACAATAATTTAGTAAAATGTTCACATAATACTATAATAGATAGTGGTCGTTTAGGGATAAATATGCGTTTCCACTTAGTATTTGTAAGGGGAACAAAAATTATAGCTTTGTTCAACACAATATCGTAATATTACATCAACAACCAGTAATGACACTAAAAGTACCACAGCCACCTTTATCAGAAGCAACAAATATCTACGGCTGGTCTCAAATGATGACATCGAAATATGCTAAAGAACAAACAAAAAAAAAATTACACCTTATTTAACAACAAAAATTCTGATAATTATGTTGGAAAGGCCTGATTTGAGGACATGAAAAAAGTAGCTCTGACAAAAAGAAAAACAGCAAACAAATGGTTTGACAAAAAATTAGACGACAACAACAAAATACACATTAACTAAATGGTAAAGAAAACATTTTGCCGTCTTAACATCACTCCCTGTCACTAACACTCACACTCCTACAATTATTCCTTTATCTAAATTTGAAAATTTTCCACAAAAGAAATAAATATAAGCAGAGCAAACAAGACAGGCATTTTCTTGTCAAACTGCTGTCATGGTGGCTTGTAGGATCTTAAAAAAAATAAAAACTACAACAAACCAAAAAGGAGCGAGCAAAAACTGACAATAACAACATTGAAACGTTTAAGTATTTCAAAATATATATGTATGTATGTCTGTCAGTATTTATGGATGTGTGCAGTAAACCAAACCCGGCTGGCTTCATTTCATTTAACTTTAAGGTTAAATAAATACAACAGCTTCTGTACTTGTTTAGGAACTACACATAAATATACACATACATTTACACACATATTCTTATATATAAATTACCTATACTCTGACATATGTACAACAACAAACTGAATACCCTACATTTTACCTTCATACTATTACTTAAGCAAATACAAACACACTAGGGTGGCCCTTGTTTAGCACTTTTTGGATTTTGGATGCTCCCAAGGTCTAGATTTATTATACGTTACCTAAAATCCTAATGCTGAACATTTGAGCGACTTAAAAATGCGAAATTTTTTAAAATGTTTAGCTTTTATTTTGAAACATTTATGGTGGGGCAAAACTTCTCAACCACTTCATTCTAAATACTTTTTAACAGGTATTGCATAATGTGACCGAGGAATAAAAGTAAGCATACATACAAACATTCACTTTTATATATAAAGATAATACTGTGGACGTACGATTACTATTTATCTTTTTTAAATAATAAAGAAAATAGGTCGATTTGTTGACAAGTTTTCTATAAAAAACTTTCTTTAAGAAATTTTCTATAGCCATGAAATTTAATGGCCAGTTTTTTTCGCATATTTTTTCCGTTGGATTCCATTTTTGACAATATTTTTTATATAAGTAGCACTCATTTGTAAAACTTTTCTATAGAGTACTTTTTACAAAATATTCAAATACAAAAGATAAATACATAAAGATACTTTTTATACCCTTCACCTATATACATAAGTTTGTCATTCCGTTATCCTTATAGATAGCGGATTAAGCCATGTCCGTTTGTCTGTTGAAATCAATTTTCTGATGACCCCGAATATCTTCGGGATCCAAATCTTCAATAATTCTGTCTGACATGCTTTCGAGAAGGTTGCTATTTAAAATCAGCAAAATCTGTCCACAAATGGCTAAGATGTGAGGAAAAAACAAGGACAACCACGATTTTTGACCTATTTTTTACCTATATCTGGATTACTAAGACATTAACATAGACAATATGGATATCTAATGATAGATATTTCGAAGACATTTGCAACGACGTATATAAGACCATAGTAAGTTGGACCTACAATGGGTCAAAATAGGAAAAAAAATTTTGAACCCGAATTTTTTTTTTCACCAAAAAAAAAATTGAAAAAACAAAAAAAAAATTTTAAATTTAAAAAAAAAATATTTAAAATTTAAAAAAAAAATGTTTAAAACATTTAAAATAACAAATAGAAAATTTTTTTTTCCAAAAAATTAAAAAAACAACTTTGAAAAAGAAAATAAATTTTGTTTACCTAAAAATATTTAAAATTTTTATTTTGAAGTATAATTTGGTGAAGGGTATATAAGATTCGGCACAGTCGAATATAGCACTCTTACTTTTTTTGACATGTATTAAGTATATAAAAAAATTCGAATAATCATCAGTAGCTATTGACAGTCATTTTGGTGTTTATAATTCAAATAACCATGAAAAGCTACACGATTGAGCAGAGTAACGGATAAGACTTTATTATCAGAAATAGTATCATCATCATCATATTTATCTATATCATCTTCATCAACAAAGCGCATTTTTGGATGAATTAATATGTTAAACAGCAAAATGTTTGAATGAAGGAGGATGTCAATGTTTGATGCGGAACATCAGCAGGCGTCATCCGAGCTTTTTCAAAAACGATCTCCATCAATGGCGAACGCTACATGTGAATTATAACAAATTACTTTTGGCCCGAAATCAACTGTGCAAAACAACAGCCACCCTAATTTACACCCACACAAACATATACATTTGTTGTTTTCTTATGGAAGATAACAAAAAAAAAACAACAACTAAACACAAAATGGAAAGAGTTAGAGAGTGTTGAAAACAACAAGAGCCTGTGCCAGACACGACATTGTACGCCGAATGTATTCTCCAATCAAGCAACAAAACAAAAACATTAAAACCATTGTAACAAACTGTTAAGACCCAGCGGAAGCCAACACAAAATCCCACCAGCTTATAACAATGGTAGCTGATGTTGCTGCTACCGCTACTGATGATGAGATGATGGATTTTCAATGCCTAAAGAAAAACAGAGGAGCCTTAGAAATACACGAATGAATAAGTATACAACATATATTTGGTTGTATTTTTATTTATTTTTTAGTTAAATATTAAAAACGTCTGTTTCATATTAAACATAATTTCACATGATTTCCTAAATTACATGCAGTGTTTATAATTTATATCCCTTTTTGTTTATTGTGTCTTTATGTTTTGCTCGTTAACCCTTTTTGAGTTCATTTACTAATGCCAGCCCCTTTTATGGAGGGTTTATGAAAAATAAGTTTCTGGAAATTTGGTTTTAAGTATGAAATAATTAAAATTTTAAAAAAAATAATGATAATATTAAGGCATGTATTTAGGAAAAATACTATTGTATAAATTTTATTATTGAGCTTTGCATAAAGAAATTTTAAATATATAAAACAAATTCGTTTAAACCATCACGACATACTAAATATTTCAAAGTCTTCTGGAATTGATATAATGCCTAGGTAGACTTCACGGTTGCGTATCTACCAATATAAAATTATACCCTTCAAAATAAATGGCAAGGGTATATACATATAAGTTTGTCATTCCATTTGTAATTTCTACATTTTTCATACATATTCTGGATCGTTATATAGTATAGCGAAGTCGATATAATCATGTCCGTCTGTATGTTGAAATCAACATTTCGTACCCCCAAATAACTCACAAACATGATTGATACATCGGGAATTCTCCCGGCTCGGTTAATATTTAAAATCGAGAAAATCGGAAAATTTTAATTTTTAAATTTTTTTTTAATTTGGTTAACCTAACAATATTTATAATTTGTATTTTAAAGTATAATTAGGTGAAGGGTATATAAGTTTCGGCACAGCCAAATATAGCTCTCTTACATGTTTTTTAAAACAATTTTTTTTGAGATATGTCTAATGAATGCTTCGAATGCTGTTCATCTTCAGAGTCCTGCATATTTTTGGTATAACGTAGTGTTATTTTCATAGTACAGCTTTCAATATTTCCAATATTTTTCAGTGTTTTAAAAGTTTTTAATTTTATTTCGGCAAACTTTGACCGAAAAAAATCTAAAACTCAAAATATCTAAATTCGCTAATAACTTGGAAAAGGAGCTCGATCTGTGTTCACTCATATTTCTGACCAAAAATCGATTTTTTTTATAAAAACTCAAAATATCTAAATTCTTTATTAACTTGGCCAATAAGCGTTGAATCAAGAAAATCAGCTCGATCTGTGATCACGCATTTTTCAGACCAAATTTCGATTACTTACATGTTGCAAGACTTATTTTTTTGACAACAAACTTAGGTTTTTTGTATCTCAGTAGCACTTCTATTGTATGTTTTACTCATGTCCTATATTAATAAAAATTATCATTCAATAATACGATTTTTTTTCCTTTTAAACTATTTTTACCCTTTTCAAACGGCTTCTCACAAATTCACAAATCGAACACAAGCATTTTTTAACTTGGACAGGACAACGTCTTTCGGGTCAGCTAGTTAACTATAAAAGTTTAAAATCGTATATTTATTGAACGAAGATTATTAGACAATGAACATAATATTTTTCACAAAAAATATTTTATAAATTCAAAAGTCAGAAACAATTTGATTAGAATAAAATAAAAATAACTACGTTTATTTTTATAAGGCGGAATTCTTTTGTTATCCCACAACCGTCCTCAATTGGATTCCACTCGTAATTTCGTAAATTGAGGTTTTGATAGCGGCTAACATCTCTTTCATCTTTATCTGATCTGATAGCATCTTTATCGATATCATTCTTTACGAAATGTACCTTTGTGTTTTTGTTCTTTTATCATATGTAAGCAGCTATGGTTATCTTCATATATTACAATTGGAAAGTTTTGTGGTATAACTAAAGTTAGGTTTTTTTATCTACCCCATCTGCTGCTCAATTCGAGTCTGCATATTCTATTAATATGTTTGGATTGACATTTGCAAAACTCATTCTCAAAAAATATTTTTCAGTACCCTTCAAATATTTATACTCTATTAAACTACGACCAATCTTCTTGAGTAGGACACTTTACGAGCAAGTACTTATTACCATCGAATTAATTATACACATATAATATAATATACATATAACATCATATAATGTTTTATTCCATACATGAGTAGCCTGTTTGAGTACTTAAATGCTTTTATTCAGCTAGCATACAAGCTTATTTCCTCCCTCAAAATCTGGCGGTTGTTTCATAAATATAACCTCCTTGAGGTCTCCATTAATGAAGGCAGATGTCACACAATAATGCATGGAAATGGAAATTTTCTTAATATTGTTTGTCTGACAACAGGTAAATAAACCTCATCGTAGTCATATCTGTATTTTTGAGTAAAACCGCGATCAACAAACGTGCTTTAAACCTCTGGGGAATTCCTTCAACATCACGTTTAAATTTAAATGTCCATTTACATTTCCCATACATTTGAGCCTTTTAAAGATGTATATTCTCTTTCATTCCATGAACCTATCTGTTATATTCCTTCGAATTTAGAATTTCTTTTTACGATTTGGGTTCCATTACATCATTATTTATAGAAACATTATTATAGCCAAAATGATCTGGTTGTGTATTTTTAGTACTACGAGATGATGTACGAAACTCTTAAGGATTTTGTTCGAGCAATTTTAATGTTGATTATTATCCACCGAAGAGTTTTTTATCAATTTTTATCAATAAGCGGCTTGATTCTTCATCTACAAGTGCGACATCTTCTTAGCTTTGATATGATCGTCGGAGAATATGTTTCCATTACTACCTTCTTTCGTTATTTCTTGAGATTATATTTAATAAATCAACAGAGGGATCAACTAGTAATTATGGATAGATGACTCTTGATCTATAAACTTGACATCACGATTCGATAGCCTTTCGAGAGCTCATCGTATTTATACCCTACACAGAGAAAACAGATTCGTGATCACAACCGAATTTGTCGCCAATCGAATTTTGTCGGTTGCATAGTACGTGCAATTCGATTGAGAGAATAGAATATATGGTACCAACATCATTCAATTGCTGAATAAATGATACACACAACTGCTAAAAATAATACAATTCGACTCTGAAGACTGAATTTATCAGTACTGGTACCTAATATAACAAATATTTGTATATGAAATAATCAAAGACTAATATGTATAATTTTTTTCCAATTTATTTGCAAAGTCAAAGATATTTACAGATTACAATGTATGTATGTAATATACAAAAACAATATGTGATCTTCACGCTTTTCTTGTCTACATTTATTCTGGTAAGGATTTGTAAACGGCAACTTGACTGAAGTTATTGCCGTTCTATTGATATCTCCATTTCTCCACATAAAAGGGATACAAATTCCACTGCAACAGAAAATTTATTGAGTTTTCATCTGAGTGTTGTTGAAGGACCATGGTAGGTCGTATATAGCAGAACACTTAATCCGGGAACGAATTGTATCGCAAGAACTAGTAACGTATATTTGTTGTTATGAAACCTGAAAATGTATTTAAATATGTTGTTAACACATACATATACATATAACAATTACAGAAAAGATGAATAGTATAGACTTACCCATTCATATCCACCAGATAATGTTAATTTTTTATTTTAAAATTTAGTCGAATTTATATTTTTTCTTTATTTTATTGACAAATTTTGTTAAACATACGTAAATATCAGAATAATTGTAGGCGATTGAGAACACCGAATTTGATTTCAAATCACAATCGAATTTTTCGATTACAACCAATAATATTTGGAATTTGAGCGTATACTGCTGAATTAATTCGGTTATTGTGGACGAATTAATACCATAATTTTAAGTAAAGGTATATTCGGTTATAATAACTAACTTTAGTATTGTCAGAACCTTAATTCGATTGAAATTATATTTTTAAAATACCTATCATAGAAATTCAGTTGAATTTATAGTTTTTTAATAATGATACTTAAATATCGGTTGAAGTTATTGCCCTTCTATTGATATCTCCATTTCTCCACATAAAAGGGATACAAATTCCACTGCAACAGAAAATTTATTGAGTTTTCATCTGAGTGTTGTTGAAGGACCATGGTAGGTCGTATATAGCAGAACACTTAATCCGGGAACGAATTGTATCGCAAGAACTAGTAACGTATATTTGTTGTTATGAAACCTGAAAATGTATTTAAATATGTTGTTAACACATACATATACATATAAAAATTACAGAAAAGATGAATAGTATAGACTTACCCATTCATATCCACCAGATAATGTTAATTTTTTATTTTAAAATTTAGTCGAATTTATATTTTTTCTTTATTTTATTGACAAATTTTGTTAAACATACGTAAATATCAGAATAATTGTTGGCGATTGAGAACACCGAATTTGATTTCAAATCACAATCGAATTTTTCGATTACAACCAATAATATTTGGAATTTGAGCGTATACTGCTGAATTAATTCGGTTATTGTGGACGAATTAATACCATAATTTTAAGTAAAGGTATATTCGGTTATAATAACTAACTTTAGTATTGTCAGAACCTTAATTCGATTGAAATTATATTTTTAAAATACCTATCATAGAAATTCAGTTGAATTTATAGTTTTTTAATAATGATACTTAAATATCGGTTGATATTATTAAATATTTGAAATGGGAACTGATTTCCAACCGATCTCTTTTCTGTGTGTATATATACGATCTGCGTTTGTGTAGATGTTTGTAACGCCCAAAAATATTGGTCTAACACCCACCTTAAAGTATACCGATCGACTAAGAATCACTTTTTGAGTCGATTAAACGTCCGTCTGGTTGGCTGGCTGGCTGTCCATGTAAACCTTGTGCGCAGAGTACAGGTCGCACTTTTGAAGATATTTCGATCAAATTTGGTACATATAATTTTTTCGGCCCAAAGACCAAGAAACTGGCTGAAATTGATCCATTATTTCACCTAGCCCCCATATAAATGTCCTTTTGAAATTGGACTTTATCGGTCATAAATGTTTAATTTATATATGTATCTACACAAATTTCGCTCCAAAAAAGTTTTATATATACAAAATTCATGTCACCAAATTTTGTTACGATCGGTCCATAATTAGTCATAGCTCCCATATAGACCCGCTTCCGAAAATCACTTTAACGTGCATAAATCTCTTAAAAATGTTGGTATATACACAAAATTCAACATAAATAACTTTCATATAAACATAAATCACACGACCTGATTTCAAGGTGATCGGTCCATAATTGGTCATAGTTCCCATATAAGGACCACTTCCGAAAATCGCTCAAAAATATAAATTATTAAAATTTTAAAAGAAAAATGTTTTTGCTCATTTACTTGGTGTAGGATATTATATGGACGGGCTTGACCGATTAAAAATTCTGAAATACAAATGAAATTTTTTTGAAATAAAATTGGAAAATTCTGAAATACAATTGGAAATTTCTGAAATACAATTAGAAATTTCTGAAACATAAATGAAAAATTCTGAAATATAAATGGAATTTTCTGAAATATAATTAGAAATTTCTGAAATACAATTGGAAATGGTGTAGAACGTGTCCATTTTTACAAACAAATTTAAAATTTTCTACATCAGCAATCGTTCGTTCCCATAACTGATAAGGAGTATTACTGTTGCCTTTAAATAACAACTATTCTGAATAAAATTTCCTGTATAAAATTTGACTCTCCCCAAAAGGTCTTGGTATTTTAGATATAGTAAAAAATATAGTCAAATGGCCAGGTGCATTTCAGTAAAACTTCTATTCTTCCTTTCACCAATTGCCTTTTGCTGATTGCAATAGGCAACTGTATATTGATATTGAATACCTTTTGAATAAAGGTAAAATTCGTCTTTATAACCATCGGATATCTAGAGAACTTATTCTTTACCATTTCAACATGCCTTTAAAAAAATCAGCAAAAATCGCCTTTAAAACCGATTAGGATTTTTCGTCTAACTTTGAACTGAGAAGTTTGTTTAATAATTGCAAACAGCGTTTATAAAATTAAAAAAAATCTCTAGACTTTTCAGTAACATAAACAAATCGCATGTTTTATTTTTAAATAAGTTTATTTGAATCTACAATATTTATTATGCCAGCATTCGTCTTTAAATTATATAATGGTGGAAAAAATATCAATTTTTTTTTTTGTATTTCCTTTTGAAAGTTGAAAGAGAACATTATCTTGCGATTAAATCATGCTTCTTTTTTTCTATATAAATAATGACGATAACATCTCATTTTAATTAACTTAATAAATTTGTTGGCCCTTACAAACAATTTCGTTTTACTTTGATTTATTTTTGTTTTACCCCCATTATGGTGAAAAAAGGTTTGGCAACTTTTGTGCTTTATTTTAATTTATTTTCTGTTTAATGTATGTCAACTTTGTGCTAAACTCTAGTTATTTATTTAAGTCTTTAATTGTTTGTTTTTAATTAATTATGTTGTTTCGGTTTTTCTTTTCTTTTATAAATAAAAGAGTTACGAAATTATTAGAAAATACCCTTGGCAGTGATAAAGGCTTAATGGAGAAAATAAAGCGAAAACTTCATTTAATGTTGTGTAAATTGAAAATCTAAAAACGATAAGAGAGAGAAACGAAGTGATTATTGGAAAAGTAATGTTGTTAAAATACATCAAGGGCAAGTTAAATGTTTGGAAATTAAGAAATTTTGCTATGTGCACAGTGTGCAAGGTTCCAAAAAAATAAATTTGAGCTAATTTTTAAAAATTTCTTAAATTTAGTTGTTCAGTTTAAGAAATTTTGAAAACAAGTCTAAAATATATTTTCTAAGGTATGTGGGTATTTGTCTGCTTATTTTATACTTTTGTTTACCCCCACATTTTCTTCTGAACTGTAATACCTTGAATAGTCGTTAAAAGCTAAATTTCTTAATTTATATTACTTTTCCAATAATCGTTTCGTTTACAACATTCATTATAAAATTAGGTTTTTCTCCAATAATCTCACAATTTTTAAATAGAACTTTACATGGAATTTCTAATATTAAAAATAAAGCGAATCTTATTTAATTAGTTATGTGTAAAATTATTTTTTTTGTTGCTTTAATATAAAGTACGCGTGGACGTATGATTTATATGAAATTAAGTATTTAAAATAATATATACGTTCAAGTGCACATGCGGATACACATAATAGAAATCGTGTTTTTTAATTTATTTTTATTAATCGACTAGCTGACCCGACAGACGTTGTCCTGTCCTAGTTAAAACAAATGCTTGTGTTCGATTTGAGAATTTATGAGAATCGGTTTGAAAAGTGTAAAAATAGTTAAAAAGAAAAAAAAACGTATTATTGAATGATAATTATACCCTTCACCATGAGTGGCAAGGGTATATATAAGTTTGTCATTCCGTTTGTAATTTCTATATTTTTCATTTGCGACAAAGTATATATATTCTGAATCGTTATAGATAGCGGAGTCGATATAGCCATGTCCGTCTGTCCGTCTGTGTGTTGAAAACAACTTTCTGAAGCCCCCAAATAACTTACATACACGATTCATACATCAATATCTCCGAAATTCTTCCGACTCCGCTGCTATTTATGGTCGATTTTTGACCTAATTCTGACCCATATCTGGATTACTAAGTCATTAATATAGACAATATGTATATCTAATGATAGATATTTCAAAGACCTGTGCAACGACGTATATAAGACCATAGTAAGTTGGACCTACAATGGGTTAAAATCGAAAAAAATATTTTTTAACCCGAATTTTTTTTTTCACCATAATTTTTTTTTACTGAATATAAAAAAAAAATTAAAAACTAAAAAAAAAAATTTTTTAAAATTAAAAAAAAATTATTAAATTTAAAAAAAATATTTTAAAATTTAAAAAAAAATTTTAAAAAACAATTTGGAAAAAATAACTGGAGTTTTTATATAAGTAATCGAATTTTGGTCTGAAAAATGAGTGATCAGTGATCACAGATCGAACGAAATTGGCTTATTGGCGAATTTAGATATTTTGAGTTTTTATATAAAAATCGATTTTTGGTCAGAAACATGAGTGATCACAGATCGAGCTATTTTTCTTGATTAAACGCTTATTGGCCAAGTTATTAGCGAATTTAGATATTTTGAGTTTTTATATAAAAAAATCGAATTTTGGTCAGAAATATGAATGATCACAGATCGAGCTCCTTTTCTTGATTAAACGCTTATTGGCCAAGTTATTAGCAAATTTAGATATTTTGAGTTTTTATATAAAAAATCGATTTTTGGTCAGAGATATGAGTGATCACAGATCGAGCTCCTTTTCATGATTACACGCTTATTGGCCAAGTTATTAGCGAATTTAGATATTTTGAGTTTTTATATAAAAAATCGATTTTTGTTCAGAAATATTAGTGATCACACATCGAGGTCCTTTTCTTGATTAAACTCTTATTGGCCAAGTTATTAGAAAATTTTGATATTTTGAGTTTTTATATAAAAAAATCGAGTTTTGGTCAGAAATATGAGTGATGACAGATCGACTTCCTTTTCTTGATTAAACGCTTATTGACCAGGTTATTATCGATTTAAGCTATTGTGAGTTTTTATATAAGTAATCGAATTTTGCTCTGAAATATGATTGATCACAGACCGATGTATTTTGCTGATGTATTTAATAAGTGGGCGTATTAGTGGACGGGGACAATTTTTATTTATGTAAAAACTTTTGCGGACTATGTATTGTGAACATTATAATTCATCTTTCAGTAAAAACTTAAATTGGATTACTATGATCATTTAAACAAAAAATTAGCCAAATCGATGTAGCCGTTTTCCGATTTTAGATAAATCGAAAAAAGTGGTCGTAAAAGTGGGTGTGGTCAATTTTTCATTCCGTAAAAACCTAAGTTTGGCTATGACCAACATTTAAAAAAAAATTGTCTAAATCGGTCCGGCCGTTCTCTACTGATGCAATTAACAACGAACGATATTTGATTTTTATTTATATAGGTAAAGAAATTTATGCTAGTTAATGTGATTTTTGGAAGTGGGCCTTATGTGGGAACTATGACTAATTATGAACCCATTGCCGTGAAATTAGGCAGCGTGATTTCTTTCTAAATAAAACTTATTTAAATTTAATTGCTCAAGTATGAATCGATCGCTGTAAAATAATATCAGATGATTTATTAGAACATAATGGCAAGCTTGATTTTTTTAAAAAAAATATATACATATGTTTTTAATATCTCACACATATCTTGCTTCACATATTATACGGATATGAATCAGGTGGTTTCAGTAATATGGCAATCGAAAACAAACAAACTAAATTGTCAAAATTATTGTGATTTGGAAAGAGGTACAACCACAATAATTGAAAAGTGGTTGTAGATCGTCAAAACAACCATACTGTTCGATATTACTTTTTTGCCAACTGTCATTTGTTGTATATCTGTAGTATTGCTTGTTTCATTTCAATATCGAACCGTTTTAAATGGAAAATCTTTTAAAATACATTTTCGATAAGTTTTTTTTATAGAATATTTCTTCGTCAAGTTTCCTATAGAGCACTTTTTGTATAATTTATTCGAGAACATAGTTTACCACTTCCTTCAACAAGTTTACCACTTCCTTTTAAACGTTTTAAAAAGTAGTCGTCTTCGACAAGTTTTCTATAAAACAAATAAAAAAAAATGGAAAAATTTTAAAACATTATTTTTCAAAGTTTTATATAGAACATATTTTTGGAACATTTTCTATAAAAATCTTTCGACCAGTTCTGTATAAAATACTATGACATTTCTACATTTCCAATTGATACTATAATTTTGTAAGTCGGAATTAAAAGTTTGTTTCCAAAAACTTTGTCATTTTATTAATTTTCATGTTTCTCAAAATGAATTTTTCGTTACAGTTTAAAAATTTGAATTTCATAAAACAGAACAACACTAGAAATGCCCAAGGCAATTAATAGGAATTTTTCGTTTCAATACATTTTTCATGGATTTTTAGTTTTTCAAAGAACATATGTATGAGTATACGTTTTCACTTTTCATGCAAAAACAAACATAGCAAAGACATATACATATTTTCAAAGAAATGTAAAAACATCAATAAAGTGAATTATTTTTTTTTTGACGTTTAAAAAAAATATATAAATTGAGTTTAAACAAATAATTTTGTAAATTAATGTTAAAATCATAAAGTAAATATATATAGAGCGGAAATTTTCCTGTCAAAGACCTAACTCAGTTGTCAAAAACCTAAGTAGTGAGAATGTATTACTAAAAAAAACTATGTGAAAACAAAAACAACACTCGTATTTGTAACTTTTTTGAGTAATTTTTTTATTTGAGTTTTTTTCGAGTTTCCGCTCTATGTATATTTTCTCTATGGTTAAAATATACACAACATAATAGGTCTGTTCATTTATTGAATAATGAACAAGAATTGTATAATTGAGAATTTATTATCTACTGGGTGTACCTTATGTTGTTGTATCATGGTAAACAGTAAATGAACGCATTTTATTCCTTTTAAAATGTATAAATACTCACATCTTGATTTTTATTCTACTTGGAAGTTTTTTGAGTTAATAAACGCTTTTCCAGTAACAATTGTTACTAACTAGTAACATCTTTTAGTTATTGAACAGAGCTAATGTATTCAATAAAATCAGGTGAGTAGTTTGGAGATTGAATTCTTAAAAATCCAATTTATGACCAAAACAAGTTAATTTGTATACCCTACACCAATATAGTGGAGAGGGTATAATGCTTTTGTACAGATGTTTGTAACGCTCAGAAATATTAGTCTACTACCCACCTTAAAGTATACTGATCGACTCAGATTCTTTTTCTGAGTCGATGAAACGATGACCATCCATCCGTCTGGCTGTTCATGTAAACCTTGGTACATACATTTGTTTCAGCTAAAGGACGAAGCCAATTGAAACTGGCTGAAATCTGGAATATGAAATCGGTCCATTATTTCACCTAGCCCTCATACAAATGTCCTCCCGATATTGGACTTTATCGGTCATAACTGTTTAATTTAAAAAGGTATCTAACACAAAAAGTTTTATACAAACGGAAGTCAGTCATGTCACATAATTTTACGATGATCGGTCCATAATTAGTCGTAGCTCCCATATAAGGCCCGCTTCCGAAAATCACTTTAAAATTGCTATCCACATAAAAGTCAACACAAATAAGTTTCACTTAACCTAATTTCATGGCCATCAGTCCATAATTAGTCATAGCTCTCGCAAAAATTTTCTTATCAACATAAAGTTCAACAGAAATTAGTATCATACAGACGTAAATCACACGACCTAAAATCATGTCGATCGGACCATAATTAGTCATAGCTCCCCATATAGAGGGAACTTAGGAAAATTATTCACAAAAATAAATTATTGAAATAAAATTTATTTTTTTATTGCTTTTAATTTTTAATGTGCCACTTTATTTTAATATTGCCAGTCATTTGTCATATTAATATTGTCTTTGCTATATTTGTAGCCCTAATTCTACGCCCTAATTCAATAATTTATATTTTTTCTTCACACGAATTTAGTTCTTATAAAATAAAAAAAAAATTTAATTTATTTGATAGACAACTGACATAAAAACGACATTTTCAATCTTGGTATCACATAAAAAATTCAATATTTTTTCGTTTTATAAAATAGCAAATTTTAATTTTTTCTTAAGAAGTTTCTTTTTCATTTTATTTTTAAAAGATTTTTAAATATACATACATACAGTGGGGAGCTCAAATGAGTACATGTTTCTATTTTGTGCACTTCTTATGGAATAAAAATAAAACTGATAAAGCAAATCCAAAAATTTTGTCTGTCATTTATTTTATGTTTAACTAGCTAAAACCCGGTGCGCTTCGCTACCCGTACCGTAAAGATTTACAATAATTAAGTCTATCTAAAATTAGTTTCTGTTCATGTGAAAAACATGGATTTTCTAGATTTAGTCCGCAAATTTGTTGTTCATTAATTGCCTTAATTGCCTTACTATACAAACAATCATACAAACAAACACATATTGACTTTTATATATACATTAGAGTGCTCCAAGATTGTATGGACGAAAAAAACTTTCTAGGTACAGGCCGTCCCCCCCTCTAGAATTGTTCTATGTATTGTAGAAACACGTTGTGTAAAATATTAGGATGATAGGATAACGTTAACTGGTGGCGCAACGACGCTGAAGTTTTGAGGTGCATTTACAAGGGGAAAATATGCAATTTTTTCAGTTTTTGTAAAAATTTTGCCATTAAATAATGACTTTTACAATTTAATTTAAAAGAATCGAAATGTGTACGTAATTGTCGTTGTAATAAGATATAAAAGACAAAAATTGGTGAAAAAATGTTAAAGTTATTAAAAAATCGCCAGGCCATTAACGTGTCTCAGGCCACTAGAACAAGAAATTTATGAACAAAATTAACATATTTTGAGAAATATTAAAATAAAAGCTTATTTTTACTTAAAATATATCCATATTTACTTGTATATGAGTTTTTGTCCTCGTAGGATACCGTTAACCTATTCGCAGGTATGACCAAAAAAATTAAATTTTTTTAACGGCAGTTTCAAAACTCCAATTTCAAATTTTTAAAAATTTTGTTAAACAAATTTCAGAATTTTTTGATCATCACATGGGGATTTATTGACAACATAATAGGAAATAAAAATGTGAAAAAAGTATGTCAATACCTCCTATAGTTTTTCCATACCTGCGATATAAATTTTGCGATTTTCGAGAAAAACTAATTTTTTGGCCATATTTTGGGGAATGACCAGAATTTCATTACTGTAATGATTTTTGAGTAAAAGCTATTCAGAATAATATAGTCCAGGTAATTCTAAATATTGTCTGAAAGTTTTACTAAAATCGGAAAACTTTAACCCTTAAATCGTGAACGTCAAAGGTCAATTTTTTCAATATTTGGAATATCTCATGGAAAGATAGCGAAATATTATATATTTTTGGGCCGATTTTGATGAAACTTAAGAAAAATATAAAATGAAGTCTGGTATTCACAATAACAGTACAAAAATGGAAATTAACCCTTAATAGCACTTGGGGTCCAAATGACCCTCAACTTTTAAAATCACGAAAAACACATTAATTTTGACCCCAAGTACTCTTAAGGGTTAATTTCCATTTTTGTACTGTCATTGTGAATACTAGACTTCATTTTATATTTTTCTTAAGTTTCATCAAAATCGGCCCAAAAATATATAATATTTCGCTATCTTTCCATGAGAAATTCCAAATATTGAAAAAATTGACTTTGACCTTCACGATTTAAGGGTTAAAGTTTTCCGATTTTAGAAAAACTTTCAGACTACATTTAAAATTACCTGGACTATATTATTCTGAATAGATTTTACTTAAAAATCATTACAGTAAGGAAATTCTGGTCATTCCCCAAAATATGGCCAAAAAATTAGTTTTTCTCGAAAATCGCAAAATTTATATCGCAGGTACGGAAAAACTATTGGAGGTATTGACATAGTTTTTTCACATTTTTATTCCCTATTATGTTGTCAATAAATCCCCATGTGATGATCAAAAAATTCTGAAATTTGTTTAACAAAATTTTTAAAAATTTGAAATTGGAGTTTTGAAATTGCCGTTAAAAAAATTTAATTTTTTTGGTCATACCTGCGAATAGGTTAACGGTATCCTACGAGGACGAAAACTCATATACAAGTAAATGTGGATATATTTTAAGTAAAAATAAGCTTTTATTTTAATATTTCTCAAAATATGTTAATTTTGTTCATAAATTTCTTGTTCTAGTGGCCTGAGACACGTTAATGGCCTGGCGATTTTTTAATAACTTTAACATTTTTTCACCAATTTTTGTCTTTTATATCTTATTATAACGACAATTACGTACACATTTCGATTCTTTTAAATTAAATTGTAAAAGTCATTATTTAATGGCAAAATTTTTACAAAAACTGAAAAAATTGCATATTTTCCCCTTGTAAATGCACCTCAAAACTTCAGCGTCGTTGCGCCACCAGTTAACGTTATCCTATCATCCTAATATTTTACACAATGTGTTTCTACAATACATAGAACAATTCTAGAGGGGGGGACGGTCAAAATTCGCAATTTTATTTTTTTGGAGCACTCTAATATACATATATAAGGGTTTCAAATGTATACATACAAATTTTAACATTTACTTAATATTTTTGGTAGTCCGCGCATTTCTGTACTAAATATTAATATTGATAGCTGCTATAGCTGTCCCTATATATAATTTTTCATCACATCTATGGGAGGTGCCACGCCCACTATTGCTATTTTGCCCATTTTTGGCCTAAATATGTAGTTCATACAAAATTTTAACGCTTTACATACTACAATTATACAGATAGATATGAATTTTAGTATTTAGATTGTTTGGGAAGTGCCACGCCCACTATTTCAGTCCGCCCATTCTTGTCCTAAATATTAAAATTGATGGTAGAATATCCGTACAAAATGTATGGATTCTATCTCTTATTGTATCCCATATATAAGATTTTTTAAATAATCATCAT
The DNA here is from genome assembly GCF_958450345.1 of Calliphora vicina. Classification (NCBI taxonomy): domain Eukaryota; kingdom Metazoa; phylum Arthropoda; class Insecta; order Diptera; family Calliphoridae; genus Calliphora; species Calliphora vicina. The sequence continues at coordinate 141,232,203 of NC_088780.1, read as the reverse complement.
ATGGGAGGTGCCACGCCCTCTGTGGCTACTACTCCCATTTTGCCGCAAATATTTAAACAAACAGTGGAATTGCTCATGCAAAATTTGAGGACTATAGCTATTATAGTTTCCTAAATATTTGATTTTAAAAATTAACTTTGTATGGGAGGTACCACGCCCACTTAAAATTTCAAAACAAAAAGTAGCCTATAGGTCCTTCCAGACATACATAAATATACTGTAAAAATTTCAAGCAAATCGGTTCAGCCGTTTAGCCGTCTATAGATCCCAAACTAATAATAATAAACATACATACATACAGACACACATTCACTTTTATATATATAGATATGTAACAAAATGAATTACAATTCAATACAAAAAACATCCAGTTCTAAATAAAAAACAGACAAAACTAAATAACTCGCATGTACTCAATTTTGCACCCCACAATAACTTTAGGGAAGAATTGCATTTTTTAAAAGAAGTAATTTTTCAATAGGTTGGTGACACAATGCACACGTCAAAAATCGTAAAGAATGGTGTTCCTAGAAAAATTTCTTAATAATGCAGTTATCAGCTCAATGTCTTGAGTTCAATCCTATTGAGAATTTTTAGTGCATCGTGAATTGGCGGTTGAAACAATACCGATTAATTCCTACCAATTTGTACAAGCTTTAACAGCGGATTGAGCACGAGAGAGAGAGTATTCCAAAAAAAGTTAATGAAAAATTTATAGAAAATATGCCAATGCGTGTAAAATTTTATTTACGTAATAAAGGATTTTGAAATTTTTTTTAAAAAATGCAATTCTTCTCTAAAGTTATTGTGGGGTGCAAAATTGAGTACATGTGATTTATTTAGAACTGGATGTTTTTTGTTTTGAATTGTAATTTATTTTGTTACATATTAGACATAAAATAAATGTCAGAAAAAATTTTTGGATTTGCTTTATCAGTTTTATTTTTATTCCATAAGAAGTGCACAAAATAGAAACATGTACTCATTTGAGCTCCCCACTGTAAGTTTTTCACCAGTTAGCTATAAAAACTTTTAGACAGCATTTCGATGGTAATATTTTCCACATAAATTGTATACAAACAAAAATATTTATATAAATTTTTGTCCTTGCATCGTTATTATATGTACATCATATATCTATAAAACACTTTCCTTTCCCATTTAAAGTTAAATCTAAACCCCTTCAATTAAACTGAGTTTGAAGCATATGCATGTAATTCAATAGTTGACATTCCAAATGTTTACTAAAATCTTCACTACTATTTGAATTCCAGTCACAATTTTTTATTGTGTTACTTAAAATATGTAAAATGTTCACTTCTTGTGCGCATTAAAACAGCCTCTAAATAAAAAGTCTGTTTTCTGCCTCTTCTATTTGCATTTGACAAAAAGAAAACTAATCCTTTCATTAACATTTCATCTCAACTTACAATAAAAATATGCCACTGCTGTAGATATCAATAAAACACTGCCATTAAACCAAAAAAAGGCAAATGGAAGGGAAAAGGCAAAAAAATTACTCACACACAGAGGAAAATGGAAAATGTAAAGAAAATTAATGGTATGCCGCATACGAGAAGTACAAGGATGATGAGCCAGGAAGAAAATAAAGGAAAATATGTTAACCTATATAATTTTCTTTTTCTTACTTTTCTCCACTCTACACTGTGTTGTTGTGTTACTGCGATGTCGTTGTTTGTGCAAATAAAAGCCCCAAAATGTTCAAACAATTCATGGCAATTTTCGTTTTCATTTTCATCCTTTTGTACAATACATATATTTTTTTCTTTTATTTTCTCAGTAACTCAATAACTACCATTAATCCTCGACATGAAATCTGAAAAGAACAAATACTTATGTAGGTCTTATCAAGCACACAAGTATAAAATGCTTAAGTATTTCTTAGGTTTCCTAAGGAATTCTTTATGTGTCTTTAAATTTAAGCCTTTTGTTCGTCACAACACCGAACCGAACAGAAGGGAACGACTGAATGAATACAAAAAGTGAAGAAAAAATAAAAATAAAAGAAATTGTATATATAAAAAGAATAAATTCATAAAATTTAAATGGAAAAAACACCAACAGCCGTTTATGGTGCGATACACGAGCAAGAGTACTACGTACCATCACTGCCACTGTAATCAACATGCGACTCAACAACATACACATACAATACACTAATTCTCAAAGTAAAGTAAGTATTTAAAGCAGAAAAGGAAACGGAAATTCGATGCTTGTAATGTTCATATGGAACACAGAATAAAAATACAGTTTTTTTTTTATAGACACACAACACTTTGTTAGTGTGTTTTACACTTGTGCTCTTTTATACACATTAGGGTAGCACTTTTTTAACTTTACCGATACTCACAAGGTAAAAACTTGTTCTGCGTCACATAAAAACCAAATGCTAACAATTTGAGCAAAATTTTATCACTTTTAGTGGTTGTACATTTTATTTGAAGTTTCGTGCTATGAGCAAAAGTAGTAATATTTTCCAAAAAAAAAAAAAATCTTTCTATTAAGATAGATGTCTAAATATAAAATATAAACATTTTTTGACATTAAACTATGAATGTTCAAGTCATTTTCTTATAGGGGCCTTTTATGGGGACTAGAGACAAATGTTGCCCGATTTTCGCCATAACTTGCAGAATAAATGAAATGGTGAAATCATGAACCGATATTGCCCATTTTCAACCTTATCAGCGAAAGTATTTGTAGAAAATTTCAGCCAGCTTTCTCCTTTCTGTTGGGCACTATCGCGCGTTCAACATACAAGCAGACAGACGGACATTACTTGATCGCCTTAGAATTTCACAAAGACCCAGGATATATATACATTTATGGGTCTGCTAGGAATATTTCTATGACAAAATCAATATACTTCTGTTTTTATTGTGGGTATTTTCGTACATATTACTCATATCACAAAACCCAAATTTAAAATTTTTTTTGAAACAAAATTTCAAAAATTTTCGATAAATATTTTCGATTCTAATCCGATCCGTTATCTGATTTTGCAGAAATTTTTCGTATTTATATTATATATGACGGATAACTGAGAACATCGAAAATGTACAAAGTGCAAAAAATGCAACCCTAATACGAATACATCCTTATACATATTAAGCAAAAATTATTTATATGTATGTATATGTTTTTGCTATAACATCAAGGTACATGATTTCTAGTTGTTATTATTGTTCTTGCATAAGGATGTTCGGAATAATACAGAGCATACAAATCCCATTTTCTTTTCGCTTCTCACAGAGTATTTCACATACAAGAATGACACCTATAATATAGAATATTAGTCAGGTTTTGTGTAAAGGAAATTTATAAATTTAGTTGCAAAAACTTCTGATGACTTTTGTAAATTTCACTGGTATATAATCCGAACTTATCCACAACCGAAAGAGATGTTTATTTCAAATTGTTTCAGTGGTTACAATTAAAAATTACTTTCAAAAGTAAGTGGCCTTGCCTTTCTAGAGACAACAGGAGTACCATGTTTATAATCTATTGAAAATCACTTTCTGTGTCCATTTAACAACGTCCTGAGCTGGCTGTACATATTATTTGGTGGATGGCAGAAACATTTGTCACTCGTGTGACAAGACACTCAGGTTAAATATGGACGTCTTACTTAATAATGCCCTTATGGCAATATTTGGAATTAAAATGCGCTTGAAAGTTTAAAAAAACAATTCGAACATTTTCCCTGTGTCTTCTCTATGGATTACAAATAAAATGCTTTGACTCCTGTTCTATGTGTATCTAGCGGTTGGCATTCCACAAACATCTTGCTAAAAAGCCTGAGCTTTCTAATCTTATACCAATCAGCACAGTCCCAAAGCAATTACCGACTTCCATTAGCTTAGCATGTCATCAGTCGACCCCTGGTTTGCCCCGGCCTGATCTAGTCAACCTATTTGTGACCCATGTTACACACGCAGAGAAAAAATAAATTTGTATATGTTTACCATAACCATTTCAAAATTTTTACAAGTTTTTATACCCTTCACCATGAGTGGCAAGGGTATATATAAGTTTGTCATTCAGTTTGTAATTTCTACATTTTTCATTTGCGACCCCACAAAGTATATATATTCTGAATCGTTATAGATAGCGGAGTCGATATAGCCATGTCCGTCTGTGTGTTGAAATCAACTTTCTGAAGCTTACATACACGAATGATACATTAATATCTCCGAAATTCTTCCGGGTCGGCTGCTATTTAAAATCGAGAAAATCGGTCCACAAATGGCTGAGATATAAGGAAAAAACCAGGACAACCTCGATTTTTGACCTATTTTTGACCCATATCTGGATTACTAAATCATTAATATAGACAATATGGATATCTAATAGGGTATTCAATCGATTAACCGTTAATCGGTTAACCGATTAATTTTGGACGGTTAACTGTTCGAATAATTTAAAATTGCCTATTTTCAAATAACAAATAAACCGATTAATTTGTTTCGATTAACCGATTAACCGAAATTCCTTTTTTTTGCACTTTAACATATTTTTTTGTATTTATTTTTCCATTTCAATTCAAATACAAATTTCAAATTAAAATTCAGCCCAATTATGAATAAAAAGTCCCCGGGACTTTTCTCATTTTTCCTATTCAAATTCAATGGGAAAAAATGTTTTATTCATAATTGGGCTGATTATCTATTTTTTGGGACATCCAAGAAAAATGTTTAGTGAGAATAACAACTGACATATTTAATTTACATGTATTTGAAACTTTGTTTGCATTAACATGTACAGAACTTAACGAAACTAAACGAAAATATCAAAAGTATTCAATATCTAAAACAATCCAAAAAGGATACCAATGGTATAACAAAAGATTTGATATGCTTAGAAAAACCTAAAAAAAAACTGAGATATTGGATATTCATTCATGCTTTCGATTTCTCCAACATCTACATCAGCGAGAGAGTTTTATGCAAGGAGTTTTATTAAATCTAAAGAAAAAACTGGTTTAAAAGGAAAAACATTAAATTATATTCTTTTTTTAAAAGATTATTTCAGAAGATCTCACTAAAATACTAAAAAAATCAAATGTGTATACAAAAATGATCTCAAATACCATATTTGCTATTATTTTTTGGTTGAATTGTTATGTTTTGTTTGTTTTTAATGTTTTTGTACACAAAATTCGTGGTTTTATTTTCAATATAAAATTATATTCGGTTAATCGAATAATTTTAAATTAATCGAATAAATTTAAACCCCGATTAATTATTTGCTCGGTTAACCGATTAAACCAGAATCCCGATTAATTGAATACCCTAATATCTAATGATAGATATTTCAAATACCTGTGCAACGACGTATATAAGACCATAGTAAGTTGGACGTACAAAGGGTCAAAATCGGAAAAATATTTTTAACCCGAATTTTTTTTTCACCAAAATTTTTTTTTAAAATTAAAAAAAAAATTATTAAATTTAAAAAAAAAAATTTTAAATTTAAAAAAAAAAATTAAAAAAAATTTTAAAAAACAATTTCGAAAAACCAACTGGAAAAAAATTAAATTTTGTTTACCTTAAAGTATTTAAAATTTTTATTTTAAAGTATATTTTGGTGAAGGGTATATAAAATTCGGCACAGCCGAATATAGCTCTCTTACTTGTTTAACAATATTATTGTCACTCCATTTATATAAATGATTGCGGTAACCATAATATGTTTACGTTTAGCATTCACTTGATCGTAGCAATCATATATATGATTGTGGTAGTTATGTATACAGTGGTGGCCACCAATTTAAGACAAATACTTGAATTTTTTCATCAAATGAATTGTAAGTGCGATAGAGCCAAAATGTTTCTAGTTTTTGAAAAATGTTTGGAAAAATCGGTAAAACATATTTGGACAAATATATGTGGAAATACGTTGACCGTTTCCGATTTTAGTAAAACATTCAGACTATATTTAAATTGACCTAAACAATAATATTCTGAATTGGTTTTACTTAATAATCATAACAGTAAGGAAATTCGGCTCATTCGCCAAAATATGCCAAAAAAATTAGTTTTTTCACGAAAATCGAAAAATTTAAGTCGCAGGTACGGAAAAACTATAGCAGGTATTAACATACTTTTTTCACATTTTTATTCCCTATTATGATGTAAATAAATACCCATGTGATGATCAAAAAATTTATTTTTAAAACATCAGCTATATTAGCGATAAAATTCAAAATAAAATAAAACTTGCTAACAGTTATCTCTGTTACATTTTTCATTTCCCACCCTATAAAGTATATATATTCTAGATCCTTATAGATAGTGGGGTCGATTAAGCCATGTCCGTCTGTCTGTCTGTCCGTCTGTCTGTTGAAATCAATTTTCTGAAGACCCCAGATATCTTCGGGATTCAAGTCTTCAATAATTCTGTCAGACATGCTTTCGAGAAGTTTGCTATTTAAAATCAGCTAAATCGGTCCTTAAATAACGGAGATATGAGCGAAAAACTGGGAAGACCTCGATTTTTGACCTAATTTTGATCTATATCTGGATTACTAAGTCATTAATATAGACAATATGGATATCTAATGATAGATATTTCAAAGTCCATGGCAACGATGTAGATAAGGCTATAGTAAGTTGGACCTACAATGGGTCAAAATCGGGAAAAATATTTTTTAATCCGAATTTTTTTTTCATCAAAAAATTTTTTTGTTATACATTTTTTTTTCCAAAAAAAAAATTAAAAACTAAAAAAAAAATTTTGAAAAACAATTTAAAAAAAAATGTAAGTTTGTTTACCTAAAAATATTTTAAAAAATTTATTTTAAAGTATAATTTTGTGAAGGGTATATAAGATTCGGCACAGCCGAATATAGCTTTCTTACTTGTTAAAATGATAAGTACATTATTTTAAGCTCTAAAAAAAGCGTGTAAGTATTAATTGAGTATTAGTTTAGATATTTGTGAATTAATTGCAATTAATTACATTAATTTTTTAAATTTTATTTATGAGATACATGTCATTTAAGAAAATTCGCCCAATATATTTGACTTCATCTGGCAGGCATGTGTGACGATTTACCTGTAATTTGACTTCATATTCTTAATTAGCAGCCTCAAATTGGCTTACACTGAAATTTTTTTCTATCTCAACTAATTCTATTTAATGTCTGAAAGGGTTAATGTAACATGTAAAGTAAAATTTGGCTCACTTAAGCGGACATAACACCCTCCAGTTTTTTTATATAAAACGAATCCATGTTTTGCTTTTATTTCAAGAAATTTTCCAGGTTTGAATACAGACCAACTATGAACTGTTATTATTTATGACCCACAGATAAGATTCTTAATGAAAGACAAAGACTTCATACATTCATCGAATGATTTAGAAGCAGCGGTTTGGAAAACTTTTGTTGCAGTTGTGAAAAATTTCTTATGAAATCAGAAGGCTGGAGATTGCGGGGAATTAGTTAAATACATTTTAATTCGCAAAGCGAACAACAAGGAGAACGTTTAAATCAAGATATAAAAGTGATGCGAGATTGATACCAAGATCGCTGGAATGAACATATGATGCCAGATTACTGTTGGAGCATCCCATGTAAAATATTTTAATAAAATGTTATAAAATCGTTTATTTTCTCGAAGACTACACGTAGCAGTAAAAAAATGAGTATTCACTATCGAATATACTTAAAACCTGTTTTAGTTTTAATGACACCAAAATTATTGTAGACCTGTGTAATCGTAGATCAGATATGTGATTATATAAAAACTGTTCAACTGCATAAAAGGAAATGAACTGTCATGTATGAATTTTAAAACACAATTTGCTTTAAAATGTTATTAAATACAAGTCTATAAATAACAAACCAGAACAACACTGCAGGCATTAAATGCTTTACGAACGGAAACAATTTAATGAAAAATTAACTCATCTGCGAAAGGTCGTGTTTGTAATACGATTTATGTTCTTTTAAATATCATCTTAATATAAAGTTTCACAAAATGCTTTTGATTTTCAGTTAATAAAGAGTTAATGGCATTATTTATTAAACAGATTTTTTGGAAAAGGAATTACATATATTAACAAAAAGGATTGTATATGCTTCATAACCACACATTAACAGTGGTATCCGGTTACCCCTGTAATTTTTCTTAAAACATAATTAAGAATTTGTTTCTAATTTTATACATTCTTCAAGGTAATTGATGAAAGTATTTGTAATGAAAAATTTAATTTTTCAATTCTTTGCTAGAGTTATTTTACCAAGCAATTTTTTAAATTTTTATTACAGATTTATAATCTTATTCATACTTAGGCCACAAAATGAACATTATTGTGACAGATTCTCTATCTATCATTTTAAGATATTTAATGATTTTCTATGCCATAATTTTCATTTAACATATTAATTTATGATTCCTATTTCTCTGAATTCTATAGTCTGCTCTCAATATGTTATATATCGTCACCTAAAATGCTAAACAACGTATCATAAAAAAATTCGAAATTGATTTTATTATTGATTATGATTCACTACATCATATTACATATGTGTACAAAATTTTAAACTTTTACTGTCAAACCAAAATTGAAACTAAAGTATCATCAAGTATATGATTTTCTTAAACAAAATAACGTATACGCTTTGAGTAATTAATTAATAAATCATTTTTACCTTATTTTAGGAAGTATCCTTATTTTTTTTAATAAATTTGTTGCAATTGAATATTTTTTGCAGTCTTAATGAAAATTTAATGAAGAACCTTTTTTAGTTTTAAAAAGTAGTTGTTTTAATTAAAATAAAAAAAAATATAATAAAATTAAAAATGCATATATAAACTGCTTTTATTTATAATAAAAAAAATATGTTTATTTAAGTTTTTATTTTTTCATAAAAATTTATATTGATGATACGTTTTTTTGTTTCAGAAAATAACAATTCAAAAAAACGTAAGCCACATATCTTAAAGTGTGCTTTGAAAAAATTATTTTTTTTTCATAAAATATATTTCTAGAGTCATTGTAATTCAGATTTGAAAATTTGGTTTCAATGTCTCAAGTAGTTTTCATTTTATATCGTTTTTTGCTTCTCCTATAAACTTATGAAAAGTGATGTTACGTTATTTTGCATTTTAGGTGACGATATACATTAGAGTGTCCCTTAGAATTAAATTTGTTTAAATGTGAAACGGTACCCGCTGAAAACTTTCATAATGACCTAAAATACCAGCAAAAAAAATTTTAGCTTGTTCTAAGAAGGGCAACCCGTGCCGACTTTCGATTTAGTTTTGAGGTGCATTTACAAGGGGAAAAATACATGTTTTTCAGTTTTTTGAAATTTTTGCCATTAAATAATTACTTTTGCAATTTAATTTAAAGGCATCGAAATGTGTACGTAATTTTATTTCTAATAAGATATAAAAGTCAAAAATTGGTTAAAATTTTTAAAGTTATTAAAAAATCGCCAGGTCATTAACGTGTCTCAGGCCACATATTTTGAGAAATATTAAAAGAAAAGTTTATTCTTACTTAAAATATATCCATATTTACTTGTATATGAGTTTTTATCTTCATAGGATACAGTTAACCAGTAACAGTTTTAACGGCAGTTTCAAAATTCCAATTTCAAATTTTTAAAAATTTTGTTAAACAAATTTCAGAATTTTTTGATCATCACATGGGGATTTATTGACATTATAATAGGGGATAAAAATGTGTGAAAAATATGCCAATACCTCCTATAGTTTTTCCGTAACTGCGATTTAAATTTTGCCATTTTCGAGAAAAACTATTTTTTTGGCCATATTTTGGCGAATGAGCCCAATTCCCTTACTTTTATTAATTTTTTTAAGCAAAATCTGTTCAGAATATTATAGTCCAGGTAATTCTAAATATAGTCTGAAAGTTTTCCTAAAATCGGAAAACGTTAACCCTTAAATCGTGAAGGTCAAAGGTCAAATTTTTTCAATATTTGCAATTTCTAATGGAAAGATAGCGAAATATTATATATTTTTTGGCCGATTTTGATTAAACTTAAGAAAAATATAAAATGATGTTTAGTATTTACAATAACAGCACAAAAATGGAAATTAACCTTTAATAGCAATTGGGGTCAAAATGACCCTGAACTTTTAAAATCACAAAAAACACAGTCATTTTGACCCCAAGTGCTCCTAAGGATTAATTTCCTTTTTTGCAAAAGTAATTATGTAATGGGAAATATTTTAAAAAATATGAAAAAAATACATTTTTTCCCCTTGTAAATGCACCTCAAAACTAAATCGAAAGTCGGCTCGTGTTGCCCTTCTTAGAAGAAGCTAAAATAGTTTTGGGTGGTATTTTAGGTCATTAAGAATTTTTTCAGCGGGTACCGTTTCAACATTTCAAAAAATACATACAAAATACATATATGCATAATTTGAAATAAAGGAGATCATATTAAATATCTTCTATAAAACCCATGTATTCGTTTATTTGGTTGTCTTAAAAATATTTAATGTTACATTCGAACTTATTTATAAATTTAAATCATATTACATATTCTTTTCTAACAAAAACTTATGTGATAAACTTTCTCCCCCTTTGTAATCTAATAAATCTTTCATATCTGTTAGCATCGTATATGCATAATGTTTTATAAACCACAATATGCTTTTCGCCCCTACCCCATAGACTAATAAGAATGAAAATATTACTAAAGTATTTTGTGTGTTTTTATCTTGTAAAAACTATAGTACCTGCGAGTATTATAAAAATGTAGATATTGTTGCGAATACGTATGTACTTATGCCAAAAATACTTGAGATATATTTACCAAAAAATAGTTTTTAGCTTATAATAAGAATATTAGAGTTATGGTAAATAGTGTGGAGAAAAGTTGGTTTAAACTAATCCCCGTCTTTTCCTCTAGAATTTATTATTGATCAAAATCAATTTCTTACGCCAATTGATAGTGCATTTAAGAACTTCAATAATTCAACGGTTTTCAGAATTATAAAAATATGGTGTAATCTTTCTTGACCTTAACATCAGTTAATGTATTGTATAATTTCTTCTCCTTCGCTTACATCATATCTCAACAATAAAAACTTATATAATTGTATAAAAAATCACAAATTTTAAATCTTGAAATTGTTTATTTTTAACATAGCAAACAAATATTGGCCCTTTTACTAAAAATCTGGAATGGATTTTTATACCCTACACCATCATAGTGGAAACTGAACTTTTTCAGATGTTTGTAAAAATATTAGTCTAACGACCACCTTAAAGTATACCGATCCACTCAGAAACACTTTATGAATCGATTAAACAATGTCCGTCCGTGGAAAGATAGCGAAATATTATATATTTTTGTGCCGATTTTGATGAAACTTAAGAGAAATATAAAATGAAGTCTAGTATTTACAATAATAGCAGAAAAATGGAAATTAACCCTTAAGTGCACTTGGGGTCAAAATGACTGGGGTTTTCGTGATTTTAAAAGTTCATGGTCATTTGGACTCCAAGTGCTCTTAAGGTTTAATTTCCATTTTTGTGCTGTTATTGTAAATACTAGACATCATGTTATTTTTTCTTAAGTTTCATCACAATCGGCCCAAAAATGTATAATATTTCGCTATCTTTCCATTAGAAATTCCAAATATTAAAAATGTTGACCTTTGACCTTCACGATTTAAGGGTTAACGTTTACCGATTTTAGGAAAACTTTCAAACTATATTTAAAATTACCTGGACTATAACATTCTGAACAGGTTTTACTTAAAAATCATAACAGTAAGGAAATTAGGCTCATTCGTCAAAATATGTCAAAAAATTAGTTTTTCTCGAAAATCGCAAAATTTATATCGCAGGTACGTAAAAACTACAGGAGGTATTGACATACTTTTTTCACATTTTTATTCCTTATTATGTTGTAAATAAATACGCATGTGATGATCAAAAAATTCTGAAATTTGTTTAACAAAATTTTTAAAAATTTGAAATTTGAGTTTTGAAACTGCCGTTTTTTTTGGTTGTACCTGCGAATAGGTTAACTGTATCCTATGAAGATAAAAACTCATTTACAGAAATATGGATATATTTTAAGTAAGAATAATTTCTTGTTTTAATATTTCTCAAAATATGTTAATTTTGTTCGTACATTTCTACATTTCTGCCGTTAAAAAAATTTTTTTGTTTGGTTGTGCCTGCGAATAGGTTAACTGTATCCTATAAAGATAAAAACTCATATACAAGTAAATACTGTTATATTTTAAGTAAGAATAAACTTTTGTTTTAATATTTCTCAAAATATGTTAATTTTGTTCCTACATTTCTTGTTCTAGTGGCCTGAGACACGTTAATGGCCTGGCGATTTTTTAATAACTTTAAAATTTTTTAACCAATTTTTGTCCTTTATACCTTATTAGAACGACAATTACGTACACATTTCCATTCTTTTAATTTAAGTTGCAAAAGTAATTATTTAATGGCAAAAATTTAAAAAAAACTGGAAAAAATGCATTTTTTCCCCTTGTAAATGCTACTCAAAACTAAATCGAAAGTCGGCACGGTTGCCCTTCTTAGAACAAGCTAAAAAATTTGTTGGTGGTATTTTAGGTCATTACGAAAATTTTCAGCGGGTACCGTTTCAACATTTCAAAAATTGTAATTCTAAGGTACACTCTAATCCACATACAATGCTGATCGAATACGAGTTGCTTTGCTTTGAAATATTTTAAAAAATAAAGAGAGTAACATTTTCATTATTTGCATATTTTCCAAGTTTGGCTACCGATTTAAAGTATAGCAATAATATTTTTGCAAAAAACCTCCAAAATTTTGAGTTACGGTCAAAAATTGGGTTTTCCTACATTTATGCACTCACAAGCCAACAACTTAGTTCAATTTAAACAGATTTTAAGTTTTTCACCGGATTTAGAAAGAAGAAACTAAGTTCTTTTGAAACACATAAATATGACCACTTCCAGGTCATGTTTTACACAAACAGATACTTTCACTTCATCGTCGCTGTATCTACAAAAAGCAGGTATGTGCATTTAATAGAAGTAATTGGAAGTAGTTTGGTAAGTGCACGGACGATAAACATGGATTTGCTATGATCGAATACATTACTGTTGCTTTATTTTATCATTTACTGTATCTTTTTAAATATAACATGGACTTGTTTGTACTCCTGTAATGAATGTCAGTTTAAATGAATAAATGTTTGAGTGCAAACGAGAATGTTCTCGTAGTCAGGGTTTCCTTTTTTTGTTTTACGATGTAGTTCTTATTTTTTTATCATGCAAAATATAGTGGGATTTTTGCAGGATAAACATACAATATTTATAAGTACATAGATATACATACATAACTTTTTTCTTTTTGTCTTCAAGTATAAGTATGAAAATATAAATGTAAAACTAAAATACCCAGTGGGAAAAAATTATAGGAATTCAGTTTGTAGGTCTTCTAAAAGGCATTATAAAAGATCCGATACTCATTTCATTCTGCCTGCTCTAATAATGAAAATGGTCAAAGTGATTAAATGAAAATGGTCAACGCCAACAAATAAAATACTCTGCATCTCTTTGATTTACTCTCTTTACAAATTTACAACAATAAATTACTTAAAGACCTTCTCACAGCCCTCAAACGAGCAATGCCTTGGCTCGCAATGAAACGCCGAGTTAAATTGAAATGATTTTTCAATGCGGCTAGAAGTCGTGTGTCTGCAAAATGAGGCCTTTAGTAATGCCTCTTTACTGCATATTTTTCCCGCTGGGTATGGTAGCAAATAGATATGCTTGTGTATAAAAGTGTATAATAAACTGTTGGAATGATATGCCATGATAAACAAACGTACCATTAGGTTGAGCATCAAGTGTAATTAGCATAAGTGCCCGCATGAGTTGGAATTTTTTTCTTAAAATCCAACACATTGTCAGTTATGAGGGGTCCAACAGCTTAAGATTTGTATTGCTTTTACATTGTGTAATCTATGTTAAATTCCGAGTTTTGTTTTAAGAGATTTCCTTCTATTAAATAATATGAACTTTTAACGTATTTAAAAAACAAACTAAAGCTAATTTCGAATTACTGGAGAACTTTAAATTGTGTATGGCCATGGGAAATATTTATGCCAAATGTTATAAAATTCAGAAGGATCAACAGTTAATTTTATTTATCGACATTTTTCGCCTACATAGAAAAAGATTGACTTATTTAACTGCACAAACAATTTATTCATAAGATGTTTACTTTAAAGAAAACTCATTTTAAAATATGAAACTATGTATGTATGTAATAAATGACAGCTTAAGTTAATGCTCTTACATACTTTAGTGTAAACAGATTACGAATGCTGACATAAAATACATTTGTAAAGCAAGAGAGTGAGTAAGTGTAATATGTATGAATATTACTCGTTTATGTGTTAGATTGGCTAACTTAGAAAGCGATTACTTAGTTAATCATACTTCAAAGTATCACTAAGAAATCACTTGATATACATACATATATACATGCCGACCGACTCAATAAACAGAGATTTTGTTATCCCCCTCAAAATAAACCTACGAATATCTACTAGCCAAAACATGTTGATTCCCAAATTGATCATGTTTGAACATGATATTTACCATAACGTATGTCTGATAACACGCAAACTAGAACGAATATTATAAATACAATTAATGAATCACTTCTTAAATCAAGTAAATTTTTAAATATTTGAAATTTTTTTAAAAAATATAAAAAATTTTAGAAAAATCGTTGAAAAATCATAGAAATTGATGTGTGTGAAGATAAATTCGTATTTAACTAGTAGATACACAAACCACATTTTGTAAAAGAACTTATTTTGTAGTTAACAGTGCACTGTTTGCATTTAACAGAGATAGTATTTAAGAGGTAGTATATTTAGGAGGCTAATACAGGAAAATGGAACGAAGTCCATGATCAAAACTATATTGGAGTGGTACTACATTTTTTACTACTAGTAAAATAAGTAAAAAAGAAAATTATTTTATAAAATTGTGGCATTTTAGTAAAAACAAAAAGAAAAACAATACATTACAATCCAATTGTATTAACATAAAACCAAAAAATTGGTTAGAATATTTGGAGATAATTTTATTAAATATTATTCCATACAAATAATGTTATGTACATATATCGTTAGCTTAGTACGCAAACGTAACAAGTCCACTTTGGATTGAAATAAAGATTTTGATGCAGAAAGATAGTAAAACATAAGATACATATTTTGCAATAAAAAATTTCGTTATTTTGTTTCTGACTGATAATTTTTCAGTGATACGCAAAAGTGCTAACTCCACAAAAAAAATAATAATAAGAAAACGTGATAAGTCCAGCAAAAAAACATTGAATATGCTATTTAATCTACTTTTTCAATACTATTTGCTATAATACTTTGAAGATTAACATTTTTCGATGTAATCACTATAGTATGGTTTTTTTTGAAGAAATAATAATAAAAAAACAAATTTATTTAAGATTTTGAGTTATTTTCCTTTACAGCAATGAAATAAGACTGTTTTTTGTTACGTCTTTAAATAATATAAAATAATAAAACCAATTTATGAAATAAAGAAACGAGAAATTAAAATTTATTATAAGAAAATGTGCTAAGTCCAGCCAAAAACACAAAATCATAAAAATCAAAAGAGCTAAGTCACTAAAAATGGCTTCAGTTTCTAAAATCATTTCAATTATTTTATTTTTTCAACTGATGCTTAAAGCCAACAGATCATAGGAGAGAACTGCGTTTACAGATCTAAAGAATATTGAAAGCAAAAAAAGATAGAACGTTTTTTGTCTCTCCTATAAAATTCAAAAAATGGGACTTGGCGCGTTTGCGTTCTAAGCTAATGATATGTTCGTCATAGAACTATTTTTTTAAAAAATGAGTTTTCAAAATAACTGTGGCATTCAATAAGTCATCTGACATCCGATTTCTTATTTTAGTGGCAAAGTTTCCAGCCACCGAGGAAACTCTTTCGCTTTCCACAGATGTTGGCTTTATCGTCAGTAAAGCATTATAAAGACAATCTAAATTTTTTGTCCGATTAGTATTTGCTTCAAATAAAGCTAATTCCTGTTTAAAAACACTTTCAGCTTTTGATTTTAAATGCTTAGGGTTTTCTTTTGCAATATTGATTGCATATTCTAATTTGTTTTTAAAATTTTGCTCCATTTGTATTTCGGAAACATCATTATTTACTCTTACAAGTGTGTGTAAGATCAAACAGTATCAAATAAAATTAAAATACATACATATAAAATAAATATGTATTAGTTTTGAATCATAGGTAAAATAATTTTTTGAGAAAAAATTTAAAACTACATTAATTTTAAATTTCCCGTTTTTCCCGTGAAAAAATTCTAAATTTCCCGGGAATTCCCGACAATAATTTTACGGGAAATCCCTAACATATTCATGTTTAAGTTATATTATAACCTAATGAAAGCATATTAACTTCCATTCCATTACAAACAAAGATTCGAATTAATTAATTCAATTTAAGCTTAAACCACTAAAATCTTAATTTGGAATTAAGAAAATGTAAGTCATTCAATTCTAATTCTTTAGCATCATTCAAATGCTTTTATTTCAATAGAACTGATTTATCGTTGAATTAATTCATAATTCATAGAATTCATGCATCCGTTGGATGATTAAATTTTTGATAATTTAATCATTCAATACATTTGTAATACGTAGACAGACGACAGAGTTAATTTGCATTAACAGCACACTAATGTGAATTAAAATTTAACCCTGACAGACGACAGTTTTTGCATTTAGTAAACAGCTGTTTGTTTGTAAACAACTGTTGAATTGTGAAAAATTTTTTGCAAATCGGTAAATTCTCTGCTAAAAGTTTTCCCTAATTAATTGCCACGTAAAAAACATTAGGTAGACATGTTATATCAATGAATAGGGAATTTTGTGTATTTCTCAAAAATATGTATAACATTTGACAATTAAAAAATTCATGGAATACTTTTTTAAAAAATATGACAAAAAAAATCTTTTTATTGAGTTTTTGGAAGATACTAATTTTGCGAATTTTTATTTATGAATATTTTTTAATGAAATTTCACAGTTATATAGAATTTTCTATTGAAAATGCAAAATTTAAAACAAATTTTCGGGAAACATTTGAACCCGCTTTTATAAAAAAAACTGGAGTAGGGTGGGTAAACATTTTTAAAATTTAATTTTCAAATGCGAATATCTCATTGCTGTAAGAGATAATTGATAGCTACGACAAGGTAGTGCTCTATGTGGAGATTCCATATATGTAATTTGTTTGAAATCGGGACAAAAACGAAGAAATAAGATCGTTTTTGAAAATTTAACATACCGGAGGTGTCCTACTTTGGGGACCACTGACCGCGCCCCTGGTAGGCCCATGTGGTCCAAATACATATCTTAATTTTGACAACACTTCTTCACTGCGCATGTTTGCCAAAGGTTGATTGATTGTCAGCGGTATTGCCATATTTAAATAGCTAAATTCAGTATAATTTCTGTTTGATTTTGAGCATTTACATCAAAGTTAATCCGCATTAGGATGGGGATAATTCACAAGTTAATTTGAATTATGACTTCTTACGCAAATTAACGCTACCTCGTATGTCTACGGTATAAAGCTATTTTGTAATAAATTTTGAATTAAAGAAAGTTTCACTGATTCAGTAAGAAATTAAATGTATAAAGAATGAATTATCCAAGAACGAATTCGATATATTTGAAGTATATATGACGTAAGTCTGTGAATTCATTAACAGAATGGTTAAGAGATAAAATGCATATTGTTTTCGAATTAAGAACTAGTGTAACAAAAATCCTATAATTTGAATTTAAAAGCAATTTTCTAGCCTTTAAATTAACACTTAAAACTATTTATTATCATTCCCTATGTATACAAGTTAATTTTGCCATTTCAATTCAATATTGTTCTTAAACGATATTTGAAAATCTCTTACAACTTTTAAAACGATTTTTAAATTATTTGCAAAACGTTTAATATTTCACACATCAAGCTAAATTATTTCAACAAATATGTCTAAATTACAGTACGGGCATGCGGCAGGCAATATTTGTTGATGTCTGCTGTTGATATCGAATTCATGGCACGCATTTCTCGAATTAAAAGAAAAAAATGTATGTTTGTATATACAAAACATAAGCGTAAATCACAGTCATGAATAAGTTTTACTGCGAGAATAAAAAAACGTCTATCGAAAAATGCTGTGCATATGACTGACTGGATAAATGTATAGATGGATGTACATTTCGGGGGGGTGCACAATTTTACTTTTCTAAAATCTCATCACATGTGAACAAACAACCTGCAAACAAGTCAAAATAAATAAAAAAAAAAACTTAAATCTAAAAATCATATTACAAATGAATGTACTTGTATACTTCATATCTTTTGCACATGATGAGATTTTATTATTGTTGTTGTTGTATGTTGCTATTGTTTGTTGTCGTTGCTGTTGCTGCTGGTGCCACCAGTAGTATGTTTGATAACCCTTGGGTTATTTACACTCAATTTGCTGTCTGATTTATACAGACAGATATAAATTTGAAAATGTTTTTCGTTTTTTTTTGCAAATGCTATAAAAATGATTTATTAATTTAATTTTTTTTATTTCAGTTTTTGTTTGTTGTTAATTTAGTGTAAGTTTTTATTTATTTAGATTTAATTTCAATTTAAAGATTGAACAATGAATAAAAAACTAATGGAATTTTAATTTTATCTAAAAAAAAAAAACTTAACTATTCAATATAATTTCGATTAGAATAAACATTTGTGTGCATGTTATGAAGTTATGAATATTTAATTATGGATGAAATAACAGCAATGTTTTATATTATGCTACCTGAGGCATTTAAAATACTATTTCAAAGAACATATAGGGTGTCCCAAAATTACTGCAAGATTACTCTGTTGTTTTCTTTAGATTGAATAATATAGTACTCAGTGTAGGGTTCCGTCCATGTGCATTCTTCTGTCGACATTTCCCATGAGCAGAAGTATGTTTCAATAATGCCTGCTGCTCAAAATTCGTAACCAGCTGTGATGCGTTGTGAATGAGTTTGTTTTTCTATAATCACATGCGGGTTCTTTAAGATCCAAATGCATTAATTATAACGATTAACAAAGCCATAAATGTGAAAATTTGATTCCTCAGCTAGGATAATTTTGCTTGAAACTGCAGCCGAAAAACTTTCATTACTTTTGATATTTTGTTCAGCAATGAAATACGCGTTGTTCTCACATGTAAGCTAAAATTTTCTTAATGCAAGGAGCCACAATTGTAATAAAATTAATAGCAAAAGCCATATATATCGAAATAGTCCATGGCATCGATTACGGAACGTGGTTGAAGTGATCACAGGTCACTGTCCGATAGGTTTGCATTTAGGAGATTAATTCTCTCATATAATGACTTCTGTAGAACTGTCCACGATGAGTCAGAGGATAAGACTGCGCAACAATAATGCCCGGCCTGGCAAATCAAAGACTAGAAAGTCTGGAAAAATTGTTTCTGCACGACTTGACGAATATGTCAGGGACGGAGGTCCCTGCCTGCATGCGAATAACGAGATGATTTTGTAAATAACTTAAAACTGGTCAGCTATCGGAAATTATTTTTATCGTTGACCTATTCTTTGCAGGTATCATAACGGGACCCAGTGTCAATTTCATGTTGGCTTATGGGTTTATTTTTTGCATAAAAATAAACCCATAACTTCCGAAAAATAATAAAAAATTAAAAAAAAATATGAATGAAAGGCAAAATCTTAGTCTTCAAAATAATTCATTTAAATTGGGAAGAATCCATATCAAAATTTTACACAATTTATATATAATATCTGTAATAATATATTTAAGAAAATAAAAGATAAAAAGCAGACACAAGCATATTTATACCCTACACCACCAAAATGGGGTCTAGCACCAACCTTAAAGTATACCGATCGATGTCCGTCCGTCCGTCTGTCTGACTTGCTGGCTTTCCATGTAAACTTTGATCGCAAAGTACAGGTCGCAATTTTCAATATATTTTTATAAAATTTTGCACATTGACTTTTTCTGACGAAGTCTGTTCAATATGGGTGAAATCGGTCCATTATTTCACCTAGCCAAATACAAATGTCCTCCCGAAATAGAACTTCATCGGTCATAAATGTTTCGCTCCAAATAAATTTTATATATACAAAAGTCATGTCCAGAATTAGTCATAGCTCTTATATAAGGCGCACTTTCGATAATCACTCACGAAAATAAATTATTGAAATTTTGAAAGTGTTTTTGCATTTACTCAGTGTATGGTATTACACCGTCCGACAAATAGAGAAAAAATTCGTTAGACACGAATTGGATGATATACGTCTGAAACTATAAACTTAATGGAGAAAAACTGTGTTTTCAGTTTTTCATTTCGTGATTCTGTGTCCTTTTTTAAGGACTTCAAAGTTTCAAAGAAGTAAATTTTTCAAAAAATATTTAAAAATACTCCTGCTATTCCAAAAATGACAAATTGTATGTCAAAAGAACAAGAAGAGTTGTAAAATATTTTGTATTATCTCTATTTTATCCTGTAAGGATCAAAATATGTCAAAAATGTCCTTTAAAATGTTTATCCTTTAATATCCTTTAAGATTGATAATAAATTCCTTTTAAAAAAATAGTGCCTTTTTAAAAAATTGACCCAAATATTCTATACTAAATATCAAAATGTCAAATTAAAATATAAACAAACAATTTATTAGTATACAAAAAAGTTTTATTAAGAAAAGTGCATATTTATAAACTACACCAACATAGTGGGGGAGGTATAATGGGTTAGGGCTGTTGTTTGCAACAATATTCCATAGCTCCCATATAAGCAACATTCTCGAAAATATCATTAATATACATAAATCTCTGAAATATGTCAGTATCCAAACAAAATTCAACACAAATATGTTTCATATATTCGCAATTCATCCCACCAAATTTTGTGACGATTGGTACATAATTAGTCATAGAATAGGCCCACTACCGAAAATGTGTGTATTCAAATAAGATTCAACACAAATAAGATTCATATCAAAAGAAAAGTCTTTATAATCATATACCCGGTGTAGGGTATCATAAGGTGGGGCTTGCCCAACTATACCATTTTACTTGTTTATTAAAAAGTCTTCTTCGTTGCTTTTCACAACGGATTTTGTTATATTTTTTTCGAAAGAAATATTAACATAAAATATAAAAAATTAAAAATATTAAAATATAAAATATTTTTTAACACTTAACTAGTTAAGATAGAAGGATGAAATTTTGGCATGTGGTATTCAATATTTGGATCTTTAATTTACTATTTTTTTAAAAAAAATTATTGGAAATCTAAAAGGATATTCGAGGATAAAAATTTGAAAGGACATTTTTGACATCTTCTGATCCTTACAGGATCTCTTCTTGATCATTTGACACCAAATCTGACATAATAGGATGATCAAAATTATATTAAAACATTTTTTTAAAAATGTACTCCTCTCAAAATTTGAAGTCCTTTTAAAAGGAAACAGGATCACGAAACGAAATGAGACGTATATCATCTGGTTCGTGTCTAATATTGAGTGTCGTACGTTGTTATATGGTCGGGCTTGACCGAAGTCGTGTCCATGTCCGCCTGTATGTTGAAATCAACTTTCCGTAGCCCCCAAATAACATACATGATTCATATATCAATATATCGGGAATTCTTCCGGCTCGGTTGCTATTTAAAAACAAAATCGGCCCTCAAATGTCTGAGATATAAGGAAAAAACCAGTTTAACCTCGATTTTTGGGCTATTTTTGATCTATATCTGGATTAATAAGTCATTAATGGATATCAACTGATAGATATTTCAATGTCCATTGCAACGATGCATATAAGGCTATAGTAAGTTGGACCTATAATGGGTCAAAATCGGAAAACTATTTTTTAATCCGATTTTTATTTTCACCAAAAAACTTTTTTTTGTCATACATTTTTTTTTCAATAAATTTGAAAATATTAAAAAAAATTTTAAAACAATTTAAAAAGAAAGATTTTAATTTTGTTTACCTTAAAATATTTAAAAATTTTATTTTAAAGTATAATTTGGTGAAGGGTATATAAGATTCGGCACACCCAAATATAGCTCTCGTACTTGTTTTTATATACATTATCGATGTCATTAATAAAATATGAACCGAACCGAAACAAATTTCCAAGCGTTTTATAATTTTCTTTATATAAAGAAACATGATTATGTTTAATTTTTTTAAATAGAAAAATCCTGGTTCATGTTAAAAATTTACATATAAAAAGAGCCACATTGAAGTTAAAGTTTTAATAACAGAAGGAGCCACAATTGTTTCCTCAATTTCCCGATACAAACTATACAATACAATGGAGGTATAACTCTACTGGAAAAGATGGAAAAACCTAAATTACCAACTTATATTTCATTTCCTAATATTTTTCCACGATATACGCAACTATGTCATATAAATTGTATAGTTCTCAAAATTTACCACAAAGTTATTTCCCTACTGAACAAGAACAACAAGACTTAAAGGAAATTGTCGTAATACTTAAATATTCAAACAGCTAAAAGAACACAACAACCACTAGAGTAATTTGTTCGAAAATTGTTAAGACATTGTGGTGGCAACCACAAAACATCAACATCATGTAGTGGTAGGTAGAAGAATGTAACAAAAAGTATAAATGGAAAGTGATTTTAGAAAAGGATTCATGTTAAATACATTCATTGTAATTTAAGAAAAGTGTGAAAAAGAAAAACCAATTTCACTCAAAGTGAGGTTTCTTTTCAAATGTAGAAAAAAAGGCTACATTTCCCTTCTGTATTGTTTGCAAACCAAAAAATATTACAAAGAAAATTAATTAAGAACGGCAAAATGACAAAAACAGAAAATATATTAATCGATTTGGTAATGACTATGGGTCAGTGCAAACCGCAAAATATTTTGATATATTTTAGTGTTTAATACTTATGTCTTAAATTTTTTTGGGAAAAACTGTTTAAAATATCAAACGACATTTTCTTAATGGAATAATGCGGTTTGCAAAAAAACAAGTTTATTTCAATAATTTGACACTTGTTGCACTAAGAGAAATTATAAAATTTTGCTCTAAAGCTAAATCATTTAATGAAATTTTTCTACATTCACACATAGAAATATCAACTGAGCAGTTATAGGTTTGTTAACCTTTGCTTCTAATAAAGACATTTCAAAACTATAATTTGTTGGGTTTCTTCCATATCAAAAAGCACAGCAAATAGAAAATGAAAATACAGTACATAAAAAAAGAAAAACAAAAAACACATTCAAACAGATAGACTAATAAATAAATTCATAGCAATCTAAAAAAAAACCAAAAAAATAAACAAGATATTTATTTTATGCTCAACTTTTTTTCTGCATCAACGATAATGTAGACAGACAGCCAGACAGTTATATAGACGAATAGAATTAGATAAATCCCATACACACTTACACTCATGTCAATTTGTATTCTAAAACTTTTACAACGGCTTAATAAAGCAAAAAAAGGGTATTTTAAATCATTTTTTTTATTAGGTTACAAATACTTTAACTTTTCATGTTTTTCCATTAAATAAAAGTACAACAAATAAATATCTGGAAATCGGGCCTTTAAGTTTATACAACAATATTGTTCTTTCTTTTTTAATTACAATATATTAACAGTGAATTTCAGGAAAAATATTTTTTAAACTCTTTTAGGTTACAACAAAATGACTTTTGTAAGAGTAGACAATATCAAGCAATATAATATTGACCTTCTACTAGATTACACGCTTATTTTGTAATATATTGAAACAAAGTGTACCCCCCAAGAACAATCATGAAATTTGTTGTTTTAAAACAATTTTGTCATAAATTTGTCATTATCATAAAGTTCCAAATGCATAGGTCAATTAAGTTAGTATATATTTAAATTTGTTCATTCTTACTCCATCATTTCAAATTTCATACAAATATTTTATTTTCTAGGTTTTTTTTATTCCCTATAATTTCTGTCCCTTTTTGTGTATAAAATAAATAGCTTTTTCATTAAAATTTTTTAGATATCATTAAAAAAGCAAACTGAAAACTTTCCCAAACAAAATTCACTGTTTATCTACCTTGACTTCTTGCTATGGCTAAAATTCTTTTTTTTTACAATTTAATTTAAATTAGTTTGTTGTTTGTTTTCACTTCCCTTCATAGTTTGTTTTGTTTTTTCTTTACTGTTTAATTTGATAAGCTTGATTAAAACCATAAACACTCCACTACACACTCGAACTGACAAAACGAATTTTTAATTAATTTACAAATAATATTAATGTCCACTCCAATTCAAAACGTTTGAGTTTTCTTTTAAAAATTTAAACGTCATTAATATGGGTGTTTATTGGAATGAAGTAAAGAAAATGTAGAGAGAGATTATGAAGCCAACATAAAGATAAGACGCCAACCAGGCAGTTAGCATATGAAAGATAAGAAGTTTTTATGATTTTTTAAATTTTTGGGTGGAAAAAAAAAAATGTTTTTAAAAGCAAATAAATAAAATGTTAATTAATAACACTAGTTTACAAGGTTTTTGTTCATGATGCGAAATATATGTATATGGCTTTGTTATTTTATGCCGTCTAACTTTGGGAAAAATATTGAAAAGCTTTTGAGATATTTTGTAAAGAAGAAATGCTAAAAACAACTTTGAAATTGGAACAAAGAACATGTACTCAAGAATAGCCTCACCTAATTTTATGAAGATCGATCAATAATTGATCAAAGGACCACTTTCAAAAAGCACGCTAACCTAAATAAAACAAGTAAGAAAGTACAGTCGATCAAAAACGTCCATATAATACCCTACACTGAGTAAATGAGCATCAACCTGTTTCAATTAAAATTTCAATAATTTATTTTCGTGATTGATTTTCTGACTATTATGAAGCGATCATCATAAAATTAGGTGACATGACTACCGCATATATAAAACTTATTTGGAGCGAAATTTGTGCAGATACTATTATTAATTAAACATTTATGTCCGATGATGTGGGTAGTAACTTCTCTCGATGCGCTTGTTCGAAGAGAGTCGATGTCTATACCTGATAAATTTGTATCATGATAAACGTCAAAATTGTTCTCTTGATAAAATTTTATCAGGTTAGTCTCCATTTATTAGTATTATTGCTTTATTATGACAAAATTGTTAGTGCTTTTGCATAGACAACTTTGTGTTGACAACAAACGTAATTAATTGTTATGATAAATATTTGTCAAGTATAGACAGGGGTAATGTACGCAAGACTCAATGTTGTATGTTAACACACAACAGACAATGTTGCTCCATCTGTTTTTATTGGTGTAGTAAATATTAAGGAAGCAAAAGCTCTTGAAACACATTTTTCAAGTGTCAAAAGAAGCATTCAAGTGCATTTGGAGTTACTCATCCGCATACAGGAGAGAGCGAAGGTGCTTATCGATGACAGTATCCGGCTCTGTTGACTCATCGAAGAATCATCGCAATTTGGGTTGTGTATCACTGTTCTACCGATACTACAATGGTATGTGCTCTTCTGAAATTAGGGAACTTGTTCCTGAAACAATTTGTTTTTTACACAAAACATGTTCTTCGGCAAGGTTTTATCAATTCGATGTCGACAGGACTGTAGATTGTTTGGGTGCCCCGATAGACCAGTGGTGTACTAGACTATTAATCTGAGGGTTGCGGGTTCGATTCCCTTCAGAGACTATGGGTGTATCTGCAGACAACAAAACGCTTCGCAGTTTGTGTTAATTATAAAAAAAAGACCGCAGGAAAAATTCGTGTGGAATAAGCTTCCTCCTGAAGTCTTTCCTGTCACTTTCAAAATAGGAAAAATCAAATCAAATGTGCAAAAACACTACTCCCCCTATCCTCCCCCCATAACCTATTTTCCTAGTTCCAACACAATGCATTGCATGAGTAGGTGTCATCCCCTGAGTGCTGGAAAGTGATTCTGAGTCTAGCGGTGTACTTTAAGGTGGTTGTTGGACTAATATTTTTGTGCGTTAAAAACATCACCTCAAACGAAGAATACCCTCCCCACTATGTTAGTGTAGGGTATAAATATGTTAAAAATCGTTTTCGAACTATTGGTTTTTCTGATGACCAGTACATAATTGTACAAAATTGTATGGCCATCCTCCATTAAATATGCTCCGAAAGCCGAAAACACATTAAAGCGCATAAATATCGATATTAATAAAAAATTTAACACAGATTTGTTTCGGGAATGAATATATCTGGGTTTTGTGATCATCGTTTCATAATTATACATAGCTGATATATAAGGCTCACAACCGAAAAGTACATTATCTCGAAAATTACATCTGTAAAATAATAAAAATCTAAATTGTGAAAATTACTTTAACAAGCATTTAAGCATTTAAAAAAAATATTTGTGTATATTAGCCGACCATATTTTCTTACTTGTGCAAATTATAATAAGCATATTTATTGAAATAGATCTGCATTTAATTGTTGCTAGTCCGCTCAGACAGATTTGGTAAATAAAGTTGATTGCATAAAAATTATACAAAACTAAAAACAGACCAAACTTTATGAATTTAAAAAACTATTACATATTTTTATTAGCTTGCAAATAAAAATAAATATGTTTCCTTGCGCTAAACAACCAAATTTTTCTTAAAATTGTGACGTATAGATGGGAAACAAGCATTTCTCAAAACTATATACATAATACACTCAATGAAAATAAAAAATATCTTTTTCTGTAAACTTGTGTAATTAAACAAAGAAAGTGGAGAATTTGTTATGACTAGATACGATAACTTACCTAGTTAACATAATTTCATGTGATGAGCGTCGAGTGTATTCCCATAATAAATATTTTAATTGAAACACGTTTTTAATAAATTAGATGTATTTTTTGGTTTGGTACACTTAAAAACTGGTTAAATGGTAGTTAGTTAACAAACTGAAACTTTTGTTATATTATGAGATTTAATAACTTTATGTGGAGGAATTATTTTTCCTTATACTTATTTAATTCTAGATGTTTTACAATTATAATTGCTATTTTGATTAATACTTGCAGTATTTGTTATAATTTTTTTTTTAAATATTTTGCTTGTTTAACTAATATTAATGATTATTTGATATGAAATGACACAGATTGTAACACATTTCTAAGAAATTTTTAGAAAACTATTTACACTTTTCTTATTACTTAATACACATTTAAAGGTCAAATGAATTAAATATTTAATTTGTGTATTGTACAGTATTTTAGTATATTCTTTTTTTTTTACAAATTTCAATTATTTATTATTAAAGGTGGGTCATGTTAAATTTATTTGCTTTTGATTTTATTCTTATAATAAAAACATTTTAAATATTTTATTTACAATTTATTTTTTTGAAAATGATGTGTTTGCTGGTGGTTGTTAAAATAACATTAAATGTTGTTGACATTTTTTTTTGTTTATTTTTCTTTTTTTAACATTATTTTCTTTTAGTTTATTTCAATGAATTTTTGTTTTAATATTTTTCGGGCAAAAACACTTTAATTAAATATGAAATTCATGAAGAGTTTGTGTTAAATTATGTTTACATGCTTGAAATATTTTTTAATTAATTCCGCTATTTGTTTTATTTTTAGATATTTATATGGTTGCTTTTTAAAATATTTGTTATCTTAAAGATTTTTGTGGAGGGAAGAAGAATTTGCACAAAATTTTAACAACAAATCCGTTTTTATTTTAGTTTAAATTTACATTTTTGATTTTTAAATAATATTTCAATATTGTGTGACTTTTATTTTAAAGTTTAGCATTTTATTATTTTTAATGTCTAAATCGTTTACATTAAAATTGATGTGGAAATTATGTGGATTTTTGTTTTATTTATTGTAATATTTTAATAAATTGTATCTTATTTGTTTAAAATAATGACTTTTATTTATTTTTAAGAAGTATTTTTTTTCAATATTTGTTTTTTATTTTTATGTTTTTGTCACAACTTTAAATTTTCTTGTAAATTCCTTAAAAAATTGCTTGTCAATGGCTTATTTGTTAATTTTAGTTTTATTTTGAGCTTTTCTTTTTTAAATTTTTTGTAGGTTATTTATGAATAAGTCTTAATATTTATGGTGTTATTTAAAATATCTTGAATTTTTTTTTACTAATTTTGGTTGCAAAGTTTTAGATTCATACATTTGATTTGTAATTTAATAATTTAAATTTTTCCCGTATGTTTAATGTTTGAATAAAAATTAACTTATTTATTCTTCACATTTTTTACGATTTAATTTTTCAATATTTAGTCTTTCTTTATTTATTTGTATATATTTTCATTTAATTTTGTATAAACAATTCCACAATTTCTTCCATGTACAATATTTTCAGAATTACAAAAAACAATATTACTTTTAAATATATGTATATATTTTTGATTTAGCTGCGAGATATTGGACAATTCTCTTTGCACATATTATAAATCATTTACTGGAAATCAATTTCTCATTAAAAATATTAATATTTTTTACAGTTGACATTAAGTTAAATTTTTAACACATATTCAGTTTAATTTATCTTTTCTTTATTATTCCTTTTTCAAAATATTTTATAAAACATTTTAATTTGAACTCATTTTCTTCCACACTTAACAAAATATTCACAATTAAATCATTAAAAATTATCCAAAAAATTGCAATGATTTTTTATCAACCGTTGTTCATTTGGCGCGTTGATTCTTTTTCAATTTCTTGTAATCTTTTCTCTCTCTCTTTCTAATACAAACAAACACTAAGTACCCGTTTTCTTCACCTTAAAGGCTGTAGTTGCTTTTGTGCGAGTGTGAAATTTTTTAATGGTTTATGTAAATGTAAAAACAAAATTGAGAACCCTTTTTTACAACTAAAGAGTTTGTAAGAAAATATACATAACTAGTGTAGAGGTAAAATAAACAAAGAAAAAAACACAAATTTCAAAACGTTATTTTGCATATCCGCTTTACAATTGTATTTCCTCACGCGCGCACGGTAGAAATTTAACTGGAACCTTTCATTGGCTTTCACAACAGCACAACAGTGGTCGTAGTCATACACGGTGCTGTACATGTATTAGAACGGCTGCCAATAGTAACAGTAACATCTGCATTTAACAGTATCAAATAAACATATTTTAACAGTGACTGTTGTCGCAATAACATAAACAACACCTTTTAGTTTACGTTTAATGTTTGCTCGTATACAAATGTTAAGATGGCACATCAGAGACATACACATGCTCACTCTTAAATCTAAGTAGCAAGAAATCAAAACAAAAACAAATCTATTTAACATGTCTGTTAAACATTGTAGGAGTGAGTGTATGAGTTTGTTGTGATTTCTTTTTAACATTGTCCATAAGTAAATGTAAATATTAGTCTCACTTCCTATTGCTTTCTCATTAATTTTACCTTGTGTAAGTGTTACCGTTGTTGGGAAATCAACAAAATCCCTAAAATGAATAAATAAAAACAAAATTGGGAAATTGTTTATTTCGTGAGAAAGTATGGTCGGTCAAGCCATATAATATAATACCCTACACTAAGTAAATGAGCAAATTAATTTTTCTTTTAAATTGTCAATAATTTATCTTCGTGAATGATATTAAGATGGGCGTTAGACCACTATAGTGGTGTAGGTTTTATAATAATCAAGTTCATTACTATTTAAATTATTATTGTAAATTAAAATCCCAATGTTCCAAATGAAATCAGTGCCTAAGAAATTGAATTGTCTAACTTAAAAGTTAAAGATGAATAATGTTGTGTTCATGGAGAGAAAAATTGATTTTTATTTAAAGTTAAAAATCCGCTTGACTGGAATAACAGTTAAATCGAAGAATATTTTATGATATGGTAAGGGAAGCTCAAGCTTCAGCTGCTATAAACCGCACCAGAGATCTGTACCGCATAACCAAAAAAACTTACAACAAGATAACAACGCTGCGAACGCACAACCTCAAAAACTGAACAGGTAGAGATATGGACAAACCACTACACGGAACTGCTCTAAACACTTAGACAGTCCAATGCAAATCTATGTAACTGTGCTGAGCATACGGTAAGGCCGGATATATCCATTAACAGTCCTTCAGTGATGGAAGTCACCAACGCTATCAAGGCCTTAAAAATCAACCTAGACGCAGGAACTAACAACATTTCGCCAGTGAGAAAATAAAAGGATTTTTAAAAAAATTAAAAAGTTATATACAATTTAAATGGAGCGATTTTACATTAGTCTTTTATAAAACTGAATCTTTATACATCGATACGAGACAAACCAATGCGAATTTAAAATTGTTTAACAACTTCAAATTTTATATGGTGTACTACACCATTTTCATCAGTAATTCGGAAAAATACAATTTTTCATTTGATATTCAGAAAAAAAACAATTAATAATGAGAATTTTCATTTGAAATACGGAATAATTGACAATGAGAACTGTCATTTATAATTCGGAAAAAAACAATTGAAAATTTTAATTTATAATTCCAAAAAAAGTGAAATTGAGATTTTTATTTTTATAATTCGGAAAAGAAAAATTGAAAATTAGAACTTTTCAATTCAATTCAGAAAAGAACAATAGAAATTGAGAATTTTTACTTAAAATTCAGAGAAGCTTAATTAAAAATGAGATTTTTTGTTTGTGATTTTTGGCCAAATTCGGATTTTTAAATATTTTGTATTTCTTTAAAACTTCAAATTAAATATTTCTCTTCAAATTCTCATTTTCAGTGGTTCTTTTCTGAATTTCAAATGAAATTTTTTTTATTTTCAATTTTTCATTTCCGAATTATAAATGAAAATTCTCATTATTAAACATTAATTGTTCTTTTCCGAATTTGAAAATAAAAATCTTAATTTCAATTGGGGTTTTCGGAATTTCAAATCAAAATTCTCAACTTCAATTCTTCTTTATCGAATTTCAAATGAAAATTCTCATTATCAATTGCATTTTTCCGAATTTGAAATTAAAAATCTCATTTTCAATTTGGATTTTCTGAATATCAAATGATAAATCTCAATTCCAATGGATTTTTTCTGAATTGAATTGAAAAGTTCTCATTTTCAATTTATTTCGGTTAACCGATACAAATTTTTTAATTAAATATTTAATAATTTTGAAACTTATTATCACCTCGACTTTCTGATATGAAACAGAAAATGTTCAAAGTAACAAAAAAGGACCTATGTATAAGATGCAAACTCACTTTTTCTTAACTGTGATTATTTGTCATTAAAGATCTTACCAAATAAGTAATAAAACTGCATTAAAAGTTTTCAGAAATATTTAAAATTAAGTACCTAAGTTTGTACACTAAGCTAACGAAATGATAAATAAAATTAATGAGAGAATTTATTTACATCAAAGATATGTTCAATTTAACAATTGGTAAAATTTATCATTTGTAATATTTGGCCTAAACTTCTAGAATTATGCGAAATTTAATTTAAATTTTTAATAGCTTCATTAATCGATGTAATTGATGCTGAAAAAGTTTCTAAGTAAATTCATCAAAGCATGAGATTTATTGATTTTAGTCCCAAAATTTTAAAAACAGGTTAACCGAGTGATATAAACCGGTTAACCGAAAATCAATATTTTAAATTAACCGGTTCGCAAAAATCCGAAATTTCGAAGAAAAGCCGGTTAACCGGTTTATAAACACTACTGTGTACCAATTTCTAGAAATTAGAGACGGTTAAGATCCGATGCCTTGAACAAACCTGTTTATTAAAAATTTTTTTTTTTTTTGATTAGATTACTGAATATTATATACACATTTAAAAAAGTCCCAGTTTATTCTGATTACAAAGAAATCGGCAACACTATTCCACATATTAAGTTTTCTTTTAATAAACACTCAGCTCTCTCTAAAATAAATCACCACACAAAGTAACTGCACACACTGCTTTTAGCATGGGGACGTATGAGTTATGCAATTTATTCTGCCAACACACACATACGCCCTCAATTGTATTTGCCTTTCTTTTCCTTTTATTGCTTGCTCACTGTGTCACTGGGTTTTGTTTACCGAAAATTATCTGCAAAATTTGTTTACGCTCTCTTTTTAACTCTCTATATTTGTTTGTTTATTTTTCTTCATTTAACTCTCTTGCTCATTCTCACTATTCAGCATTAAACTCATTTAAAATGAGTTCAATAAAAACACAGAACTGTTAAGTAATTTCTTATAGCATGCTATATATTTCTAAAAATGTGTGTTAATCTGTAGGAACACTTGAGAAATAATGTTGAATTTAACAGAATAATGCTGGATACCTTAAGATTTTTATAATTTAGTAGCAATTTCCAATGAAATTGCATTCGTAGAAATCGATAGTACATAAAAAATGGAGTAAGGTGGCGGTTGTATGTTGAACTGATAAAGAATTTCTTGTGAACAACTACACTGCATCTGTTAGTTTACCACATTTAAATAATATTGCTAAGTAGTGGCTTCTTTCTCAGTATTATGGGAAAATTAAGAGAAATTTTGTAAATTTGGATTTTAAATAAAAGTTTATTAATGCATTAGGGCATTATATACATAGGTAGGTACAAAATTCTATTTAATAAGAAAAAAAATATATTTTATTTTAATCCAACGACAATAATCACTGTTCATGTTTTAGAAAAATATTAAACATCTATTTTAATTTTTTTTTTTTATTTTGTAATCTGATATAATGTTTTTCATTTTTCACCAGTTTTAATTGAAAAAGTGTCTTAAACAAAAATATAACTTAATTATTCCATTAGTTTTTCATATTTGTTTTATTTTTTTTTTTGAAGACAATTTGTTTACAAACAATTGTTGTTTGTTTAATTATTTACCTCTGTCTGGAATTGCAGTCCATATTCAATTAGTTCAACGCCAATAAATGACAATGCGTAGAATATTTTCTTTTTACTACCCACAGTTTATTAAAATGAATGTGAATGATTTTATTTAAATTTTGTGGTTTACTCCTAATGTGTTTTTAAATAAATTTTACTTTTAACAATAAATGTGCATTTGAAAATGAAAGTGAATGTGATTTTAGCAGCTAAATAAGGAATTTTAAATTGTACAAAAATAAAAACCAAACCATTCAGAGCTTATATTCATTTTATTAACTAGTATAAATGTAAAAATTTTATTTATTTCGCTATTCATTTATTACAAAAAATAAGCTGCATATAAATATTTTTATAAAAAAGTCCTTAAGCTTAAATAAATATAATTTTTAAGTTTTATAAAAAGTTCAAATGAAATACAATAATTATAAGCAAAAAGTACAATTGAGTTCCTAATGGTGAGATTCTTTCTTCATCCCATACAAAACAAAGTAGTTACCATTAAGTCCCCCTTTTTATTATATGTAACTCACTCGCCTAATTTCATTCTAAAACGCTTAGTTGAAAAATAATCAGAAAACTACCAAGTCTTCCTTCTTAGAGTCTTACATTACTTGCTCTAGTTTTAAATTTTTCTAAAAAAGACAATGAATGTAGTGAATTTTAATCCAAAATTGAAAATTTCTTTATATTTGACTAGGCGTGGTCAATACCGACCACCATTTGTTGAAATAAAGGAAAAATATATTTGTCCACATAGGATTCAATGCAACAATAAGTACGCACAATTACACTCCATTAAATTTTTCTTTTTTTTCAATTTTCAATCATAGTGCAAGAAATGGTGAAAAAAGGCCCAACTTCAAGAGGCCATAAACATGAAATTCGAGTTAACTTTTCAAAACCCTTTGTCAGTTCTGTTTTCTTAATGGTCTACTTTCCGTTCCCATTGCAATTGTTAAGGCTGGGTTTTCTTGTTGCACAGTGTTATCGTGTAAATAGAGTTGTCAAACCGGTTTTCAAATTATTCGAAAAACATTTTTTTTTAAACCGGTTTTGACAAAAAATGGTTTTCGAGTTATTCGAGAAACCTGATTTTTTGTCTCGAGTTATTTCACATAATCGAATATTTATATATACATCAAAAAAATACAATTCTACAAAAATCAATATGTGTTTTGTTTTTGTAAACATATTTTTTAGCTGTCAAACAGATGAAACCTACTGACTGCTAAAATCAAAAACAGCGGTGAGGTAAATAAAGACATGAAATTTACTTTCGCGGAGTACCGCAACGAATTTTATTTATATTTTTATATATGTTTGTATATTGTTTAATATGATCGCTTAGTCTCTATTCCACTGCACGGTGGTAAATTCCTGCCAAAAATGTTTTTTTTTTTTGTTTTTTTAATTTTTATAAAATTTTGATGGTAAATTTTTCTTAACACTTCAGAATATTCAGCATCATTATTATTTTGGCTATAAAGTAACTATATGGTTATTTATGGTGCTGTAAAGTCAAAGGATTTTTCTTGTCCTTTTAATATTAGAAAAATGTGATTTTTTTACTTTTGAATCGAAGTAGCCTGTACTTTTTTCTTTAACGTTTTTTTTGTTGCAAATTAGCACATGTCTTTATAAAACAGTTAGCACTTAACCATTCCACGTAGTTATTAAGAAGTTTCTGCGTGTTATTTTTATATAAAAGTGAAGTGACTAGGAACTAGTTTTAAAGCTATAGAAACTAAATTAAAAAAAAGTTTTAAAGGCCAGAACAAAATAAAAGGGGCTATTAGAGGTTAAGTGTAAATTACATCTAATACTGTAAAGTATCAATAGTAAGTATTATAAATTTCAGCTGCAAATATCTGACATTCCAATAACCAGAACGATTTCAATGCCTTCATATTTTACCCATTTTTTTTTTATTTTTTTGGTCAATTTCAAAAATTATATAAGTTTGAGAGTTATTTTAGTCTATGCTGATTTGGCCAAACCATGTATTTGTATGTCGAAATTTTTTCAATGGATCATTTATGTTATTTTTAATTATTAACCTAATTGAAGCCATTTACAAAAATTACATAATTTTTTCAATACTTTTATAACATCAATGTTTATTTGGCCAACTCCTGTATGCAATTTCTAATAATTTTTTCGATGGATCAAGTGTGGTTTTCTTAAATGTACATTTTCATGCATTTACATGAAATGACAATTTTCAGGCATTTACATGAATAACCTAACTTTTCCGATAATTTCAAAACGTCTTTGATTGTTTGGCCAAACCCTGTATATGTATTCCGAAATTTGTACGACCGTTTTTTCAATCACTTAAACTATTCTTCATTTTTATACTAAATTTCAGGTATTTACATGAATAACCTAATTTTTACGATGCTTTTAAAACGTCCATGATTGTTTGGCCAAACCCTGTATATGTAATCCGAAATTTGAATGACCAATTTTTTTTTTCGATCGCATATTTTATTTTTTATTTTTGGACTAAATTGTATTTGAACATCGAAATATTTATCGATCGACCGGTTATGTTTTTCTTAATAAAAATACTAAATTTCCAAAAAAATTTATGAAGAAATAAAGAAGTTATGGAATTTTGGCCGGAATTGACTAGCGTGCACTGTTTTAATTTTAAAACAAAAATTTTATATTTAAACATGTTTACATTGGTTTAGACTTTTTGGTCAGAACTAAATGAAAGTACATCAATCTCAGACTTAGAATATATAGAAAGTGACTCGCGAAGCTTATCTCAGTTTAGCATTAAAAGAAGTTCAAAATCCACACAATAGAACTAGTATTGCAATAACTAGCGACTTAGAAAAAGATTTTGATTATTTGGACAAGTTTTGAAAAAGATCATATACAATTTTAGCAGTTAATCCCACTTCAACTTTAAGTGAACGTGTTTTTTCTGTTTCATCTTTAATAAAAAATAAATTTAGGCTCGTATGTCCTTAAATCATTTTAATAGTATTCTCTTCTTGAGTATAAAATTTAAACTTAAAAATTTAAGTTTAAATTTAACTTAAAAAAAGGATAAAAACCGCTTATTCGAACTTTTTTTTTAATAGCTTTTTTATTGGATAAAAGACGAAATGCGCAAGATAGGATTTGATTTTAGACCTATGGTTTATTGGGGAAAGTTAGAAAGAATTTTCCTTAGATTTCGTTTCTGCTTTACGATTTTTTTATTTTTTGATCGTTCATACAATTCGACCGGCCTAATGTTGAATACTTGACAAGAGTCAACTCATTAATTCTTAAAAATAATATAATTATTAAAACATGAACGCATTTTCCATACATATTTTTGTTAATAACTCTACTCAAAGATTGTCGCTTTGCTGCGTCACTGGTAAAGCATATTTGCATTTTCTGTTATTCTGAAGTGTGTCTTATTATACTGCATCTCTTAAAATAAGAATACGAACATTAAAGATATACAACAGATACATTTGTTTCGAAATAAGAAAAATATTAAATGGAAATGGTCAATTTGTTTGACAGCCAAATCAGTCTAAATGTCTATAGTTAAATTATAAATATTTGAAAAGTGTGTTTCTTACAATTGTTGATTTTCAAAGTTTCTGCACAAATACTAGCAGTAGCTTAGTGTACAATGATGCTAATTCCCTTTTTAACGAATTTTACAGTAGACACAAAAATCGTTATAAAATTATTTGTTTCAAAATATTTTTGAAATCTGTTAATAATGTTGCATTCAAAATGCAATGAAGCAATGTTTTCAATTAAAATTTATGATTTAGCACATTTGCATTCCAGAAAATAGCACTTTTGCATACCACAGTATAAAAACGTGAAACAACTAAATAACTGTAAACGTTTTTTAAACAATTAGTGTATTTTTTGTTATTGTAACATTTTGTGTAAAAATCTCAAAGTGGACTTAGCACGTTTGCACAATTTGTATATATACTGATGAATAAAAATGATGTTAAATCCGAAATACTTGTTTTCCACGCTCACCCTAGGGAACTAAATGGAATGACACAATTAAAACAATTATGTCTTTATTGTGTAGAAGAAACCCATTTCCAAAGCCTTCTTTCATAATTAAACTTAATTTTTGACCTGCTGCAAAACTCTATTGACAGCTGTGGCACCAACCAATCGTCAATGCAAATATGTATTTGTACAAAAAACATAAATATACATACAATCAGCCTCAAAAGTGAGTACACACCAGTGAATTTTTGGATTTTTTTAAGATCATGAAAATCATTATAATCCGACTTAATTTTTTTTTCAGAACCGAATCTATTATTCAGCCCAATCTCCAACAAACCGAAACTTTTATATTTTAATAGATGAATAGATTTTTTATTAAAAATCAAATAATTTGTAGTGTTTACTCATTTTTGAGGCTGTGTGTATATATGAATTGTAATAAATGACGATATGAATGAAATTAAAACTTTTTCCACCAGATACCAACATACATTCATACATACATATGTATGTATATATTTAAGAGGTCTGTTTTAAAAATTGAATGAATAAAAAGTTTATTTGAATGTATATTTATAAACAGATTTCCTGGGTACAAAACATAAAAAAGTAAAACAAATATTGACAATTGCAAATACAAGATAGAAACAAATGTTTATTAAATAATTTTTTGCTTTTTTCCCATTAATTCTTTTAATATTTTTATTTTTTGAATTGATTATGAATTTTACTGTTTTGTGGCTGTTTCATTAATTTATTACAGAGAATAATTTCGTATCGGTTGAGTGCAAAACATGAACTTATAGTTTGATTTTCTGTACTTTTTCTCTATTTCTGTTTAACGGATGAGTGATTAAATGTACAAGAATTGTATGCAAAATACAGCAAAAACAAGCAAAAAGAAACAAAAACAAAATAAAAATATTAATTTATGTATTTTCTCTTGTTTTACTTGTTCTTCTACTTGTATTTATTTATGTTTATTAAACAAAACAAGATGCTTGATTTATCTTTTGAACATATTGATGGTATGTCATGTATTTCAAATGAGAGAAATATTTTCTACTTTTTTTTTGGTTTGTTTTAAATTCTGTGGTATTGAGATATTCTGTGCATAGAATTCAATTGTATACAATCTTCTTTTAAATTTCCGTTATTTTTGCTTTTGTTAAAATGTATAATAAAATTCATTTTTACATGATGATATACATATGTACTTGAATGTATTTTTAAACAATTTAAAATTATATTTTTTTAAGGGCGAACAAAAATAGCACTTGTTAATGGTGGTGTCACACGTTGTGTATTGCATGCGTATTGTGACCATTATACGATGGGCCCAATTACATGTAAAATAATGAAATATTTTATATCTAGAGATGGGAAATTCTTCTCCTAAATAGATGGAAAAATTATCCTAAATATTGTATTCTTAACCAAATTCAAAAATTTAAAGTTGCAAAAGTTACAAGATCAAAGGTTCAAAGACAATATTCTGAAATATCAGCACCTACTCTATTGATATGCCATGTTTCAAACAAATTACGAGTAGCTTAAATGTTACAGATTTATTTATTACCATTTATTTAAACCATACCAGTCGCTGTTTAGCCCATTATGTAATATATAAATTCAGATTATTTCTTTTAATGCTAATTTTCGATTTTGTAATTTAAGATGTCTAGCCCCCATTAACACGAAGTCTGGTTATGCCTTAACTAATAGTTATACAGTCGGTTAAAATTATTTTTGTATGAAGACTGTCAGTATAACTATTAGTTAAAACATAACCAGACTTCGTGTTACTGGGGGTAAGACATTATTAACCGTTTTATACAATATATGGGGTCAAACTTGTCCAAGACAGTGCAGTTAGATCTGTACACTACACCTTATTAACACTGTACAACACCACAAATACATTTTGATAGAGGAGACAAAAAATGACATGTGTATTGGCGTTTTGAAAGTTTATATCTGAATTTCATTTGAGGAGGGGTTAAATTTTCCCAACTCTGGCAAATTCTTATTGCTAATCGTCATAAGAAACCATGTGATCCTTACGTTTTAGGTATAAAATGTGTTCAGCAAAGTTATGTAAAATGTTACGAAGAATATTTTTGTAGTATATGTTAACCCTCTTAATCCTCAAGGAATGGGTCTTTTTTGTCCTTCTTTTAAAAATGAGCAAAAAACACCATTACAACAGGGATTTAAGGGGATAAAATGTCCCGCAAAAATATTATCCGTAAAATTTTACTATAAGTCCTTAAATGTACCAAAACGGAAAATTCAACCAGAAAGTCAGAAATAAGACATAACAAAAGAGAGCCGAGGGTTAATTTCGCATTTATTAAAAATTTTATTTTAAAGAACATTTTAGGTATAAAATTAATGCAAAATGTTACGGAGAACATTTTTGTAGAATATGTTAACCCTCTAAATCTTCCAGGCATAGGTCTTGGAAAACTTTAACCCCCCCTTAAATGAAATTCAGATGTAAACTTTCAAAACGCCAATACACGTGTCTTTTTTATGTCTCCTCTATCAAAATTTATTGGTCGAACTTTGTAATTTTGGAAAAAATTTGATTTTGTTGTATAGTGTAATTAAAAATATAAAATAATCTGAAATTAAGTATTAGAAAATATATGTAAGATTTACGAAATTTCCTCAAAATCATTAAATATCTAGTCGGTTGACACGCTAACCGATAACAGTTACAAACGTTAAAATTTGCATTTTTGATTCCCAAAATTTTCAGCATTTAGCTTTTAAATCACGAAGAATCGTGATTTTTTCGATTTTTTATGCTGCAAAAGAATACAATTTAATTCTTTTGCAGCATAAAAAATCGAAAAGATGCAAAATAAGGGCAAAATAATATTTAGGAAAACTTGTTTACACTCGAGTTGGTAAATGTTGACACACTGAATATTAACACGGTGGTTTCAATTGCCATCTGTGATGCCAGATTTGACCTTTATATATATGATAGTCATTTAGTATACTGACAATACTTTTTGGAATCAAATATTTTTCTTGCTTTTTTCTTATACAATTTACACAGAAAAAAATGGTAACTGTTATTAAGCAATTGAAAAAATTTTTTTGAAATATGATTTTAATTTTCAATAATTTTTTAATTGAATATGTTTTTTTAATACTCATATCAGCAATTTCTTTTAGATATTTATTAACAATTTCAGTTGTTAAAATTCAATACATAGTTGGGGGTAGTGCACTAATTTTTAACTATCACTAATAGTTAGTGGTAGTGTAAAATATTTCACAAATTTTTTTAATGTTTAGTGATGAGTTGAAAAATATAAGCCTCACTCAATAATAGTGATAGTGTAGTTAAAATTTTTTAACTAATAATATTTTGAAAATAGTTAAAATATTTTTTTTGCAGCCTAATGAAATAATTTTTTCTACACTAAAATTTTTAGTTAAAAAAATATTCCTGCACTATTTTTTTCAACAAAGAAATGTTTTACTCTATTCATAGTTTAAGTTAATATATTTAAGGAAAAAACGTAAAAGCGGTATATAAATATACAAATTACAATAAAAAGAGAAATAAGCAATTACACATAAAATAGTTAGCGACTATTGGCTTTAAGTAAAACAAGCTTTTCGAAATTCGAATCACTTAATTTATTTCTCGGAGGAGAATCCACCATTCCACTAAAAGAAAATAAACGCTCTACTGGAGCAGAAGAAGCCAAAGGCTTGTTAAATTTAAAAAACATTTGCCTTATTATTGGATATTTTTTGAGACTGCAAATATCAGTGTCCGAGCTTAAAAGGAATGCACGTATTTCACTATGCCATCTTTCTGAACAAAGGTTGAAGGTCCTAATATTGAAGATGTTAATAAACTAAGTAATTTCTTCAATAACTTTTTCACTTACTGTCAATTTCCCCAAAATCTAAGAATCCTACATTATCAGTGTTTTTTGTGTTATTATTTCTTCGGATGCTGAAAAACACTTTGAAGCTTGCTCAACAAACATCTGTATATTTAATATTCTAGTTTAAACTGGAATAACTTCACGATCACTAATTTTGAATATATTAGTGCAAAGAAAATTATTGAAGCTTTTTTTTAGTTATTGTTAAATTTTTTAACTATTTGAGTTTAGTGCTTATTTCTACACTACCACTCAATTGATTTATAGTTAAAAAAATATCACTATCACTAAAAAATATTAGTGATAAAAATATAAGCTTCACTACCACTAAAGCTGATGAAAATTAGTTAAAACTATATTTTTTAAAATAATATTTAGTGCTAGTGAAATGTTGATTGCACTCAACATTTAGTGCACTACCCCCAACTCTGATTCAATAGGAATATTATATTGAAAGTAACAAAAATAAATGTGTCAAGAAAATAAAAATTGAAGAAAAATATAAACATTTTGTTGTTTCATAAAAAATATGTATGTTCTCTTTTGCGGATTAAAAAGAAATTGGTGTATTCCAGATGGTAAGTTGAATATGTAAATATAATACTGCAATAAGAAAAAAATGGACATCGATTTTATATACAAAACTTTTTTTTTTAGTGGACTCTTTTCAACATAAAATGCGTCGAATGTAGAAGGAACGCATTTAAGAACAATACTAGAGGAACAATCTGTATAACCATTCGTGGAAGGTGATACTGACCTGTACTTTGTATCAGTTCAAAAGGTGAGATAATGGACATAACAAGTTTTAACTTTATATTTTAAATTTATATATGTATATATGTCATTATTATAATAAATTGTAAATTTGTTTATAATAATAAAAACAACAATTAAAACCATTAAATGCATTTTTAATTAATATAAGAAAAATCTATAATTAACTAGTAACAATATAATTATTCAATGTTACAAACTCTATTGTTAAAATTTTACTGTTGGCTATTAACAATTTTTTTGTTTAATTTGACAAACTCGTTGTTAAAACATATAGTTGAGTGTTAACAATTTTAAGTAACAAAAATATTTTTTGTATCTACAAAATCGGTTGTTGGTGCCTTTTCAATTAAAAAAAATAATTGTATTGACGAAAATGGTAATTAATATGACAATTGATTTGTCGTAATTTTTTTCTGTGTACGTACTTTTGTTAGAAATATACATATTAAATTGTGGCAAAAATATTCTAAATTATGTATAACGGCGATAAATATGCCAAATTCGTCACGTTTTAAAAAGGGTTTATGTTTTCCAGAAAATATTGTTGATTTTCTTTGCCTTATTTTTTTTATCAAAAACAAATGGTTTTGCTTCAGAATCTTTTTTAAGTTTCTTGGTGTTTTTTTCGTTTTTGTTGCATACCTTTGGGAGAATGTTGTTAACTCAAGCCGAAAACAATAAATCAAAGGATAAAATAAAAAACCCAAATGTATCATAAATCAAAAATTGAATATTAACAAATAAAATATATTTGGTTTCTTTGCCAGCTGTTTGTAACAGTTTATTTAAATTTATGCAAGAAATAAATGTATTCAACAAATCATTTATTGTAATCTATTTGTATACAATTATAAAGATACAAATATAGATAGATGGGCAGACATATAAACAAAATTTAATTTTTAAACTGGTAATGTACAGTTGGTTGTTAGTTACTTATTTACTGTTAACTTCAATAAATTACTATTTAATTTAAATATAATTAAAGCCAAATATAACATTGAACTTGTTTTATAGAAATTTCAACAACATCATCATCTACATAGAATGTAATTTCCTTATTTGTTTCAAAAAGCTTCATCAGTAGCAGACAACAAAAAAGCAAACGTTTTGTGAGAGCGGGAAAATGTGAAAACATCTGTTATCTTAACAACAAAAACATTCGAACAATGAATGCAGTTTTTTATTGTTGCTGCATCGTGAGCTGTTTTTATTTTTTTTTTTATTTTTCTATTCACTTCAAGCGTTAACAGTCACTATGCATAAATTATACATCAATCAAGTGTTGGAAAAGAACGAGAGTTAGTTGGTGAGGGGTAGGTCGGTGCTGCTGCTTTTGTTCTATTGTTGTTCTGTTGATGTTCTATTTGCAGTTTTTTACCCAACCTAAACACATCTAGTTGCCTGTGTAAATATGTGAAATGTATTATTTGTTGTTTTTGCATATGATGCAATATATTTTAAAGGGTAGTCCAAAAGGTGTAGTAACTTTTTTCCCT
Organism: Calliphora vicina; assembly: GCF_958450345.1. NCBI lineage: Eukaryota > Metazoa > Arthropoda > Insecta > Diptera > Calliphoridae > Calliphora > Calliphora vicina. The sequence continues at coordinate 141,189,035 of NC_088780.1, read as the reverse complement.
ACGTTTTCAGATAATACTTCCTTTGATTACGGATTTTTTGACTGTAATAATACAGTTTGTCTAAGATTTGTCATTTTTTTCATTTCTATATAGTTTTGACATTACATAGTTAGTTCCCAATAAGCATTTTTACTGGAATTCAAGTAATTTAAGACTTTATATATATATAGATAATTACATTTACATTCAAGTCGAATTCCAACAAAATGTTCAAGTAGTTGAATTTTTGTTGCTTTGGTGCTTATTGGGTTTATATGAATTTTGACTGAATACTGAATACAAAAGACACAATTCGTCACAGTAAACAATAAATAAATTTTATATTTTTCAAAACGAAATTCTTTGAACATTTGAAATTTTGAAACATTTATATAAATAAAAATAAAATGTCGTTCGTTGGTAATTGCATCAGTTGAGAACGGCCGGACCGATTTATACAATTTTTTTTTTAAATGGTGGTCATAGTCCAACATAGGTTCCTACGGATTGAAAAATTGAGCACGCCCACTTTTTTCGATTTATCTAAAATCGGAAAACGGCTACAACGATTTGGCTAATTTTTTGTTTAAATGTTCGTAGTTATCCAATTTTAGTTTTTACTGAAAGAAAAATTGACCACGCCCACTTTTACGCCCACTTTTACACCAACTTTTACGCCCTATTTTGCTAATTTGTATTTAAATGTTCGTAGTTAAATTCGTAAGAAAAATTTACCACGCCCACTTTTTTCTATGTTTGGCTACATTTCTTAAATGTTCGCTATAGTCCACAAAAGTTTTTTACGCCCAATAGAAAATATCCATTGAAATAAAATTACATAGCAAATAAAATTATTCATTCGTTGTCATACAAAAAAAATAATCAGAGGATGCAAACACATTTTTTTTATAAGGGGATTCCTAAAACTTTAATTAAAAGTATGAATTTCAATGTTGTCTACATTCTAAACTCGCTAATAATCAAGAAAAAAGCTGGATCTGTGATCACTCATAACTCTGAAAAAAAGATTTTTTATATAAAACCTCAATAACGCCAATAAGCGTTTAATCAAGAAAAGGAGCTCGATCTGTGATCACATATATTTTTAACCAAAAATCGATTTTTTTTATAAAACTAAAAAAATATCTAAATTCACTAAAAACTTGGCCAATAATCGTTTAATCAAGAAAAGCAGCTCGATCTGTCATCAGTCATATTTCTGACCAAATATCGATATTTTATATTAAAACTCAAAATATCTAAATTGGCTAATAACTTGGCCAATAAGTGTTTAATCAAGAAAAAGAGCTCGATAAGTGATGACTCATATTTCTGACCAAAAATCGATTTTTTACATAAAAACTCAAAATATCTAAATTCGCTAATAACTTGACCAATATGCGTTTAATCAAGAAAAAGAGCTCGATCTCTGATCACTAATATTTCTGACCAAAAATCGATTTTTTTTATATAAAAACTCAAAATATCTAAATTCGCTAATAACTTGGAAAATAAGCGTTTAATCAAGAAAAGGAGCTCGATCTGTGATCACTCATTTTTCAGACCAAAATTCGATTACTTACACAGAGAATACAGATTCGTGATAGCAACCGAATTTGTTGTCAATCGAATGATTCTACCTTAGTAACCGAATTTTACAGTTGTGGATATAATATTTTAGAAGAGGCAACAAAAGTTTGGGTGCTTCAACCGAAATTCTTCTTTATCAACTGACTTTCTGTTTATAGAACCGAAAAATTCTATGTGTGCAACCGAATCATTCGATTGGCAACAAATTCGGTTGCTATCACGAATCTGTTTTCTCTGTGTATATAAAAACTCAAAATATGTACATTGATTTACATGTATTCTGTTGTTGCAAGACTTAGGTTTTTGACAACAAACTTAGGTTTTTGACAACAAACTTAGGTTTTTGACAACAAACTTAGGTTCTTTGTGTCTCAGTAGCGCTTCTATGTATATTTTATTCTATGTCCTATATGAATAAAAATTACACGGTGCTACGATGGAAAAAAAACTTGGAAAACGGCCTAGCGTGGGTTATAGGTCTTGCAGAGTACACTACAAATTGTCTCTAAAAATTTCAGAAACGCCCTCAAATTCAGAAGTTATTCTGAAAAACCCGTTTTCAGTGATGTTCGTCGACTTATCGACCTGTAGATTAGTCAGTTATTGTCCGACTTTAAATTTTTGGTTTTGGAAATAAATTTATTAAGAAATATGTTATTTGTTAACAAAACGTGGTTTTAATTATTCAAATCGGATGAAAATTCTAAAAGTTATTCAACTTTTAATTAACACCATTTTTAGTATTTTCTGCCCCAGCGCATATAAATAAAAATAAACCGAAAACTGTAGAAAAAAAATTTTCAAAAAAGTTTAATAACTTTTGCAAATATAAACCGATTTTAACAAGTAATATCTCATTTTTTCACATATAATTTATTTATTTAAATCTCGAAAAACACCACTTTTTAAAATACCCCCTAAGATATAATACATTTGACTTTTCGTGTTGCACATTTTTTCTCATGTGTTTGCTTGTTTTATTATTATTGTTTATACATTTGTTTTTGTCTGTTTAATTGATGGGCCAAACACATATAGTAGTGAACTCACATTTGTATGGCCAATTAACTATTAAAATGATGACTTTCAAACAATTGAGGAAATTAGTTAATTTAATAAAGCTAAATATAATTACAACATAGATTCAATAACTTAGAATAGATGTTTAAGTTGTTGAAACTTCACCCTACACGATATGGGGTGTTGGTGGGAAATGGGAAATTATGGGAATTTGGTGGGAAAATAGCCTGCAAATATTCCATATTTAGTTCTATATTATTTCTGTACTCTAGCAGCTTTTACTTTTACTTCTTCAGCTAATTCCAGATTTTCTTCTTTCCATTGACTTGAGATGAGCGGCTCTGACATTGCCAGTAATATATTAAATAGATCTTCATGTATGTATTCCTTAACATAATCATCAAAATTTAAATCTGTTCATTGCACACAAATACATCGATAATTAATGAATAAATTCTGAAATTATTTATAATAGTTTGCGAGTAATGATAATTTACTTCTGATCATGATACAAGAATTGTAGAAGGTAGAATCACTAGGGAGACTTTTCAATATTTAGCCCTATAACGCTAAACTTTGATTTTGATTTTTTTCATATTTTTTTATATTTTCTTTTGTTTTTTTTTTCATTTATTTTATTTCTTAAAAATGTAGAGTTTGATTATAAACTTGAAATAAACAAAAAGCATGCCACGCCCACAATTCCCAATATTTTGATCTAATTTGTTAGCAACCTTAGCTTCAATATTTTACTGGCATTAAAATTTTGTCGAATGAAATTGTGTTGTAGAATCCAGTAGTTACTCCGTTTTAAAAGATCAGATCAAAATCAGGAGATTTTGTAATCAATAATCTACATACAACCAAGTAAATTTTGTAGACAATTTTTATCAAACAAGCAGTTGTAGAATTACACAGAAAAAATTAAATTTCGTATTCAAACACAAAATTTATAAAGACAAATAAATATTTTGCTGCAATAGGACCTATCACAAAATCAAACACAACATTTCGTAATATTTGTCATATTATAATGTTGATATTAATAAAATATAATATTTGAAAATCCTCAAAAATGTCTAAAAAAATTTTTAATAAAACAATAAAAACAAATAATTCCTTTTGAGTAGATATTCAAACTATCTGAGGGGATTAGAGCACAAGGGATTCAAGTGACTAATGTTTAATAATGAGAAAAATGAGGATAAAGTTAATTTACAATAAGAAATGTTAGATGCTATCTGGAATATTACTTTTTAATTAGTAGAGATCCTGATATATATTTTAATCTAACACGATAAAAAAATACCATATTTTACATATACAAATACCCATAAATTACCTTTGAAGTGAGGAAAGTCGCACTTATACCCCTTGTGCTTTAATTTTTTTCAAAGTTCTGAATTACCTGATAAGAAAACCACATAGACTCAATTTTTTTTATTAACATTTTATTAAAAAAAGCTTTTATGGTTCTTTGTTAAATTTTTTACTCGTCATAATCAGATTCCATGACATCATCGGGGTCATACTCACCTTGACTTTCTATTCTTTCCGGAATTTATTCCATTCTATCGTGAGGAAGTGCTTTAAACCATTCATGGTAAATTGGTGGAATATAACAAAGAAGATCCTGTAAGTTCTTGAATTTCTGGAATATTATTGTTTTGACGCTGTTTTTTGGAGGAAGTTGTGGTAGTAACTACACGACTCGGTCAACATTTCGAGCTTTCAGATTTAGTTTGGTGAAGTTTTCTTGCACATTCATAATATCATCTTTGTATAAGATGATCAGACTCAGAAAATTCGTCAATATTATTTTCAGATTCACTTATTTTTAATGATTTTTACGTACCATAAATAAAAAATCAACAAATATTAATATACTCGATTCCATTATTTTATGTTACTTTTTCTTTTTTGGAAAATAATCCACAAAGGTATTTGAAACAGGTGTTTTGATAACAAGTGATGGAATTAACCGCTAGATTTTAGCTGATCACTCATCTGAATTCACTAAATCAGTCCATGTGAAAAAGGAATTTTAATATTTGCTTAGGGCAAGGGATTTAAGGGCTCATGTACCCCTTGTGCTCCAACCGAAACAGGTATTTTAATGACAAGTGCTAGAATTAGTCACCATATCTCGCTAACGGATAAGAATTCCACGTTCAACTCTTGTGCTATGAACTTCTCTGAACTTCACCTACTAACTCCATATGTTAACTCAATTTGAGAAAAAAAGGCACTTGAACCCCTTGTGCTCTAAGCCCCTCATATTTATATTTAAAACAATAAAAATATTCATCAAAAATACAATTCAAAATTAATAAAACTCTTAACTAAGCAAAATATAATTTTGTTTACTATATAATAATATAGACAGAAAATGCTGTTATAAACAAGATTTTCCAAAGAAAATGCAGTTATAAACACCATTTTCTATCGAAGACACTGTTATAAAGAAAATTCTCTATAGAAAATACTGTTATAAACAACATTTTCAAAACGAAAATACAGTTATAAACAACATTTTCTTTTTAGATCAAATTTTATTCAGCACTATAGAAATTGACAAGGTTTATTATGATTTTAAAAGTTTGCGGTCATTTTAACCCCAAGTTCCATTAAGGGTTAATTCTATTTTTGTACTGTTATTATAAATACTAGACTTCATGTTATATTTTTCTTTCATCAAAATCAGCCCAAAAATATATAATATTTCGCTATCTTTCCATTAGAAATTCCAAATATTGAAAAAATTTACCGTTGACCTTCCTGATTTTAGTAAAATTTTCAGAGTATAATTATCTGGATTACAATATTTTTAATAGAGTTTACCTTAAATACATAACAGTAAGGAAATTGATATCATTAGCCAAAATATGTCCAAATAATAATTTTTTTTTTAAAATATTGGAAAATTTAAATCGGAGGTACGGTAAAACTATAAGAGTTATTTTCATAATTTTTACATATTTTTATTACCTATTATATTTTCAAGAAATCCAAACACAACTTTTAAAAAATTTAAAATGGCGTTTTGAAACTGCCGTTAAAAAATTAATTTTCTTTGGTATACCTGCAAATAGGAATAGGTAGCCTACGAAGAAAAAAAGTAAAAACTTGCTTTTATTTAAATATATCTTAAAATATGTAAATTTTGTTCCTACCTTTCTGGGGAATTCAAATTAAAAGTAATTTTTTAATGGCAAATTTTTTTACAAAAACTGAAAAAATTGCATTTTATCCCCTTCAGAAGGCTTGCGGCAAGGCAAGGCAAGTCTTAACCCCCACCGATTTACCTAAAAAAATTCAGGATAATTTTTTTTTACGAAAATTCACCAAAGTGGGGAATGAGACTGGGAAAAATCAAACATTTCTTTATTAAATTCTCCGAAATGCCGATTTACCGACATCAATTTGTCCATGTCAACACATACATATACATATTTTAAGATTATCCACAGATGATCCAAGGCTCCTCATGCTGGTTCAAAATAAATTGATTACAAAATTTATGTTTGTATAAAATATAGGAAACATTTTAAAATCGAATGCACTATAGGTTAAACGGCTACCAAAACTGTGCTAAAGTCCAATTTTTCAAATGCAAATATTGCACTTTTTTTAATGCCATTTTGTAACCAATACTCCAAATTAACTAAGTCAGCTTTTTGTTTTTGGTAAATATTAAATTCCATTTGACAACACGCAGTCAAAGACATTGCATCGTAATTACTTAATAAATTTTGTTGAAAAGCCTGTATTGCTTTAAAATTTTCAATTGCATGTTTAAATAATTTCGCGAGTTATAAACAAAAATGTGAAAATGAAGAACAATAAACTTAGTAAGTAAGTAATGTTTTTTGTTAAAAAATGTGATAAAATTGTTTAACTTGCTTAAAATAAATCCACTTTTCTAACATAACCTTAAAAGTGGAAGCTTTTAAAATTTCGGCAAAGTTCGGCAGATTAAAAGAAATCAGAAACGAATATATTTAAATGTTATAAACCAATTTTCATTTACATATAATAGCCATTTTTAGCCGTTTTTGAATAATACTATCTTTTTTAGGTTATTGTTTGAAATTTGGCTTAACAAAAATTCAAAAAAAGAAAAATGTTATGCCGTTTTCAAACATGTAGTGGACAAAATTGAAGTAAACATATTTTCAGATGAAGTGGAGAAGTATATAACGAAAACAATAAATTTGTTATACCCTACACCACCATAGTGGGGGGGAAGCGGAACGCTGTAATGGAAGCGGAGAAGAAATATTTTTTAAGCTCCGAATTAATATTAATATTAAGCTGTACCTCAGATCCATTAATTTCCACATAATTTTTAAATAGGCGCTTAAAAAAATGGAAACTTTCCACACTTCCACCTTTAGTAATTTAACTGTTATGGAAGAATTTCACTTTAGCCACCAAGAGTATGAAATTAATGAAAGCGAAGAGGACCTTTTTGATTTAAATTTACAAAATGAATTAGATTTAAGCAATTACTAAAAGTTTTAGTATAATTAAAATAAATTAATGTATTAAGTTTGCATTAATGATTGCAAATGGGTTAATTTTTGGTCGTTAGAGAGTTAAATTCCATTTTTTTAATAGAATTATTCTTACTATTGAAATTCTTTAAGGTTTTTGTTTGAATACCATGATTTTGTAGTCGTTATTAATTTAGCACAGAAAAAGTAGTCATTTAACCTATAGTGGAATGGTTTATTTTTGAGGCATTTCCAAAAAAATTAGTGACACAAAACGAAAGTTCTATGAATTGTTACTATTTTAATTTCAATTTAGTAATAGCTGTAAAAATATCTAGTAATGAGCAATATGTGTAAAAACATTAATTTTAGCAAAAAGTCGACCATTGGCTTTTGTGAAATTTTTTCACCATTCACAATTAAAAAACAAGAAAGAAAGTATAGTCTTTAAAGTCCAACCACATAAGACCCTACCTATCGGAAGCAGGATTTATATGGGAGCTATAACTAATTATGGATCGATCTTAATAAAATTTGGTGACATGAGTTCCACATATATAAAACTTATTTAGAGTAAAATTTGTGTTGATACCTATATAAATTAAACATTTATGACTGGGAAAGTTCAATTTCGGGAGGACATTTGTATGGGGGATAGGACCAATTTCAGCCAGTTTCAAAATATCAAAATTGCGATCTGTACTTTACGCACAAAGTTTACATGCACAACCAGCCAGATGGATGGACATCGTTTAATCGACTCAGAAAGTGATTCTGAGTCGATCGGTACACAGAGAAAACAAATTCGTGATAGCAACCGAATTTATTGTCAATCAAATGATTCTGCATTAGTGATCGAATTTTACAGTTGTGACTACAATATTTTAGAAAGGGTAACAAAAGTTTGGTTGCTTCAACCGAAATTCATCTTTGTCAATTGACTTTCTGTTGATAGACCCGAAAAATTCTATGTATGCAACCGAATCATTCGATTGGCAACAAATTCGGTTGCTATCACGAATCTGTTTTCTCTGTGTATACTTTAAGGTGGGTATTACACTAATATTTTTGGGCGTTACAAACATCTGCACAAACGCATAATACCCTCCCCACTATGATGTTGTAGGATATAACAAGTAAGAAAGTATAGTTGGTCAAGCTCGACCATATAATACTCTACTGCGAGTATATAGAGAAACACGTTTTTATGCTCATTAAAGCGATTTTCGGGTGTGGGGCTTATAATAATACCGATCGTCATGAAATTAGGTGATAAATGTGGAGGAATTTGTGTTGATACCTTCAGTATTTATAACGGATTAAGTCCTAATTCGGGATGAAATTTGGGTGGTGGCTAGGTGAAATAAATTACTGATTTCAACCAATTTCAATATAAAAATATCTTCAAAATTGGGCCTTTACTTTGTTCTCAGTCGATCGGTATACCTTAAGGTGTGTGTTACGCAAAATATTTTTGGGCACTATAAACACCAGTACAAAATCATAATACCCTCCCCACTATTATGGTGTAGGGTATAACAACATATTATTAGAAGCAAGTTCTTGACATTTCAAGTTCAGGGTACTTGTGCATGAGACGTCTTACCATATGAGTAGAAATACATAATATATATGTACGTATGTATGTATATATGTATGTTTGTATATACTTAATGTTTATTTCATGTGTGCCACAAATATGTACATTCATTAGAGTGACTCGTCGTTACATGTAAATAAACGTTGTTAACATAATGGAAGATTCGAGTATTTCTGAAAAATATCTTGGACATATTTACATTCCAAACACATATAGGCAACATGGAACGAATAAACCATATTTTATCATTCTGTTTTGATTTAAATTGTTCCCATTTGCACCAGATATTTTCAATCCCAAAAACTAAAACGGAACCACTCTAATAAACATTGATATTGTATGAATGCTTGCTATACATATGCCACCAGTCACACGCATTACACACCATCAGACGTCATGTGTGGCAATGTGGCAATTTCAATAAATAAAACTTAATTCTCTGTGGTAGTTCATTGATTTCTTTTTCTTTAGTTTACTTTTATTTATTTTTTTAAATAATGTTTTGTTGAGAATTTTAATTTCTCTGTATGAATTTCTTTCATTTCTGTTAATTTATTTTTTATTTCTTTAACATGACAATATTTTACAATAGGAAATGAAATTGAATTGAAATTAAAGTGAAAAAGAAGAAAATCATAATGAAATATCTTTCATTGTTAATATGAAGTTTCAGTAAAATAAAAATATATACATATTTAATTGAATTTAACAAGTTGTGCTAAATTATAAATACTTACAGTGTAAGACAAAAATGTGTAAATGATGGTCATATATTTACACTTTGTGACACCATTTTTAAAGTGCAATGTTTATAAAGAAACGTTTTGTGTTTTTTTAAACAATATTTATTAAGGATATTTTAGGACTAAATAAATAAAATATTTCCTTAATTATACTCCAGTAATCTAAAAAAAATAACTGCAACCCATTTACACACTTTTGGCGCAAATTACTAAAGTAACTTTTTTAGTACTTCGAATAACCTGCTTTCGCGTCAATGGCAGCCTGAATTCTGGAGGGCATACTCTCCACCAGTTTGCGACACTCTTCTTGCATTATAGATCCCTAGATATCATGGGAGCGCTCCTAGAGCTGAGTTGTGTTTCTAAATGTATTTTGATAATTATAAACGCGACGTTTTAGAATTCGCACCAAATTCTCAATCGGATTTAAATTCTGAGATTGTGGGAGTCAATTTAGCAATGTAATTTTGGCGGTTTTTAAAAAATTAAGCGTCTTTTTAGACTTATGTTTGTTGTAGTTATCTTGTAGTATCACAGTGTTTTCAATTTGCCCACGCCAATCATTCAGACTATCCACATCTGTTGTCTTGATAATGTCTATATACATTTCTGCATTCATATTACTACCAATTTTATGGAGTTTTCCTACACCTTTCGCAGAAAAACAACCACAAAATGGCAATATTCCACCACCATATTTCATAGTCGTCATAAAATCACGGTCTTTTAATGGCGCATTTCGTTTTTGGTAGTCATATTTTGGTCCATCAGTTCTAAAATGGTTAATTTTCGATTCATCTGTACAGATAACTTTTTCCCAATCATCAAAGGTCCATTTCTTAAAAAAATTTACAAATGTTAGTCGAAGAGACTTCCCAGTATGCAAAATGATTCGAAGTTATGTCGAAAATGAATCATTTTTTCGTAAAATTTTATCGATATCGACTTCGATATAATGTCGAGAATGTGCGTGTTTTCCTAAGTAGAGTGCAGAGCGATAAAGAGTCGAAAATTGTTTATTATTCTGATTCTAATTTTTATCGATATACTATACCTTTTTCGGTATTAAAAATGTTCTAATTAGATTCGATTTCGATTAAATATATGAACAATTTCGTATACTTTATACCATCGAGCAATTTCTTCTTGAAATAATGCATATTCAATACCTTTATTATTATCCAATAATGTTGCGTTAGATGTGTTTTCATTTTCAAATGCAATAAACTCTGCACATATTTCTGATGTTTGCTGATTTTGAAGATTCGAATTGTCAAAAACAACATCAATAATTGGCTGCGCTTTTCTTTTAAGACGTCTTTGATCCATTTTCGTGTTAAACTATATTTTTATGAATATGTTATTGATAGAATAAGAAATAAAATTTTATTTTCTCACAAATTGACAAAAGAATAATATGTATGTATATATGAATTTGTCAATTTGTGCAAAAATAAAATTTGACATTAAAAAAAACTCGAACATTATTCGCCATTTCTATAAAATATTAAAATACGATATTCTAAAAAATGTAGATTGGATAGAGCATCATAATAAATTCATATTTTCGATTTTAATTCGAAATAAGTTCGATAAAAAGAACTGACTCGAAATGTTGCATACTGGGTTGTGTCTTTCAGTTAAACGAGGTTTTTTAACAATTTTTATTGCATAAAAACCACATCTTTTGATTTCTCTAAGAGATGCATGTTTTGAAATCTTAATTTGGTAGCATGAAGATAGTTTTGGTTGTACCTCACGGGGACTATTTTCTTCTCCTGATGCAACTAGACGTTATACAGTGAGACCATCTTTTAACAATAGAATTGAATTCCGTCCACAAATTGGTGCTGGAAAAGCCAAACCACATATATTCGCTATGTTCTCAACAGATTAAAAGAAATATTGAATTTGGTGGATATTTTTCGATGGGAGATACCATTTTTCAGCTGCTCGGTAACAGAATTTGCAACTTCGGTGATAATCTTCTTCATATTCAATATTCCTTAAAGAATTGTAAATTGTTAACTAGTAACATGTTTTAACTAACTGTCATTAATGAAATTGATTAAAATTGTTCTTTTTCTAAATAATAATAACAAGTTTATTTAACTTTAAAGAAAATGCGACAAAATTGTGTAATTCAGTTTTTAACTTTTTGATATCCTGGTATTTAAATGCCATTACTTGAAATTAATTTTTTTGTATTGCTATACTTCACTAATCATGATCTTCATATTGTGTAAAAAATATTGTCAGATTGGTAAATGTTGAGCATAAAAATTCAAATTATAGATATTTCCAAATTTATTTACACATTTGTGTCTCGTACTGTATATAAGAAGTATTGTCAATTAAATGTAGCTTAATTCAACTATAGAACAAATGTTGAGTTGTATATTGATTAAGGTATATAACTCCAGTATATCTGTCGTTCGTTGGTAATTGCATCAGTAGAAAACGGCCTGACCGATTTAGACAATTTTTTTTTAATTGTTGGTCATAGCCCAACTTAGGTTTTTTGCGGAATGAAAAATTGACCACGCCCACCTTTATTCCCACTTTTTTTGAATTATCTAAAATCGGAAAACGGCGACACCGATTTGGCTAATTTTTTGTTTAAATGATCATAGAATCCAATTTAAGTTTTTACTGAAAGAAAAATTTAACATTTTTCGATATATCTAATTTATCGATATAGCCTGGACCGATTTAACTAATTTTTAATAATACATAGTCCGCAAAAGTTTTTACATAAATAAACATTTACCACGTACACTAATACACCCACTTAATAAATACATCGTTCTGTGATCAATCATATTTCAGACCAAAATTCAATTACTTAAAAACTCACAATAGCTTAAATCGATAATAACTTGGCCAATAAGCGTTTAATCAAGAAAAGGAGCTCAATTTGTTATCACACATCCCAGTATGCAAAATGATTCGAAGTTATGTCGAAAATGAATCATTTTTTCGTAAAATTTTATCGATATCGACTTCGATATAATGTCGAGAATGTGCGTGTTTTCCTAAGTAGAGTGCAGAGCGATAAAGAGTCGAAAATTATTTATTATTCTGATTCTAATTTTTATCGATATACTATACCTTTTTCGGTATTAAAAATGTTCTAAATTGATTCGATTTCGATTAAATATATGAACAATTTCGTATACTTTATACCATCGAGCAATTTCTTCTTGAAATAATGCATATTCAATACCTTTATTACTATCCAATAATGTTGCGTTAGATGTGTTTTCATTTTCAAATGCAATAAACTCTGCACATATTTCTGATGTTGGCTGATTATGAGATTCGAATTGTCAAAAACAACATCAATAATTGCCTGCGCTTTTCTTTTAAGACGTCTTTAATCCATTTTTCGTGTTAAACTATATCTTTATGAATATGTTGTTGATAGGATAAGAAATAAAATTTTATTTTCTCACAAATTGACAAAATAAAATTTGACATTAAAAAAAAACTCGAACATTATTCGCCATTTCTATAAAATATTAAAATACGATATTCTAAAAAATGTAGATTGGATAGAGCATCATAATAAATTCATATTTTCGATTTTAATTCGAAATAAGTTCGATAAAAAGAACTGACTCGAAATGTTGCATACTGGGATATTTCTGACCAAAATTCGATTTTTTATATAAAAACTCAAAATATTTCAATTCGCTAATAACTTGGCTAATAAGCGTTTAATCAAGAAAAGGAGCTTGATCTGTGATCACCAAAAATTGATATTTTTATATAAAAACGTTCAATATATCTAAATTCGCTAATAACTTGGCCAATAAGCATTTAATCAAGAAAAGGAGCTCGATCTGTGATCACTTATATTTCTGACCAAAATATATATTTTTTTAATAAAACTCAAAATATCTAACATCTCTAATAACTTGGCCAATAAGCGTTTAATCAAGAAAAGGAGCTTGATCTGTGATCACCAAAAATTTATTTTTTTTATATCAAATATATCTAAATTCGCTAATAACTTGGCCAATAAGCGTTTAATCAAGAAAAGGAGTTCGATCTGTGATCACTCATATTTCTAGCCAAAAATTGATTTTTTATATAAATACATTAAATATATCTAAATTCGCTAATAACTTGGCCAATAAGCATTTAATCAAGAAAAGGAGCTCGATCTGTGATCTCTTATATTTCTTACCAAAAATCTATTTTTTATATAAAAACTCAAAATATCTAAAATCTCTAATAACTTGGCCAATATGCGTTTAATCAAGAAAAAGAGCTCGATCTGTGAACACTCATATTTCTGACCAAAAATCGATTTTTTATGTAAAAACTCAAAATATCTAAAATCGCTAATAACTTGGCCAATAAGCGTTTAATCAAGAAAAGGAGCTCGATCTGTGATCACTCATATTTCTAGCCAAAAACCGATTTTTTGTATAAAAACTCAAAATATATACTGTTGTTGTTGCAGGACTTGGGTTTTTGACAGCAAACTTAGCGCTTCTATGTACATTTTATTCTATATCCTATATGAATAAAAATTATCATTCAATAATACGTTTTTTTTCTTTTGAACTACCCTTTTCAAACCGCTTCTCACAAATTCACAAACCGAACATAAGCATTTTTTTAACTTGGACTGTCGGGTCAGCTAGTTATAAATAAAATAAAAAATTTCTCGGTCAAGCCCGACCATTTTTCTTTTAAAATTTCAATAATTTCCGATCACCATGATTTGTGTGTATATGAAAGTTAACTATGTTGAATTTTGTGTGTATACCAACATTTTTAAGCGATTTACAGATAAACAGATTTCTATTGATATGAAACTTTTTTGTATTGAATATTATTTATTGGATATGATTATAATTAAGAAATTTCTAAAACCTTAACTATTTTCAGATAGGGCGAAATAGGGAGAAATAATTGACCGATTCTAACCAAATTCAATAGGCTTAGTCCTTGGGGCAATCGAATTATCTTTAAAATGGCGACCTGTAGTTTGATTACAAGGTTTACATTGACGGACGGTCATCGCTTAATCGACTCAGAAAATGATCCTGAGCAGATTGATGGGTGTTAGGACAATATTTTTGCACTGTGCAAACATTAGCACTAACCCAATATACCCGCCCCACTACAGTGGTGTAGGGTATAAAAACTCGAATATTGATGGGAACTAGCAAGCGAAAATTGGATGTTCACTTTCAAAGGTTTATAGACAAAATGTTCATATTTGTTCTATAAGTTTTCTTTTTATTCATTCCATAGTGCAAATATTTGTATTGAGATTCCAATAAAATGATTATAATATGCTAAAACAAAGAAAACAATTAAAACGTCTTTGATAAATTTGTTTTCAATTAAAATATTTATTTTGCTATAAATATTAGATTTCGGAATGTTATTATTAAATTAAATGTGTGTGGACAATTGCAAGGGTAAAAATAAAATCCAGAAAGTATTGAATGTATTTCAAAAACTTAAAATAAACTTTTAAAATAATTATAAAGATTTTAATTAATCAAATTAAATTAAATATGCATTAAATATGTATATTAGAATGTCCCTTAGAATAAATTTTTTTTAAATGTTGAAACAGTACAAGCTGACAACTTTCGTAATGACCTAAAATACCACCAAAAAAAATTTTAGCTTGCTCTAAGAAGGACAACCCGTGCCGACTTTCGATTTAGTTTTGTGGTGCATTTACAAGGGGAAAAACTGCATTTTTTTGAGTTTTTTTTTTAAATTTTGCTATTAAGTAATTACTTTTGCAATTTAATTTAAAAGAATCGAAATATGTACGTAATTGTCGTTCTAATGAGATATAAAAGACACAAACACAGCCATTTTGATCCCAAGAGATCTTAAGGGTTAATTTCCATGTTTGTACTGTTATTGTAAATACTAGACTTCATGTTATATTTTTCTTAAGTTTCATCAAATATATAAAAAAATATATAAAATTTCGCTATCTTTCCATTAGAAATTCCAAATATTGAAAAATTTGACATTTGATCTTCACGATTTAAGGGTTAACGTTTTCCGATATTAGGAAAACTTTCAGACTATATTTAAAATTACCTGGACTATAATATTCTGAACAGATTTTACTTAAAAATCATAACAGCAAGAAAATTCGGCTCATTCACCAAAATATGGCCAAAAAATTAGTTTTTCTCGAAAATCGCAAAATTTAAATCGCAGGTACGAAAAAACTATAGGAGGTATTGACATACTTTTTTCACATTTTTATCCAATATCCAATTTATTAAACATTTGAAATTGGATTTTTGAAACTGCCGTTAAAAAAATATTTTTTTTGGTTATACCTACGAATAGGTTAACTGTATCCTATGAAGATAAAAACTCATATACAAGTAAATATGGATACATTTTAAGTAATAATAAACTTTTGTTTTAATATTTCTCAAAATATATTAATTTTGGTCCTACATTCTAGTGTTCTAGTTGCCTGAGACACATTAATGGCCTGGCAATTTTTTAATAACTTTTTAACCAATTTTTGTCTTTTATATCTCATTTGAATGACAATTACGTACACATTTCGATTATTTTAAATTAAATAGCAAAAGTAATTACTTAATAGCAAAATTTAAAAAAAAACTCAAAAAAATGCATTTTTTCCCCTTGTGAATGCACCTCAAAACTAAATCGCAAGTCGGTACGGGTTGCACTTCTTAGAACAAGCAACAAATTTTTTTGGTAAAATTTTAGGTCATTACAAAAGTTTTCAGGGGGTACCGTTTCAACATTTCAAAAAATGTAATTCTAAGGGACACTCTAGTATACATACATATATATATGTGCCAAATTTTAACAATGTCTGAAAACCCATGTTAAAACATTTAATTTTTATATAAATCTTTCATGAAATAAATAATACATATTTTTCTTCTGGAAAAATTTGGCCTATAATCTAATTTTAATATCTTTCATAAATAGTTTAAATAAATGTGAAAATTAACAATTGTTTTCAATTTGAAAACAAAAAGCATTCCTGGTAGTTGAACTTCGAAATTAAATATATTTATCAAATATAATGATATCTATACATATTGCCCCATTCCTTTTTATATGGAACTATAAACCACATACATACACCCACTATTTATGACATTTGCTATTCCACGTAAAAAAATATACTCCCATATCGTTTGTATTCTTGATATTAAATGTAATCATAAAAAGTTAATAGCGAAAAGCAAATATCTGGTGTAATCTTCATTATAAATTCTGGTAATTTAAACTCTTAAATATTTAACATTTACATACAAACAGTCCTTATGTGTATGGAGCATATTAATCTCGCGAAAATACTTCAACAAAATAAATGTTTCTCTCGTGCATGTGTGTATATTCATATCACTATAATATTCAACACCATTTCAACATTTCTGTATATATGAGTTGATATATGTATGAACATTTACATTCAAATGTACAAACACATACAAGGATGTTTGTATACAAACACAATAATTCCACTTGAGATAAACTGAAAGGATATTTAAATGCTAAAATAGCACTATATGCAAATAACACCCAAAAATATTCATTTATAAACATATGTACAGTCGGGTGAAATTTTCAATAAAATTTTAGTCATGTTAATTTCCATTTTGTTGGAATTCATTTAAATGTTTAACAAACTTTTCATAATATATTTTAATCTTAATCTGACGTTAGTTATGCAGACATCCCTGTCAGATAATCGATATTTTACTGTACTGTATGTACATACAAGTTCTTGTGATACGTTTCTATATACACGGATAAATGTAACAAGTAAGAGATTATAGTCAAACAAGTCCGAACATATAATAACCTACTCCATATATGGCCCGCACCCTATTCTAACTGTTAGTAAGTTTTATAATAATAAGTAATATCATGATTTGTAGCACCGTTATATCGTCTTATACAATGATTTTGAGTCGTTTGATATACCTACCCCAAGTAAGGAGTCGAATAATTACTCAGTGACACAAAAGTGTACAAAACAAAAGTGCCGCTATTCTGTTGGAGTCTATAGTGTACGAAAATATTTATAGTTTTTCTCGATCACTTCGTTTTAGTAAAATACCGGTATATAAAAAGTTACAAATTCAAAACATCTTAAATATATTTTTCAAATAAGAGCGACAATTTGTTGCAAAAAGTACGTTTTTGAAACTCAAATGACCGTAACACTGTCATTATCTAACCGACTTTCAAAAAGTATGTTCTATTTAGAAGGTAAAAAAAATAAGCAAAAGAATTTTGGAATTATTTTCAGAACAACATACGAACGAAGTCATCGAAAAAACTATATGTATTTCCGAACTCTATGGACGCCAATTAAACATAATTTCTATATGAGAAATTCATACAAACAAAAAATTCCATGGGTAATATTTCCTGAATATTAACCTTTAACTGTTGAGGTGATGGTAAATTTTACACTCTCTTTACATTTTTTTAAAATACTCTCTTCCATTGCGCTCTATTAATTAAATTCTCTTAGTATCTTCTCATATCGTGATCGTTGTTACTCAGTTATGTGTTGGCAGAGCTAGACATTTCACGAGCGGAGCTACGGACATCCTGGTGTTAAAATTACCACTTGTCAGCATTTAGGTAGTTTTTTCTTTGAAAATATTTTACCACCACGTCAGCGTTAGAGTAAGTATTTAGTAGAAAAAAATGAAACCCACATCAACATTAGCGTAATATTTTCATAGAATTATTAGTAGAAAAAAATTTACCCCACATCAAAATTAACGTAATATTTTCATAGAATTATTATTTTGGATATTTGTTGTGTCAACTCTTAGATTATTTTTCAGACTTTTTAAAAAAGCTTGCAAGACATATGATTTTACTTGGTTATTTTTGTACATGATCTCTTTTATATCTTTAAATGTATACATTTGGCTGTTAGAAAATGTCCTTCAAGTTTTTGATTTTCTTTAAATTCTTATTTTTTGATAAGTTTTTGATATTTCCTTTTTGTTATACAAAAAAAGGTTTGTGAAGTAAAGTATTTATTTTGTTTAAACAAATAAAAATATTTTTGTTTTCTTTATTTATTGTAATCAAAAATGTGGTAGCTTATTTTTAAAAATCAAATAATTATAAAAAAATTTTACTAATTTTTTTTTAGTAAAATTAAGAGGGGTAAAATTTACCACCACGTCATTAACTATGTCCCAAAATTTCACCTCAATAGTTAAAGATTAAGCATAAATAAACTAAGTGCAAGGGTAGACTTTGCATTTACAAAGTTTCCTAGTTAATAAACATTTTATATAATTTCTTTTTTCGAAAATTTGGCTAACATTTTGGTTAAAACTACTAATGAAGTTTTATAAATTACCAAAGATATATACTTTAGTTTTTGTTAAATAAAACATTTTTTTGCTTTGCTAAATTTTATATTGATATTAGTAAATTTGACATTTCTATTATTAAAATGTACATACGAAAAATATTTTACAAATTAGCTATAGTAGGATCCATGTGAAAGCGGACAGCAGTCGGATTTACCATTTCCGATTTTAATGAAATTTACCACATACATAATTTATCCAACTTGTTCAGTGACCTTTTCAATGGAAACTCATTCCGATGTAAAATATCGCGATTAGAAAATTGAAAAATATATTTAAATTTACTAAAATTATATATGTACACACAATTGTCCATAACTTTGAAACCGTGACACCGTTTTAAATGCAAAAATATTGTACTTAAAATGGTGTGAATGAAATTGTTTACATCCAAAAGGTTAAAGGTAAATTTTCGGAGTATATTTTTTAATGTAAAAAATATCAAAGATTACAGTGCTAAAAATTAAAAATGAACATGGTATAAGGATTCAAGGAAAAAAATTTCGATGGAGACTCAATTACTTCAGGAGTTATAAAGAAAAACGTTATTAAAAGTACGTTTTTTCATATAAATTCATATAAAAATTTAAGCCAATAGAAATAGAATCAATTTGAATTTATATTGTAAAACACAAGTGGTTAAATTGTTATATGAATTTATAGGAAAAAACGTACTTTTAATAACGTTTTAATTTATAACTCCTGAACTAATTGAGTCTCCATCGAAATTTTTTACTAGAATATAGTAGAGAGTTTAGGTGTGCTCATAACATATTCTTTTTTAATTGTTATCTTTGCCTTTAAAACGGATTGAAAAATTATGCTGGTCTTTGAGTAGTTTCAAAGTTATGGACAATTATGTGAATATACATACTTTTAGAACATTTTAACAAATTTCTCAGTTTTCAAATCGCGATATTTTTGAACTGGAATGGGTTTCCGATGAAAATGTCATGATTTTCATTCAAATCGAAGATGTCAAATCCGAAAATAGCAGATTTCTGTCCGTTTTGATATGGATTCTCCTTATTTAATTTTATTTTTTAAATGACTGAAAATATTAATTAGAGTTTGCATTAAAATTATAACAAAAAAAAAATACTTTTCTTAATAGCTCCTTTTCTAGCCACAGTGGCGATACGACCAAAGCTGTTAAAGTATCTTTCTGAAAAGAAATATTTTTAGATGAACATTTTGTAAATTTTGTGAAGAAGTTTATGCAAACTTACCTTTGGATAAAAATTCTATCTGAAAGTAGATTTCCATTTAGACTAAATTTTGAACAATTCTTGAACACAGTACCAATAAAACTGTAAATTTTCAGATTAATAAAAGACACGTTTACGAACTAATTAAAATTAAACTGTTACCCATTCTTTTTTCGTTATTTAGTTATTCAATATTTTTGTGTTGGGACACCGGTGTCCATGTGGTCGTCACAGGGTTAAGAAAATGTTGAAAAACAGTTAAACAAAACTTTGCATATATTTTACTCTGTTCAAGTGCACTAGTCAGTTTAAACGTTTTCGTCAGAAATAATTGGAGTTAGTCAGAGAAGCAATAAATTATACTGAAATCTGGAATACGCGAACTCTTTCCTATAGAATTTGTAAATCGGATTAGTTCTGGAACAAAGCAGATTTTTAATTAAAGCCTGCATTTCCATTTTATTTATATTATATTTCTTGATATTATGTTTATTTTATGTTGACGTTTCTAATCTTGTTCATACTATAAATAAAAATAAATACAATTTTATATAAATACTTAATTTAGAAAAACATGAATAGCAAAAATTGCGAAGAAGTTGCACAATTTCAATGGTGTAGGGTATAACTGTATTTATGTGTACATGTGCTCATGCGGTGTGTAGTAAGTTGTTTTTCATTTATTTTTTTCCATTCATTTCTTTTTCAGCTGCAAATGGAGTGTTTTGTGATTAAATTCTCACAAACAAATCGCTGTTTTCTTTTACAATTTTCTCCCCTCCATAAATTCACTTTCAGTATATTTGTGAGATTATTATAGTTTGCAACGTTTAAAACAAGTGTACGATTTGGAGTACGTTGAAAAACCAAATGAAAATTAATTTCTTGTTGTATTTTTTGGCAATTCTTGCAACACACACAGCATAGGAAACCATGAATAAAATGATAATGGTAAAATGTTTGGTTTTTTCAAAAAAAAAACAGATGAAAACTTTTGTGGTTTTTAAGAACTTTATTTATTATTTATCTTTTATTAAAAATTTTCTCAAATGAAATCAGGTGTAAATTATAACCGAGTGTTACTTTCTGGTATACCCTACACAACCATAGCGTTTTAAAGTATATCAATGTACTCAGAATCTGTCTGTCTGTCTGGTTGGATGTTCAATCACGGGTCCTGAAGATAGTTTGATGACATTAGCAAAGTTTAATTAATTATTTACAAATAAATTATTAAAAATTGTTTGGTTTTAATTATACTACAGTATAATAAATTATTCGAATAATATTTTTTACCATTATTTGTTCGAATAATCGAAGAAATTTTGAAAATTAATCAATCACTCGAGTAATAAAAAAATTAAGAATTTCTATTAGATTAAAATAAAACTCGAATAATTGATATATAAGTTTTTCATTCCGTTTGCAATATTCACATTTTTCATTTCCGACTCCATAATGTAGAAATATATGGGGGATTTCATGTCAAGTGAACCAACTTTTGAAATCGATGTCTTCCGATCGGGATGAAATTTTCACCAAGGCACGGTGTTAAATTCCGGCCAAAAATGTTTTTTTTTTTTAATTTTTATAAAATTTTGATGGTAAATTTTTCTTAACACTTCAGAATATACAGTACATTATTATTTTGGCTATAAAGTAACTATATGGTTATTTATAGTGCTGTAAAGTCAAAGGTTTTTTCATGTCATTTTAATATTAGAAAAATGTGATTTTTTACTTTTGAATCGAAGTAGCCTGTGCTTTTTTCTTTTTGCTAATTAGCACATGTTTTTATGAAACAGTTGGCAGTTAACCATTCCACGTAGTTATACTGAGTTTTTGCGTGTTCTTTTTATATAAAAGTGAAGTGATTAGGAACTAGTTTTAAATCTATAGAAACTAAATT
Source organism: Calliphora vicina (assembly GCF_958450345.1). Classification (NCBI taxonomy): domain Eukaryota; kingdom Metazoa; phylum Arthropoda; class Insecta; order Diptera; family Calliphoridae; genus Calliphora; species Calliphora vicina. Next base: position 141,167,095 of record NC_088780.1, on the reverse strand, counting down.
AAAAAAAAGTTTGAAAGGCCAGAACAAATTAAAAGGGGCTATTAGAGGTTAAGCGTAAATTACATCTAATACTGTAAAGTATCAAGAGTAAGTACTATGAATTTCAGCTGCAATTATCTGCCATTCCAATAACCAGAACGATTTCAGTGCCCTCATATTTTACACTTTTTTTGTATTTTTTTGGTCTATTTCAAAAATGATGTAAGTTTGAGAGATATTTACGTCTATACTAATGTATGTCGAAATTTTTTCAATGGATCATTTACGTTATTTTTAATTATAAACCTAATTGAAGTCATTTAAATAAATTAAAAAACTATTCTGATTTTTTTTTCAAAATGGTCAAAAATTTTATGTCTTGGGTTACAAAATATTTATTTTGATAGATATCCCACTCGAATCCCACCAAGCGACTAAAAAGCTCTTCAAGAAGAAGACATAAGCTTTCTTTTGAGTAACAAAAAATAATTAAAAAACCGGCGATTTTGAAAAAAATTCTACATAGTTTTTGATTTTGCAAAAAAGAGTTAAAAATTGTATGTTTTGAGGTAGAAAACATTTATTTTGATAGATATCCAAGTCGCGTCCCACTTTTTTTGAAATTGAAGAAATTGCTATCTAAACTATTTGGGACACATTTTGCTAAGAACAGTAGGTAATAAGTTACATGGATGAGTAAAAACACCTGGTAGGCAAAAATTATTAAAATAAGTATTACCAATAAATAACTTTAAGAACTTTAGTCTCATCCAAAAATTTCAAGAAATATTGAAATTGCACTTGACATGCTAAATTTTCTTCTCCTTAACCCTCTGGCATCTACAAACACAAGAGACTTGTGCAACTAAATTGCATAGTGTGAAAGGGGTCTTATATGTATATTATAAAGATGTAAACTTAATATTTAGTATGAAAAGGCGTTACCTTTTAAAGCGACCGCCCTAATACATACAGTGGTTGACAAAACAATGGAAACTTTTCCAAATATTTCATTAGTGGCCTAAAATCTGAAATAATTTTTTAAAAAATTTTAACATTTTTAACTTAATTTAACAAAAAACAAAAGACATAATTAATTAAATTCTAAAAATGAGAAAACAAAATTAAAAGATTTCTTTATTACGGCATTGACAAAACAATGGAAACTTAGGTATTATTTTAACAAATATGGTATAAACTTAGCAATAACTCAATATTTTGTTGGGTATCCCTTATTTTTTATAACTGCTACACATCGACGATGCATTGAACCAATTAAATAGTCAATGGTCTCCTTTGAAATATTTTGCCATTCCCTTATAAACGCCTCCGATAAATCTTCCTTCCTGGTGTAATTTTGGGTTCTTATTTTACGATCTACAATTTCCCATAGATTTTCTATGGGATTGAGATCTGGCGATTGGGCAGGCTACTTCAAAACACGTACCTCGTTGGATTGTAACCACTCGGTTACAACCCTAGAGGTGTGTTTCGGGTCGTTGTCGTGTTGGAATCTCCAAACTAGGAGCATATTTTCCTCAGCGTATGGATACATAACATCGTTTAATATGGTTCTGTATCCTATACCTGTCATGGTATCTTTTATTATATGAATTGGGCTCATACGTTGCCCTGAAAAATATCCCCATATCATAATATTGCCACCGTCAAACTTTACAGTCTTATTTGTGTACTTTGGATCTAATATGTTTCCCTTTGGTCGTCTTTCAAATGTTCTCCCATCACAGCCTTTTAAATTGTATTTGGATTCGTCGGAAAAGAGGACAGTACTCCATTTCTGTATCGACCAGTTTAAATGATCCCTGGCAAATTGTAGACGAGCAGAACGGTTCTTTTTAGAGATGAGTGGTTTTTTCACAGGACGATAGCAACCAAGACCAGCCTCATTTGTTCTGCGACTAACTGTTCGTGTACTTATTTCTAATTTTAGGCTATTAACAACATCTCGAGGAGTTATTTTTGGGAATTTCTTGAACTCTCTCGCTATTAAATTATATTGTCTAGGAGTAGTCTTACTAGGTCTTCCACCTAAATGTTGAGTTTTTACAGAACCGGTCTCACGAAATTTCTTTATAATTTTTGAAACTGCTGATTTATTTATTGAATATTTGTCACAGATACTTTTTAGTTTTAAATCAGCTTTAAAATCGTTAATTATTTTATTTTTAAGTCTTTACAAATCTTAACTTTAGCCATTTTCGTTAACTTTAAAAAAAGCAATTATGCGAAAAACTTAGAAAAAGAAATTGTGAAAAATTACCAGAATTTAAAAATAAAATAAAATAACTGTAAACAGGATGGTTTTTACATCGTTCTTTTAAATATTATTTTCGTTTTACACTTCTTTCTTGCAGAAGTTTAAAGTTTCCATTGTTTTGTCAGTAGCGAAATAGTGAATATTTTTTAATTTTGTTCCCTTTTTTCAGAATATAATTAATTATGTTGTTTGTTTTTCAGTTAATTTATATAAATCAAACTATACAAGTACAATAATAAAAAAAAATTTTAAAAAAATATTTTAAATTTTGGGCTACATATGGAATATTTGGAAAATTTTCCATTGTTTTGTCAACCACTGTACATGGATTAATAAAAGTTTACCGGATTTTTTTATTTTTATTTATCAAACAGGGATCATGTTTACTTTTAACGTTCAACTCTACTCACAATCATTTTAATTTGTGTTTGAATGACATTTTCATTTAAATTTCGTTTCTGTCTATAAAGTTTTTTATTAAACAAAATTGTATTTGAATTTCACAAGTACAATGCCATACGTATAAGTTTATTCTTATTGGTATTTATATGCAGAAATGCAAATAAAATGCTGACTTGATAGTCAAATGCCTAAACCATATTTGCCTACTCTTAGGATATATGCTGTGTATGTGCAAAAAAATGGAATAAAATAATTCCAATTCGCTGGAAAATCGTTTTAATTTTGCATAAAGTTTTTTAGGAAGAAGATTTTTTTATACATACTTACATACGTTGAAAATAATGATTATTCTTTTTTAAACAATACTTCGCCCTACATAATGTAAGCTCATATCAAATAATCTGTTCACCTGGTTTTTAACTTTTTGTGTAGACAAAAGCAATTTTAATCTGATATGGTTCAGTAGGCTTTCAAGTTTAAATTGTATAAGAATATTGTAATAAATAGCTTGAATTATATTAGTTCTTATTTTAATTATAAGATTTTTATATTACAATCAAAACTAATGATGTGTAAATAAGAGGATTCGAAATATTTTTATTAAATATGCATAACTTATGTTTTTATTATTTCTTTTTAATTGTTTCTTATGGTAAATAATGGGGTGTTAGTATAATTAAAAGCTGAAAAAAGTGAAGACATGTAATGTTTTATAATTGAAAAAAAAACATAAAACAAAAAAAATTCGATAGGGTTAAAATTATAAAATATTTATGTATATGTACCACTCTCTTTTTCTTGTAACTATTTAATATTCTAACACGTTAACAGTCAACAGCTGTGGGCTGTGAACGAAAAGCGCCAGAAGTCCACAGCCCATATGTGGGCAGTTCGCCCAAACAAATTTCAAGACCACATGTGGTCTGTGGACTCTGAAAGCGATTTATAGGTGACTTTGTTTCATGGAGTTCACAGCCCATATGTGGGCTATTAAAAAAACACCCTTTTAGCTATTTATATACATTTTAAAAGATGTAGATATTTATAAAAAAAAGCGGACGTGTATGGCAATCCTCAGTCGCTGCCTTGTACTGTTAACGTTTTAAATCTCATGTCATTAAACATCATAAATTTCCTCAGTCGCATAGCAACAACTATACATAGAAAAAGTACTACAAACTATTAAATAATTTTAATTACTTTTTCGAGTAGCTGTTTTTATGAAAATAATTAAAAAGTAATTATTTTATTTATTGAAAAAAGAACGATTTCAACTTTCGTATACTTCTTGAAAGACACTTATAAATCCTTATAATTAATTGATGTTATTGAATTTATTGCTTTAGATATCCATTGAAAATCCAATGGTTACCAAATTGGCAATTATTTCAAGCCAAAACTCAAGCACACTAATTAACAATTAAAGCTATTTATAAGGGTTTTCGGTTTTGATTTTATTCATATAATTAAATAAACATTTATCACGTTAATGGATGACTGAATAAACAAAAAGCTAACATTTGTTTTATTTTTAAATACAATTCTTAGATTTAAAAATTTAAGCTTAATAAAATATTTGCAACACAATCCATAAAATCCAAAAAACTATAAGGGTACATTTGTTGGATATAAAACCAAATATTTTTTTGTTCAATAGTTTCTGTTGTTTTTCTTTCTATGCTTTTTCGTAAACTAAAGAATATAAAAAGATAAAAAATTGGAAAAAAAAAACATAAGAGTAAAAACTTTGTTTGCTTTTTTTTGTGTAGTATAAATATATCTATATAAGGATGGCCGCAAACAAATGTCAATGTTCAAAACTAAAATGATAATTTAATTCATTTTAAGAAATCTCCTTTTCTGATATAATTTCATTTACTCTAAAGGAACCCAATGCAATCATATGAATAATATACTAATTTTTCAAGAACCAGGACTATTAAAAAAGACATACGACTAAAGCTACATACATATATTGAACTATGAAAAGACGTACGTTTTAAGTTATATTACGGACAATGTAAAGAGCAACGATTGAAGTTAAACTAGTACAACTTAAAGGCCTATGCTTGAAGCAGGATTAGGACTCGATAAACCTATGATTGAAGTTAAACTAGTAATAGATAAACCTACGTTTGAAGCTAAACTAGGAATCGATTAACCTACGATTGAAAGTAAACTAGAACTGGATAAACCTAAGATTAAATTTAAACTGGGATTGGATAAACCTAGGATTGAATTTAAACTGGGACTAGATAAACCTTCGGTTGAAGTTAAACTGTGATTCGATTGAAGCGAAAGAGTGACTATATTATGACCGACGATTGTGACAAAACTACGACTATATAAAGACCAACGATTTTACTTCAACTACGACTAAATAAATACCTACGATTTCACTTAAACTAGGACTACATAAAAACCTAAGATTAAAGCTCAAATAGGCCTACGTAAAGAAATACGATTGAATCTAAACTAGGACTATATAAAGATATATAATTGAAGCTAAATTAGGATTATATAAAAACCTAAGATTTAATCTAAACTACCATCATTGAATTTAAACTAGGACCATAAAAACACTTACACTTGAAGCTTAACTATGACACTGTAAAGCCCTACGATAAAAGTTAAACTATGACTCGATAAACCACGATTGAAGCTAAGCTTGAACTATAAAAAAAAACCTAAGATTGAAGTTAAACGATTGAAGCGAAACTACGTCTATACAAAGACCTACGATTATTTATTTATTTCAATATTTAATTCAATAGATTACAAGCCTTAAGGCCTACATAATCTAGAAATCAAAATAATAATTCACGGCGAAAGAATAATTCTGTATATATTCTTATTTGTGTTAAATTTTATTGGAATATCAACATTTTTTAGAGATTTATGCTAGTTAAAGTGCTTATACCAAAATTTGGTGCTGCGAGTTAGTCTTATATAAAACTTATTTGTCTAGGAGAAATAATGGACCAATTCTAACCAAATTCAATAGGCTTTGTCCGATTGAATACGATTGAAACTAACAATTGAATATAAACTAGGACCACATAATGACCTACAATTGAATCTAAACTAGGACCACATAATGAACTACGATTGAATCTAAGCTATGACCACATAGTGACCTGTGATAGAATCTAAACTAGGACCACATAATAACCTTCGATTGAATCTAAACTAGGACCACATAATGACCTTCGATTGAATCTAAACTAGGACCACATAGTGTCCTGCGATAGAATCTAAACTAGGACCACATAATAACCTACGATTGAATCTAAACTAGGACCACATAATAACCTACGATTTGTCTTCAAAAAACCGGTTAACCGGTTGCTATTAAATGTTTATTTAATGGAAATTTAGCATTTTTGAATTCTTTATGCATTTATTTTATATCTTTTACGAAATGTTGTCAAATACTACAATTTGCTATAAAATAAATCAATATTTTTAAAATGGTATCGAAGTTTGAATGAGCTTTCGAAAATATATTTCATTAAAACGGTTAACCGTCTTACAAAAACCGGTTTGTTAAAAAACCAAAAAGTTAAAAAAACCGAAACGATGAAAAATCGGTTGACCGGTTTTCGGTTTTGGATACTCTAGTTTGGAGTTAAACTAGGACTATATAAAGATATACGATTGAACCTAAAGTGTGTCTATATAAAGTCCTACGATTGGACTATGTAAATACCAAAGATTTAAGTTTACATAGGTCTATTAAACACTACGACTGAAGCACAACTACAAGTATATAAAGACCTACAATTAAAACTAAACCAGAAGAATATAAAGTACTTCGAGTAGTTATTTTTCCTTTGATTTTAATATTTTATACGTTGCACAGTGGGGTCAAATGCCCCTTTTTTACGGATTTATTAATATCTCATCAACAATAATAGCGACGCTCTCAAAATTTTACGTGGGTAGCCCTTAGACCAATCCGCATATTGTAACAAAATTTTAGGGATATATGACGGGGAAGTCAATTACCCACCATATAAAATAATTATTAACTGTGCTATATCTATAGAACTACAATAGTTATGCACACTAAATATGCTGCGGGTAACTCTAAAAACAAACTACACGTTCCGCCAAAAGCGGAAGGGTATACGAGGGAGGAATCGGGTTCCCCCCATACAAATGAATTATTAATTCTCCTATATCTATATAACTACATCAGTGAGACACACTACATGTATGCTTGTTATTGATAAAAAAAACTACCATATTGTTTTAAGATGTTATCATTATATTAACTAGTAATGGGAGGTTGGATAATAGAGATCTTTCCCAACTCCTGCCGCTAAAAGACTTGCAAAGTTTAAATGCACTGCTTTGAAATTTATACAACACAATATTTGAAATGAGACAATATAAAAACTACAGATATGAACGTGAGTGATAACTGGCTCCCGATATAAAACTTTAAAATTCTCGCGATCGCGCTCACTAACATGATTTTTTTATTAAGCTAAATAGCCTGCTATCGGATGACTTCGTATTAACCACAAGAAAAACCTTCGAATTAATCACAAAAAAAAACTTTTAAAGAAGCATATACAAGCGTGAGTGCATGAGAGTTAAATTGTTAAAATTCCGCGTGCTATTCATTTACGATTAGAAAATCAATGGATGGAAAACTAAACTTAAATAAGGAAAAATAATTGGTAAAAGTTTATTATTGTATATCGCATTATAATACAAGAATATAGCCACGTCCTGGCCTGACTCACACGTGACTATTATTAATCACAACACTTGCACATCTCTTATAAAACAAAAAAAAACGTTTATCAGAATCGCAAAGTGATTTTTGATGGTAGACTTAAAGGGTGAAGCTTTTACTAATTTACATATAACTTATGAGGCGCAGCGATGCGCAACCTAATTTTTTCTGAAACAACGCCTAACTGTCCAGGCTTTTAAATCATATTAAATTCTCTGCCCAGCTGAGCCCAGCTAATAACTTTATGTCCATTTGAACTGACAAAATCCATTTTTTTTTGCACTTCCAATATAAAATCTAATATCAAAGCCACTTCCACCAATAATTCAAATTTAAATTTAACCAAAACATATCAATAAATACCTGAACTTGATGGTTGCATAATTAGTTTTGTTAATTTTTTTAAATTACCTATCACAAATAGTATTTATTTGCGAAATTTTTTATTTTTTTTTATCAATTTTTTTGGTTTTTTTCTCACAATATGTAATTTTAACACGTGACTATAAAAATACCTTTTAATATTTCACATTAATTTTTTGCCTGCTGATGTAGAATTTTGTGCTCTTTAAGCTGGCACTTTCAGTTTTCACGATACTTGAAATTTGTTTTTTCAATTAATCCGCAAAATTAGTATGTTTGGCCCCTCTGTGCGTTGTAAGAAAGAAAAACTTTTATAAAACGTTGACAAAATTGTGTTTTAATAGCAACAAACAAAAGTAGCATTCTTTTTCCAATTTTAAAACTGTCAATCGTTATCCAATTGGCCTAGAATGTTGCATTATTTAAAGATAGCTACTAAGGAACACAGTAACGCCCATCTAAAATAAAACAATTTTTTAAGGGCATATCTAATAAACATATGTGAGTATACCATTTAAAATATACAGCAGCTTTGATGAATTTCTTTTATATGAGGGTTTAAATCAAAAGTATACGTGAGCAATGTTGATAATGGAATCCATTGGAAGAAATATTTACTAAAGGATTTTTCATTTCATACAATGTCATTACTGTTTTCCATTTGTAATACGATTTTTTGTTCATTTTTTTTTTTCTAAAAAAAGTAAAAACTTATTTAAACAAAATTATCGCACATGATGCTGGATAAATTATGTATTCAGGACGAGGATGATGTGTCATTATACTTACTATCGTAAATTGCAACAGTTCTGTAATGATTTCATGACAATAGGTTAAACATAATCAATTTGCATTAGTAACAGCTAAAATACTTTATTATATGATCGATAATGTCAAAAAAAATAGTTACAATTGAATATTTAATCAACTTAAAATATGTTTTGTTTAATTGCAAACAGCCACAGAAAAAGTGAGATTAGGGAATGTAATGCTTTGGCATAAGTTATTTGTTGTTTTGTTTTTTTTTTCTTATAATTTTTAAACTTAAAAAAACGTTTTACTAAAAATCTACAAAATTAACTTTTTTTTTCTTTGTTAACACATAAGGCAAGGTATTTAGAAAATGAATTCACTTTGATGTCACCTTAAAGATAGGTTTGTCTTTATACCTACTTTGGCTGATTGCTTTTAACTATACAAATATTACACAGACACAAAATTTCTTACCTAAAAATCATCTTTGAAATCAATACTCTTTGTAATATATATTTTCGGATACAAAGAAATTTTGTATTCAATTTAAAGTGATGTGTACTAATGCAAAAGAAAATTCCCCAAAAAATAACCTTAGCATTAGAAACTAATAAACCTGATTGAATGAAATTTTAACAAGCTGAAGAACAAATTTTAAATTAAGAGATTAGGGTTTATTTAAACTACAATAAAATATAACTAGTCATTGTGTATTTGTTATTTCTATAGACTGAAGGCACATTAGACCTTAAACAATTAATACTCAAGTATATATACAAATAAAAAATAATATAAAATATGTCCGTGACTTTTTGAATTTCCCACCTATTAACTGAAAGGGAAACACTGCTGCTCTCAACAGGCATTTGTCAGTTGACCCCTGTCAATATTTAAACATCCTGCGTCATTTAGTTTGTGTTTGATAGCTATTGATAACAGATTACCGCGAGACTTGAGGAAAAAAGAGAATTTCGTGTGCTCAATAAGCTAAGCTTGATAAATATTATGGGAACTCTGCACAATCAATTTCAATGGTTAGGGCCGTAAAAGCACAGAAATTGGAAAAAAAATGTACAGATCGTAGCTTAAAATTTTCTACATAGACTTGCAATCAAGTATTTTAATCGTATTAAGATAAAAGCAATTATAAAGTCGTAATATAACAATAACTATTTCAAAACGATTAAGTTCTATTTTTGGATAAAACTAGCAATACTTACACAAAACAATTAAGAGAGCTATATTCGGCAGTGCGGAATCTTATATACCCTTCACCATGTTATACTTAAAAATAATTTTTTTAAAATATTTTTATTTTAACAAAATTAAATTTTTTTTTAAAAAATATTTTTCCCGATTTTGACCCATTGTAGGTCCAACTTACTATAGCCTTATATACATCGTTGCAATGCTCTTTTAAATATCTCTCATTAGATATCCATATTGTCTATATTAATGACTTAGATATACATACATATATCAAAAATATGGCAAAAATCGAGGATGTTTCGGTTTTTTCCTCATATATCAGTCACTTATGGGCCGAGTTTTTCGATTTTAAATAGCAACCGAGCCAGAATTGATGTATGCATCATGTATTTAAGTTATTTGGGGGCTACGGAAAGTTGATTTCAACACACAGATGGACAAACGGACATGGCTATATCGAATTCCCTATATTCCGGATGGCTATAACGATCCGGAATATATATACTTTGTGGGGTCGCAAATGAAAAATGTAGATATTACAAACGGAATGAAAAACTTATATATAGCCTTGCCACTCATGACCAGGTGACGTCATTTGATTTTCGCGTATCATAATTTTTCTGAAGGTTTTTGCGCAAATAAAAATAATGGCGTCCTTTTTTTTGGAAAATTTTCACTCCTTGTGGTGGTTCAACGCACCTAAAGACGCCCATTTTGAGCACATTTTTCTGTAGAGAAAAAACGGTTGAATATATTGCAAATCAGATTTCACAAGTCAATTCTGAATCAAAAATTAATATGATTGATGTTTTTTGAATCCATAAAAATAGTTCCAAAAACCGACAACAGGGGGCGCAAATTTCATAAAAAAAATAAAAAAAAGTATTTTAGATTTTTTAAATATACACGATGAAAGGACATTTTATGCTTGTCAAAATGGTACCAATATTTCCTTTCTATCACAACCCGTTAAAAAGTTATGTGACACTGTGTATTAAAATCGAGATGCAATATAAAACATATGTTTTCTAAGGGCCAGCAACGCGGACCGGGTACAGTTAGTATTCTATACAAGGCAAAATTGTACGCTGAAAACGATGGCGACATCATAATCTTCTTTTTTTTTGGTTTTTAGACGAATTTTTGTCGAAAAAACACTAATTTCTAAAGAAATTTGCTCGTTTGGTCGAAAAATAGATTTCTTTCGATTTTTAATTTTCGAAAAAAATGTTATCGCCTCGTATTAGGCGTACAATTTCACCTTGGATATTTAAAAAAAATCGCCGATTTCAAAGCCTTAAAAATTAACATTATTTTGGAAAAACTGTTGTCGCCATCGTTTTTTGCGTACAATTTCGTCTTGGAAAGATAATATGTATTTAAAAAAGTAAATCAGCCGGTTTTTTCATTACCTACTAAAAAAACTCTAAAAATAAAAGTTTAGAAAAAGTAAAAAAATTTAAATTTGGGCTCCTCGAAAATGATTTTTTGGATATATCGTAGTGTAACTTTTTTTCCTCATGCCAAAAGCTATCGAAAAATCAATGTTGCTAAATCGACCCACCCTAATACACAGCCTCAAAAGTGAGTAAACACCACATTTTTTTTAAAGAGGAAAACTCTAAAATATTTCCATCGATTAAAATTTAAAATATTCGGTTTGTTGGAGATTGGGCTGAATAATGGATTCTGTTCTGAAAAAAAAATATTTAAGTCGGACCATAATGATTTTCATGATTTTAAAAATATCCAAAAATTCACTTTTGAGGCTGTTTGTAAATCTCAGTGCTGAGATTATGAAAGTAATTGGATCTACACCAGGAGATTTTCCTGCATTGAGACCTTCACGGTAGAGGTCCGAAATTTTATTGGACGGGATACCATCTCATTATTAATCGTCGGAGTATCACAATAGAGGGTAATATTTGGTTCAAACACATTCTCCAAGTGCTTAGCGAATACCTCGACTTTATCAGTTGCATTATTCGCCCATTCACCATTCCAAAAATTATTGAATAGATAATTTTCGTAATTGAAACACAAAAAATAACAAAAATGTGTTTTCAATTACGAAAATTATCTATTCAATAATTTTTGTATTTGAAATTCAACCAATAACGGAAATTGTATATTCAATTGTCAAAATAATCAAATTCAATAGAAAATATCAAGAAATTTTGTTTTTGAGCAAATGAATACTTGATTTAATTATGAAATAATTGAAACCAGTACAATATGTGACAAATATTTGATTTAATTATGAAATAATTGAAACCAGTTCAATATGTGACAAATATTTGAATTGAAACGGTTTAAGAAATAGTTTTTTTCTGTGCGGGTAAATGAAACACAAAAATATGTTTCATTGGTAATATTTTTCAACTTATTTTTAATTCTAGTTGAATGAGCTTGAGGTCAGATTTACAAACTCTATAAATTGTTATTTAATTCAGATATTTTGCTATACAATGAAATATCGAAATAAACATTGTTAATCTTACCTCAAGCTCAATAAATTAGAATTAAAATTAACCAAAAAATATCGAGTAAATTAGACTGCAAAATGTTTCAACTTATTTATGCAACTTTAACCCAAAAACTGCAATCTCTACACGTTATCCGATTTTTATAAATAGAAAAACTGCATTATAAGGGCCACCCTAGTGTGTTGATATGTATTTACGTAGGAAGCTTAAACTATTGTTCTTTTTAATAGAAAGGATTACGAAAGTTTTACCTGACCTTTATTTGTATTTAATTTAACAGTTGTATGTCTCTACTATGTATTGTTATTTGCTATATAAAAGAGCTACAAACCTACATATGTACCTGAGGAGAAAAACACACACACTTATTTTGCGAAATGAACAAATTTTAAAATTAATTAATGTCAATTTTGTTATTTTGAAAAGGGTCTAAGATAAAGTAAGTATATTTTAAACACTCTTACAAACACACCTATTCACACGCAGATGTACATTAGTTTTTTGTGTATGTATTTGAATAGATTGCCACAAGTTTGTCTCTTTGTTTAATTTAATCATTGATATGTTTGGCATTTTAAAGCCAATATTGTTGTTATTTGATCTGGTGAATTAGTTAAATTGACTCTTGTTACAGAAGAATTAAACATACACACACCTTCATTGAAATTAGCCTTAAATTTAAGCATACACGCATGTAAAATTTTAATGGAAAATGGTATTTGATTAACTATAAATTAAACCAACAGTGTCAGGTATTTTAAATTGTAAAATATGTTAGGATATGTTAGGATATCTATCTAATATAATTTAATATTTTAACACACATACATATATATAGATGCATGTATCCTTAATTTATCATCTTGATGTAAAATCAGCAAGGTAAATATTTGTTACACCACATAAAAACAATATACACTGGTGCATAATCCTATAAACGCACACTACTTTTTTAAAAAGATTGTAAAAATTAAATATGAACATATGTAGTGGTCTACAAATTTGTTTATTAAATTAGTTAAGACTTCACTTAAAATATTTATATATTTTTTTTTACTTAATTTTCGAGATTAACATCCATTTTTAAGGGTATTTTTTCTATAAACGCACTTTAATTTATGGGCCACTGTAGCATTATTAATAATGTGTGGATGATCCTTTGTTATGGTTTGTTTCAAAAATACGGTCTGGCATTGATCCACTAATTTTTTAAGCAGATTGGAATCAATTTCCTCCCAGACTTATTTAATTCTTAGTTTCAGCTCTGTCTGGCATTGATCCACTAATTTTTTAAGCAGATTGGAATCAATTTCCTCCCAGACTTATTTAATTCTTAGTTTCAGCTCTGTCACAGTCATTAATTCTGGGCATTGTTTGCATAAACTTTACGGGTCATGTATCCCCACAAATTCTCCATCAGGTTTAAGTCCGGACTACAAGCCGGCCAGTCCAACAGAGGAATGCTATGTTCATTAAACCAAGATTTCGATTGCTTAGAAACATGAATTGCAGCATTATCTTGTTGGAATATGCAATCTTCATCCATTTTTTTTTCGGAACAAAACATATTTTCGACTTGCCAAATGCAGAAAACGCTGCTCAAACCATAACACTGCCACCACCAAAATTAAGTTTTGACATCCGAACATCGTTTGATCTCAAATCGTTCCAATAGCATGAGTATGAGTCAGGACCGTCTAAATTAATTTTTTTTCGTCAGAGAAAATTACTTTTTTCCACTCATCTGTCCATTTCATATATTTTCTTGCGAATTTTAGACGATTTTCTTTATTAACATTGGTTTACATTTCGGCTTTTTCCATTTTATGTTTTCATCGTTTCGTAAAATGTGTGCAACGTGTTTGGAAGTCACTGGACGATTCAATTTATTCTTTATTTGTGTGGAATTCAATTCAATTCAAAAAGTACCGTTAATTTGTCTCTCATTAAAAAAGTTAAATTTTACTATTGGATGAGAACAACAAAGATACAACAAAAATACAAGAAAAAATTAAATGCGTTTATAGGAATATGTACCAGTGTATATTTGTGGTGGTTTGGAAAAACTAGGTAACTCCACTTTTTGAGAAAATTGTGATAACACCAAAAATAGAAAGTACGTTTCATTTATTATCACTCTGTCACATCGAAATTTTGATATAGTTTCTCTTTTAAAAGTTATTTTTATGTAAAAACTTGCTAACTCCATGCATTTTTTGAAAAAACAAGGTAACTCCATATTTTCTTAAAAAACTGAAAAATTAGATGTTTAAAACGACGTTGTTTCGAAAACTAAGAGACAAAGAGCGAGACAAGCAAATTCAAATTTTTAACCTAAAACAAGACAAAAAATTTTATATGTTTATAAGAATAAAATGAATTTTTTTTTTTAAAAAAAACTGGGTAATTGCACTTTTTCGCAAAAAAAACAAGGTAACTGACATAGATTTTCGGTTCTAATATCCAAAAATGAGTTCAATGGAACCAGAAATCTTCAACATTATTTAAAATTATGTTTTGTTTAATGCGCATGCATAACATAAATTCATATTAAATAACACTATGCAACAAATGAAGACTTTTGGAAAAACACAAGATCATGACAGTATAGGTTCAACTCTACTACCAAAGGGTAGTAAAACCCTATACTCAGTTTGTCCATTTTGGTGACCAATTTTTTTTTATGGGCCCCCAAAGTTTCTGAAAATCAGTGGGGTCTCTAAAAAAGGTGTCATCAGTTTTTGGTTAACAGCTAATTCAGACCTTGTGATACGGCTTAACTTTATATGGTAATAATATAGCTAAGAGTCCGCCAAATAAATTTTGTTGAAATTTGTTTCCAAAAAATAGCTTTTTCGTGCACTTTTGTTGAAAAAATATAGGAAGAAAAAAATTTTTTTTTACTTTTTTTAGAATAACTTCCAGGGACTCCTAATTTTTCAATAACAATATTTTGCAAATTTGTATCTACGGTAAATCTGAATAACTCTTGTGAACATATCAATGCAATCCGAACATATCTAGGCATTCTAAATAGCTGTCAAAAATCACTTTGTAGCTTAAAAATTTTAATTTTTTACTATTTTTTGACTCTAAAACGAACATTTTTTTGTTAAAAATGTATGTTCGAGGTTATACTTCTCTATTGTGCTGGAATAACGAAGAATGGGCAAATCATTATCGGTATGATCCGGGCGCATCACTTTATCCAATCTTGATCACGCAAGACCGGCTTGATGCAAGATATGAAAAAACATCAACATTTTTGAAAGTCTGCAAGGTTTGTGGAGCTTCTGAAGAGTAAATATAATCTTTTTATATAAGTTTTTGATATCGGTGGAAACATTATGACTTGGAGATTGACATTTTAGTGAAATGAATAAATGTTGGGTTTTTTCGGACGTATTTTACCTTAAAATCTAACTATATTATAAAATGGTGATTTTCCATCAAGAAAAATAAAAACTTCGAATTAATGTAAAATTTTAATAGTTACAGACATCACAATAAAATTTGGAAGTAATATAGATCTAAATGTTCTTAAGTCAATGGCATCACTAATGTTGCCATTCTTTGTTTTCAAACATCGAAATTCCTAAAACGGGGAAAATGTGTTCCAAAAACTGAGTTTTTTTAAGAAAATAGCCCACTTTGACGTTATTTACAGAAGGATAGTAAAAACATTTTGCATATATATAAACAATATATAGGGCTATACAAATATGACGAGCTTTTGAGGATCGGTGCTTTGCGTTTTTAGAATTTTTTACTCAAACCTAAAATTTTGTTTCAAAATTGGCCAAGTTTGTATAGGGCTGGGGGGTACAATGTCCGCTTAAGTTAGTAAAATTTTACTTTATACGTTTTTGCATTAAGTTCTCTTTCCAGATCATAAAAAAATGTATATAGCCACGAAGAAAATTAGTTTTTTATAAAAGAAAAAATATGGGGACTTTTTTGGGAAAAAACTTAAAAAACACACGCATACAAAGTTGAAATATATAAAAAGAAGCTTCAACTTTGGATGCGTGTAACTTGTTAAGTACGAAATAATTGTTATCAGGTTTATTTAATTTTCTTTAGAATTTTATCGCGAATATACGTCGTATATAAAAAACAAATTTCGACCTTTCGTAGGCCCATCATATATAAAATACAAAAAAAAGATCGAGCAAAATTTAAAAAAAATTAAACTTAAATATCTCTTGAACTAAAAGAGATACCTGCAGATAAAAGCATATTTTTGTAGACCTTCTCAAGGACTATCTACATTTTAAATTTCAGCTCATTCGGATCATAAATGGCTTTTTGGCGATTTTTTTTTTTAAATGTGTGACATTGAAGGTCCACTCACTGATCCCCATTCCGAACACCTAAGCCGAGTAAATAATACAGCACAACATAGAAGTGTGGACTTGATCATACTATTTTAACAAAAAATCTTTGTTTTAGCGAAAAAAATAGTAAAAACGAAAATGGTTAAGGTACAAAGTGATCTTTATGTGCTATTTAGAGTGACTAGACACGTTCAGAATGCATTGATATGTTCTCAAGAGTTGTTCAATTTTACCGTAGTTACAACTTTGCTAAATATTGTTAGTGAAAAATTAGGAGACCCTGGAAGTTATTCTAAAAAAAGTAAAAAAAAAATTTTTTCTTCCTATATTTTTTAAACAAAAGTGCACGAAAAAGCTATTTTATGAAAAAAAATTGTAACAAAATTTATTTGGCGGAATCTTAGCTTTATTATTGCCATATAAAGTTAAGTCATATCACAAAGTCTGAATTAGCTGTTAACAAAAAACTGATGACACCTTTTTTAGAGGCCCAACTGATTTTCAGAAACTTTGGGGGCCAATAAAAAAAAAACGGTCACCAAAATGGACAAACTGAGTATAGGGTTTTACTACCCTTTGGTAGTAGAGTCGAACCTATATAGTCATGATCGTGTGTTTTTTTCACTGTTGCACTGTGTAATTAGTGAAATATGTTTAAAACTTTAAATGTGTTTTTCTCAAAATGGAGTTACCTAGTTTTTCCAAAACACCACAGATATCTACTTCGTGTACTTTGAATAAATAACACTGTACAACACAATAAATTATGATAGAGGAGACAAAAAAAACACTTGTACCTTGCCGACCAATAAATTATGATAGAGGAGACAAAAAAAAGACACGTGTATCGGCGTTTTGAAAGTTTACATCTGAATTTCATTTTAAAGTTTCCCAACTCTGGCACATTCTTATTGTTAATTGGCATAAGAAACCATTTGATCCTTACATTTTAGATATAAACTGTGTTCAGCAAATTTATGTAAAATGGAGAACATTTTTGTAGAATATGTTAACCCTCTAAATCCTCAAGACATGAGTATTTTTTGTCCTTCTTTTAAAAAAGAGCAAAAAACACCATTAAAACAGGGATTTAAGGTGTTGAAAATTTTCCGCAAAAATGTTACTCCTGAAATTTTAATACACCAAAACGGAAAATTCAACCAGAATGTCAGTAATTTAACCCAATATCTTGGCCAAAAATAATTTTTTGCACTAACAATTATAATGTTTTTGTTAATGACGTTTGATTAAGCATAAATTAAAGCAAATAACAGCATATTTGGTTTTTGTAAAAAACAAATATCAGCTGATTTATGGGCAGTCGAAGTAGACATTTGCAAGCAACGTTCAAAGTGCAGAAAAATTTAATTTTGATATGAATTAAAACGTTCTTTTATCAGGTATTAAACAAATAGAAGGAAATCGTGCATAATACAGTAAAGAGAGGGGATGGTAAGTAATTAAAAAAAAAAAACAAAACGTGAAATTCTAACTTAACCTCAAATTAATGACTTTTTCCATAAATATAAACTTCGCATAAGCTTTTTATAATGTTGGCCGTGAACTGCCGTATTTTTCATTGATGAAAAGTGTTAATAAAATAATTCTGAATTTATTTTTGTTTCGATTTATATCATTTTCTTTTAGACAGCCTCAGCTTAAAATATAGCGAATAATAAGAATCAAATCTATGCTGTTTACAATTTTTTTATCCATGAAATTTATTTAAATAAGAATAATATTAAACAGTAAACACAGCTCAATTTCTACAAAATTAAAAGTATTCATCTTCTTTAAATAATATAGTAATTATCCCACATATTTTCTCATTTGTTAACCAAAAATCAGTTTATTTGAAAATTAAATTAACTTCAATGAAATCACATCAAATTTTGCGCAGTTTCTAATTGAAGAATTTTATTGAGTCACTTACTGCATTTGCTATCAGCAAATAATTGCTTATAAAATCATAAAATTGTCGTTTAAATAAAATTCAATACTAGTTAATTGACTTAACAAAATGTATTGCATAAAAAAATTCCAAACATTTTGATCGAATCGATCCTTAAAAGGCAACTCCTTTGAAATCTCATTTACCACAAAAATGTCTTATAAATATCTTTGTGATATGTTTGTTAATGGACAAAGCTTCTAAAAGAGGATTCGATGTGATAAATGCTTCGGCTCTCGGTCTGCTAACGACTTATTATTATTGGAAAGTTAATGCAACGGATATAATTCATGAAGTTGAATTCGTTGGCTCTATACATTAGGACTAGCTAATTAATACAATCCGTCGAGATAAATACTTCGGCTTACGGTCGGCTAACTAATTATGGATTAATATAGCTATGTATACGAACCGAAGATATAAATAATTCGGCGGTCAGAGGGCCAACTACAACTTATCTGCGACTATCCAATGAGTGAAATCCGATGAGATAAATGCTTCGG
Organism: Calliphora vicina; assembly: GCF_958450345.1. NCBI lineage: Eukaryota > Metazoa > Arthropoda > Insecta > Diptera > Calliphoridae > Calliphora > Calliphora vicina. The sequence continues at coordinate 141,148,087 of NC_088780.1, read as the reverse complement.
CTCTCGGTCGGCTAACGACTAATTATGGGTACAATCCGTGGAGTAAAATTCTTCAACTCTCGTCGGTTAACTATAACTTATTGGCTATTAATAGCTAATGAATACAATCTAACTAGATAAAAGATTTGGCTAACTACGGATTTTAGCTAGGGTATTAGTATGAAGTAAGAATTTTTATCTCGCTTAATTATGCTCTATTACCCTAAAGAAAGGTGTAACTAGATCGGGATTTCGTTTCTTGCTTGCTTTGTTCGCGTTTTCTTAGACGTTTTATATTAAAATTCACATAAACTATTTGGGAATTATGAATACAGAGAAAAAATATTCATTTCCTCAAAAACAAAATTTCTTGATATTTTCTATTGAATTTTGAATTTTGAGTTTTGAATTTGATTATTTTGACAATTGAATATACAATTTTCGTTATTGGTTGAATTTCAAATACAAAAAATAACAAAAATGTGTTTTCAATTACGAAAATCAAGGCGTATTAACAAGGTGAGTGCATAAAATCAGCTGATTCTAAATTCGCCGTAATTTAATGTAGACTATATGTCAAATTTTGTTTATGTTTACATTTTTTATTTAAAAAAAGCAAGCGAGTATTGTAATTTAAAAAAATATACAAATATTTTGTGAAATTTAACATTTAAAAAGTGCTGTGAAAATAAAAAATAAAGAATTTTAATTATTGGCCATCACATCTTGCAAAACAGATATTGTATGTCGTGGCAATTGTTCAGACGAATCCGAATGTCTTGAACTCAAAGCAGCCTAAGTAACTGTCTGCAGTCATTATCGTTCTTCTCAAAGACAAAAACAGCAACATTCTGACGAAATTTATGGCACTGCTGTGTGTTCATCATCATCAGTAAATAGTCTTAACCCTGCCTTTTCCTCCAATATAACCCACCCTATACATTCAACCACTGCCTTTTTTCTCAAAACAACTACTTACTGAGTGGATGAGGTGTTAGTACCCCCATCAGCAGCAGTAACTGCAGTGATCAAACTACTACGAGTTACCGTAGCAGTATATATACTATAAGTCATCATCCTTTAAATACCAATACCAACAACAGCAATATACATAAATCGACGACAATTAAGACGCCCTCTCTGTCTAAAACTATAGAGAACTAGCTGTCCCGGCAAACGTTGTTCTGCCATAGCTCATACAAAGTTTGAAGACTGCCACTATAATAGTACTCCAGATATGCAATAATAAATTTTTATTTTGTATGCCACGCCCATTGTACCTATATAGGTCAATTGTGAATCTAAACCATCCAGGGACAAACTCAAACACACACAAAAAATGTCATCGAAATCGGCTCAGCCGTTACGGAGGAGTTCAGTTACTAACACTCGTACAGAAGAATGCCATATCTCCGGAACTACTATGCCGATTTCGTGAAAACTTCACATAAACCATCTACAGACCATCCCCAACGTACCCTGAAATTTTGGTTGAAATCGGTCGACCCGTTTTCGCAGTTAGTGGTGACATCAAAATGTACATTTCTTTTTATATATAAGATGAAAATACCAAATTCCGTAGAGGCCGCTTTTATACACTAGAATTGGATTTAAGTTGCAATTTAAATGCCAGCATTATGATCAAAACTGTAGAATGTACCCTACTCGATAACACAGTGGCGCTGGATAACAAAACAGGACTAAAAAGTGAATGATAAGTAAATCTAGACCAAAAACCATTTTAGCAAATGTAGCCAAAAATTTGTAATTTTCGTAAAGTTTTATTCAATATTTTTACGCCAAATTTAGCGTACAATCAAATATGAAATTAAAAATAAAATTTACAAAAATAAAACTTAAACAATTTGCATTTCACCATTTCACAAATTCCTATTGTTTTGTGGGACCATATCTGTAGTCAAATTACAATTCCTCGCCCGGTTGTATAGCACCAAATATACCATTACGATGATAGCCCGTGATCTTCATTACTTTAGCACACAGTTGGGATTGATGTAATGATTGTCAAAACGTATTTTATTTCCCTTACGTGTAGCATCCACAACAAAATCATTATTTAAATTGAACAGTAAAGAGCTCATGTACTTGCCATAGACTTTACCACGTCGAACAGCTTAATCTTGTGATACCTATAATTTCACACATTCTTCAGGTCACTATCCTTAACTAATACACCACAACCGATGGAGCCATTAGCAAATGTTTATCTGATTAAATAAATCATGATACTATTAATTACAAATACACAAACATTTTTGAAAGTGATTTTTGTTAATGTTAATTGATCAGCACCACGCGATTGACAAAATCCGGGAGCTCAATGAAGGAATTTAAAACAAATTTTACTAACCGTTTTCATAATACAATGAAATATTTTTATGCAAAGCCATTTGTGGAAACGATAAACGAGCCCGCCAAACTAAATTGGCTCACACCCAATTGGGATATGGTATGCCGGCATTGTTGGCTGCCTTTTTGGCCTATTGGAATCAACAGCAAACGATAACAAATTAATTGCCATTTGCGTACAGATGTAGAAAACTGCTACTTTATGAGGCGTGGAATTTCTATACGTGATGTGGGATTTTGTGGATCTAATGCTTCCAATTCTTCAAAATGCTTGACACAAATCCGCATCGCTTTCACTTACTGCCAAATAAGAGGGACTCTGTCTAGTATTGCATTCGGGCATGCAGCCACAGACCGGGAAACGATTCTTGCAATCACTGTTTTAAATTTTGCCAAGTTAATAAGTTTTCATTGTGCAAAGGAACTCATTTGTTTAGAAGCCGAGGTCAACGTGCTTTTTCTTACTTAAATATTTTAAATTTCAATTATTTTCACATCCTAAACGAATCAAAACAAACGACTTCAAACTAAAATTTTAATTCGCTTTTATTTTGTTTATATTTTAATTCGCCTTGATTTTGACATATTGTCTACATTTGAACAAAAACAAAATGCCTGTTGTTTTTGCCTTGTTGTATTTGTTGCCGGGACGCACTCAACTTGTTAATTCGCCTTGACGAAAATTATCTATTCAATAATTTTTGTATTTGAAATTCAACCAATAACGAAAATTGTATATTCAATTGTCAAAATAATCAAATTCAATAGAAAATATCAAGAAATTTTGTTTTTGAGGAAATCAATACTTGATTTAATTATGAAATAATTGAAACCAGTTCAATATGTGACAAATATTTGAATTGAAAAGGTTTAAGAAATAGTTTTTTATGTGAATATTGTATTAATATTAATTATGTTAACATGATGTTGAACTTTTGTAGCACCACGTTACATTACTAATAGTTATAATAATTAAAAATGTATCAGCCTAACTATGAAAGAAATTTTAAAGTTAATTTTTATTAAAGTCGACTTTATTTTAAAATAGAACTCTTGTTTTTATTTGAAAAAAGCTAGTGGTTAGGCTGTATATTTTTTCAGCATATGTATTTAACTATTTTCTTATTAATATAAATATGTTATTACATAATTGTGTATATCTCTTCTGTAACTAATACCTATTTTATTAATTTATATTAGATTTTGATTAATAATTAAAATTGTTTTAAATAAATCAATAATTAAATAATATTTTTTTTCTTATTTATATCTTTTTTGGTGCATTTTTTAGTCATTTATTATTTAAATTATTTGCTCTTTTCATTAATAATAATTATATTGCAATTTTTATTTATCCATTAGTATTTTTTGTCGTTAACATCTTTATTATAGTTATTTTGTTCCTTGTTTTCAACGGAGAATTTTGTAACTAATTTTCGATAATTTTCACATGCTGTTTATTGAAAACATAACATAGCCATATCATAAATTAAGTTTAATTGTGTTTATAAATTAAAGTTAAAAAAATGTTAGGCCACATCGGGATTATGATAGAGCCATTTACAAAACATATCTCCTACACTCCACCTATGATCTAGGCCTCACCATATAGCAATTCATAATGACGAGACAGCAAAACAAGAATAGTCCTATAAATTAAAAAATGTCTGCCTAAAATTTACCAAAAAAAATGCCTTAATTTACGATTTTTTTAAACCCATTTCAAAGTAGACAATTATGTTAAGCCAAAATAAATATTTTTGCTAAATTTACATAACACACATCTCCATTAACAATAAAATTTTATGACACACTGAGATTTTGTGTTTTCTTTATTTGAAAACTCATTTAAATTCAATGTGCTTTTGTAATCCTTTCAATGCAAAACACTTTCTACTTACTTATTTATTTGTATTCATGTCATTTTCCATTTTCGAGTTCTGTATTTCTGCATTTAATTTAATAAGAACTTTTTCAATAACAATATTTTGTATATTTAAAACATAAGTAAATATGTACCTACAAAAAACAAAAATACAAATATTTAAGTACTCGCACTCGTTCATGAAAAAGTACCCATAAAATAAATTCAAACTTGCAGACATACCGACATAATAAGCACAAGTAAAAATAAAATAACGTAAATATTTGTGGAAGTTTTGTGACAAACACATGTTTGTAACGATTTTACAATATGGCTGCATGTGTGCCACGCATGGTAAGTATGTACGGATGAATCTATGTAAATTAGAATGGCCCCCAACAAAAAATATTAAATGTTTGCAATTTAAATTAAAGTTTAATTTATTCTAGGATACCATTTCTCAAAATTGTTGTCTTGGCTTGAGTATTTGGAGAGTGCATTATTGGATAAAACGATCCTTTTTAAGGTTTTTATGTTTTTTGCATATTTCTCTCAAAGGAAACATATGAAATATTGGTATCGTATGAAATGTATTTGAAAGGCACTTTCAATACCATATCCAAAATTGTGGTGCAAGTTAAAAATTATCCAAACTTTTTTATTTATTAAACTTTGATAATTTCAAAGACTACAGAATATATTTAAACACAGCGCAGAAAGGAATGCATTTTCGGGGTTAGCCGCTATTTAACTCACCAGTTTAAAGAACTTTTTAACAAAGATTTCTTTAATCTTATTTTTGATTTTACTATGATTGAGTTATACGAAGTTTATGAACTTTTTCAGCATTGTATTCTTTGGCAGTATTACTTGTTTTGTTTTGCCTTAGTCAGCTGTCAGTTAACAGTGAAGCAATAGTTGCTGTATGCTTTGTTTTCTTCTATGCTGATTCTATTTTTCAGTCAAAACTCGACAGAAGAGAATGAAGAACATATCATAACATACACAAATTTTTTGCGATTTTAATCTTGAAGATGAAGTTTTTTTGATTTTATATGTTCACAATTTTTCTTCTTTATGACAAGACCTACAGCTTTGCCTCAGAGAGTAAATTAAAATTCAGAACTATTTGCAAGATATGGGCCTGAGAAAATTATCACTTTTTTGCAAAAATGAGACCGAGGCCCCAAATCTTTGGTGTCCCATAAAAAAAGTACATGACTTTGGGCAAAACTGTTAGACACCGGTCTTTTTTTATATTTTATGACGTATTGGTGCCCGTATATTGTTATATTTCCATGACATAAAAAATTACACATCGTGATTTCAATATTTTGTATGATTCCTTTCCGAGGAATATGAAGAAAATCATAAAAATTTAAAAAAAAGTTTTTATCTTACGATCTAGATCACAAAATACTGACGTCAGGGTAAACATTTTGAGGTTTCGCAAACAAACCAATGTTTTATTTCAGTTTGGAAAATCGTAGACTTATTTTTTCTCTATACAAACGGGACCAACCTAATGTTCGTATTTGCGTGTGCAGAAGACAAAATATTTCGGCTCCTGATAATGTGTTGATGTGGTATGTACATATGGTATTATGCGTGTGTTTGTATGTGTAAGTATGCATGCGTATAAATATGTTGTTACCGCAAAGGACTAAAACAACAATTTAGAAGTTGTCTTCACAAAATATACAATTTGTTAAAAAAAATAAATATTTTATTGAGCTATGCATTTTTTTAAAGAAGTGCTTTAAACTTAGTTTTCAGTTTGTAGCATTTTGGAATTATTTTCTTTCTGCAGTCATTAAAAGTACTGCATTTGAAATTTTTTACAAGCATTCACAAAAAACTGCTTAGTAAAATATTACGTATACGACTAGTAGTCTATTCAAAATGTTATGGGTTACAGGTGGTATGAGTGATATATTAATATTTCGCAAGTATACGACCTGGTGCGATATTACAGCATTCGTGATGAAAAAACCGTCAAATTTGAAAAACAGGTTTCCGGTTTAATCTAAAAAGTGTGTTTTTGAAAAAACCGGTTTTGATTATTGTCTATAAAAAAACCGGTTAAACGGTTTCGGTTTTTGTCTTAAAAAAAACGGTTAACCGGTTTATATTAAATTTTTATTTAGCATTTTTGAATTTTTAAAGCTCTATCGTTATGCAATTATTTTATATCTTTTACGAAATATTGTCAAATGCTATTATTTTCTATAAAATAAATCAATATTTTTTAAAATTGTATCAAAGTTTTTCATAAATATGTTTGATTGAGCTTTAGAAAATATATTTCATTAAAACCGGTTAACCTTCTTACAAAAACCGGTTTGTCTAAAAACCAAAAATTTAAAAAAAACCGAAACCGGTGGAGTTTACAAAGATGAAAAAACCGCGTGACCGTTTTTCGTTTTCGGTTTTGGATACTCTATTTAGTATTGAACACGAATTTCGATAGCAAAATAATCGAAATCCACATTTAAATGAGAAAATGTAGATAAATTTCCTTCCCAAAAAAAATGGCAAAGTGTACTATTTTCAGCATTGAAGTGTATCAAGGCGTAAATACCACTTTTTCCAGAAACACGTTTTTCTGGATAATTTAGTTTAAATTATCGATTTATATCTATCATGAATTCTACCAAAGAGCACAAGTTTTGATCATATTCGGAAAACACATACCCATCTACGTCCTTTGGTCATTTCCATTTTTATTTTTTCGAATGTTGACGATTGGTGTAAAACAACTACTTAAGCAGGAATTTCAAAACATTTGCGAGCAGCAGGATCCATTCAAAAGAAGGGAAATTGGGTACCATACGAATTGAAGTCGGCAGACCTTGAAAGATGAATTCGCATGTCCGATGTGATGCTTGAACGATACAAAAGAAAATTATTTTTGCACCGAATCATGGATCCATCACCGAAGCGCACAGTGGTCCAAATGCTCAATCTAGCCGGAAAAAAGTAATTTTTATAATGTTTCAAAAGCTAATTTTTTGTATGGTAATATGTTGACAAGTGTTCATAGTACATAACGGCATTTTTTTTTTCTTTAAATAGCTACACTAGCATTGATACATTGCTTCAAAAACAAGTAGTTGCTACTTTGTTAAAAAATTAATATCTCAAGCGACATTTAACAGTGCAAGTGAAATTGTCGTCAAAAAATAATTTCAAATGGTAATTTAACAGAGTTAAGCTTTAGATTTTATGTTGTCGTCATCTATATATATATGTTGCTTTTTAGTGTGTAAAAAATTAGCTGCCACTTTTTGCCTCCACGATTTTTATTTTATTTAGAGTTTAACATGTCCCTTACAAGGAGGGAGCTGTATTTTTATTTTTAAGGTTGGCGTGGCATTTCGCCCATCTTAAATTTTTTAATGAATGGTAGCCTTTAATTCCTTCCACACATACATGTTGCAATACCTGTTAAAAGGTATATAGTAGGAAGTGGTTATGAAGTTTTCTCACACCCGCTTTATAGTTGAGACCATGCCCCGTCCGACTACTATTTGCTTTTATCGATGCAGAACGCTCTCTCTGGGATATATCCTATATAGGCTTTATTCGTTCTTGTTATAGCAGATGTTTCTGAAATTGGCCATCACCCAATGTCTTTACTTCACAAATATTTATCAAAACAATGACGATACAATAGCAATAATAAATGGATACTAAACCTTATAATTTTTTTCTCTTGACAACAATTATGAAGTTTATCATGACAAAAAATTATTTATATTGGTAACCACACAAATTCCAACACAAATAAGTAAATCACATTTAAACAGTTTTGCGGATCAATTCATAATTGAACATAGCTCCCATATATAGCCAAAATATTTTAAGCGAGCATAAATATCTTAAAAATATTGTTGTCCCCAAAAATAAAAATGTTTCATATTGATATAAATAACAAGATCTAGATGACGATCGGCCCATAATTGGTCATCACGATCATAAATCTCATAAAAATTTTGGAATCCAAATTTAATTTAACAAAAATAAGTTTCATATAGTAAGAAATTGCGTGACCTAATTTCAGAACGATCGGTCCATAATTGTTCGTAAGACCCTCTTCCGAAAATCACTCATGAAAAAAAAATAGTATTGAAATTTAAAAAGAAAAATGATTTACTCATATACCCAGTGTAGGGTATTACACAGTCGAGCTTATTTTAACATGTTACAGGAATTTAAATGTGTGTAAATAAACAAATGAGATTTACAACTTGTACAACCAGAACAACAGCAATAAACAAAAAAACAACAAAAGAAAAAGAACAACAAGAAAACAACATATTTAACAAGTGTAAATAAAATTAGAATTTATATTTCAAAGAAACAAAGGATTGCTGTACGAGAATTCCATACGTATGAAATATTTGCAGCCATAATAAATGTGAACAATAAGAGTACGATTGAAATCTGTACTTGTTACCAGTATAAAAACAAATTAATAAAAAGTTTATTTTATGAACAATTATGGTTAAAATAAATTGCAAAGTGCTACAGTGAAATTTTTGGGGGTACGCTTTTTATTACAAACATATTTATAGATTTGCACTACGTAATATCATTACAAATCAAAGAATTTAAATTTAATAAATAATGAATTATAAATTATAAATAAAATCGTTATGTAAATATGAAACACAATTCCCTTTTATTCAACAAAAACTTTAAATATTTAATTAAAGAGATTTATTAAAATTTAAAGGTTGTGATTTTCCAAAATTAAAAAACAACAACATAAAAGTGAATACTTAATTGAAGTGTAATAAATCACTATGTTTCAATTAATTTTGATTTCATTTCAAAGGGCTTTTTGGAATTTACAAAACTTATTTCTTTTGTTTTTCAAGAAACCTTAATTAATGAAACAAATGTTAATCTCTGGCCACCACCATCGTCATAAGTTTTACTGTTAACATGATTTCTTACAAATACCGCGCTTTTTACAGCCTTCAACATGTTGATGAGATGTGGATGTAGGGCATCAATGCTATATCAGTTCGTTATACCGTTTGTTATTTCCACAATATGTAACAAATATTTTATAGACATATTGGATTCATTTAACTGTTATCACAGCTTCAAAAAACTAGCATTGTTTACCCTACTGTGTTGTTTTTCTTACACAATTTTTCTTACATAGTTTTTATTGTACGATTCTGCCTTTTTATCAAAACCAGCACATTTGACTACAGCAAATGATGTTCCTGGTGCAGATAGTGTTTATAAAAAACCGGTTTATCGGTTAACCTATAAATGTCCTTTTTTAGGAAACCGGTTTTTCGGTTAACCGACACATATGTGAAGAAAACATAAAGTGACCAATAAATGTATACACAGCTTTAAAATTTTTGGTTTTTAGAAGTCAGGAATGGTTAATATTAACCCATTAACGCCCAAGAAGAAACTGCTGGTAAAAATATGGTGTTATTGTTATATAGTTACTCATTAACGTCTCAATAAAAGGAATTCTAAAAAAAATATTAAAATTTTTAATTCACTTTGAAGAAAAATATGTGTCCTCACTTGGGAACAATGGGCATACTAGGTGTGAAATTACCCAAAGAAGTTGTTCAAACCCTAAGCTTTTTTATACATAATTTACATCTCCAGTGGCACTTACAATGGTAAAATAACACATCACAGTTGATTAACTATCCGTTCCGAATTGTGGCCGTTATTTTTACGAACTGTGCCAACTATTCGGATGACGTTTAACGCCGTTTTGATGTTGTTGGAAGCAAATAGGACCGCACAATATTCCGTCTGAATGACAGTTGGTCCATTGGGGTGTTTTATTTACATAACAAATAAATAAAACATCGAGAAGCTTAGTAATGCTTCCATGTCGATAATATAAATGAATATTGCCCATCACGACTTTTGGCATCTCATGGATACTCTGTAAAGACCGATTGCCAAATAGTCTTCGTATACTGAATTCCACCTTTTGCTTTCGAACCTTAACCCTTCGTTTTACTTTTCCCAAGGAATGTATCAAATCAAAATTTGTTGTAATGGAATGTTTTTATCATTCCAATGTACTATTGTTATTTAATTAATTGTTTCAAAGCGATAATCATATTCTGCTTTGGGTTGTTTTTCATTTCTTTGATCGGTTCAAGTGGAAATTTTTCGTAATATTGTCTCGTATTGTACTAAGTAGTTGCTTTGTATCACAATCAGCATTTGGCATATTTAAACATAATAAATCGTCTTCATTACCTTCGTCGCATCAGTTGGAGGCATAACTGGATCAAGTGGCATAACTAATATATCATATGCATCATAATAATAGCTTATGTAAATAATTAATAAATAATTGTGTAAATAACAGCTTCCTTTTTGTTAAAATAAATGGTGTTACACCCTTCTTTACTCCCTTTACAAAATATTTTATAAGTTTATAGAATTGTATAACACTTGCACTGAAAATAATTACAAAAATAGATTTGGCAAAGTAGACTAGGGATGCCAAACGGGACTGGGTTTTACAAATCCCGGGATTCGGGATTTTAGAAATGTAAATCCCGGGATCCCGGGATTTTTTGGGTACCCCGGGATTTTTCGGGATCCCGGGATTTTTCGGGATTTCGGGATTTTTCGGGACTTCGGGATTTTAGTTAAACGTCAAAAACATCAAATTCAACAATAAAAACTATTTATTTCGTTAATATGCATAAGAAACAATATAACAAAGCAAAAACTAATGCATTAAATTAAAATAAATTTAACCGTGATAAATCCATAACAAAATTTAAAATTTTATAACTTTTGCATTGAGTACATATGCCATATTCATAGCAAGAGGATTTTTAGGAAAGCGTACATTGATGAGACCAATCGTGTTAAAATTGGTAATGACGTTTAAAAGTTATTTGCAATTGAAACTGCACAATTTTTGTCGAAAATGTTTGCTCCATCCCTATATTAATATTAAAAATAAAAAGTATTGTTTTATTATATTACAAAAAATGTCTGCCTGCCTGTTAAAAACACGATAGGGCACAAACGAAAGAAGCCAGCTGGCTAAAATTATCCACAAATATAAGGTTTGTTTGGTATTGAAAATGATCCATGATTTCCCCTAGCCCCATACAATTGTCTCCCGGAATATTGTTTGAGCAGTCATTAATATGTTGAATATACGCCAATCCTTAAAAAATTGTGCACAAAATAAGTTCTAAGTACTCCGAAATTATACTGTAAAGTATTGCGGAAATCGGGCTACATTCGTCCCTAGTCCAAATTGGCTTATAATAATTAATATCGTGATGAAATTGGTCATAAACAAGTTGTATATGAAAATAAACCCTTCTACCAACTTTTGTGAGGTCCAGTCCAAAATATTTTATTGTCAATAAATAATTTGTATATAATGATATTAACATAAATTTCGATATAAGTCATTTATTCATAAATGCCAATCAAGTCTCCATTGATGGTGGGTATACAAGATTCGGCGAGATTAGAATTATAAGTATGCTGAAAATTAGCTTTCTAGGTATTTTAGAAGCTTGAAAAATCTTCCTGAAAATATCAAAAATCTTGTAATATTCCGGGATTCGTTAATCCCGAAAAATCCCGGGATTCTTTTTCACAAATCCCGGGATTCGGGAAATCCCGATCCCGAAAAATCCCGGGATTTTCGGAATCGGGATTTCGGGATTGGCATCCCTAAAGTAGACCCAATCGAAATACGAAATTGAAAACTTGTTTTTTATTTAGTAACATGTATCTTCGATTATAAACTCAATTGAGCCTAATGAAGTTATGTGTATGTTTACTTTAAGAAAATAACTGTTTAAGTCAGAGTTATCTGACTTTGAATAGGTGTACTCATATGGGGACAGTGGGCGGTAATGGGTTAAATAACTATAAATATGCAAAAGTGTTAAGTCCATTTTATTTTGTAAAAATTTCAAAATTATTATCTCAGTGAAATGGAATTGAGTATAAATATGTTACTAAATGTTACATTAAATTTCAACCAAAATATGTAAATCACAATTTTTTTAATTAAATACATATTTAATAATTTTGAAAAATTCTTTCTGATATGAAACAGAAAATGTTCCAAGTACCAAAAAGAACATATAAGATGGAAACGCACTTCTTCTTAACTATTGTCATTATAAATCTTACCAAATAATTAATAAAACTCCATTATAAGATTTCAAAAATATTTCAAATCATGGATTTTAGACTGTTTATTTCTAAAAAGGAACTTTATAAAGATTAATAAATTAAAATTTTAAGAACAAAACACACTAATGAAGTCAAATTTATTGAAAGAAGGTATGTACATCACAGATATCTGCATCAAATTCAATTTAACGTTTAGTAAAATCATCCCTAACTTTATAATGAATCATTAGTAAGATTTAGCTTAACTTCTAGAATTATGCGGAATTTAAAGAAGTGGCCACTTAAAATCCGTACGCACTATAGTAATCATAACAACGCTCCCTGTTATCAAAATGGAAAAAGATTTACATATTTTTTTAGCAACAAATCTACCATTATTCTACAATGAATTGCAATTCATAATATTTAGTTTTAAAAAATGTAGACACAATGGAAAATGAAGCTAGAAATAAAATTATGCACAAATATGTAGAAAATCCGACTTTGTCGGGTTAAAGGAAAGCCAAAATCTGATTTTCGGCAAGTATTAGATCAAAATGTTTACGTTTCGGCAGCTCGAGGTTGTGTGGCCTTTAAATATGAATACGTAAAATTGAACCAAAATATTAATTTATAAATAAATTTGAACCAAATATAAAAATAAATAAAATTGAACCAAAATAATAAATTGCAACCAAAACACATCAATTAAACAAATTGCAGAAATCTTCGTCCAATCGAGATATATTGGGAAATTGTTAAACGTAAATTGAAAAAGAGTGCAGGTACAGTAAGTAACCAGACTTTGATGAGAACAAAGTGGAATAAATATGCTGGAATAAAGGTAGAAGTGGGAAGAAAAGTTGTACAGCTATTAATGGGAGGCATAAGAAGAAAAGCCAGAAAATTTATTCGCAATAAAGACATATAAACCTACAGTTATATTTTTTTAAAGCTTAATAAATTACCTTTAAATTCGTTTATAAAATGTTAACATACGTTGTTTCATTTAAAAGTTATGCTCGTTTTAATCCGTACTAATATTTAATAGTAATTTTTAATAGTTTCATATTAGTAGATAATTTATTCTGAAAAATGTTTTTAAGTAAATTCATCATCCACTACTATTTAGAATCATTGTAATTTTTAAAATGTTCTATCTAAAGAGGTTTATATTGTAAATCAGCAGTTTAGGTTTCAAATCAGACCAAATGTTTGATATAATATGTACACAATGATTATAAAAAATGCACCAAAACATGAGATTTATTGATTTTAGTCACAAATTTTAAAAACTAAAAATCAACATTTTACATTAAACGATTCGCAAAAAAACGAGATTTTGAAGAAAAACCGGTTTTTCGGTTAACCGGTTTATAAACATTAAGGCATTTTTCTATAGAGATCATAGAACCAGCCATATAACTAGTTCAGTGAAAAACGTTTCAAAATTTATAAATTAGTTTTTATACCCTACACCACCTATTGAAACAGGCTGAAATCGGTCCATTATTTCACCTGGCGACCATACAAATATCTTTCCGAAATTGGACTTTATCGATCATAAGTGTTTAATTTATATAGGTATCTACACAAATTACTCTCCTAATGAGTTTTATATATACAGAAGTCATGTCACATAATTTTATGATGATCGGTCCATAATTAGTCATAGCTACCATAGATGGCTCTCTTCCGAAAATCATTCACAAACATAAATTGTTTAAATTTTAAAAGAACAATTTTATTGCTCATTTACTTACCCCCATTAACACGAAGCCTGGGTTCTTAACTAATAGTTATACTGTCGGTTAGAAATTATTTTGTATGAAAACTGTCAGTTCAACTATTAGTTAACACATAACGAGACTACGTTTGGTTTAGTTTTAAATATCATTTTATTATTATATAAACATGTAACATCTGATAACACCGTGGAAGTTTTGACTCAAAATTTTTGTTAATTTGATATTCAACACCTCTTGTACTTTGTAACAAACTAGGGTCGAGTTTTTGATTATATATCAGTTTTCTCTGTGGTACATAATTTTTGATACAGCCTTTATTGTGTAGTTATACCAGTATTGTAGTGATATAAAATATGATTTTGATTGCAGTATTAATTTAAAAAGATTTTAGTTTTTTAATCGTCGTTTTTGATTCTTCTACATTTATTAACGTTTAAAAATAAAAATGAATACGTTTAACACTGAGTCTAATGCAGAGGGGAACAGAGTGATACTTTTTGTCTCTAATATTGGTGCTTTTGGATTTTTCTAAATTAATGAATAAAGAAACTTGTAAGTAGCACTCAAATGAAATTGAAAAATCTATAGTTTTCACAACAATAAGTTATAAATGCATGATTTCATAATTTTATTTAATTGCTTTGATTAAGGATGTAGTGGTAATGAGTATTATTTCATATAACTGACTTACTGTTTTACTTCAATTTCCTATGTAAAGTATACATTATTCGTTTATACCTCGCCACAAGTTTTCTGCTACAATCTTTAAAACAATTTACAACTGTTTCACATGAATTTCTTATGAATTTGTAAAATATGTTGGATTTCTTTCATTCGTTAAGAAACATTTATTTTACAAACATCTTGTACATTTATATACATAAATTTTACTTACTCGCACATACATTTACAACATACAAAAACAAGCAGAAACTTCTCAAATCATTTTTATGAAAACTTTTCTCAAAAGATTTAATTGAGATTGTAAGTGATAACAATGTTTCTGTAATTATGAACAATTGATTTAAAAGTTACAAAACTCAAGACTAAGCAGAGAGAAACAAAAAAAAAACTTTTACATCTCAACAGACCAGACCATCTTTAAATCCATGTCTGAAGGGTGCGAAAATATCTAAACAAATGAACTTGTAATTTTTTTTTGTTGTGTATTAATTACCCAACAAAGGATGAAATTTTATAATAAATTTACAAAAAAAATTGTGTTTATGAGAAAATCAATGCCTACGGAAATATTAAATTAAGCCTGATACAAAACTTTTACTTTTTGTTTTGTTTATTTTCGAAAAATGTGAAGACAAAAATATGTTAGACATTTAGCTAAAGGATTGAAAGTTTTATTGTTAGAGATTTGTATGATATAATATTTAAAGATATAATGTGGCTGCAGTCAAGGTTAGAAAAATTAATATTGCTGTTTCAATAAAAGTATAAGAAATGTAGGGCTTAGTACAATATCATGATAAGCCATAAAATTAAAATATTGAAATGATTTTGAAATGTATACAGATTGTTCTGAGCATAGGGTAACATAGAGACGAGACGTAATTGTCAAAAACCCAAGTCTGTGGTAAAAACCTTGGCGGATTTTTCATTTTCAATGTTCGTCATAACCCGACTTAGGTTTTTACAGAAATAACAAGTAAGAAAGTAAGAACTAAGTAAAAGAGCAAAAACATTTTTCTTTTAAAATTTTTGAGTGATTTTCGGAAGTGGGCCTTATATGGGGGCTATGACCAATTATGGACCGATCACCATGAAATTAGGTCGTGTGATTTATGTCTATATAAAAGTTTACTGTGTTGAATTTACCAACATTTTTAAGCGAGTTATGCACGTTAAAGTGATTTTCGGAAGTGGGTCTATATGGGAGCTATGACTAATTATGAACCGATCGTAGAAAAATTTGGTGACCTGAATTTTGTATATATAAAACTTATTTGGAGCGCAATTTGTGGAGATACATTTATACATTAAACATTTATGACCGATAAAGTCCAATTTCGGAAGGACATTTGTATGGGGGCTAGGTGAAATAATGGACCGATTTCAGCCAGTTTCAATAGGCTTGGTCATTGGACCGAAAAAATAATATGTACCAAATTTTATCGAAATATATTCAAAATTGCGACCTGTACTCTGCGCACAAGGTTTACATGGACAGCCAGCCAGCCAACCAGACGGATGGACGGACATCGTTTAATCGACTCAGAAAGTGATTCTAAGTTGATCGGTATACTTTAAGGTAATAATACCCTCCCCACTATGGTGGTGTAGGATATAAAAATTTACCACGCCTACTTTTACACCCACTTTTTTAATTTCGACGAACGGCTGGACTGATTTGTATAATTTAATATGTTCATGGTAAACCAATTTAAGTCTGTAGAGGAAAAATAAATTGACGCCCACTTCTATCTAAAATCTATGAACGCTTGAACCGATTGGTAATCGCATCACTTGGGAACGGCTCCACTTATTTGGTAATTTATATTTTAAATGTACGTAATAGTCCATAAAAGTTTTTTACGGAACAATGAAAATCGAACGTTCAACATTTCCATAAACAGTGCGATGGCCAAAGTTTTGCAGCAATGCAAACCGATCATTTGGGATGAGTGTACAATTGCGCATAAAAAGTCTTTGGAGACATTAGACAAAACGATGCAAGATTTACGAAATAATTATGTTGGCAGGTCATTTTTGGCAAACAATGTCATTGATTCCACGGACAACAACTGCCGATGAACTTAATGCATATTTGAAGTCGTCCGTTTTGTGGAAACACGCCAAGAAACTCAAACTGACTACGAACATGCGTGTATGGCTGTAGAACGACCAATCTGGAGACGATTTTTCAAAGGACATTTGCAGCGGCAAAATCCCCATTGATATTTCGACTGTGTATTAAATTTTTCGTCTCTTTCTGCCAGTTTAACTTATCAAAATCCGAACTCATCCGCAAGGTGCCTCCAAATATTGCACAAAATTACAAAAATCATGATTGCTTGAGCGAACATTTATGTCCAAGAATTGAGTTTTCAAAGTGAAATTGCTCGCGAATTGGTGACGTACAAATCGGTGGATTTCGTTAATTCCCAAGATGATGTCGTCAACAATCCAACCGAGTTTTTAAACTCGCTGGAATAACCCGGATCACCACCTCACAATATCCAACTGAAAGTCGGATCGTTAATCATAATGTTGCGAAATATAAACCACCCAAATCTTTGTAATGGCACTTGGCTTGAGGTGAAAAACCTGCAACAATACTTCAAGGAAAGTACAAAGGGAAAGATGTTTCGATACCATGTAACCCAATGGTTACGACTGAAATGTTTGCAGTTTCCGGTACAGCTTTAATTCGCAATGTAAATTCACAAATCAAATCTCAAACATATCTAAATACAAAATATCATTCAAAAATAAGTTTTTTTTCTCTTTTTAACCCTCCGTTAGTCGCAATCATTTTCAATCGAAACTAGTCGCAATGTATCAAATTGATATCAATGAAAGAAAGGCGCGTTTGAAAATAAACTCTTCACTTTTTATTTCGAAAACATAAAAACAATATTAAATTCAAAGTAAAAAATTTTTTTTATTTACAATAAAAAAAATGTTGCCTGTATCAACTAGATCAGTTGCGAGTAACGGAGGGTTAATTTTTACACATTTCAATATATGTAAATAAAATTTTAAGACGAAACAGTGGTCAATTCACAATGTCTCTTATCATGTCATATTGTCATAATGTCCTAATATTTCACAACGGTTTTTATTGCTTTTCAAGCAAAAAGTGTCCTAAAATAACACTACTCTGTATGCTTTGTTTATTGTGTTATCAATAGCTGCGCCGAATGCCGACTCGACATTATGAGGATATGACTGATAAGAGACCTTGTGAATTGATCAAATGTTTGACAGAACGTTGTTTGCAACTTTGTTATTAGCTAGTAAGCAATAAATTTAAACCCTTTTATAAGTTCCTGCAAAGTGGTCGCTTAACCGTTGTTTGCAATTAGTCCTTAAAATCTTTTAAATACTTAAATGTTTGATAATTTATTGTTTCATTTCAAATATTGTTTCATTACAATTTTATAAGTTTGTATATAAATATTTTATTCTTTGACTAAATCAAATATTTAAATTTAATAACTTTGTTGACCAAACATGCGTAAACATGTTAAGAAGCTTGTGGTTGCATGAAAAATTGACTAAAATATAGTCAATTATGAATTTTGTAATATTTACACTGCAGTACATATGCATAATTAAATCTATGCAGGCATTTATACTAACAATTGGAAACTTTGGACATTCGACCACAAATTTAATATTCATGCAACAATGAAATTGATTTTCTGCACACTTAAAATTTAATTCTTTCGGTAAATAAAATTGAAAAATCCATAAACAAACACATGCAGTCACACATCATTGAGGTTTTTGCTTTTTGGCAGTAGCAGCAGCGGCAGTACAACATATTTGTCAAATGTTTTCAATGGCAAATAAAAACATGAACAACAACAATAAAATACTAAACAAATTTATACATTCGATTTCCATAGAAATATAGTCAATATTTGCATACTTATGTGGGTAAACTTACATGAACTTTTTGCATAAATTTATGTATGTATGTCTATATGGATTTCAAAAATATTTTATCTATATCTTTACCTGTGCAATACAGTTGCGTTGGTGCATGTTAAGGTAGGATCACACGATTGCCGCAATGAACCAATTTAATACAATTTTTATTGTGCTGAATTGGGGCCCAATAAAGAAATTGTCCCAATCAAATTCTCTGCAGTCACATGATTGCTTCATTTTATATATATTTGATTGTCGTAAATTGGCGCAAAGCGATTTAGTGGCAATAATTGTCGCATTTCAGTCACACGATTGTTCTAGTTTACGGCAACTCAGAGAAACAGCTGTTGTGCTAGATGTTAAATTTTGTTTTGTTTACATAAATGTAAAACCAATCTGTTTTTGAAAAAAATATTTGTTAAATAAAAAAAGAAAATTGCGTCGGCCTTAATTATCATATAAAAAAATTAATAAAGAAATGTTAAAAGATGTATGTGGGTCATAGAGTGGCTCACAAAAACAATATTTCATTTACAAAAATTAATATTGGCGCTAATTGTCTTCTTTGATTGCCGCACTAGAACACAATAAATATTGGTGTATTTTTAACTTTTTTATTGGTGCATGTTGCCTATCAAGCATTCACATGATTGCCGTACCAGGGTTGCATTTGATTGGGCCAAATAAGCACAATATTGTTGTGGTTTGACATATGAGCCAATAAGTGGTGAAATCACACGATTGACGTATAAAATAGACCAATAATTGGTGCATTGCGGCAATCGTGTGATCCTACCTTTACTCCAAGTGTATTTAGCAAATACATAAATACACTTGCAAATGCACAGAAATTCTTACGAGTACATATTCAAGGTAAATATTTGAAGTATGACATCAAAAAAAAATATATCAATTGAGTTTTCTATTCAATATACATTTATTGATGTACATTGGGATCAAGAACATTCCCTTACATTCACATGCACGGTGTTAGGATGTCCGGAAAGATAAACCATTTTTAAAAGTTTAAATACCACACGATAAAAGAAATATGAATAGAATTTTTTACAATATTACTCTTCCACTTAATTTCTCCTTAATTTGTAACATCTTTGTGCTGTCATATAGACTAAACTATTAACATGGTATGCAGCATCTTATTAACGAAGTTCTAGGCTTTTGTAAATACTAACTATAAATCAGAAAATATTTGAAAATTTTATATATTCATTTCCACTGACAAGAACGCGACATTCATATGCTTTGAAGTGAAATAAATAACGTGAAAAATTTGATTTTATCGATTTCTACACCATTTCCAATTGGATTTCAGAAGTTTCCAATAATTTCCCATTATATTTCAAAATTTTAAAATTTGTATTTCAGAAATTTCTGATTGTATTTCGGAAACTTCAGAATTTTCCAAATGTATTCAGAATTTTCTAATTGTATTTCAGAAATTTCCATTTGAATTTCAGAAAATTCTAATAGCAATATCAATATCTTAAGTACATTAAGAAAGTTTTTAAGCACATATAAATTAAAACTACTGAAATACAAATGTTTTTTTCTGAAATACAATTTGAATGTTCTGAAATACATTTGGAAAATTCTGAAACACAATTGGAAAATTCTGAAGTTTCCGAAATACAATCAGAAATTTCTGAAATACAAATTTTGAAATATAATGGGAATATTCTGAAATTCAATAGAAAATTCTGAAATATAAGCTCTGTTCAATAACTAAAAGTTGTTACTAGTTAGTAACAATTGTTACTGGAAAAGCGTTCATTAACTCAAAAATCTTGCAAGTAGAGAAAAAATATAGAGCGTATAAATTTTAGAGAGTGTTCTCTCGTTGCAAACTATTACAAGTTCTACACTGGTGCATATTCCTATAAACGCACTTAATTTTTTTCTGTATTTTTGTTATATCTTTGTTGTTCTCATCCAAAAGCAAAATTTAACTTTTTTACTGAGAGACAAATTAATGGTACTTTTTGAAAGTAAACAAGTTTTTTTCCTATTCTTGTTGTTTGCCTTAATTATGCGATCAAATGTTCTTGGTGCTATTTTAAGTGGAAGATTCGTATAAACGCAGACGTGAAATTTATTTTTAAAAAAGTTACCAAACATAAAATATTATCAATTTTAGTTTTTTTTCAACCAAAGGTAAGTTTCTAATAGTAACACCTCAATTTACTGCAACTTTTTCTATTTGAATCAATAAATTTCATCACTTTTAAAGATGCCCACGGGAACTTTTTTGTCCAATCAAGAAAAGATTCAAATTAAATTGTTCAACGACCAAGGATGTTCCAATAGAGAAATTGGACACTTTCGTTCGGAAAGTGTGGTGCGAAATTTCTTGAAGAAAGGTCAAAATTATGGAGTTCGCAAACCTACAAAGGAAAATACAAAACTAACGAGAAGACAACTTAATCTAATAAAACAAGATGCAACCCGCAACAAATTGAATTCCACACAAATAAAGAATAAATTGAATCTTCCAGTGACTTCCAAACACGTTGCACACATTTTACGAAACGATGAAAACATAAAATGGAAAAAGCCGAAATGTAAGCCAATGCTAAAAAAGCACCATAAAGAAAATCGTCTAAAATTCGCAAGAAAATATATGAAATGGATAGATGAGTGGAAAATAAGTAATTTTCTCTGACTAAAAAAAATAATTTAGACGGTCCTGACTCAGACTTAAGCTATTGGCACGATTTAAGATCAAACGATGTTCGGATGTCAAAACTTAATTTCGGTGGTGGCAATATTATAGTTTGGGCAGCGTTTTCTGCAGTTGGCAAGTCGAAAATATGTTTTGTTCCGACAAAAATTAATAGTGCGATTTTTAACGAACTGTTGGAAGATGTTCTTCTCTCATTTATGGATGAAAAAATGGATGAAGATTGCATATTCCAACAAGATAATGCTGGAATCCATGTTTCAAAGCAATCGAAATCTTGGTTTAATGAACATAGCATTCCTCTGTTGGACTGGCCGGCTTGTAGTCCGGACTTAAACCCAATGGAGAATTTTTGGGCATACATGGCCCGTAAAGTTTATGCAAATAATGTCCAGAATGAAAGCAGAGGTGTGACAGAGGTGAAACTAAAAATTAAACAAGTCTGGGAGGAAATTGATTCTGATCTGCTTAAATTAGTGGAATCAATGCCAGACCGTATTTTTTAAACAATCCATAACAAAGGATCATCCACACATTATTAATAATGCTACAGTGGCCCATAAATTAAAGTGCGTTTATAGGAAAGTACCCTTAAAAATCGCTGTTAATTTCGAAAATTAAGTAAAAAAAAATAAATAAAGTACAAATGAGTTTTTTTTGTAAACAATATTTTAAGTGAAGTCTTAACTAATTTAATAAACAAATTCGTATTCAAATAAATGTTCATGTTTAATTTTTACAATATTTTTAAAAAAAAGTAGTGTGCGTTTATAGGAATATGCACCAGTGTATTTTGAACTCGTAATAGTTAGCAGCTTATATTTCATATATTTTGTGTTATTGTTTATTTATTTACAATTTTATTTTTGTGGTGAATAAATGTCAAAAAAAAAAGAATTTTCAATAAAATTTAAGAAAATGTGAGTATTTATACATTTTAAAAGGAATAAAATAAGAAAATTGTGTGTATAAAACAATTGTTACTGGAAAAGCGTTCATTTACGTTTTACTATTTTTGAGAATTTAAGAGAGTAATTTTGTAAATTTTGATTTTATTCTCTCGTTGCAAGTATTTACTGGGAAAGTAAATGAACAGACCTATAATTTAAATATTCCGAAATACAATTACAAAATTTAGAAATATAATTGAACATTTTTGAAATATAATTAGAAATTTCTGAAATTCAATTGGAAATTTCTGAAATATGGTGCTAATGCGAAGGACTTATTCTTTCTTTTAGCAGATGTTATTATGTAAGGAATGAAGGCTACAGCATGCAAAATGCTAATAATCTATGAAAAAGAAATAATCATTGTTGTATTCAAACGAATTCCAGCCAGATTTATTCTATAAACTCATTCATATTTAAAAACGGCAATAATTTTAACAAATTTCATGTTTAACCTAACAACTTAAAACATATTAAAGTGCATTAAATATTTGCAATAACTAACAGATGATGCAGCATACATATTTCAAGTAAAACGAAACATTATAAATAAACTTAAACAACAATTTCAATATTTGAATATCGAAAATTGCAAACATTTTTGTGTTTTTAGCAACTTGTGGCAGCAAAATATTGATTCTTCTTTTTCACACACACAGAATATGCAACAGGAACAATTTGAAAGATTATAAGTGGAAGTGGCTTAAAATAAAATGTGTTAGTTTGTTGGTTATATTGTGTGGTATGTGGTAGACTATATATTCTTCACTCGTTTCTCTACTTCAGGCAAATAAATAAAGCAAAATAGTAAGAATATTTTTGGAAAAGAACAAAACTAATAATATTAACTTTGTAATGTTGTGAAGATTTTTTATTAAAGTTTTGCTTAAAAGCAAACATGATTTTTTTTAACAATATAGATAAATAAAGTACAATTTAATATTTGTCCTATTACAAAATTTGTTCACAATTAATCATAACATGCGTACAAAGTCTCTTCAATAACTAAATGTCAACTATATAAAAGTTTTAAAAACCAAATGCTGGAAATTTTACCAAAATCTGATAACGATTAGAGGCTGCACATTTTATTTGAAGTTTCGTGTTGATAAAACTTGTTACACAGGATTTTTTATGGTCATACTCAAAATCAGTTATCTTTGATTTTCTAAAGATTTCCCTCAATTAGAATGATAACAAATATATATTTAGTAACAATTTCGCAATATTTGAAAAACAAATAAAAAAGTGGCACTTCGATTATTATAAACTTATGTTCAATTCACAACTGCCATTAGGGAAGATCCATGTGAAAGAGGACAGCAGTCGGATTTACCATCTGGGATTTTCATGAAATTTATCACATACCTAATATATCCAATATGTTTCTCATATCAGTGACCTTTTCAATGAAAACTCATTCCGATGTAAAAATATCGCGATTTGAAAATTCAAAAATTTGTTAAAATTGTCTAAAATTATATACACATAATTGCCCATAACATGGAAACTACTCATTTTAAAGCATTATTTTTGACTCCATTTTAAAGCCAAATATATTTTCCTTAAAATAGTGTGAATAAAATTGTTTACTTCCAAAAGGTTAAAGGTCAATATTGGGAGTATATCGATGGCTTAATATAAAAAGGCCCTAACTCGTGTTTTTTAAGTCGGGATTTTTTGTCTAATTATGATATATGATCGGACCATTTATCGAAATAAACGGAAATCTGCACTTACAAAAAAAAAACACGAGTTAGGGCCTTTTTATATTAAGCCATCGATATATTTCAATGTAAAAAATATTAAAGATCGCGGTGTTAAAAATTAATAAGGAACACGGTATGAGTACACCTAAACTCTCTACTATATTCGTGCAAAAATTTCGATGGAGACTCGATTAGTTTAGGAGTTATAAAGGAAAACGTTATTAAAAGTACGTTTTTTCATATAAAAATTTAAGCAAATATAAAACAGAACACAGTTGAATCAATTTCAATTTATTTGGTTAAACACAGGTGCTTAAATTTTTATATGAATTTATATGAAAAAACTTACTTTTAATAACGTTTTTCTTTATAACTCCTGAATTAATCAAGCCTCCATCGAAATCTTTTTCGCACGAATATAGTAGAGCTATATTTTTGAAATGGAAAGGGTTTCCTCAAGTCATTGATTTGAGAAACTCTTTGGAACCGTAATATGTGTGGTAAATTTCATTAAAATCGAAGATGTCAAATTCGAACATAGCAGTTTTCTGTCCGTTTTGATATGGATTCTATTTGATAGTAATTTAGATACAATTTTTCAACAAGATCCAAGATATTTTCCTTGAAGAACTTTTTGGTCGCTTAGTGGGATGCGAGTTGGATATCAATCAAAATAAATATTTGTTGCTCTAAACATAAAATTTTTACTTTTTTTTTGAAAAAAAGGGCTCATTTTGAAAAAAAGTAAACAAAGTTTTTGATTTCCGGGAAAAAGGTAAAAAATTTGTTATATTTTTTTTCAAAAGATGGAAAAAATAGCTATATAAACTATTTGGAAAACATTTTGCTAAGAACAATAAGTAAAAAGTTAAATAGATGAGAACCTATGAGTAAATTTATTCAAATTGAAAATTAGTCTTTGAGATGAACGAATAAAAAAAATTATTACAAAAAACCAGTTTGAGGTCACAAGAAGTTAGCCATTGACAAAGAAGTATCAGAACTACTTACCTAACAAAATAAAATTGGTGGGAAACAAATTCAAATTGTGCGCTTTAAGCTAAAGTATTATAAGTCCATGACATTCTTAAGATATGCTGAAATTTGTTTCCAATTTGGAAAATTTTTTAATGTTTAATATCAACAAATTTAGATAGTTGCACGGTTACAAATAGAGACTTAAATGAGTATGACGAACAAAATATTACTTTTCATCTCATTCATAAACAAATGCTTATGTATCAGATTATATGCCAGCCATTACCAAGTTTTTGCTGAGTATGTATACAGACATACTCAGCAAAAACTTGGTAATGACTTGCAATTACTGAACAGCTTACTTTTCAATGACTACTTCATACCACCTGCATTACATATAAGTAGTTTAGTAATGGCTGGCATATAATCTGATACATAAGCATTTGTTTATGAATGAGATGAAAAGTAATATTTTGTTCGTCATACTCATTTAAGTCTCTATTTGTAATGACTTATTTAACTCCCTATTTGTAAGCGAACGTGGTAAGTACTTGCCTCCAATTACATCAGCGTGTTAAAATACCAATGTATACGTGGTGAAGAGTAGATATATTAGCTTTTTAACTCATTACATTTTAATGTAAGTTTTTGCTGGGTAGTTACTACTATATTCTAGAACTAGTGAATGCATTGTACAAACATTTCTATATGAAATAAATACTAAACTTACAACAGAAAATATTATATTGTCCATCTGTCTGTTGTAATATACCATTTTTTTTTGTATTGATTGATTACATTATTATTGGCATTTTTAGATCCATACCTTCTTTTGGTAATTTTTATAGATTTTCAAGTTTGTATCTTCTATGTGCTTCAAACACTACAGCACAATATTTAATTTTTACGTTTATTCAAATATTACCTATTACAAATAAGTCTTATTCTTTGTACTCGTACAACTACAATGTTAAGTTTTTATTTATTTCTTTTCCTCCATTGTAATATCAACTTTTGTAAAAGTATCTCTGAACTATAAATTGTACAAGTACACAACAATGCATAGATTTTATATTTTGTGCAGCAGTCCCTTAGGGCTTTGGCGTCAACAAAACCATTAAGTTTGTCGTAAATTTTTGGCATTATTGAAAAAGGTGCACTTGTAGATTAAAAGTTTTTGAGAACAAAAGTTTATTACGATACTTGTATTTAGTGCATATTTCATGTAGAAAACTTTTCACTAAATTATAAAGAAAGCATTGATTGTAAAGAAAATATTAGGAAAAGATCGGCTACAAAATAGTCTACGTCTACCATGACGATGTAACTTTTTCAAAATATAATGCAATTGAAATGAAAAGTTAAACATGTTAATGTTTAAAGCCCCACTTTTTTTAAAATATTAAAAAATTTGAAATATTTCCCAAAAATTTCCAAACAATTTTGGATTATCACGAGAGTTCAGATACGGCATTGAAAGAGCATTTCAGAGTTGTTTCATACAATAGCAATAGTTGCGGGAAATTTAAACAAAATTATAACAACCTTTAAAAGGACGTTTTGTCCTTTGCTAGACGCCAGATTTAAAAAAAAAAAAATTTTAAGAAATAAGCTAAACTTTAATTGATATTTACTTAATTTATGTTTTTGCAATGCATTACAAATTATGTCTAATTGCCTGAAATTTTAAACATAAAATATTTCTTGCTATTAAAGAAATCGCGCAAAAAATAATATTAAAAACAAACGCTGATAGTTCCGATAGAGTACTATTTTTACTTTAACCCTTTAATGCATATAGTTGCCAATCGTCTACATTCCAGTTCCACTTAATTTTAGACGAACATAAACTTATACTAATTCAGATTCTCCTTCAGCAAAACCAAATGGAGTACGAAGAGTTTCAGCTAAAGAAATTCTAAATCAAACTAAAGCTAAAGGAAATATAATAAATAAAAATCAACTAAATATTTGATACTTTACAGAAAAAATAAAAGTAAAAATCATGCATTTAAGGGTTAAAGCTACATACATTTTGCGCGCAATTATTATTATTAACGACAACAGTTTTAGCATCCTTAAGTATCCGCGTATTCAACTATACAAACAAAAAATTGTTTGTTTTTAGTCAAATTCTGCAAAATATTTGAATTCACAGTATTCAATATATTTGAGAGATTATTTTTCAAAGTTAATTAAAATTTGTTAATTTATTGAAGAAAAAAAGACAAATACATATATTTTATTTTTTTAACATTAGACCACAAAATAGTTAATTAAAATCACAGTATATTGCACAAATACAGTCTCTGTAATAATTGTGTAGGCATTTATTTTGTATACAAAATTTTATGCAACAAATGAAGATTCCAAAGTATCACTTTTGACTTAAAAATTTTGACAGATAGGTAGGGAATTGACAAATAACTAGATCTGTGACATATTGTTAGGAGCTAGAGACCGGTTCTAGTTGTAATGGAAGCAACCTTTCACTTAACATGGAATTTGGCTAAGAGAGGGCAAATTGACAGCTCTTCATTGCAGTTAAAATAATCACTGCCATATATTTTAAATTAATTGATAAAAATTTAATTAATTTGTAAATGTTTGCAACAATTGGACAAATTTTCATATTTATATTAGAACATCTGTAGATAAATTAAATTCAAAAACTATTAAATTGCAGGACACCACTACGTGATAAAATACAAAAAAAGACTTACCCAAAGTCATGCACTTTTTTTATGGGCCCACAAAGATTTGGGGCCTCTGTGTAATTTTTGCAAAAAAAAGTGATAATTTCCTCAGGCTCATATCTTGCGAACAGTTGGGAATTTTGATTTACTCTCTGAGGCACAGTTGTAGCCCTTGTCATAAAGAACAAAAGTTGTGAACAAATAAAATCAAAAAAACCTCATCTTCAAGATCAAAATCGCAAAAAACTTTAAAATATTTGAAATAAATTTGTGTAAAGCTGCCTAAAAGTATGCTTTAGTTTATAATAATTTAATAGTTTGTGGCCCAAAACACGTACGGCCTCATTTTGTATCTTCAAGCGAATTTTCGCTAGTTCAAAATTCCGAACTGTTTGCAAGATATCAGCCTGAGAAAATTATCACTTTTTTTTTGCAAAAATTACACCGAGGCCCCAAATCTTTGAGAGCCCACGTAGTGGTGTCCGCATATGGTTATATTTCCATGACTCAAAAAATTACACTCAGTGTAACTTATATGTCAGTTTAAAGCGTACATAGTGTAAACTTGTTGTTTACATTTTTATGCCTTAAAAATATCGAATTTTTTGCCAACAAAACGTCATGTGTGGGAAGTTTTGCTTTACTTTTTTAATCTGAAAAAAGTACCGCTGAAGCACACCAAAGCTTATGGTGCTCATCCGCTTTCAAGGTGCAAGAAATGATTTGTACGGTTAAGAAGTGGTGATTTTGACACGGAAGGCAAAGATCGCCCAGGCCAGCCAAAAAAATTGATGCATTAATCCATGAAAATTGTTGTTAAACTAAACAAAATCATTGAGACAAGATTGCAACAGGATTCATCCAAAAGCTAAGAAATTGGGTACCATATGAATTCAAGCTGAGAGACGGTGAAATACAATTTTTCATATCTGAAATGCTGTTTGAACGCTATAAAAGAAAATAATTTTTCCCCGAATCATTATTTGATGAAAAATGGATCCATTAGGATAACCCGAACAGAAATAGATCGTATGTGAAGCCTGGCCAACCAGCCGAATCAACAACAAAGCCAAATATCCATGGCACTAAGGTAATTCTCGGTATTACGTGAGAGCATGAGCTGCTGAAATCTGACCATACTAACACAGGGAACCTGTACCAAAAGCAAAATGTATTTAGAATGAAGTGGCTGTGAAGTCTTGCCTCACCCGCTATATAGTTCAGACCGTGCCCCATCCGTCTACTATTTACTTGTTTCGATCGATGCTGAATGCTCTCTCTGAAACAGAGTTCAGATATTGACTTGATTCGTTCTTGGCTCAAAAGAAGAGCAGTTCTTCTGGTTCTGAATCCAAGAAAGATGAGAAAAGGTCATTGCAATACCGGTTAAAAAGTATGAATGAAGTGGATGGAGAGTTTTGCCTCACCCGCTTTATAGTCCAGACCATGTGTCGTCCATCAGATATTTGATTGATTCGTTCTTGGAGTCAAATATAAGCAGATTTTTTGGCTCTGAATCCATATGGTGCCAGGTAGATGGGTAAAGGTCATAGCTAATATCGGCCAATATTTTGAATAAATTTATATTGTACAAATAATAAAAGTTAAAAATCCACCCAATATATTAATTAGGATGGCCCTTAGTTTGCACTTCGGGTATCTTCGATGCCCCCAAGGTCAAAAATACAAATTAGAATTTTTGAGTTTTGGAAAAAAAAAATTAAAATTTAAATTGATTTTGTTTTTAATTAGCCATATACATATGTTGAAATCTAGAATCATAGAGAAACATAGAGCGGAAACTAGAAAAAAACTCAAACAAAAAAATTACTCGAAATAATCATACATACGAGTGTTGTTTTTGTTTTCACATAGTTTTTTCTACTAATACATTCTCACCACTTAGGTTTTTGACAACAGAGTTAGGTCTTTGACAGGAGAGTTTCCGCTCTATGTCTATTCTCTATGTCTAGAATACTCTATTATAACTTTATACCAAAAAATTATTAAATTTCATAAATATTTTAAATTCCAAATTTTTTTTTTTAAAAATTTATTTTTTTAAAAATAAAATTTCAAAAAATCTTTTTTGATTCTAACAACCACTAAAAGAGTATTAAAAACAAAAAATTCAACAGTGGTGAAAGTAATAAGCTACAGTGTGATCGATTTGATATCGGCAGTTTTGAGGAAATTTCATTTTAGGTCACAAATATGTTAAAAATTTTAAATTTGGAATTTGAAAATGTATCTAATCTAATCATATCAATCGAAAAACTAATAGATAAACAAAAGAAAAATATAGCCTAATGGTTGTATAAACTACTAGCAAGTAATGCGGAAGTCATGATATAGTTATTACAAAGTATGTTATTCAATAATGGTATATCGTTACCCAAGTACAATAAAAGCTCGTTTTATTATTTTTAAACAAATGTTATTAAATTTCTTTCGCAGCCTTTAGCTTTTGTAATAAAATCCAATATATTTAATTAAAATTTTTTCAAATGCAACAAAAAACTAGTAACACGTATTATTTAATCAAATGCAAATGCAGTGAACAGGATGTGTTTTAATTTGAAATTAATAATATTTACATATATTCATCTATTTTTTTTGTTGTTTGTTTTGTTGTAATACAATTTTTTAATACCATAGTAAGTATTTGTAACACTAAAAAAAATTCAAAATAAAAGTGTTTTAGCACGCAGTAATTATATGAGTAAAAAACAGAATTCGTACCGTAATTAACTTTGCCATTATGGCATAAATTAAAGCTGACTGACACACAAGTTCAGAAAAAAATAGATTAATATTATTATTATTTTTGTTTTTCTTGTTTTAACACATTGTAGTAATATATAATTCAAACAATACAATCATATTCTGAGAGCAGAGGTGTAATGATAACAGGGATTATGGCTTTTTATGATATTTTATTTATTGTATTATTTTTGAAATAAGGATTACTTGAAATTCGCCAAATACCTAAGCAATATCAGGCGTATGATTGATATTTCTAGCAACTTGATAACAATCATACGCCATAGGGATTGCTAAAAGTACTTGTCGGTATGGTTTGAATAAACAAGTTATTATTATAATTTCCAAAAATAAACATTTAAAAAAGTTACTCAAAAATTGGTCTGTTTTAGCCAGATTTACTTATTCACAAAAAAAAACATAATATAATTTTTTGCTTTAATTTAGAAAATATTTTCCAATTTTTTCCCATTTAATTTACCACCACTGGCTACTCTAACACCATGTTATATGCTGTATGTGTAGCGCCTCCAAAATTAAAGAACAAAACAAATAAAAATAAACTCAGCATGACACCCAACACCTGCTTGGCAGCTAAATAATATGCACACATTTCTCAACGGCTGCTATAATAGCAACAGCAGACGAAAATAATGGAAGCAGCAAGCTCGTGGAGTTAGACCAAAACAACTATTCACTCCTACAAATATATCTATATGCTCTACGAAAATGAAAAACAAAATATACATATTAACCCCTCCCAAGCCTGTTAATAGCGAAAAATAAAAACATGAACATGAAGATTGTGTACACAAATAATATGAAGGCCACAAAGTCATAAGCTGGCTGATTCAATGATATGGAAAAATAAATGATTTTCCATTCACTCCTCATAGTCATCATCATTTCGTTAGTTAGAGTAAATAACAAATTGTACTGTAATGACTAGTGGTGAGCAGGATGGTTTTTTTTACAACATGATAGGTACCGACAAAAATATTAAAGGTGCCAAAATGAGATCTACAACTTGACATTGACAAATTTTCTTGTTGTTAAATTAGAAATGAGTTTTGACTTTGTTTCAGATAAATTTAAATAAATACATAAGTATTAATAATAATGCAAAAATTACTTTTAGCAAATGGCACATATACTATAATTTTGTATTAAAGTCCAAAGTCCATTAACATATTTTCTTGTTCAAACTCTATTGCATGCTTTAAGGCTTTATATATTAAAGAAAAATAAGTACATATGTGTGTTTTATGCCTAATCTTTGTAAAAATGTTCTACTTGTAATATGAAAATGGACTGAATGACTCTATCTGTCATGGTTTTAGTAAAAATGTTCTGCTTGTAATATGAAAATGGACTGAATGAATCTATCTGTCATGGTCTATTAATTAACAAAATATTTAACACAACGATGTCCGTCGGTCCGTCTGGCTGTCCATGTAAACTTTGTTCGCAAAACACAGGTCGCAGTTTAGAACATATAATTTTGGCTGAAATCGGCCCATTATTTCAAATAGCCTCCATACAAATGTCCTCCAGAAATTGGACCTTATCGGTCAGAAATGTTTAATTTATATAGGTATCTACTAGGGTATTCGAATTATTCGATTTTTCTCTTGTTCGAATAAAACGAATAAGAATTTTTAACTTGTTCGAATAATTCGATCACACTTTTAAAATTAATCGAATTATTCGAATAATTTATTTTTTTTAAAAAAAGTAAAGAATGAACTTTTGATGTCGGTTTTTTAATATTTAATTGTTAAAGAAAAACAAAAAATAACGTTAAGTTAACAATTCAAGTATTGATAATGTTAAAAAACATTCGAAAACAAAATACATCATTAAATTTTCATCAGAAATATTCTGATCAGATTAACTCCGGAACAATCTACAAAACAATTGACTAGCAAATCCTTTAGTTTCCGTTTTGGAGCTATGCTTTAAAAAATTTGAGCTAGTTGGACATGATCCTGAATTCAAATACAATATAAACGTATTAAGAACTTCTTTTTGTCGTTCACTAATTCGGGTTTTAAAATGAGTAACTAATTCTTTAGTAAATGAATTATTCACTTTATCTACATTATTTCTAAACAAATTGTATTATACCCTCAAGTTCTATCAGGGTTCCGAATCTATGCTTAATCAAGTTGTCTTAGGAAATTACACAAATCTGTCCAAAGTTTGATATCATTGTCAGTGAACGTGGCTAATTTTTAAACTTTAAATTTTAAAGTTGATTACCATGTTACGACCGTTTCAAAATCACATTCAACTCCACATTAATCTAAGTTAATATTTTGATTATTAATTTCGATTCTTCTAACATTTCGCCAGCTAAATAACAAATATTTTATTCCGTACATTTTATTTTCATTGGTTCAAGTCCTAAGTTACAAATTTTGAAAGATTTGTTTTTAGAATTGTAACTTCTTGCAATAATATTTATATATTTATAGAAGAAGCTATCAGAACACTCATTTCTTTAGTTATCTTTAGTTACTTGTCGAATTTCAGAAACAATACAATTTTTGTGAGTCATTATTAATTATTTAATTTTGGAATTATGAAAAATTATATATGAACATTTATTCGTTTCATTCGATTATTCTGCATAAAATTGTTCGAATTATTCGTTATTCGAAAATGGCCATTTTTAGATTGTTCGAATAATTATTCGTAAAAAATTATTCGATTAATCGAACGATCATTAGTCGAATGAATACCTAGTATCTACACAAATTTCGCTCCAAATAAGTTTTATATATACGGAATTCATGTCAACTAATTTTATAATGGTCGGTCCATAATTAGTTCTAGCTCCCATATAAGACCCGCTTCAGAGAATCACTTTAACGTGCATAAATCAATGACCGTAAATAACGGTTATCGAGAAAATTTAAACTCAAAAACTCTCCATGTTAAAGTCAACGGAGACCTTACTGACACATACCAATAGATTCGTATTGAAGCACTCTTCAGAGTGCTTTCAACGAAAAAATAAAAGTTCGTTAAAAACTCTTGAAAAAGAGTTTTAATTAGTCGTCATTTTTATTTTCGCTGTCATAAAAAAATCTTAATTGAGGAGCTTAATTTTTCCCGTCATGAAATAAAACTCATTTGAGGAGTTTTATTTTTCCCGTCAGAAAATAAAACTCTTTTCGTTTATTTTCTTATTTTTTCAGTATCTTTCTTTATTGAGCCTATCTGATATAATGTGTGTGGTAATATATTTGTTTAAAAAAAAACAACAACAATTTAATAATAGGAATCAAACAATAACAAATTAAAATTCCACTTGTTTTTATTTTAATGGCGATATATTCAATTGCAATGATGACCTGACAAGCTGCAAGCTTTAGGTGTTAATTTACATTAAATACGTTTTATTTCTGACGGAAAAAATTACTTTTATTTTCTGACAAGAAAAATAAAACTCCTCAAATGAGTTTTATTTTATGACGGCAAATTAAAACTCCCTTTTTAACAGTTCGATCCCAACATTTATTTTTTTATTATTGTTTTATATGATTTTTTTATTTTTAAAGTCTCCAAATAACTGTTATAAAATAACTTTTTTGATATCACTTATAACCTTTACGGTCCCTGGCATAAATCTCTTAAAAATGTTGGTATACTATTCCTAAAATCACTTATGAATGTAAATTATTGAAATTTTTAAGAAAAATGATTTTACTCTTTTACTCTGTGTAGGGTATTATATGGTCTGGCTTGACCGACCATACTTTCTTACTTGTTTTAGTTTGTGATTTTGATGATTTTATTAAAATGAAAATTTATAAGCAAAAAACACCAATATACTTAGTTAATAAATTTCAGATTGGGAATTCTTGGTGCAAGCGCATTTTTCCACACTGAATATGAAGAGAAAGAAAGAAAGTTTTCTCATAGTTTGTTTATGTTCCGAAAGCATTGCTAACAGGATTGACGTTATATAGAATATTATTAATATTGTTAAATAACACTGTACAACACAAAAAAAATAACAATAAATTTTGAGAGAGGAGACAAAAAAAAGACACGTGTATCGGTGTTTTGAAAGTTTACATCTTAATTTCATTTGAGGGGGGTTAAAGTTTCCCAACACTGGCACATTCTTATTGTTAAGCGGCATAAGAAACCATGTGATCCTTACATTTTAGGTATAAAATGTGTTGAGCAAATTTATGTAAAATGTTACACAGAAAAAACTATTTCTTAAACCGTTTCAATTCAAATATTTGTCACATATTGAACTGGTTTCAATTATTTCATAATTAAATCAAGTATTCATTTGCTCAAAAACAAAATTTCTTGATATTTTCTATTGAATTTTGACTTTTGAATTTGATTATTTTGACAATTGAATATTCAATTTTCGTTATTGGTTGAATTTCAAATACAAAAATTATTGAATAGATAATTTTCGTAATTGAAAAGACATTTTTGTTATTTTTTGTGTTTCAATTACGAAAATTATCTACTCAATAATTTTTGTATTTGAAATTCAACCAATAACGAAAATTGTATATGTAATTGTCAAAATAATCTTATTTGTGCTGAATTTTGTTTGGATATCTGTATAATTAAGATATTTATGAGAGCTAAACTATTTTCAGATAGGGCAGTTATATGGGGGCTATCCTATTCCTACTATGGTGGTGTAGGGTATAAAAATAATGTTTTTTATATCTACTCATTAATGGGATATGAAATATGTTGGTATGTGTAAATTTGTATCGTTATTTGATTTTCTCTTATCATTTTCTAATTCAACTTATTTATTTTCGTATTAAATTAGTGGACACAAACATTCATAAAAATATATATTTTCAATATAACTACATAAATACTTACGATTTATATAAAAGTTAATATAATATTGAATTTTCCGAAGTTTATTTTATTACATTTATATAGTTAAATTAAATCAGTTTTATTGAAAGTATTATGATTAAATTTATAGTGAAATGGTGAAGTGAAAAAATAACTACTAAAAGTTATTTATACAGTTTTATTACACTATATTTTAAAATTATGAGAAATGTGAGATTGCTACTTTAACTACAAGTTAAAAATTTATGTTAAAAAATAAACAAATAAAATATATTTTTCTTTATATATTTCCTAGCTAAAAGAGAGCATCTCTTTCTAATTTATTTCAGCTGCACATTCCTTAACCCTAAGCTGTTGCTCCTAAATCAAATCATTATTTAATTAAACAACAGTTTATAAACTTTACAGTTGTATGAACAAAATTCAAAGATGATGAACGAGCAGTTTCACACAGTCTCTGTGCAATGGAGAAAACAAACAAAACGAAAAAGAAATCTAAGTAAATTAAATAGATGGTAAATGCCAACGTACTGCCACTTGACTAAACTTAATATTGACTCTGGTTAACAGTTGTTGGTTGGCTAAATATGAAACGAATGCTATGCCAACCATTTTAATGATGGTCAGTATAAAACAGAAGTGGCGACCGTATAGTTGGTAAATGGAATATTTAGTAAATACTTAAACGTGGGTATTAAGTGGAATAGTAAAACATGCTATGAAATGTATTGCTGCTGCTACTGCCGTAAAATTCCACATAAACAACTATGCAGGAGTAAATTTTATAATTTCTTTTGCATAGATTCATATTTTATTTTTTTATAAATTACTGTGGACGTGAGATGAATAATAATTAAGTTTAAGGGTTGAATTTGAATATAATTTAAAGAAAGGTGTTTTTTAAAGCACATGTTTTAAAGATTTAAAAAGTAGATGATTCAAGCTTATGATGACTTATTCAACCCTATGTTTTTACATATTGAGGAATCTAGATTGTTATTGTTAATGCTTTAAAGGAATAAAATTAAACATAAAATCGACTTTTCGAACTTTAAACTCTTCAATAGTTTTGATATTTATGATAAGTCGTATTTTTCTATTGTTCCTCCTATTTGAATGTAAAAAATAAATGGTTTCCAAATTCATTGAGAAAAAATTTACAATATATGGCGTATATTTTAAACACGGTTCTTATTTTTAAAATTTTATATATCATTTTGAAGGATACATATCTCACATTTATTCACAATTAGTTATTAAACATAAAGTTTTTTTTTTGCTTCGAAAATGTCGAATTTTGTACCAACGAATCATCACATGCGGGAAGTTTTGCTTTGCATCTTTATATTGAAAGAAAGTGCCGCTGAAACACAACGATTGCTCACCAAAGCTTCCACCTGTTTCAATATGCTTCAGAAGTGGTGATTTTGACACGGAAGACAATGATAGTCCAGGTCGGCCAAAAAAGTTTGAAGACCAACAATTGGAGGCTATATGTAAATCTCAACAAGAGCCTGCAAAATCATTGGAAGCTACTCAAGCATCAATTTCAAAACGTTTTCAAGCAGCAGGATTTATTTTAAAGCAGGAAAATTATGTACCATACGAAATGAAGCCGAGAGACCTTGAAAGATTATTTTGCATGTCAGAAATACTGCTTGAACGCTATAAAAGAAAGTAATTTTTGCGATGAAAAATGGATCTACCCTAATAACCCGATATGTAGGAGATAGTGTGCAAAGCTCGGCTAACAATCCGAATCGACACCAAAGCCAAATTTCCATGGTAAAAGTGTCCTATCTATTATGAGCAGCAGAAATATGACCAGACCATGACATGGGAACCTGTACCAAACGCAACTGATTCGGTTGAAGCGAAAATCTCCCAAAATATGCGGACAGACATGAAACCGTAATATTCCATCACGACAACACTCGGCCACATGTTGCAATACATGTTAAAAAGTATTTGGAATGAAGTAGTTGGGAAGTTTTGTCTCACCCGCTTTGTTGGCCAGACCGTACCCCGTCTGACTTATATCTATTTCGGTCAATGCTGAACGTTCTCTCTGCGATACCCTTCAATTTGGAACAAAGTATTGGATATTGGCGTGATTCGTTCTTGGCCTCAAAATATGAGCTTTTGGTTCGGAATCCATATGACGCAACTGATTCGGTTGAAGCGAAAATCTCCCAAAATATGCGGCCAGACATGAAACCGTAATATTCCATCACGACAACACTCGGCCACATGTTGCAATACATGTTAATAAGTATTTGGAATGAAGTAGTTGAGAAGTTTT
Source organism: Calliphora vicina (assembly GCF_958450345.1). Classification (NCBI taxonomy): domain Eukaryota; kingdom Metazoa; phylum Arthropoda; class Insecta; order Diptera; family Calliphoridae; genus Calliphora; species Calliphora vicina. The sequence goes on along the minus strand of NC_088780.1, from coordinate 141,110,405 downwards.
GTCTCACCCGCTTTGTTGGCCAGACCGTACCCCGTCCGACTTATATCTGTTTCAATCAAAGCTGAACGTTCTCTCTGCGATACCCTTCAATTTGGAACAAAGTATTGGATATTGGCGTGATTCGGTCTTGGCCTCAAAATATGAGCTTTTGGTTCGGAATCCATATGTTACCAGAAAGATGGCAATAGTTCATAGCTAACAATGGCCAATACTTTGAATGATTTTATATTGTACAAATGTTTCAAAACAAAAGCTAAAAATTTTAAAAAATCAAGCACTTTTTTGTCATACATCCAATATAAAATTTTTATAACAAAAAATTAGAAATAAAAAAGTCGACTTTTTCGAATTTTTTAATTATACGACTTTTCGACTTTGCTAGGATTTGTTCTTTTCCGAACAAAAAATCGATTTCAAATTTTCGAAATTTTTTCAACAAAGAGACGATTGTTCTACCAGTTGAACTTATAGAACCCTATTCGTATCATATGAAAAATCTTTAAAATACGCATTGAATAGCAGTCATGTAATATACTGTATAAAGATACACGATTGAGGTATAAATAGGATTTATGATGGAAGTAGAAATTGAACTGTATAAATATCCACGATTGAGGTAAAAATTTGACGGTATAAAGATCCACAATTAAAGTAGAAATTGGATTTCCACTTGTAGTAGAAATTGGACTGTATAAAGATTCACGATTAAAATAGTAATTCGATTGTATAAATATTTACGATTGAAGTAAAAATCGGACTGCATAAAAAAGATTCAAGATTAATAAAGAAATTGGACTGTATAAGATTAACAATTAAAGCGGAAATTTAACTGTAACTATAAATACCTATAATTGAAGTTAAAATTAGTCCTTGCAAAGCTTTACGATTAAAGCCAAAATTTTACTGTATAAAGATAAATTATTATAAATTTAACAACGAATGCATAAGAATCTATAATTGAAGTGAAAATAGGACTGTATAAAGGTCTGAAATTGAAGTGAAAAGATCTATGAGTGAAGTTAAAATGGGACTCTATAAAAACTTACACGTAAAGTTAAATTGTATGTAAATCAACCATGTGAAATTTGGACAGTATTAAAGTCTAAGATAGAAGTTTAAATAAGACCATAAAAAAATCTACAATTGTAGTGTATACAAAATTATGTATGTATAAAGATTTCAAGCTTAATTTAAACTGTATAAAGATCTGAAGCTTAACTTGGACTGTATAAAATTTGCGATTTAAATTTAACATATACAGTATAAAGATATGAGATTAAATATGGGCAATTCCATTATGTCGCACGGGACCGTCGTTCACATTTAAAGTGCAAAAAATGTCAAAATAAATCGAAGTTTTAGTTTGAGAAAAAGCTTAGTTTATAGCTCTCAATTAGCCCTATAATTGGTGCTAAGTTTGATTTTGGGCAAGTTTTCGTTTTCAAGATAATTGCAAATAACCGAGGCATTCGCACGGGACAAATACAGAAGTCAATTTCGCGGCCATCCATTCGAACGCCAATTTTAGCGAAACCAGATGCAATATTTAACTGTGACTTATTTTAGAATGTTGTGCATTGACGTCTCTTAAAAATGGTTTTGATTTTACGCAAAAATTAGTTATACTTTTTGTTTAAATTAATTTTTATCACAGTCGCAAGGGACATGTCGCACGGGACATTTTTTTCCATCATATTATTATTTTTTACGAAATAATATATAAAAAAGCTTAGTTTTTAAATTAAAAGAAGTATTCAATGTATTTATTTCAATATAATATCAACAAAATAAAAACGTAAGAAAAATATTTAGTACGAATAAGACCCTGTCTATACTTGACAAATATTTATCATAACAATAAATGACATTTGTTTTCAAAACAAAGTTGTCTAGCAAAAACACTAACAATTTTGCCATATCGAAGCAATAACATTAAAAAATTATAACTTTTTATCTTGACAACCATTTTGACGTTTATCTTGAAAAAAAATTATCAAGAATAGACATAGGACAATGTATTGTACACCAGTAAATACAATAAAAAAAATTATTTTAAATGAAAGTAGTTTCAGGAATATCAAACAGATATTTTTTCCAGAATACGCAGTTCTATCTGATTTTCCTTCTTGCCTATTGCAACAAAAGTAGTCCAACTGGGCTATACCTGGAATGCTTTTCACTTCTCTCCATTTTTTGTCTAAATTATATAACAAAGAATGCTTTTCAATCTGATCAGACGGCATAAGATAATTTTAGCACATTTATGTGGTGTTCTGCATATGTATCTACATGATTTATTTCATTTATGTAAGAAAAAATAATTTTCCAATTATTAAATTTCACACTTACGATGTCGCACGAGACCAACTTTATATGAGTACCAAAATCATAAATGTTCATATTTTTCCGTAAAGTTTCTTTTATTTTAATTGTATAAAAAATCTGTGTTTGGACCCAATATTTGATAATCTTCCTGCATATAAAGTAAGTTCGGGTAATGTGGTATAGGCGGGTAATGTGGTATAGCTGCTTTTCTCTAAAACTAAGAGCATATGAGTTACGGTACCAAGCTTAAGAGTTTTATGATCTCAGAAAATTAACAATGGGTGAGTCTACTTGATTTTTGCAGGTCATGGAAATAGTCAGTTGTATTAGCACTATATTTTGGTCGACTTTTTTTGTGATCTGTTAAAAATTAATTTTTTTCTAAAATCTAAATCTTGAATAATTTAATTTTAAAGTCAATTGGGAATATTTTGCTATTGAAGAACATATGTAACAATATAGCACAGTTAGTGTATATGTTTAATTTTATAATAATTTCAATAAACCACGTGGTCGGCTTATGTGGTATAGCTAAAGAATTTCAAGCAAATAATATGCCAAAGAAATGTGAAGTATGAAAATCGTAAGCGGAAGAATTGAAGAACGCTATCTGAGCTATTAGAAACAACAAATGGACATTTTTTTCGCATCGGTCATTCAATGTCTCCTACAAATCGAATAATGTATTGAGGAGCTTCTGGTAAGCTTGGTCAGCCGCCAACTTTAACCGAATCCATTGAAGATGATTTAAATAGAACGCAACTCATTTACAAATTAAAATACTATGCATCGGTTATGTAGTTTAGTATACAATATTAAAAGAACATGGTACACCACATTGCCCGCCAATTTTTTCAATGCCTTGTTTATGGGCTTTCTCCTTTTTTCCGAAATTTCTCTAAAACTTGAACCAGCTGAGAACTGTTCCAATCGAACTAAGATTTTAAAAATTATAGTCAAATAAAAAATAGGTATACCACATTACCCGAACTTACTCTACTTTCGACGCACTGATACCAAATGTTGTTTTTCAATGTCGCACGGGATATCGAAATATGCGATAATGCAAAGCGAAAACTTATTTTTAATTATTTGCATTCGCATAGTTTCTTATGCATTTTTTTTGACTCGTTGTACCCTCAGGAAGATTTTAGATATCAAAAGTCAATGCTTAATGTCTCTCTTTAAGAACTTGTATCAAAACAAAATGTGCATTATAAATATTCATATCAGAAAAGTTGCCCTTGGTCGACTTTGCATTCGAATATCTCGAAATGGGTTATGAATAAATGGAAAATTTCTTTACAATATTTAAATTTGATTGTTTAACTACGAAAATGGGATAAAACAAAGTATTTTCAAACACTTTTAATTTTCTGGTCTCGGTAGACCTTTCTGTGGAAATGCCCATATTAAACTGTACTGAAGGTAAAATTGGACTTTATAAAATTCTGTTGAATTCTGTTTAATATTTAGCAATTTTATGAGCAAATGTGAGAAAAATAGTTTTTGGGAAAATCCAAAACTTTATTTTTTGATCAGCTATAATTATATACAATTTTATTGTCAACTAATAGAAGTTTCATTCATTACAAACTAAACAAATATGTATTAACAGTTTTAATGAAAAAGAAATCTCGAAATCGTTTCATCTTACAATCATTTAAAAATTTAACAATAAGTTTTAACAGACGGATATCCTGTTTGAAACTCTTTAGGTTTATATTCTTTTATAAGCATAGACGAAAATAAACAATTATTTGCTTAAAGGATTTTCATTTCAATTCATTCAGTTCTTTGTGTACAAATTAACGACTCTTAAAAAATCTCTGCACTTTCCGCTGTTTTTTTTATCTTGTCTTGATTTTTACCAAAGAGTTGTCAGATTTTTTTTTATATACATTTTTTTTTAATATCCGGTTAAATTGTAATGACAATATTCTTGCTGTTCTCTCAACTTTGTTGATTTGTAGTTGTTGTCTGTGATGTTTTTGACAAGACATTTGTATTAAGTTTTTGATTTCTTTTCTTCTTTTATTATTAAATAGTATTTTATGTTGTTTATTTTGTTGTCGTTTACTTATGTTGCTAGTGCCGCTGTTGATGTGGGTGTTGTTGCTGTATTATAGTTTTAAACTTTAATGTTTATCTGTCTGTCTTGTTAGTTCAGAACTCTATGATTTGTTGTCATTGTTCAAATTAAACAACAATGTTTAATTTCTTTTAGATGCTTATCCCATCTACTATTCATGCTGCAAATATAGAATAGAAGAAAATTTATAAAGTTTTTTAATATTAATTTTGGCACATTTTGGCATTAGGTGTATGTATGTATATTAGGGTGGGTCGATTTGTAAGGCCAACTTTTTTTGATATTGTGCCATCAAATTTTTCTATAGCTTTTGGCATGAGACAAAAAAATTTCAGAAAATGTCTTAAAATTGAGTTAAAATAGCAATCTCACTTTTTAATTTTCTGATATTTTTAATTTAAAGGACTTTAAAGTTTTAAGGATATAAAAATATCTAAAAAAGAAAAAAATAACGTCCCTAGTAAATCTTCGCTTAATTTGTGAAAAATCCTTTTCGAGTGGACAATAACTATATTCTGTCAATGCCGAATGCACTGACAATTCCCAATTTAATCTAGGCGATGGAAATATTATTTTCGATGATGGTACGAATGGAAAACTTCGAGTTCTATTCTACCCAAGCTGATGCCATTTGTGGTCGGTGTAATGTACATATCATTGGTGATTGGCGAACGCTTTTTAAAACCCATGAGAAAGGCAACAATTTTGAGGTCGGAACAAATCACTAACAATGTAGGTTGGGAGCAGTAAATTTTTGAGGATCATCGATGAGCCATCTATGAAAATTCACTTGAATCTTATGAATGGTTTCGAAATGGCCTATGGTTTCGAATAGTTATTTTCAATATCTTCCGAGTAAGTGATGCCAGTTTGGTCATCCACTATCAAAATATGCATACATGAACGATTGCTCGTTTGAACACTTTAGGGCTGATTTTACTATGTTGTAATAGCGATCCCAAATTTTCTGCATTTCTTTGCGACAACATTTGTTCAGCTTCCAAGTGCTAATGGGGGCCAAGTGCTAATGTAGCACCTCAAAGTTAGTCACCTCGGTTCTCAAATTTGTTTAAAAAAATCGCCAAAAATCCATTTATAATCTAAATGAGCTGAAATTTTAAATATAAATAAATAAATATTGATTTATTTTTTTAATTTTGCTCGATTTTTTCATGGTTTTATAGATATGGAGGGCCTACGGAGGGTCGAGATTTATTTTTAAAATATCAGCTATATTGGCGATAAAATTCTAAATAAAATAATAAGTTATACGCATCCAAATTTGGAACTTGTTAAACGGGCCGTATTTTTTACGATTTTCCCCAAAAAACCCATATATTTTTTTTTTTTTTTTTGTAGAAGAAAATTGGCTCACTTAAGCGAACATAACACTCAACAAACCTATCCAAACTTGGCAAATTTAAAAAAAAAATCGGTTTGAGTAAAAAATTCCACGAAAATGCTCAATATTTGTATATCCATAAATGTTTCTCAAATACTTACAAAGCTTTTTTACTATCATCACAGTAGGCACTTTCGGTATTTTAAAATAAAAAATGTCAAAAATTCTAATGCAATTGATTTAAGGACATTTGAGTCTATATTAGTTATAATATAAATAAGTTATATTTTTAAAGAACACATGTCACTTAATTGTATTGCGATCGGTCCATAATTAGTCATAGCTCCCGTATAAATTTTAAAAGAAAACTGTTTATAATTATTTTCTCAGTGTAGGGTATCATATGGTCGGGCTTGACCGACTATACTTTCATACTTGTACAAATACTTAAAAATTATTTTAGTGAAATCTATGAATTTATCACTGTATCTTTTATAAATAGATGCAAAAGGACCAGTTAAGCATTACTATGCAAAAAAAGTTTCTGTGTCAATATAAGGTTCAATGCTTCAAATGTAAATTTTAATGAAATAAATATTCTCATACTAGGTTGACCCTGTACGCTTCGCTACCCCTGTCGTAGTAAAATAAAAAATATATAGCCTATTGACGCTTTCCAGTAAGGATCTATCTACGTTTTTCATTTCGTGATCCTGTTTCCTTTTAAAAGGACTTAAAATTTTCAGAGGAGTACATTTTTAAAAAAATGTTTTAAAATACTTCTGATCACCCTACTATATAAAATTTGGTGTCAAATTATCAAGAAGAGTTGTAATATATTTCGTATTATTTTTATTTTATCCTGTAAGGATCAAAAGATGTCAAAAATGTCCTTTAAATTTTTATCCTTGAATATCCTTTTAGATTTCCAATAAGTTTTTTTAAAAAAATAGTGAGCATAAACATTTTAAAAGACATTTTTGACATCTTTTGATCCTTACAAAATTAAATAAAGATAATACAAAATAGTTTACAACTCTTCTTGTTCTTTTGGCATACAATTTGTCATTGTTGGAATAGCAGGAGTATTTTCAAAAATGTACTTCTTTGAACCTTTGAAGTCCTTAAAAAGGACACATGATCACGAAATGAAAAACTGAAAACACAGTTTTTCTCCATTAAATTTATAGTTTCAGACGTATATCATCCGGTTCGTGTCTAACGAATTTTTTCTCTATTTGTCGGACGGTGTAATAGAGTTGTGATCGTTTTGACTAAACCCTTATAAACAAACAAATTTGCTCAAGGAACTACTTTTGATTTGTTCAACAAAATATTGTCATCCTATTAAACAAACATTTGCTAAAAAAAGATCAGGTCATTGATTTAAAAAGAAATAAAACGTGTAGAAAATTAAATTTCGTCTCTAATTACTGTTCAGTATTATTGACCAACAATCAAAAACTAATATTTAACGAAATTTATGTTTTGACTTTTTTGAAAAGTGGGCGTGGCAGTTGTCCCTACTTTTGTCTCAAATCAACCTAATATTCCGAAAACATGCGGCTTAAATAAATAATTTACTAAGTAAATTAATTACATAATTATTAAATTATGAAAAGTGAACTTTTTTTCACATTGACGTATGAGCAACATTATAAAACATGTGAATTTTATAACACTCATACGCAACTGTTTCATTCAGGCAGATTTTTTTCTATAAAAAACTACACAGCCAAACAAAGAAACAATGTTTACATCTGAAAACATTTTTTCCCAACACTTGTTATTTGATTCACATATCGTGTGACTAAATTCAATAATTTTCATTAAATGGTTTCTGCTTTGTTATTGAAATAATTTGTTTTAATTACTTTAGAAATTATTGCGTTTAAATACTTTAGAAATTATTGCGTTAATGTTTTAATTATAATTGTTTATCTGAAAGGCGTAAAAATTTTAATTTTTTTAATTTATATGAACAATAAATTTCAAAGAATTTATTTGCATTGCATACATATATAAATTGGGAATTATACAATAATAATTCTAACCATTAGTGCACAATATTTGTGTTCTGTTTAAACTGAAAATAATCAAAATACAACTAATTTTAGTTTAAATCGCAATACTTTGTTCATTTTCAAACTAATTGCTGTCTATTTTGCATGTAATTTCATACAATCTCACCAACTAATAAACACTGCCATTCAACGTATTGTTATTTATTTGATAACTGACATTAATTGATGTGTGTAGTAGAATTAAATTATAAAATATCACATCTATATTTTGTTGTAAATATAAAAATTCTAAATTAATATTCTACACATGCCTGCATATACACACATATTTCCATGCTTATGTTAAATTGGCTGTAAACTAATTTTGGAATATAATACAAAAAATACAAAATAAATACGACAGAAGTAAATAGACGTTATATAACAAACAAAACAAGTAAAAGTGTTATATTCTGCTGTGCCGAACCTTGTATACCCACCATCAATATGTGACAATATTTTCTGATATAGGAATTACATAGGGGTAGGGTCAATAATGGACCGATCCTCACAAAAGTTAATAGAAAGATTTAGGTTCCTATTAACTTGTCTTATGACAAATTACGGTACGATATTAATTATTACAAGACAATTATGAATATTCAAGTCATTTTCTGGGGTGTACCTCAACATATTTATGACTGCTATATCAGTACTTAGGGACATTTGTATGGGGTCTAGCTGAAGTCATGGAACGATACTGCCTGTTTTCAATAACAAACCTCATCAACAGAGAGCATTTGTACAAAATTTCAATCAGCTATCTCTTTGCGTTTGGGCAATATCTTGTTTTCAACAGACAGACAGATGGACAGACATAGTTAGAGCATCTTAGAATCTTATGAGAACCCAGAATATATATACTACCTAATGTCGGTCTGCGTCAAATATTTTAATGTGTTACAAATGGATTGACAAACTCGATATACCCCCATCTCTTTTGAGGGTGGATATAAAAATAAAATGTTATACATAGTTTTTAATTAAATATTTTACATAGACATACAACCACTACAACAAACATAACTGAATATATAAGTAAGAGTAAGTGGCCCCAAAATTATTTTCATAAATAAAAGAAAAGTTTTTTTTTATTTTAAGATACAATTTCTCAAAAAAAACCCGTACGACTTTTTACATATGGACAATTCCACGAGAATCGCTACCATGACAGGCAAAACAAAAAACCTTGAACATTTTTTTCAAGATTATTTGACTAGAAGAATATAATAAAATGTTAATATGTGAAAGTATTTAGATCATATCACAACATTTTAAAGACAAAAATAATAGTTTAAACTGATTATATTTAAGTTTTTAATATGTATGTTTTAGGCTAAAATTGCAGCGAAAACTAGGCTCCCAATTAGCTTGTGGTATGAAATGAATTTGACTCTGATTGTTTTTTTGCTATTGTCAAATTGTTTATTGAAACCGAATGTATATTTTCTATTAATTTTTTTAGTTTTTGTATACATATGTATATTTACAGAATATATATTGTTTTATTATAAGATAAAACTCTGTTACGTACGGTATGTCACGTACGATATTAAATTTTATTTATTATAAAATCATTAAAAGATTGTTTTTATTTAAATATGATGGATTATGAAACAAAAATATTTGGTTTATTGTAAGAAATTAAAAGAAAACATAACGCCTCTCACGATTCAAATGTACCTCAAAATGAGTTCCGTTTTTTGTCACGTACGATATACCCTTATTTTGATCAATATTTTGGACAACAATATTTCGAAAGAACTTTTTATTATTTTAAAATATAGTACCATTCAGAACATAAAGACCAAATTATTTTTCAGATACTCTTATTTTTGTAAAATCTATTCTACTCTATAGGTGTACAAATGTCACGTACGATGATATGGAATTGCCCATATTTGTAGCAGTTTTTTTTTTTATTTCTATCAACACATTTAAGAAAGAATATATAATATATATGGGGGATTTCATGTCGAGTGAACCAACTTTTGAAATCGATGTCTTCCGATAGGGATAAAATTTGGCACAGGCTTAGTCCTATTTGATAGTAATTTCAACAAGATCGTTCAGGAACTCTCTAAGTTAGAGAGGGTAAAAATGTTGGCCAAACACGATCAGTCAAGAACTCTCTTGACCGATCTTGTTGAAAAATTGTGTCTGAATCCAATAGCACTAACCTTGGTGGAAATTTCATCCCGATCGGAAGACATCGATTTAAAAAGTTGGTTCACTTAACATGAAATCCCCCATATATATTATTAAAATACAATATCTCTGCAACTTTCTTGGAGTTGTTCATACGGTGCCAGCTTATTGCACCATTATATATTATTAATCACGTAAATTTGTGAGATTTTACCAAATAAAATTAAAGTATTCATGTATGTACAACAAATATTCGTATGTACGGGCATAATTTTGAAATGCCTTTAAGCATTGCAAAATTAGTATTTTGTAACCATACAAATACTAATACATATTATGTACAATAATAACGCACTTACTTATACAAATCAAATATATTTGAAAAGTTTTCTCTAAAATAAAAATTGGATTATATTTTACCTAGCTATATTGGAATGGTATAAATATATTCCTGTAAACAGTTTGTTCAGATAAGGATTATTAAAGTGTTTGCACAAAAGCTAAATATCTTATTATTCTTTGGATTTTTCAAATATTATACGTTCAGGCATTGTATTTCTTCAGCAGCTGTTTCAGAAATGCCACCTTTGTACACGCAGAGAAAAAATATAGTTGGGCATGGTTACTGTAACCATTTCAATATTGTTAAAAGTTTTTTAACTTTATTATAGTCACAGTAACCATTTACATGATTGTGGTAACCATAATATGGTTAATTTACGATTCACATGATTGTATCAACCATATATATGGTTACAGTAAACAAAGATATGTTTGCGACAACCATTCATATGATAAAGGACTTATCATATTATGTTGCACTCGGTTTAAGGCTTATCATAATCTGAGAACAACATATGATAAAATTATTCAGCACAAATATGGTTGCCACAAACATATATTTGTTTACTGTAACCATATATATGATTGATACAATCATGTGAATCATAAATTAACCATATTATGGTTACCAAAATCATGTAAATAGTTACTGTGACTATAATATTGTTAAAAATCTTGTAACACTATTTAAATGGTTACAGTAACCATGCCCAATTATAGTTTTTCTCTGCTTGTATGAAGGAATAATAAGGTGTCGATTTTCCCAAATAAAATTAAGGTCTAAGATAGCCAAAAAATTAGATAAATTATTGGAAAGTGTGGGCGTGGCATGCTTTTAAAGACAAATTTATTTACATATGTTATTTTATAAAAAATTTGATTTTCGTAAATTTGATCAGAAGTAAATTATCATTATATTTTTTGTCATGTTGTTAGGATAGGTCTTTATGAACTGGTATGATGTGTCACTGTACCGTCTATACCTACAGTGTTATTAAATGTTTTCTCAGGTACTATATTTTAGTTAAATTTAAATTTTAGTGGAATTGAACTTTTGAGGGTCAAAAGGGGTTAAACAAATTTTAAAAATTTTACAGAAGAATTGTGAAATTGTCCTCTATAATCCCATATATACTTGTACTGTAGAACACATATTTCATTTGAATGAAATTACTTCCAAAATGTTTTCTAATTTTATTTTAGCTGTTCATATGCCTGGCGCAAATTACAAATCGCAATTTTGAAGATATTGCTATAAAATTTGGGCCCACATATGATTCGAAGACGATCTAGATATGTCCGCCCTGGCAATCATAAATATGTTGATTATGCGGCAATCCTGATAAAATTTTGCACAAATTAGTTCAAAGTACTCTGAAATTTTATCGTGAAGAAAGAAACAAAACAGGCAACATTTATCCCTAGTCACCATACAATTGTCTTATAATATCTAACATCGTGATGAAATCCTTCTATCAACTTTTTAAGGATCGGTCCAAAATTGACCCTACCTCCCATATAACTCATATATCAGCAAATATTTTCAATTCAACAGAAAAAACTTTCATATAGACATAAGTAACATGACCTTCACTTCCCACTTCCAAAAAAAAAAATTATAGTGTAGGGTATTATATGGTCTTGCTCGACTGGCCATACTTTCTTACTTGTTTTTATCAGCTTATAACTTTTTTTTTATCAGTAAAACTAATTAAAAAAAAAAATCTGCATTTCCATACTAAATGCTATAAAAAACTTAAAGAGAGGGTAAAAATGTTGGCCAAACACGATCAGTCAAGAACTCTCTTGACCGATCTTGTTGAAAAATTGTGTCTGAATCCAATAGCACTAACCTTGGTGGAAATTTCATCCCGATCGGAAGACATCGATTTAAAAAGTTGGTTCACTTAACATGAAATCCCCCATATATATTATTAAAATACAATATCTCTGCAACTTTCTTGGAGTTGTTCATACGGTGCCAGCTTATTGCACCATTATATATTATTAATCACGTAAATTTGTGAGATTTTACCAAATAAAATTAAAGTATTCATGTATGTACAACAAATATTCGTATGTACGGGCATAATTTTGAAATGCCTTTAAGCATTGCAAAATTAGTATTTTGTAACCATACAAATACTAATACATATTATGTACAATAATAACGCACTTACTTATACAAATCAAATATATTTGAAAAGTTTTCTCTAAAATAAAAATTGGATTATATTTTACCTAGCTATATTGGAATGGTATAAATATATTCCTGTAAACAGTTTGTTCAGATAAGGATTATTAAAGTGTTTGCACAAAAGCTAAATATCTTATTATTCTTTGGATTTTTCAAATATTATACGTTCAGGCATTGTATTTCTTCAGCAGCTGTTTCAGAAATGCCACCTTTGTACACGCAGAGAAAAAATATAGTTGGGCATGGTAAAAAAAAAAATCTGCATTTCCATACTAAATGCTATAAAAAACTTAAAAGTTCAACTTTGGCTTTAAATTTCTCAACATTTGCTGAACCGATTTTTATGACATCAAAAATAATTTTTTCTAAAATATAGTTTTGACCGATGAAAAACGATTCCGAGCCACTGTCCAATAATGTTCAAAGTTTTGTAATTTTTGTAAAAAAATTTAAATTTTTTAAATTTGTACGTAGAATTGACGGAAATTAGACACCGAGTTTTCCATGTTTGTCAAATAAATATGATTAAAAAATTGGTGCAAAAAATTTTTGTAGAAAGAAAAATTTTTGAAAAAAAATGAGAGAATAGGCAAAAAAAACGCGACTACACCGATTTTCTCGATTCTAAATAGGAACATAAGCTATTCTATAGCGGATATATTTATATATCAATTATGTATGTATGTTATATGGACAGTTGATTTCAACATGCAGACGGACAAACAAACTTAGCTATATCGGCTGAAATAGATTTGACTCCGACTCTCACAGAAAATACCTATTTTGATGACCTCGACAAATCTTATTTTATGAAAGGTATAAGAAAGGAAGCTATGAACAATAAAATAATTGTAGCCACAACTGATAAAATTTGAACAAAATATATTTTTTTAAATTTCTTGAAATTTCGTTAAAAAATATTTTTGAAAATTTAAAATTTGGGATTTGAGATATGCAAATTTTTATTTTAAATTTTTTCTAACATTTATTTTTTTTAATTTTTCGAAACTTTTTTAAACTTTGCCCCAAAATTCGAAACTTGAAATATAATGTGTAACCTCTAAACATTATCTGATTTGGCTAAAATTTTCAGCATTTTTTACATGATGATGTAAAACTATAAAAGAGTAAAGGGTAAAATAAGGACCACACTAATATACATAATATGCATAAAAGACATACCAACACATTTTATAATTAAATAACACAGTGCTACAATGAAAAACAAGTAAGAAAGTATGGTCGCTCAAGCCCATATAATACCCTACACTAAGTAAAAGAGCAAAAACATTTTTCTTTTATAATTTCAATAATTTATATTTTTGAGTGATTTTTGGAAGTGGTTCTTATATGGGAGCTATGACCAATTATAGACCGATCACCATGAAATTAGGTCGTGTGATTTATGTCTATATTAAAGTTAACTATGTTGAATTTTTTGTGTATACCAAAATTTTTAAGCGATTTATGCACGTTAAAGTGATTTTCGGAAGCGGGTCTATATAGGAGCTATGACTAATTATGGACCGATCGTAACAAAATTTGGTGACATGAATTTTGTATATATAAAACTTATTCGGAGTAGAATTTGTGGAGTTACATATATAAATTAAACATTTATGACCGATAAATTCCACCACATTTGTATGGGGGCTAGGTGAAATAATGGACCGATTTTAGCAAGTTTCAATAGGCTTCGTACTTGCTCCAAAAAATAATATGTACCAAATTTGATCGAAATATCTTCAGCTAGCCAGACGGGCGGACATCGTTTAATCGACTCAGAAAGTGATTCTAAGTCGATCGGTATACTTTAAGGTGGGTGTAAGACTAATATTATAATATAATATTTGGGCGTTACAAACATTTGCACATACGCATTATAACCTCCCCCTTAATTGCGGTGGTAAATCTGGTTATATTTTTAAACAAAAAGCCTGTTGTAATTTGTTTAAATAAACTCAATTTGGTAATACAGTGTAATTGCATTAGCGTTAAATACGTCAGTTAAAGCTAGCGTAACTATAATTAAATTTATACTTGCAGTACTAATAAACATATTATTTTCAACATTTTAATTTATAGAAATTGATAACAATTTTAAATGACATTATTCCCACAGGCCAAAATATTGATATTAACAATAGAATTATGTATTATGAAATTCATTGTGATACTAATGAACAGTAGTGGCTATTATTAAACGAAAAGTTAAATTACATTTTTGTTAATTAGCTTGCCATAAATGTATGAATTATCAGTAACTTTGTAGAAAGAAGTTGTTGATTAATTGAATTTAGTGTGATAATTTGACAGTGATATGCACAAATATAAGTAAAGTACAACTATGTCATTCTTTTTGAACCTCCATCGGTATCAACGTGCAAGAGATGGTTTGTGGTGATTTTGACACGGAAGACAAAGATCGCCCAGTCCACCAAAAAAAGTTTCAAGACAAAGAATTGGAGGCATTACTCCACGAAGATTGAAGTAAAACTCAACAAGAGCTTGCAAAATCATTGGGAGCTACTCAAGCAACAATTTAAAAATGTTGACAAGCAGCTGTATTCATACAAAAGTAGTGAAATTGGATACCATACGAATTGAAGCTGAGATATCTTGAAAGACGAGTTTGTATTACTGAAATGCTGCTTGAACGCTATTAAAGAATATCATTTTTGCACCAGATCATTATTTGTGAACAAAAATGTACCCATTACGATAAGAGATCTTATGTAAAGCCCGGCCAACCAACCGAATCGACACCAAAGCCAAATATCCATTTTTGTCCGGCCATTTTTAGCCTATTTTAAAAATTGTCCCGCTATTCATTTTCGTTCTTCTATGATTTTTTAAATGATTAAATTTGTATGTAGTAGTTTTTCTGCAACTTTTTTAGATAAACGTTTTGTTTGTCCTTACAAATATATTCTAATGGCAAATTTCTTTTCTTTTACCAACATTTTTTAAATACAAATTTCATTATGAACTGAATCTTTTTGTTCACTTCTTATATACTTAGTACACGACTATTTAACTTACTCTTTAAAACTTTTCAAATAAGTTACACATTAAAGCAAGCAATGGAACGATTAAAAATCCATTTTATCTCCTAAAAATATGCTAATCCAAAAATGTGTAAACATTTTCCTTAACATTTCCTTGAGCCACAAATTAAGAAGGAGGTGGGAAATGAAGTACATTTACTTATTTTTCTATATACTTTTGATGGGAAAAGTTTAATAGCTTAAAGAGATACAAAATAGCAAAACTTTTCTATATTGATTTTGAAGTTTTTTTTTACCCACTATCACAAAAGATGGAGGTATATTAATATTGTCATTATGTTTGTAACACATTGTAATATTTGTGGCAGACCCATATTAGTTTATATATATTGGGTTCTCATATGACTTTAAGATTATCTAGCTATGTATGTCCGTCCATCTGTTTGTCTCTCTGTCTGTTGAAAACACAAAAGGAGTCAGCTGGATGAAATATTCTACAAAAGCTCTTTGTTAATATGGTCTGTTTGGTATAGAAAATGGGCAATATCAGTCTAGCCCCCACAAAAATGTTTCAACAGAATACTATTGAAGCAGTCATTAATATGTTGATTATGCCGCAATCCTTATACAATTTTGCACAAATTAGCTCTAGGTACTCTGAAATTATACTGTAACTAGAGATGCCAAACGGGGAATCCCGTTCCCGAAAATCCCGGGGATTTTCGCGATTTTCCAAATCCCGCTTTTCATAAATAAATAGGGGAAATTGTAATTTTTGTATGCCTTTTTCATGCATTTTGACATTCTACATCCCCGAATATCGCAAAGTGATGTTCAACAAAGTTGTTAACTCAACTCCTGCTAAAACATAGTTAATAAAGGAAAGCGGTATTTTTGGTTTTCCTAGAGTGGGGCTCTGGAAAATCAATTCTTCGCCTTTTTGTAAGTTATCTAACAAAACTCAATTTAAATCCTCTCCAAACGAAATTGATTTTATCTCAGATGAGGAGCTCGAACAAAATGAAAATATTTCGATTGTTCAAATGCTAAAAGATATTATTAATAAATGTAAAAACCCAAATAGCAATAACGAAACCAAGTTATAATGTAGATTTGCAACTCGCAAAAGAATATCACTTTAATTCTGAAGGAACAAGAGGAAAATACTTGCAGATTTGTTATAAGTATTTGCAAACGGTTTTGCCAATGTGAAGGATGTTTTTCGGAAGCAAAATTCATTCCAGAATGGCAGACGAAACCATAGATGCAATAGTATGCTCTTTAGTGTCTAATAAAAATTAATTGCTAAATAAAAAAGATTTCCCAAAAATCCCGAAAACCCGGGTCGGGATTTCGAGATTCTTTACCAAATCCCGATCCCCGGGATTTTCAAAAATCAGTCCTGATTAGCATCTCTAACTGAAACGTATGGGGCAATATTTGTCCATCAGAAAAAGACTTCAACATTTATAATTGTCTTATAATAATTAATATCATGATGAAATTGGACACAAACTAGTTTTATATGAACCTAAATCTTTCCAACAACTGTTGTTAGGATCGGTCCATAATTGACCCTACCCCCCATATAACCCCTATATCAGAAAAATAATTTCTTATCACATACTGATGGTGGGTATAGAAGATTCGGTACAGCCGAATAAACACTTTAACTTGTTTTTGTTAAGTTTCGTAAGTAGAAGAAAAATAAACATTAAAAGTTATAAACATACAAAGCGACAGCCAGCCGAGCAGCTGGAGCGGGAGTGAGTGGGTTAACTACCCCAACAAAACATCATTGGTATTGTTACAAATATAAATACTAAATGTTACCATGACTACTTAAATCCAACAACTAACTAGTAAGTATTCAATAGTGATAGTTGTAATAATAAGAACAAGTAAAGTGTCCTAATGGCCTTAATTTTCCATTTATCTAATGCGTGATTATTTTCAAAAATAGCTACTTGAATGCTATAGCAAGCGAAATGAATGAAATATACATCAGTTCAGCTCAGAACAATGCCAACGCTTTATTCATACAAATGCGGATAAGGCAAATAAAAAAGAGAGTGACAATAAAAAGATAGAAATTCCAATAAGAAGTAAATAGATTTTCTTGTCTACTCTACTATTTCTCAGTAATATTTTCCTTCTTTTTCCTCCCTTAAAGAAAAACAAACATATTTTTTCTATTATCAAAACATGATGATGATAATATTTTTATGTTTATTCATACGATGTCTTTTATTTTATTTTATAAACGAGTATGAGCCAAGTATTTACTAGAGTAAAGATTATTTTTATTACTTTAGTTGTATTGAAACAAAATAAAAGAAGATATCTAAAAAAAGATTCAAAACAATTTTACTTCCAACATCTTGACTATTAAATGAAAAGAAAGCTGTTTTCATTTATTCTGTAGAATCATTAATAATTAAATTAAAAAACTTTTGTTTTCATTTCACAGTTTGCTTTTTTTCCTCTTATTTTTCAAAACTATTTCAATGTTTTTCTTTCATTCAAATAATGCTTGTTAACTTTTTATATTGTACTCCAAAAAAAAATAAAAAATAGAATAGAAAAAGTTTGTGAAAAATTGTTAACAACTACTCATGCTGATGCTGTGAATAAGAGTAGCATAGAATTTAGTTGAATTTTATAAATAAAATTACTTAAATCGACATTGAAGAAAAATATGGGAATGCAATAAATATGGAGATTTAATATTCCATAAGCGTTTCAAAATCAATTAGTTTGCTATTATAGCCAAGATTCAAAATAAGAGCATTAAGCATCTAAGTTCTTCATAAATAAACATTGAAATTGGATAATTTACACAGCACCTGGACAAAAGTTTTACATTGAAAAATTTAACTATATAAATTTTCCAAAATCATCTTGTATTTCCCTGGCAATTTTCAATTACAAGAAACAGAAAAATAGTTGAAAAATATCCCACATTTAGTTTCTATACAAAATTCAAAAGTATTAAATCTCAGTAAACAGTTTGACAAAATCCTTAAACAATCAAACATTTATGTCTTTTACCCCATACATTTTATTCCCCATACATCAAACCAATTTTAAATTATGTACAATAGGTTGGCACTTATATTAGAGTTTTTAGATTTTCACTGCTCCCAAGGACTTAAATTGTTCTCCATCATTTTAAAATTATTTTCATAAGTAGTAAAAAAAAATTCCAATTAAAAATATTTTTTGTACATTATTTAACCACAGATGTTTAAATATAAACATTTTCTGACATCGTTATAACTTTGAAATAAAATAAAATTTCAAATTATAAATTTTACATTTTCAAAACTTATTTTTAAAGAAAATTTAAAAATAAATTGTAAAAAAATATTCTCGATTCTAATAATAGTGTGGAAAACTGAGACCGAAAATAATTATTATTTATTAAATTTTCAACTCAAAATAACAGTATGATGAAAATGCTTTAGAAATCTATATAAATAAAAATCAAATGTCGTTCGTTGGTAATTACATCAATGAAAAATTAATGCAATTAAAATACCTTGGCCAATAAGCGTTTAATCAACAATCAAACTCAAAATATCAATATATCTAAATTCGCAAATAACTTGGCCAATAAGCGTTTAATCAAGAAAAAGAGCTCGATCTGTGATCACTCATATTTCTGACCAAAAATCGTTTTTTTTTATATAAAAACTCAAAATGTCTAAAATCGCTAATAACTTGGCCAATAAGCGTATAATCACGAAAAGGAGTTCGATCTGTTATCACTCATATTTCTGACCAAAAATCGATTTTTGTATATAAAAACCCAAAATATCTAAATTCGCTAATAACTTGGCCAATAAGCGTTTAATCAAGAAAAGGAGCTCGATATGTGATTACTCATATTTGTGACCAAAAATCGATTTTTTTATATAAAAACTCAAAATATCTAAATTCGCTAATAATTTGGCAAATAAGCGTTTAATCAAGAAAAGGAGTTCGATCTGTGATCACTCATATTTTTTATCAAAAATCGATTTTTTATATAAAAGGTCAAAATTATTCAATAAGCGTTTAATCAAGAAAAGGAGTTCGATCTGTGATCACTCATATTTCTGACAAAAATCGATTTTTTTATATAAAAACTCAAAATATCTAAATTCGCTAATAATTTGGCCAATAAGCGTTTAATCAAGAAAAGGAGCTCGATCTGTGATCACTCATATTTCTTAACAAAAATCGATTTTTATACAAAAAAAACTCAAAATATCATTATATCTAAATTCGCTAATAACTTGGTCAATAAGCGTTTAATCAAGAAAAGGAGCTCGATCTGTGATCACTCATATTTCACTATTTACCTTCGACAATCTTCAGAATATCCTAGCGAGTAACACTGTAAAGTTAGATTTATGATTTCCGGTCTGTGGGCTGAGGGGCGTGGCAGTGAGTTACAAAATATTTATTTTGATGGATATCCCACTCGTTTCCCACTAAGCGACCAATAGGGTCTTCAAGGAAAATATCTAAACATTATTTTGAGCAAAAAATAAAAATTAAAAAAAGGGTCCATTTTGAAAAAAAAAAAAAAGTCCACAAAGTTTTTGATTTTGCAAAAAAGTCAAAAATTTAATGTTTTGAGTTACAAAACATTTATTTTGATAGAAATATAGGGAAATATATAAGCTTTCTTTTGAGAAAAAAGGGCCCGTTTTGAAAAAAAAAATTCAAAAAAGTTTTTTATTTCGGAAAAAAAAATAAAATTGTTTTATATTTTTTTTATTTTTTTTCGAAAGTTTGAAGAAATAGTTATCTAAACTATTTAGGACACATATTGCTAAGAACAATTGGGGTATTCAAACGGTCTGCTATTAGGTCGTATTGTCATAATGTCCTAAAATATTATTTTAGTTTAAACAAATTTTTGTTGTGTTTCAAACAAAAAAGTTTTAAACTAATAAGACTTTTTGAACTATGTTTATTGTTTTGTCATAAAATAAAATTTTTTTTGTTTCCAGCACAACAAAGATTTGTTTAAACTAAAATAATATTTTAGGACATTATGACAATACGACATAATAATAGACCGTTTGAGTCCCCCAAATATGTAATAAGTTACATGGTTGAGAATAAACATCTGCTTGGCCAAAATGTCAAATTTTAACCGCCTCTAATTCAGAGAGTTCTTGAACGATTTTGTTGAAAAATTGTTTCTGAATTACTCGGAGGACATCGATTTCAAAAGTTGGTTCAATTGACACGAAACCCTCCATCTGAATAGATTAGAATCGAGTTTTTTTTTAAATTTCGTTTAAAACTATTTTTTTAAATCTAAATTTGAATCAAGTTATAATATGTTATCGATGCATGAAAATGTGTATATTTTCACATTTATGGTTAAAAAAAATACGAGTGCAAAAATATTTTTTATTGGAAATATATTTCCAAGTTTGAATGATTTGAAAACTTTGATCTAAACCTCGAAATTTCAAATTTACTTTATACAATTTTGCTAAAATGTTCAGCATTTGAATTTTAGTTGCCGCAGAACACTCACAACATTTGAAGCATCAAAAATCGGGAAAGTCCAATATTAAGGCCAGCCTAATGAAAAACCAAGAACACTGTTTAACTTGTTGTTTTAATGGTACATAGCAAAAGGAATGTCCTTTAGATTTTAATGAAAAAACAAAAACCGTACATGTATTTTGTACAATTGGAGAACAAAAAACAAATGTCATTATTTTTATAATACCCAACATATCTGTACAAAAAGTATGTATGTACTAACTTATACTCGTTGATAATGTTGAGATGTAAGTATTTGCAAACAGTAATTCTCTGGAGAAATCTTATATGTCATGTTAAAAATGTCAATGTTTTTACCTTTGAAACATATTCACTGAATTAAATTTGTTTGGATATTTCTACAATAGGTATGTATTTTTGTGTGTTGCTATATAGAAAAACAAAAGAATAAAAATAATATTACAAAACAAAACCCCAATTTAAATGACCAAATAGTATGGTTCAGTAAGTCAATTGGATTTTATTCTTGCTCACAACAATTGTACAATATATTGTATAAAGTTTTAAAATGAATATTTGAAACGAATACGATAAGATTAGTTTAGAATTATTTATATTATTTTTTACTCTATTTAAAAACCAACACCATAAGTATATTATTTTTAACATTTCGTTTGTAGCATTTCAAAAATTTAAATTTAAATAATTAAAGATTAGAAACAATGAAAGGATATACAGGAGGGAATGTATGTAAGAATAAATTTTTAAAAGTGATTCAGAGTTCACAGTTATAACAATATGTTGGTATTTATATAATAATAAAAATTATTTCGAAAATTTAAATTGTATTTATATACTTATGTGTTCATTGTACAGAGTAGCATTTAATGGAAATAACTATTTTATTTACTAAGTATTTCCAAATTTAAAATCAAATATTTTCCTTCTTGGTATTTGTTATAAATTCAATCTATTTTATGAAATTAAATTTCTATTGTAGACGGTAATAAATAAATAAATATTGATAAGATTATTGTAATTCATTTTCATCAATAATAGAATCTCAATTATTTAGCAATTCAATTACAATCTCATAAATATAAAACATATACATACATATAATAATAAAATTACTTACAGTCTGTTGTACAATAATAAAAATAATCTTTAGTGATATTTGAAGTCTAATAATAAAGACTTAGTAGTTTTTCATATGCTTGAAAATAATTCTAGAAAACAATATCGCAAATGATAAAATAAATAACATTTATAGGGTTCTCCCGATTTTGTTTAGTTTTATAATTTATATTACTAGAAAATATCAGAGGTAAAGGCGGGGGTTTAACCGTCCTGATGATTTGGACCTTAGCAGCTTTGGAAGAGGTTGAGGAGAAGTCCAGAGACATCCTACCGCTTACGTCTTTACCGCCTTTCGCATTTTGGTTTTTACATTCAGCCAAAACAGGTTAATGGCCAACACAAATCATCGCATATAAGCCCCTGGATCACGTCAAAATGACTACCTATCGCACAACTGATCAATAGAGAATATTTGTGCAAAATTGCATTTCTCTAGGGTCTTCTATCTGGCCAACATCAAACATGCAACGTCTTAGAATTTTATAAAGACTCTGAATGTGAGGAAAATAGTTGATTTCAGATGGCTTGTATTTCTTCTGGTATTCGAAATGAAAAACTCAGTCACACATAAAAGTAAAAAAATCCTCTGAATCCAAAATCATTGGTTACTAATCTTTTACCACTTACGAGATTTTTTCATTAATTTGATATCTGTATGACCAGTTTTTAACTAACAGATTAAATCCAACATAAACAAGTAAGAAGGTCAAGCCCGACCATGTAATAGTCTACACTAAGTAAATGAGCAAAAATATTTTTCTTTAAAAATTTCAATAATTTATTTTCGTGAATGATTTTCGGAAGAGGGCCTTATATGGGAGCTATGACTTATTATTGACCGATCGCCATTAAATTAGGTCGTGTAATTTATGTCTATATAAAAATTATTTTTGTTGAATTTTAGGTGTATACCAACATTTTGAAGAGATTTATGCTCGTTCAAGTAATTATCGGAAGCAGGTCTTATATGGGAGCTATGACTAATTATGGACCGATTATTATCAAATTAGGTGACATGAATTCCGTATATATACAACATATTTGGAGTGAAATTTGTGTAGATACCTATTTAAATATAACATTTCTAACCGATAAAGTCCAATTTCGGGAGGACATTTGTATGGGGTTCAAATAGGCTTTGTCCCTGGGCCGAAAAAATTATATGTGCGAAATTCTATGGCAATATCTTAAAAATTACGACCTGTATAGCCAGCCAGCCAGACGGACGAACGGACATCGTTTAATCGACTCAGAAAGTGATTCTGAGTCGATCGGTATACTTCGTGGGGGGTGTTGGGACAATATTTTAGCATGTTACAAACAAATCCTATATACCCTCCCCACCTAGTCCCCAGAAAGATTTAGGTTCTTATAAAACTTATTTATGTACAATTTCAACATGATATTAATTATCATAAGACAATTATGAATGTTCAATTCATTTTCTGACCTGGACCTTATATAGGGACTAAGGATAAATGTTGTTCGATTTTCATCATACTTTACAGTATAATTTTATACTATTTAAAACAAATTTGTGCAAAATTTTCGCATAATCAACATATTTATGACTGCTCAAACAGTATTACGGGGGACATTTGTATGAAATCATGAACCGATATTGCCCATTTTCAATACCACAACAACCCTTATCAATATATAATATTTGTGGAAATTTTCAGCTAGCAAGCTCCATTTGTATGGGCACTATCGTGTTTTCAATAGACAGACAGACGGACGGACTTAGATATATCGTCTTAGAATTTCATAAGGACCCAGACTGTACATTAAAGTGTCCCTTAGAATTAAATTTTTTGAAATGTTGAGACGGTACCCGCTGAAATTCCAAATATTGAAAAATTTGACCTTTGACCTTCACGATTTAAGGGTTAACGTTTTCCGATTTTAGGAATACTTTCAGACTATATTTCAAATTACCTGGACTCTAATATTCTGAACACATTTTACATAAAATTACAGTAAGGAAATTGGGCTCATTCGCCAAAATATGGCTAAATAATTAGATTTTCTCGAAAATTGTCAAATTTAAACCGCAGGTACGGAATAGCTATGGGAGGTATTGACATACTTTTTCCCATTTTTATTCCCTATTATGTTGTGAAATTGAAATTGGAGTTTTGAAACTGCCGTTAAAAAAAATATTTTTTATTGGTTGTACCTGCGAATAGGTAACTCTATCCTATGAAGATAAAAACTCGTATACAAGTAAATATGGATATATTTTAAGCAAGAATAAACTTTTGTTTTAATATTTCTCAAAATATGTTAATTTTGTTCCTACATTTCTTGTTCTAGTGGCCTGAGACACGTTAATTGCCTGGCGATTTTTTAATAACTTTAACATTTTTTAACCAATTTTTGTCTTTTATATCTTATTAGAACGACAATTACGTACACATTTCGATTCTTTTAAATTAAATTGCAAAAGTAATTACTTAATAGCAAAATTAAAAAAAATGCATTTTTCCCCTTGTAAATGCACCTCAAAACTAAAGGGTTGCCCTTCTTAGAACAAGCTAAAATTTTGTTGGTGGTATTTTATGTCATTACGAAAGTTTTCAGCGGGTACCGTCTCAACATTTCAAAAAATTTAATTCAAATTTCAAAAAATTTGTTCACTCTAATGAACATATATACTTTTGTAGATCTACGGTATATATTTCGATACAAACGGAATGGCAAATGATGGTGGTGAATGATGGTGGGTATAATTTGAGTCACTATATTTTTGATATTTTTGTAGCCAATAAATAATTATTGTAGTACTTCCAGGCGGAAAATTATATGTATGATGGTATTAGAGTATTAGGGACGGGAATTCCGCAAAATTTTCAATCAATAAATGCAGACGATTAATACACGAAAAAAGATTTAACCCAAATAGGCCAATAACAAGTTCATTATTCAAATTATTCCAAAAACTCGTGAATTTTCAGGGCTATCACAGAATTCTAAGTATTCCGATCGAAAGTGTAATTATTTGAGTATTTTGCTTTTTTGGAATAAAACCACTTTCCGAGGAATTAAATTTTGTTTAATATTATTGGGTTTTCTTCAAGTTTTAATTAACATCTTTACTTCGGTTTTGATTTAAGAAGCAAAACATTGCCAATTCAAAATTAAAAAAAAAATAAAATATTTATTTTTTGCGGATTAATTAGAATCAATTGGAAAATAACGAAGGTAGAACATAAACTAATGGAAATTGAAGCCATTCCGATACAAATGACAAATTGTGATAGGTTTGTATATAACCAAAATTAGAAATATAGTCAGATTATTTCTCTATATTTAATTTTTATTGGATTTTGTTATTTGTATCCAATTACATTTTAAAACCAAAGACAATTTTTAGATTTTTAACAAAGTTTACATTCTTAAAATTCAATAATTTGTTCTAGACGGGAATTCCCGGAATCCCGGGATTTTTCAAAATTAATCCTGATTTCCCAGGAAATAAAATAGTACGGGAAAAAAACTCTATATGGTATGCAAATGAAACCAAAATTTATAGATATTTTGAAATTTTGCAGTTTTATTAATAGATCACTGTAGCATTTAAATAATATTGAAATTTACAGTTTGATTTATATATTGTTGATGGCTGATTCAGGAATATCACACCACCTTCTCAAACGTTTAAAGAATTGCCCTACATTTTTCAAAAATGTATTGAGTTGGGGTAGCATATCGCGTAAACACAATTTCTTTATAAATTACACTTACTAGTCGAATAGGCGTTAAAAATAGTGACAAAGTTTTTAAACTTCTTACTTATTTTATTTTTTTTGATAAAAGTAGTGATATCAGAACATCGTAAAATACCTGTAAAAATAGTCCTGTCAGATAAAATTTATATTATGAAAAAAATAAGTTTCTTTTATTTATGGCCAGTACAGCATCTCGATACATATTTCGCTTTCAGACAACTTTGGCGATATATAGATCCAGGGAGGTTAATTTTTATAAATTAATTTTATAACCAGATAAACCGATAACCAAGCAATCCTAAGCAGCTTTAATAGTTTTTAGTGAACAGATTTAATTTTGCTGTTTGAAACAATTTGGACTCCAGACATAAAAGTGTTAACAATGTCTAGAAAAATATAAATTAGTTGAGTGCTGTAATGGCGGCTAATGCCATAAATGTGAGAATATTTATATGTCCATATATATATCTATGTAAAATGAAATAAATATTTAAGCGTCAATTTATTTTCCCTTCTAAATACACAAAATGAAAATTTAAATATTATCCTATTAAGAACACAACAGGCAGGCAGGCATCCTATCAATAAGATTCTCAGCAGTTTCCCAACAACAAGTCAATCATAAATAAGAAAAGTCATAACGAAACACAGACGCAAACAACTGACCGAATCAAATACAAATTTCAATCCAACAATAACAAACCAATATAAAAAAACAATCCCAATAGTAAACGAAATGATCAACTTAATACTATTAGATGTCATAAAAAATTCTCTAAAATCCTAAATAAATATAAGAAAATTCCAAATTGGCAATAACTAGCAATTTGCTACAAATTTTTATACAATAATTTATATACATACATATGTCTCAGAGACATATCTATGTGTACATAAATTTAATAATGACGTCATAGAAAATTTAATAAAATGAAAATATTTTAAAGTCTTTAACCATAGAGAAACATAGAGCAGAAACAAGAAAAAAAACTCAAACCAAAAAATTACTCAATATAATTACAAATACGAGTGTTGTTTTTGTTTTCACATAGTTATTTCTACTAATACATTCTCACCACTTAGGTTTCTGACAACTGAGTTAGGTCTTTGACAGGAGAGTTTCTGCTCTATGTTTTAAACATTTGCAAGAGAAAAATTGCTACTATTCTAAAACATAATAAAAATATAAAAATGCTTAACTACAAAACATAGTAAATCTAAAACTATTTTCAACGATAAAATTAATAAAAAAAAAATGCTGACATCAAAAAATGAATTTAATAAAAGACAATTTGTAGCAAAAAAAAAAGCATATACTCATAATAATAAGACTTGCTTCCTGTTTAATATTTTATGCAATTTACGAGTAGTTGCAATCAGTCTAAAATACAGAAAATAGCTTTATTTTATTACCATTTTCACAAGGCAACAACTACAGTGTCATAAAACATTTTTTATTATTTGACTCACCAGCTTGCGTCTCTTCCTCCTATACAACTTTGTTAGCCATTCTTATGTAGCAAAAAACGGTACAAACGTTTATTGTTTCGACAGATGCACATGTGCAAGCATCAGTTTGAAAGAAACGAAAAAAAGAAATACAAAACAACAAAAACAGAGAAATTGGCCAAAAAAAACAAGTTGTGAACAATACGAGCGATAATATCAGGAACAAGAAATGTTAATTAAAAGCGCAATCAAGCATATCTATAGGACGACCTCCATCTACTTATAACGGGTGTCCTATTAAGTGACGCTAGTTCACTAAGCATCGGACTCTGGATCTAGCAACAACTGCAGTAGTTTCCTATCCGACGACGCTGCGATAAATCCGTTGGTCCTCGTTAGATTAAAAAAACCGTAAAATAGCAAGTAATTTCTTAAAGGTGTCTCGATGAGATACTGTTCTAGAAAAAAGTGTTCGTATGAGACACTTTTATAGAGGAAAGTGTCTGGATGAGCCAATAATCTATAAAAAAAGTAACTGAATGAGACACCATTCTATATAAAAGTATTTGGATGAGACTCTATTCAAATGAAAAGTGTCAGAATGAAACACTATTCTTGAGAAAAGTGAAAAGTGTATTCTAGAGAAAAGTGTAATGATGAGATACTATTCTAGAGAAAAGTGACTGGGTGAGACACTATTCTATAATTAAGTGTCTGTACATGACACTCTTCTAAAGGCAAGTAACGTACTTTTAATAACATTTTTCGTTATAACTCCTGAACTAATCGATTATCCATCGAAATTTTTTTGCAAGAATATAGTAGAGAGTTTAGGTGTCCTCATACAGCGTTCTTTTTTAATTTTTAACACCGCGATCATTGATATTTTTTACATTGAAATTTACTCCGAAAATTGACCTTTAACCTTTTGGAAGTAAACAATTCTATTCACACCATTTTAAGGACAATATCCTTGCCATTAAAATGGAATCAAAAATTATGTTGGATTTTGGGTAGTTTCAAATTTATGGGCAATTATGTGTATATAATTTTAATCGCGATATTTTTAAAATGGAAAGGGTTTCCGATGAAAGAGTCATTGATTTGAGGAACCCTTTGGAACCGTAATATGTGTGGTAAATTTCATTGAAATGGAAAATGTCAAATCCAAATATAGCAGTTTTTTGTCAGTTTTGATATGGATTCTCCCAGTCATAAATGGAACCAAAATTAGGTACCTAAAAAAACACCCAGTATATTAGGGTATTCAATCGATTAACCGTTAATCGGTTAACCGATTAATTTTGGACGGTTAACTGTTCGAATAATTTGAAATTGCCGATTTTCAAATAACAAATAAACCGATTAATTTGTGTCGATTAACCGATTAACCGAAATTCCTTTTTTTTTGCACTTTAAATTTTTTTTTTGTATTTTTTTTCCATTTCAATTCAAATACAAATTTCGAATTAAAATTAGATATTTTTTGAACATCCAATAAACATGTTTAGTGAGTATGTATAACAACTGACATATTTAATTTACATGTATTTGAAACTTTGTTTGTATTTACATGTATAGACGAAACTTTTTTTTGAAATGAGTCTTTTATCATAACTGAACGAAACTATTAAATTAATCAATATCTAAAACAATCCAAAAAGGAATATTCTTGATTTCTCCAAAATATACAATCAACGAGAGAGTTTTTTCCAAAAAAGTTTTATAAAATCTGAAGAAAAAAATCGTTTAAATTATATTCTTTTTATAAAAGATTATTTCAGAAGATCTCACTAAAACTATAAAAAACTCACACATCGCTCATTTGCTGCAACAACGTCATAATTAAAAAAAAAGTCGTTTCGAGAAAAACATCTTTGAATATTTTATGACATTTTACTATTTCTTAAATAAATTTTCAACAATTCATGCGATTTCAGAAATTTAAATAGGAGATTTTAATATCTTTCTAACCTGTATTTAACCCAAATGTTGACTTATCAAATATACGAGAAAACATGAATTTATACAATGTTTACAACAAAAAAACACCCTCACACAAAAAATAATTTATTTTTTTTAAAACTGATAAAACTATATGAAAGCGCATATTTTGTATTACTCAGTTCAATAAACACGGGTTTTGAGTAATGACGTTGTTGCAGCAAATAGGCGATATGTTTACAAAAATGATCTCAAATACCTTATTTGCCATTTTTTATGTTTTTGAATACAAAATTCGTTGTTGTATTTTCAATTTGAAATGAAAATAGAAATTATTCGGTTAATCGAATAATTTTAAATTAACCGATTATTAACCGAATAAATCTAAACCTCGATTAATTATTTGCTCGATTAACCGATTAAACCAGAAACCCGATTAATTGAATACCCTACAGTATATACAAAAATATACAGCAAGGTGACTTAGTTATAAGAACTATCAGCACAATAAATTTATTGAAATTTGGACAATTCATATTGTACAAAAACTAAGTGGATTATAACTGTGTTCCGAAAAAATATATGAAAAAACGTTAACATTTTTGAAAGGGGGCAAGGTTTTTGGAACTTCTGAGGAGTAAATAAAAGCTTTTTATATACAAATTTGATATGAGTTCAGACGTCACAAATTTAAAGTTTAAAAAAGTAAAAGTGTTAAAGTGTTAAAATGGGTAATGTAAAATATAAATATGAATTTAGGAATAAATTTGACAAAAAAAGAGAGTTCAATAAAAAATTTAAGAACTTTCACTTCAAAAAAATACTTTTTAATAATTTATTTACAACAAAGGCTTTATTTAGCGAAGCCGCCTACCGCATTCTATGGAGAAGAAAGTCCCTAAGAGCGGCCATAGGCCGCAACGCAGAAAAACTTTATTTACAAAGACAAGTTTTTTGCACTCAGTAGCATGGCGAGCAACTATTCGGTATCGCAGAAAAAGGTATTTCAAAAAAATACTTTTTAATAATTTATTTACAACAAAGGCTTTATTTAGCGAAGCCGCCTACCGCATTCTATGGAGAAGAAAGTCCCTAAGAGCGGCCATAGGCCGCAACGCAGAAAAACTTTATTTACAAAGACAAGTTTTTTGCACTCAGTAGCATGGCGAGCAACTATTCGGTATCGCAGAAAAAGGTATTTCTTATTGGCGGCCTGCGGCCGCTTTTAGGGGCTTTCTCCTCCATGGAACGCGGCAGGCGGCTTCGCTACATGAAGTTTTCTAATATATGAAAATATAAACTGTTACTAGGATCAAAAATTTTATAAAAATTAGTTGTTCTGAACAAAAGTGACATAGTGTCCATGGACATTATGACACTACCGAAACGCTTTTGCAATAATGTCCATGGACATTATGTCAATGGACACTGTGACATGCCACCAGTTTTTATAGGAAATTGCCTACTATTACTTTATTTAGCATGTGATAGTAAAAAAACTTTGTAGATGGTTATGAAGCATATATGGTTATACAAATGTGAATTGTTTTCTCAAACCTAAAATTTTTTTAAAAATTGGCCAAGTTTTGATAGGTTTGGGGGGTGTTGAGTCCTCTTAAGTGAGCCAAAAAAAACTTTTTAGATGGTTAAGAAGCATATAGAGTTATACAAATATGAAGCTTTTTTGAGGATCGGTGCTTTGCCTTTTTAGAATTTTTTATTCAAATCTAAATTTTTTTTAAAAAATTGGCCAAGTTTGGATATGTTTGGGGGGTGTTGTGTCCGCTTACGTGAGCCACTATTCACTTTGCACGCTTTTGCAATAAATTCTCTTTCCGGATCATATAAAAATTGTATATTTTTTTCTACAAAGAAAAAATTTATGGGCCTTTTTGGGAAAAATTAAAAAAATTAAGCTCTTTTTACATGTTCCAGATTTCGATGGGTTTAACTTTTTATAGGGACAAGATAACTTTTAAGAAGTTTCTTTTATTTTATTTAGAATTTTATCTACAATATAGGTGATATTTTAATAAAAAATTTCGACCCTCCGTAGGACTGCCACATCAAAAACCATAAAAAGATCGAGCAAAATTAAAAAATATAAATAAATAAACCTAAATATCTCTTCAACTAATAGAGATATGTAAGCATATTTTTTGCAGTTCTTAAGCACTATTCACATTTCAAATTTCAGCTTATTCGGATCCTAAATGGATTTTTTCGATTTTTAAAAAAAAAATTTAAAAACGAGGTGACCAACTTTAAGTGGCAACGCAATCGCCCCCATTAGCGCTAGAAAGCTGAACAACTGGAAATCAACTTGAAAATACCTCAGCTCCAACCATATGAAATTTCATAACAATATCTTCAATAGTTCCCGATATACCGAATTATTTAAAAAAAAAACTTTTCTAAACCACTGCGTGTTGGTGAAAACCTTGGGACTTGAGGATTGGTACATTTTTCGGATGTATGGTAATTTTCCATGAAGAAAAATATAAATTTTGAATTGTAAAATTGTAATGTAAAATCTAAACGGTTAAAGATATTATAACAAAATTTGGATATGATAGAATGGTCTCCAGGACTATTTAGATTTTCAGCTTATTTCAGTTCATAAATGGATTTTTTAAAGAAATGTGAGACCAACTCGAAAACACCTCAGCAGCAACATTGTAAAATTTCGATACCAAATTTTTAAAAAAAAAAAACCTTTCTAAACAACTATGTGTCCGTTTGGCTGGATGACTGGCTGACATGTAATGCTAATGCGCAAATTACAGTTATTTCGATACAAATTTGGTACATGCATTTTATTCGGCAATATTCAGGACAATGCCTATTGAAACTGAGTGAAGTCGGTCCATTATTTCACCTAGCCTCCATACAAATATCCGCCCCTCTACATGCGGAAATCATGTCACGTCACTCTTAACAAGATTAGATATTTTAAAAATGTTTTATCCATATATAATTCAACAGATATAGGTTTCCTATAGACATAAATCGCACGACCTAATTTAATGGAGATCGGTCCATAATTGCTCATAGCTCCATACCACCGAAAATCACTCACGAAAATAAATTATTGAAATTTTAAAGGAAACATGTTTTAGCTCATTTACTCAGTGTGTGCCATCGTTAACCGATATTGCCCAAATTTGAGTGCTCTAATATCTTGCTACAATACTGTCCTCGTACCAACTGTATTGTAATGTCTAGTTGACAAACAGTGTACTACTTGTAACACATTTATGTAGATGTACTAAGTATGTAACTGAGAATGTGTGTCTCTGTGTCACTGTTACATTTTCACTTTGTCACCAAAAAGTTTAATTCGTTCATACTTGTTTTTGTTGTAGCATTTTTATTGCTTTTTCTGTCTTTATGTTCAGTAATGTACGTTGTATTTTCACATTGTGTGGGTGTGGACAATGCAAAAAAGGATGTCAAAATATAATTATTACATGCAGCTGGGAATGGAAAGAAAATAAAATCGAATAAAAAAGGATTCATAGAAAACTAATGTTGTAAGTGATATTTGACAAAATGGAAGCCTGAAAAAATAATAATACAAAATAGTTTTACGAGTATAATTATGAGGCAACAAAAACAGCTACTGAGTAGAAAAGGACATGATATAAAATGAGAAAAGTTGTCAATTTAATAAAATAATTCTGGATAGTATATTCTCTATTCTTTATACGGTAACAAAAATTAATGATGAAGGATGTTTCATTTTATTAATAAGTGATTAAGTTATTTGAAAATTTGTGTGTACTTGTTGAAGCAAATCTTTTGCACAATTCACGATGGGGCAGATATATTGACTACTATTTTTAAACAATTTTTAGCATTAGTTTAACTTTTAAACTAACGCAAGAAGATGTGGGAGAAAAGAAAACATAAACGATATATTTAAAATATAAACGAGCTTCCACAGGAAACATCGGAATTTTTCGTGCCATACTGCGATACATCAACTTCAGATGAAAGCGATATAGACGATAGTAGTGATGAAAATTATGCTTTTATATTAGAATAATTGTAACATTTTATGTATGTATGTATTTCTAATTTTGTATATTTCTTTGAACCGAAGACCTTGTGAAGGATAAAAGAAGTAATCTAAATTGTTTTAATCACTATTATTTTAATAAACAAAACATTTTTTCTTCTTATTTCTAGGTGTTTTAATATTTTAATTAATAATTGCAAACCGACAACCGGTTTCTAAAAAATGTTGAAGAATCGATCACCATAGTATAGACCCAGCGCGAAAAAGAGGTAGTAAAGAGGCGTTCCAAAGGCCTTATTTTGCAAACACCCAGCCGCATTGCAAAATCGTTTGAATTTTACACAGCAAGCCAAGGCCTTGCATACCCGCTTCTGTTACAGGTCTGATAGAAGAACATTGTACCTTACAAGAAATCTCGTATTACGGATAGTTCAAAATCTTCTTTTATAGCCAAAATCAATTTAATCACAATCTGCTTTGAAAACTGCACTAATGTATTACAAATCACTTTTTATCAGAGACATAACTGTTATAAGAAAAAATTTGAAAGCAATACAGGTTTTTCAACAAAATTTATTAAGTAATTACGATGCAATGTCTTTGACTGCGCATTGTCAAATGGAATTTAATATTTACCAAAAATAAAAAGCTGACTTAGTTAATTTGGAGTATTGGTTACAAAATGGCATTAAAAAAGTGCAATATTTGCATTTGAAAAATTGGACTTTAGCACAGTGGTACCAAACTACAAAGAAAATAAAGTTTTGTTCATAAATAGTCGGTTTGTATTGCAATTGATTACAAAAGGAAGTTTAATTTGAAAATAATGTTAAATATGCGTACATATGCGTCAAAGGGTTAAGGAACCTAAAAAAGTAGACATTTCACCTTTTGCTTCTGTAACCCCCATTTACTGTAATTCATTTCATGTATTCGATTTTTTATCTTTTTGACTTTCCCTTAAATTCTAAGCTTGAAATTGAGACCCATTAACAGAATAAATAAAATAAGCAGAAATCCTCTCAATAATCAAGTTATTTAAATTCATAAATGGTTACCAATCAAACTCAATATTTCCCTTAATTATTGTTATCCAAAACCCTTTTCAGTTTATCTAACAATTCCTACTTTACTTCTCAAAGTACAAATAAAGTAAGAATCATGAATTGATTTAAATTGTTTTCTCTGTATCCATGTACTAAATAAATAAACTACATTATTAACACAAAAAAACATGATAAGCATTTCCCAAAAGAAAATAAGAAGATAGAAATAAAAAAAACTTTAGCACTGGATTGAGACGGTCAGAGAAAATGTTTCAATAAACTGTATCGAGAGCTTTTAATGCGATTGTCTGTGTGTAGAAATTGGTTCTTACTTTGTTGATTTTCTATTTGCATTTATTTCAATTTCTGTATTTCATTATGATTTTATTCGATATTGTGAAGCTGTTTTTATAACCCTACAGAAAATTGGGCTAACATAAGGTTTATAACAAAACTTTGTAAAGGGAATAATATTTTAATTTTTTTTTAATTTATTCAATTATTGATATATTTTAAAAAAATATTATTCCTTTATTTCCGGAAACATACAATTTGTTTTATTTACAGAAAAGGCTACTTAAATGTCTGGGAAATTAGAAAAATCTACAATTTCATAACTTTTACAAAATTCTTACAAAATTTCTTTGCCGCATATAGCATACTTGGTTTGAACCAATATTGTGAATTGGTTAATATAATAAAAAGTAC
Organism: Calliphora vicina; assembly: GCF_958450345.1. Taxonomy (NCBI): domain Eukaryota; kingdom Metazoa; phylum Arthropoda; class Insecta; order Diptera; family Calliphoridae; genus Calliphora; species Calliphora vicina. The sequence goes on along the minus strand of NC_088780.1, from coordinate 141,075,335 downwards.
TTATAAAGGAAGCCATTGTATTTTAGCTATGCTAGCAATTTTTCACAAGAAATTGAATGTAATCTTGTAAATAGAACTGAATAAAAAATGGAAACAAAAGTTGGTGAAATATTTAAAAAAAACAAAACAAATATAATTAGTCATTGTATTGGTGAGGAATTTAAGATATTGGAGATACTGACTCATCAACGATTAAGTCTAGAAAAATAGTTAAAACCAGTATTTGCATAAATATAGAATTATCTTCAAAGGACAGATAGATGTTTAATAAATTTAGAAAATTTTAAAGTTAAGTAAAGGTTTTTCCCAGGACAGCTGATTATTTTTTTTTATTCAGTTTGAACTATCACTTCACTTGTGGTTGCTGTGGCGAAAAATGAAACTAACCCAAAAGCAAAAACAACAACAGGCAACTTTGACAGTTTACCTACATTTTAACAAAAACAAAGTACCTGTTGTTTTTGTATTGTTGTATTTGTTGTAGTGATGCAGTCACCTTTCTAAGTGTGCCCTGGTTTTTCCTATAATTGGGATGAGGCAAAACATCATAACTTCATTTTTCAAAAACTCGTCTAAAAACCCAAAAAAATCAGCCGATTTTTTTATTACCAACTAAAAAAAACCTTAAAAATAAAAGTTGAGCCTTGTATGTTTCTGGCTTTAACTTTTCGTACCAAATAGTCCAAGTACTGAGCTAACCGGACTGCTTTCCTACCGGATGTGTTGGTAGCTCTTTTGAAAATGCTTTCTACATATTGGCTTTAGAAACATCATGTGGACCATTCCAACTTCCTTAACTATGTTTTCTATCAACGGAAAAGTTCTTCCAATACTGTTTAATAACATTGGAATCAGTTTGACGGCAGACCTTTGATTGTTTGGCTAACTTTTTGTAGGACAAAGTTGGGTTTTGTTGAAAATATTTAATAATTTTAGTACGCACTTTTTCTCGTCGCTCATTTTAATTAGATTTAATCAAATTAACATTTTAATCATAATAACTGACATACTTTTTAAAGATAACTTGATACAAAAAAATCAAATAATACTTGGGTTAAAAGTTTTAAGGAAAAACTTGTTTTTTCGATCTCACTCCTTATAACAGATAAAAGCTCTGAACTTGACATGAGTTATTTTGTTACAATTGTACGTAGATGAAATAAAAATCGGCCCACCCTAGTGAGCATCCTTGCATTGTTCCAGTTAAAAAGCTCTTTCGTATTGACCAAATGCGATCGTGTTTTTAAATCTTCATTAAATCAACCCTATAAGTCGCCATAATATTCACCATTGATTGTTTTACTCTTTTGAAAGTAGACAATGTGAACTAAAATGCGTGTATCCCAAACAAAATTATCGCCATGACTTTATTGGATGACAAACACACCCTGATCTTCTTTGGAGCCAACGCAAAACACTCATGCGATGTTTTCACACGACTGCGTTTGTGAGCAAGTGATCATTCAAAATGGAAACCACTGAGCCATGTGAGATGCCTATGGGTTCCACAATCTCTCATACTTTCAATCTCCTATCGATCAACCATATTGTGAATTACATATATGTTTTGAAGCTACTTCTGTCAAATTGGCTGTTCTGTTTGTTTTGCCAAATCATCATGGACGGATATAGCGTTCAACAACACGTGCGAATTGTTTTATCAAAATGGGTGTTCTGTTCGGGCAAAGTTCCATGTGAAGCGCCCATTTTACGGTGAGGGCCATTTCTAGATGAATGGGTACGTCAGCAAACAAAATTATCAAATTAGGGACGATACCAATTCACATGAGATCCTAGAGCGTTCAATGCATCCCGAAAAAAACATTGTTTCGTATAGATTTTGGGCTGGCGGTTTATTCAGTCCATATTTTTGTAAACATCGACCTATAGCTGGCGCTTCTTTTGGCCTGAATTGAACGATATGATCAACAACGACATGAGGTTTCAACAGGACAGCACTACGTGTCACACAGCTCATACCACATTACACATTCTGCACGAGCGATTTGAGGGCATGGACATCTCACGTGGAGGTGATAATAACGATCGTGCGATTTGACCCCATTAGATTTTTTCTTGTGGAGTTTTCTTAAGTAGAAGGTCTATGCGAATACGCCATAAACTACATCGGCACTCAAACATAACAAAATAAAGTCATCGAAAATTTAAAAATTAAAAAAAAAGATATAACTTAGTGAAACAAAGCCAACTTTTCAAAAAAATTCAATTGGACTTTCAAAAAAAATAGCAAAAGATCTGACGATTTATCGTCACACAATTTCAAAAGCCATTAAACAGTATATGAAAAACTTGAGCATTGAAATAAAACCTGAATCAGTAAGAAAAAAAGATCTAATCGATAGGCAAAAGAACAATTCGAACAACTCTATCGAAGAGTACCGAAAACTTCTATCAGAAAATCAGCTCGTAAAGTTATATGCTCTGATTCTCTTGAGCCAAAGCTAATGCTGGCTTGAAGTCGTATAAAGTTCAGACAGTTCCAGATCGTACTTTGAAGCAAAAAAATTACATCTGTTGTGTGATGGATTATGAACTTTTTACAACCTCCGGGTCAAGATTATTATGTGCAAGCCATTTGCAGTTGCAAAAGAAGCCAATAATTTGTGACATCAAGCACAACAAACACAGAAATACATATTACGGAGTGTCTACAAAAACAGCTTTTACCTTTCTTAAATCAGCACAGAGTGCTTTCATATTTCTGGACCGATTTGGCATTATGCCACTATGCAAAAAATCCCTTGAGTGGTATTCAAACAATAATATGAATTTTGTATTTTGTTGAAGGTATTGGGCTCTTGTAAAATAAGAGTTAAAGAAACATGAAAAGTATCCCAGGACATGTCCGAAATCTTCCCATTAAAGATTTTATAGTTGCAAATATGAGGTGGTCCAATTACACATAAAATTGGACCACCTCATATTTGCAACTATAAAATCTTTAATGGGAAGATTTCCGGATAAAGTGGATAAATTTATAAATACCGAGTAATATGCCAATATTTAAATTTTTAATAAATTTGTACAATATTTGAACAAATTTACATACTTTTAATACAAGTATAAGTTTTTTTGGCACACTCTTGATCTACTCATTGGATCAACACAAATGAAAATATCTAAATATTTTAAAGATAATAGAAAGTTAACTTAAAATAACCATATCAAGGAATTTGCAACCAACCTTGCATTATGCACAATTTAATGTATGTAAATATTAATTTTAATTTAACCTCTAGTAAATATTGCCACAACAAATGTCAATAGCAGCATCGTGTTCAACTATTATTATTATTACATAAATCCTCATATCAATACTTAGAAATATAAACAATTAATAAACATGTTCCTGCAAACAACATGTGCCAGGGTGTGTGGTGTGGTTGAGGACGCGCCTGGGAGGGCATATTATAAATATACAAACGGTGTAGAATAGTGGTAGTGGCGGTTATGAAGACGTGCCTGGCATAATGCTTTTCAAATGTCAAATATCATATGCAATTATTTTTGTAAATACACTTTGAGAAAAAATGTAATTTAAAAATGAAAAATTGGAAAAATTGTCTGATATGTTAAAATAATTACACAATGTAATTAAACAAACAACTTATTTCGTTCAGTGTAAAACAGTACACGTACTAACCATACAATAAGTAAATGCCTGTTTATTTTTTTTTGTTTTATTTATGTTTGTATGTTTGGGTAGGTGTTTAAACATACACACACTCATATATATATATTATTCTCTTTTACTCATTACAATAACGTTGTAAATATTAACAACAACAACACCAGTGTAATATGGAATAACTTTGGTGTCGTTTTCCATTCATTCCAATATTTCACGAACATAATTATATTAGTTATTAAGTTGATGTTGTTTGTTATTGTTTGTGTTGCCTGGTATTGTTGTTCCTCTTTATTGCTGTTGGGTATTGTTATTATTGTTGCTTTTTCTTCTACTACGGCTGTTGTTGATGTTGTTATTATTGTTGGATATTACTTAACAACATAACACGTACATGGCTGGCAATTAGTGGTGAGAATATAATAAAAGAGAAAGAGATTCTTTAGTAAACTCGTTAAAAGCATAAGTTTTTAAGATGATTATTAAAAACGTATCGTAAGTAGTTTGTGCCAGACATGCTATTGTGCATGAGCATACAAATACATACTCACACACATGAGTACATACATATGTACGTACATTAGGGTCGCCCATATTTCGCTCTTTTTAGATTTTCTATGCTCCCAAGGTCTAAAACTACAATATTTTTACTAAATAAGAGTATCATTGCATTTTAAAATAAAGCCTGCTTAATTTGTTTGGCAGTGATATTCAAGATATCCATTTTAGGTAAGACTTTTTATACCCTACACCATCATAGTGGGGAGGGTATAATGCGTTTGTGCAGATGTTTGTAACGCCCAAAAATAGTAGTCTAACACTCATCTTGAAGTATACCGATCGACTTAGAATCATTTTCTGACCCCCATTTTCTCAATATCTGGATAACGATAAACCTCCAATTAACATTTTTTTTTTGTATGAGAACTGTTAGTTTATCGTCACGATAAAAATTAACCAGAGATTGAGAAAATGGGGGTGAGTCGATTAAACGATGCCCGTCCGTCCGTCCGTCTGGCTGGTCGGCTGGCTGGCTTGCTGGTTGTCCATGTAAACCTTGTGCGCATAGTACAGGTCGCAATTTTGAAGATATTTCGATCAACTTTGGTACATATTATTTTTTCGGCCCAAGAACCAAGCCTATTGAAACTGGCTGAAATCGGCCCATTATTTCACCTAGCCCCCATACAAATGTCCTTCCCAAATTGGACTTTATCGGTCATAAATGTTTAATTTATAAATATATCTCCACAAATTCCGCTCCAAATAAGTTTTATATATAAAAAATTAATGTCACCAAATTTTGTTACGATCGGTTCATAATTAGTCATAGCTCCCATATAGACCCGCTTCCGAAAATCACTTTAACGGCATAAATCGCTTAAAAATTTTGATATACACACAAAATTCAACACAGTTAACTTTCATATAGACATAAATCACGAGACCTAATTTCATGGTGATCGTCCATAACACTATGCAACAAATGAAGACTTTTGGAAAAACACAAGATCATGACAGTATAATATATAAAATAATCTACTATCAAAGGGTATTAAAACCCTATACTCAGTTTGTTCATTTTGGTTACCGATTTTTTTTATGGGCCCCCAAAGTTTCTGAAAATCAGTGGGGCCTCTAAAAAAGGTGTCATCAGTTTTTTGTTAACAGCTAATTCAGACTTTGTGATACGGCTTAACTTTATATGGCAATAATATAGCTAAGAGTCAGCTACAACTTTGCTAAATATTGTTAGTGAAAAATTAGGAGACCCTGGAAGTTATTCTAAAAAAAGTAAAAAAAAAAAATTTCTTCCAATATTTTTTCAACATAAGTGCACGAAAAAGCTATTTTTTGGAAAAAAATTTTAACAAAATTTATTTGGCAGACTCTTAGCTATATTACTGCCATATAAAGTTAAGCCGTATTACAAAGTCTGAATTAGCTGTTAACCAAAAACTGATGACACCTTTGTAGAGGCCCCACTGATTTTCAGAAACTTTGGGGGCCCATAAAAAAAATCGGTCACCAAAATGGACAAAGTGAGTACAGGGTTTTACTACACTTTGGTAGTAGAGTCGAACCTATATAGTCATGATCGTGTGTTTTTTTTCACTGTTGCACTGTGTAATTGGTCATAGCTTCCATATAAGGCCCACTTCCGATAATCACTCAAAAATATAAATTATTGAAATTTTAAAAGAAAAATGTTTTTGCTCTTTTAATTATATGGTCGGGCTTGACCGACCATACTTTCTTCCTTGTTTTAATTTTAAGTTTTCAATAGAAAAAAGTTACAGTTTTCAGTTGAGTGCATTGAAATTTGTTTACCATCCTTCCTATTTCTAGAAACAAAAAAGAAAATCCACCCCAATTGACCCCGGAAAATTTTGACCCATAAAAGCAAATTGACCAAACAATTGTTCGTAGTGAAATTTTCGAAATTTGGCTTTCAACAAAGCAAATCGAAAGACATGACGTGTTTTCGATTTTATATGTGGAAATATTAGTACTGGAAGCGACAAAATTGTAGACTTTTCCATGTTAACTTTTGCTATGAAACAAAGGTAAAGTGGAAGAAAGCTAAGACAACTAAGTTGAGATTTTTTAAATGGAATGCTGATTCGATTAAATCTAAAATCAATATAAATAAATTTATTTGTATTGCTAGTAAGTATAACCAACAGTTTGGATAGGTAAATAACGATACAACGTCCAAAGATATAAGAATTTCATCTTCGTCCAATGTAAGCATGCTCAGTTTTATTTTTAATTCTATCGAGTTCCTTATATAAGTATATCCTTCTTGTATAATATTTTTCGATATGTTTCGATAATTCATAACAGGATACTCCTACTGACGATGATAATGGATGAAGTAGATAGTCCGGTTTATGAATTTTAAAAAGTCCATAAAGTCTGGGAGCCGTTGCTGCTGATTTTCGGAATATGTGAGCTGGGACTAATTATGGATCGATCGTTAAAAAATTTGGTGAAATGACTTTTGCATATATGCAACTTATATATATATATAAGTTATTTGTATTAAATTTTATTGGAATACCAATATTTTTAAGAGTTTTATGCTAGCTAAAGTGATTTTCGGAAGTGGACCTTATATGGGAGCTATGACTAATTTTGAACCGATCGTCACAAAATTTTTTTCGTTGATAACATGTACAACTATATTTTTTTTTCTCTGAATTTATCCAACTTTGTCTAGAAATTTAAAATTAAAAATACGCAAGCAATCAAATAAAACAATCTGAAATTAAACATTAGAAAAAGCCCAAAAAATTCAAGGACTTGAACATTTTGTTAGAATTTGACTTGAAGGCAAATATAATTATGTTTTAAATTTGAAAAATATTTTAAAATATTAAATATTATGGCTTGAATTCATGTTTTCTTTATAATGGAAAACACTATTGATATAAAGTGTAATACAACTAAAATTCCATTGCTTGACATGGATTCTAGGCTTGAATTACACTTGCTTTCAATTTGAATTTCAAGAAAAAAGCTGATAAAAATCAAAATTTCAAATCGAATCTTGCGCTAACCCATATTTGCATTTTTAATCCTCGTTTAGCACTTACTAAAATCGAGAAAATTTTTTTTTATTTTTTGAAATTTCGTTTATATTTTTTTTGGAAATGCATAATTTTGGATTTGAGAGGTGAAAAAAATTTTATTGTAGCTTATCGACGTCAGAATAATTTTGCATATATTTTTTTATTTATTCATTAATAATCAAAAAGTCTTCATTGACTAAACTCGATTACATAGATACGTATATGGAGAATTTCATGTCAAGTGAAATAACTTTTAAAATTGATGTCATTTGAAAAAAAAAAAATTATTTGCATAATCAAAAACTTTGTTGACTTTTACAAGACATACAATTTTTGAGTTAAAACATTTATTTTGATATATGTATATCCCACTCGCATCCCACTAAGAAAGAATTCCTGATCTTGTTGAAAAATTGTGTCTGAATTACTATTTCATCCCGAGCGGAAGACATCGATTTCAAAAGTTGGTTCACTTGACATGAAATCCCCCATATATATGGGTAAGAAGTATATATTTCTGGGTAAGAAATAGATATTTTAAATAGGATTTTTTTTATTGATTTAAAACTAATTTTCAGTATATAGTTTTTAAAACCTTTGAAGTATCAACAAATAGCCAAATATAAGCGACCCTAATGTACATATATGTATGTATAGTTCCTACATACATATTAGGTAGTTATTATGAAAGTAATATAAGTCAAGAATTCAAAAAATAAAAATATCGTTACTTTCATCTCTACGTGTTTTATAGTAAGAAAAACTCTTGTTCATTGCACTCAATTTTTTGAATTTTGAAAGCTAAACTAACAATATCGGTACTCATTAAAACGCTTATGTTTCCACCCACTACCATTCTGTGACTGATTAAAATTTATAAAAATATCAAATAAAAATAAATTCAACAAACGTTTTACAAAATTTTATAAATTTAAATACTAAAAATACTGTTCAATAACATGGCGATTCCCATGGCGAATCGTGCTGTTTGATAACATTTCGATTCACCATGGGATTTACGAATTTTTCACATGAATGCAACATTTTCATATTAATTTATTTTTATTTCTTTTAAATAAAAGTTAACAAAAGAACTAAACTGTAGCGCAATATTATCAAAGTTATGGAATCGAATTTCCATAAAATGTTCGACAGTTCACATGCGAGAGTGTAAAAATGCACTGATTTCACAGTTTGTGAGGCATTTAAGCGTTTACGTGAGGACGCTTAATGATAAAGATAGATTCTAAGTTTTTAAATAATATCTAGTTTGGTAGAAAAATATGTTACAATTGATTGTTATGCAAACCTTAAATCTTAATCTGAAAAAGAAAAAAATATGACTTAGAACACTGTCTTAATAAATTGCTGACACATATGTTAATGTGTCAGGGTTAATGTTTTATAATATTGATGAAAACTACACTGATGGTGGTAAAAATAAAATAATTTCCTACAAATTAATTTTTAATTAAAGTACCCATAAATTTTGGTGGTTTACCTGCGTTATAAAAATATAAATATTTTTTTAATGCTAACAATTTTCCAAAATTATTTCTCCAAATAACCTTGGTCAATAAATTTACATGATAAATATTATAATATGTAGAATACTTATTTTAAAGGCTGAGAGTGTAAACAAAAATATGGCTTCTTCATATTTACTCAATACCAAACCAGGTACAACATTGCGTATGAATGTTTTTATTGATTGATTAAATATTACTTAACCGTACGAGTGTACATATGGGAGGCATGTGAATATGCATGAGTAAGCATGACTAGCGCTTGAAAATGATGATGACTTTTGAAGTTGCTGACAGCTAAAATGCTGATATAATCAAACAAGTAAAGATTTTGTATTTATATTTTTTAACTGCTTAATATAAAACGGTATTTGTACATGATTTGCATTAAACTAGAGGAAACAATTTCTTAACGGAATCTTATACAAATCAATACAATTGTGATTGAAAAACTTCGTAAAAGTCTGATTTTATACAATTATTTAAGCATTATTTTCAAAACGATTTTAAATTGAAACACATAAAATGGAAATATATGCACCTAGTTAAAAAAATTACTTAAAATAGGTTGTAGGTAGCAAGATGTAAGAACTAAGATCGAAAAATTCTTAAAACACGTTTTTCATTAAAACTATTAACCCAAGTACTATTTGATTTTTTTATCAATTACCTTTGTAAAGTATTTCAGTTATTATGTTTAATGTCAATTATGATCATTTGTTCTTAATTTGATTAAAATGAGTGACGAGAAAAAAGTGCGTACTAAAAATATTTAATATTTTCAACAAAACCCAACTTGGTCCTACAAAAAGTTGGCCAAACAAACTGATTCAAATGTCATTATACAATATCGGGAAATCTTGTCCGTTGATAGAAAACCTGGTTAAGGTAGAAGGAATTGTCCACATGATGTTTCTAGAGCCCATAAATAGAAAGCATTTTAAAAAGAGCTCCCAACACATCCGGTAGGAAAGCAGTCTGGTTAGCTCAGTACTGGGACTATTTGGTACGATAAGTTAAAGCAAATGCAGGATTAAAAACAAATAAGGCTCAAAAAGTTCCTGACAGGAATTCTGCTAAAAATTTAGAGGCCAAGGACAGAGCACCGAAATTGAAGTAAAATTTTATAAAAAAATATACCAGCTGTATAATAGATGACGAAACGTATGTTCTGGAAATTTTCCGGGTCAATATTTTTATGTTGCTGATTCTCGAGGGAATTGTGTACAAAAGTTTAGGACCCAAAAGCAGAAATTGTTCCCAAAATTTTCTTGGTATGGCAAGCAATATGAAGTTGCTGCAGAAGAAGTCAAACATTTGTTACAAGTACCAAAATTTACATCAAGAAATATTTATAAAAGAGGATGCTTCCATTCATAAGACTGTGTCCACTTATTTTTTGCCTGATTTGGCTGACATCCGTCACTATGGTAAGCAAGGTATTGAGTGGTAAAAGAACAATAATGTGGTATTTTTACCAGGAGAGGCCAATCCTGAAAACTGCCTTCAGCTAAGGCCAGGGGAAAGATATTGGGCTCTTCCTAAAAGAGAATTGAATAGCACAAAAAAGGTGTCCAAAAGTGTGGTAGTGGTTTAATTTCTATTAGCATTTACTTATGTTAAGAATTTTTCGATCGCAGTCCTTATTATAAATGTTAGAAATATGTAAATTTATAACACTTATAGTTGTACTTAAAAGAGTGCATTTATCAACGTTTTATTAAATTTTTTATCAAAGTTGCTTTTTATCTGTATTAAGATAAATTGCAACTTAAATAAAAGCAAAAAAAAGTGCTTATTAACCAGATGGTAACTGCGTAACTACAACAATTAAGACAATACAAGAACAATGGTAATTTTTGTTTGTGGAATACCATTTAAATTGTCAAAAAATCTCTTATAACAAATTTAAAATTTTTTCTAATCAGGTCTAAAGGTAAAACATGTGTTGAGTAAAAAATGGTCAGCTGGCACTATGCTGCCACATGGTTTAAATATGACTTGGTAGGTAGTATTACTGAAAGTAAAAATCCTAATTCTGCTATAAAAAACTGACACGTGAAAGAAAAAGTCAATGTATTTTGTTGCTGTGTCAGCCAAATGATTTGTGAAAGAGTAATTATATTGTAATTAATACCACATGAATTTATTACTAAATACAGAGAATAACATAATTAATTTGATCAGGATCCTCATGAAACAATATGAGATCATCACAATCTTTCGTATAATTGACGTCTTTAACACCTTAGAATATTGATATAAAACAATTATATGTAATTTTGAATACATCATCTGCCTATTTGTAAAAACAATTTTATGGACTAAAATATACTTTTGTAATCTCATATTTATATATTTCGTATTATTTCTGATGTTGCCAAAATATTTACACTTTAAAATCGGGTAAAAATCTTAAAATATACACAACCTTCTTACAACTACTTAAATATTTTTACTTTCCATATCAGCGCCTAAAAGTATGTTATGAAATAAAACAGAAAATCAAGAATATGTTGAAATGGTAAAAGTATGATAAGACTTCATAAAAACGTTAATAACTTTTATAATCTTTAAACGATTTTATCAAAATAAAACTTATTTCATTCAAAATATAATATTCTTTTTTAATCTTTAAACAAATATATTTGTCTTGATAGAACAAATTTAAAAAAACTCAAATCAAAGTCGACAGTCACTAACTACGACGCCACCATACTAAACAATTATGTACACGGTAGGGTATTCAATTAATAGGGCTTCTGATTTAATCGGTTAATCGAGCAAATAATTAATCGAGGTTTAGATTTAATGGGTTAATAATCGGTTAATTTTAAATTATTCGATTAACCTAATAATTTCCATTTTAAATTTAAAAGAAAAATAAGAATTCTGTGTACTTACATATAAAAGCATTTTATTAATAAAAAGGACAAAAACATCAAAAAACAAACCAAAAATAACATTTCAACAAAACAATAAATAAAAATGTGTTTTTTTAGGATTTTAGGGAGATCGTCTGAAATAATCTTTTAAAAAAAGTATATAATTTAAATTATCTCTTTTTAACGATTTTTTTTAGTTTTAATAAAACTTGAATTGAAAAAACTCTCTCACTGATTGTAGATGAATGAGAAATCGATAGTAAGACATGATAAAGAATATCCAATTTTTTAGTTTTTTGTAAGCATATAAAATCATCCATCATACCATGTGAGTCCTTTTTGAATTTTTTTAGATTTTGAATCCTTTAATAGTTTCTTTAAGCTCTGATAAAAGACCCGTTTCAGTAATGTCTTCAGTTTCGCCATTACCATATCGTTCTCCGACTCATTAGGACAAAGTTCATCATAGAACATTCTAGAAAAAAATAGTCATTTGCAAATTCTGTGTCAGTTTTCGTACTATGCTTCAAAAAACTATTGCTACACGTAGGGAAAAAATATAATTGGGCATGGTTACTGTAACCATTTAAATAGTGTTACAAGATTTTTTAACTATATTATAGTCACAGTAACCATTTACATGATTGTGGTAACAATAATATGGTTAATTTATGATTCACATGATTGTATCAACATATATATGGTTACAGTAAACAAATATATGTTTGTGGCAACCATATTTATGATGAATAATTTTATCATAATATGTTGTTCTCAGATTATGATAAGCCGAAAGCAAAATAATATGATAAGTCCTTCATCATATGAATGGTTGTCACAAACATATATTTGTTTACTGTAACCATATATATGGTTGATACAATCATGTGAATCGTAAATTAACCATATTATGGTTACCACAATCATGTAAATGGTTACTGTGACCATAATATAGTTAAAAAACTTGTAACAATATTGAAATGGTTACAGTAACCATGCCCAACTATATTTTTTCTCTGCGTGTAGAAGGTAATGTTTACGAGTTGAGAAATAAATTGTGTGTGTTTAAAACTATATTTCTATATAAAGTTAAAAAAAAACAAATTTCGGTTTATCGGTTAATCGACACAAATGAATCGGTTTATTTATTATTTCAAAATCGTCAATTTTGATTTATTCGAACAGTTAACCGACCGGAATTAATCGGTTAACCGATTGAATACCCTAGTACACAGAGAAAACTGATTCGTAGTAGCAACCGAATTAGTTGCCAATTGAATGATTCGGTTGCACACATGGAATTTTTCGGTTATATCAAGAGAAAGTCAGTTGATAAAGAAAAATTTCGGTTGAATCAACCAAATTTTTGTTACCCCATCTAAAATTTTGTAGCCACAACTGCAAAATTCGATCACTAAGGCAGAATCATTCGATTGGCTAGAAATTCGGTTGCTATCATGAATCTGTTTTCTCTGTGTATATGTAAGTCTACTTAACCTTTTTTTATTATTTTTCTACATTTTTAAATTCTAGAGTTTTTAACTTAAATACATACTGTGAAAATACAACTCAAAAGTTATAAGCAATTATTGACTGTCAAGCTATAGAGAGATAAATTATGATATGAATTTGAAAATATATGTATGATGTTGTGATTATTATGATAGGCTAACTGGTTACTTGATCAGTTACATAACTAACACTGTCTGTAAATTTTGAAGTCATTGATAAAAGACCAAATAAAAAGAACCGTGTCTTCGAGTTTGCCCAAAATCATGCACTTTTTTTATTGGCCTCGGTGCCATTTTTGCAAAAAAGTGATCATTTTCTCAGACTCATATCATGCAAACAGTTCGGAAATTTGATTTACTCTCTGAGGCAAAGTTGTAGCCCTTGTCATAATGTGCAATTTATTCTGAAAAAGTTTTTAAGTAAACTCATCATCCTCTACTATTTAGAATTAATGTAATTCCTAAAAAGTTTTATCTAAAGAGGATTATATTGCAAATAAGTAGTTTGGGTTTCAAATCAGACCAATAATGTGTGTACAATGAATATAAAAAATGCACAAAACCATGAGATTTCTTAATTTTAGACCTAAATTGTAAACACCGGTTAAACGAGTGATAAAAACCGGATAAACCGGTTAACCGAAAATCAACATTTTATATTAATCGGTTCGCAAAAACCCGAGATTTCGAAGAAAACCCGGTTTTTCGGTTAACCGGTTTATAAACACTAATCAGAACACTAAACAACTTGTATATGATTTACTCAAAAACTGCGAACTAAAAATACTATATACATATATTCTATCATAGTTTACATATTACACATTTGCAAAGATTTACAAAACTACAGTTTAAATTTAACCCCTAATATTTATAAAAATAAACAACAACAAAAGCTTTCTAAATGAAACCTGAGGCACTAATACGATAAATACTTTAGCTTTTAATCTGAGAAAATATTTAAAATAAATTGGTATAGACACCTTTAACGACTTTTATTATTCCACGGAATGTTTTATTATAATAAAATTTATTAAACTATGAGTGTTTTTATTCATTTATTTAAAAATGCAGAAGTTTTTTTATACATATAATCGCATCACTATAATTCCATTATTGTTGATAAAATACAATACTTTATATTCGCTGACTACCATACAATATGTAATTAGTAAAATAATAAAGCATAATGAAAACCCAACATTGAAATCAATTGTTTTAATTGATGAATTGAAATTTAAAAACGGGCAGCCACAAAACATATATTCATTCATGCCTCTTTTTGCTATTTTTTTTTTTTTGTGGCCTCATAAATGATAATTTCAACAATTGTTTTTACTGATGATGAATTTAAATGTTCTCTTAGGCAATTGTTTACCTTTGTTACGTGTTTTGAATTTTAAATAAATTTTCTCTTTAACTTAAAACTTTTAAATATTCGTATTTGTAGATAAATGCCTAATAAAAAGTAACAGTAAAAATTAATTCTTGTATTTTTTATTTAGGCATTACACTGTATTATATTTTTCCGTTAATTTCCATAGGAAAAACTTTTATTTTTGTTTCTGGAAAATGTTTTAAATTTTTTTTTACTTTTTCTACAATAGTCATTGTTGTAATTTTATGTTAAGGGATGATCATTTAAATAATGTATAATTGTTTAAATGTATACTACATAAATATTTTATTTGAATGTATGTGTTTATATTATTATACAATTGCTCGCAAACCATTGCTTGACAGTCATCGTTTGGGGATTTAAAATTGTTGCAACAATAAATATCATTTGTTAAACTTTTCACTTTGAATAATTTCTGGCCAAAGAGAGTCCTGGTGTGTGAGGAGAGTTTTTAAATAATTGAAAGTTGTCAAAAAGTTTTATCCACACAAATAAATAGACATTGTCTGCTGTTTTTGCTGAAGTATGGGAGATTTTATGAATTTAGCGAACACTGATTTAGCATTGATTTTTAAAATATGTTAAAAACAAAACACACATACAATTTTCAATCCAAATACTAACATGTGATTTAGAGACCGCTAGTAAATATAATTCGATGTTTAGTTAACTTTATTTGACCTTTACTATTCCCGCATCAAAAATAATGGGGGTTATATTGATGTTGTTATTCCGTTTGTAACACATCGAAATAAATAAATCCTAATTATACCATCTAGTACACAGAAAAAAATATTTCTTAAACCGTTTCAATTCAAATATTTGTCAGATATTGAACTGGTTTCAATTACTTCATAATTAAATCAAGTATTCGTTTGCTCAAAAACAAAATTTCTTGATATTTTCTATTGAATTTTGAGTTTTGAATTTGATTATTTTGACAATTGAATATACAATTTTCGTTATTGGTTGAATTTCAAATACAAAAATTATTGAATGGATAATTTTCGTAATTGAAAATACATTTTTGTTATTTTTTGTGTTTCAATTACGAAAATTATCAAATTCAATAGAAAATATCAAGAAATTTTGTTTTTGAGCAAATGAATACTTAATTTAATTATGAAATAATTGAAACCAGTTCAATATGGGATAAACGTTTGAATTGAAATATAATTTTTCCTGTGTAGGGCATTCAAATTATTCGATTTTTCTCTTATTCAAATAATTCGATCACACGTTTAAAGTTAAACGAATTATTCAAACAATAAAATTTTTTTTAAAAAAGTAAAGAATGAAGTTTTGATGTAGGTTTTTTAATATTTTATTGTTAAAGAAAAACAAAAAAATAACGTTCAATTTAACAATTCAAGTAATGATAATATTAAAAAACATTCGAAAACAAAATCCATGATTAAAGTTTCATGAGAAATATTCTGATAAGATTACCTCCCGAACAATCTACAAAACAATTGACTAGCTAACTTTATAGTTTCCGTTTTGGAGCTATGCTTTAATAAATTCAAAATATTCTACTTGAATTCAATGTATTAAGAACTTTTGTATGTCGTTTATTAATTCGGGTTTTAAAATGATCAACTAATTCTTTAGTAAATGAATTATTCACTTTTTATAAATTATTTATAACAAATTGTACTATACCCTCAAGCTCTATCAACGTTACAGAATCTTTGCTTAATCCAGTGGTCTTAGGGAATTACACAAATCTGTCCAAAGTTTATTATCATTGTCAGTGAACGTGACTAATTTGAAGTCAGAGAGTGCATGATTGACGCATTTATAAATACGCAAAAAGTTTATTACCATGTTAGACAAAGATGTTCAACGTTGCTTAATATCATGTATAAGACGAAATCCATGTTTTTCTTGCAACAAAACGTAAGTTTGCTATATTTTGTGTTTATCATTAGATTTATTAACCTTCCGCAACTGATCTTTTTTTAATCACCCTAAATTTTAAGCCATTTTTGATAAAATAATATTTTTACTGCAATTTTTTTTGTATTACTCTTTTAAATACATTGCATTTAATATTGTTTTTATGTTTTCGAAATAAAAAGTTAAGAGATTATTTTCAAACGCGCCTTTCTTTTATTGATTTCAATTTGATACATTGCGACTAGTCTCGATTGAAAATGATTGCGACTAACGGAGGGTTAAATATATTGCAACACTTACGAACGCGGTTAATAACATCACTTATATGTATTTTGGGATCATGGCCTTCGTTCATTATAAATGCCATCCTCAATATCACTTTCCATGACCGTTTCAAAATCACATTCGCCATCACTTTCAACACCACTTTAATCTAAGTTAATATTTTTATTATTAATTCTGCTAATATTTCGCAAATTAATTCTAAAATCATTCAGCCTTCTTTTACTAAATAACAAATATTTTATTCCGCACCTTCTATTTTCATTGGTTCAAGTCGTAAATTAAACATTCTGACTTTCTGGTTGAATTAATAATTTCACGGATAATATTTTTGCGGAACATTTTAACCTCTTAAATCCCTGTTTTAATGGAGTTTGTTGCTCTTTTTTAAAAGAAGGACAAAAAATACCCATGCCTTGAGGATTTAGAGGGTTAACATGTTCTACAAAAATATTCTCCGTAACATTTTACCTAACTTTGCTGAACACATTTTATACCTAAAATGTAAGGATCGCATGGTTTCTTATGACGATAAACAATAAGAATGTGCCAGAGTTGGGAAACTTTAACCCACCCTCAAATGAAATTCAGATGTAAACTTTCAAAACGCCGATACACGTGTCCTTTTTTTTGGCTCCTCTATCAAAATTTATTGGTCGGACCTTGTAATTTTGGAAAAAATTTGATTTTGTTGTATAGTGTATTTAAAAAAAATATAAATTTATCAGTAAATAAACAAAACATAGACATACATACATATATTTTAACTGTTATCCGCCTGCTTCAAAGCCTGGTCAGATGAGTAGCAGGTTTGCTAAAAATTTTAAAATTCCTTAACCTTCGCATTACCAATACCCACCCGGGTGACCACTTCGTTTTTATTGGATTAATATTTTTTTAAATTTTGTTTCAATTTAAATGAAATTTATACTCACTGAACAAATTTTAGAGTTCTATAGAATTTAATAGAAACATTTTAAACCGTTTATAAGGTTTTTTCGATTTTTTAAAATCCCGGTGGGTATTGGTAAACCATGTACCTAAAAAAACCTTTGGTAAAACGAAGGTTAAATAACCACTTTCAAATCCTGCAAAAAATATAATAAATCTATATAAATTGTACAAAGTTTTCCTAAGCAGGGTTAAATGATTTGACACCATTTCCTTAAAGCCATTCTCTACATTTCGTTCATAAAGCATTTTGCGATCGGACTAATAGGAGGGTCAGAGGGCATGTATTTCATATGTATTGAACATGTATTCGATGCATATGGAATTCCATGTGTATGTCAAAATTCACGTTATATATACGATTCATAATTGCCACGTTCAGACGTACATATGTAATTGCATGTGACATAACCTCTATTAGTTTATTGTTTTTAACAATATATTTATTTAAAACATTTTTAAATCACAATAAATATATTTAATGCAATTAAAACTAATTTTGTTATGATTTTTCTTTATTTTTTTTGTTTTTTTTTATTTTGCACTCACACAGTGTTGTATTTCAAAATACAACACTGTTATACACACGAAAATAGAACATGCTCTAATTGCCAAAAATATCACGAGTAATACACATGTATTTTACATACACAAAGTTTCATATGGATCACATGGTATGTATGTATATGTTTACATGTGGAAAAATGTCCCAATACATGGCACAAAACACAAGCAATACATGACGTCTGACCCCCCTTTAAATATTTAGAAGATTTAGATTTATTACCATCCTTGGGGTCCACTGTATATTTAAGGCCTGATAGGGTCTAGAGGGAAAATATTAGAACAAAATATACAAAATAAACTATAGGGAATAAACGGGGATACCTGGCACGAATAGATTCTGTTAATCGAATGGAAGACTCATTGCAGGTAAATTTTTTTGAATTTTCTTTTTTGTAACGTAAATGCTATAGAGCTTTAGATTTGTATCTAAAAGCTTAAAAAGCTCTCCAATAGGTGTATGAATATAATAAACCACATTTGAAAAGCTTTTATTATATTCTGAAATACAATTTCAAACTTGCTATAAATACTGCCGTGTTATTTACTCGTATAGTAAATTTTTCTTTTCTTCTTTTGTTTGTTTCAAAAACACACGACAGTCTCATTTTTCAACTGATTGGAGTTAAATTTTTTATAACTAGTTTCAGATGTAGCAGCTTAAGGCGTTATTCATAATCAATTTATAAATTTACACCCTTGGGAAACTATTTTTAAACACTAATTTAAAATAGATTTGATGCAAATAATGTTTAAAAGAAAGAATGTATAGAAAAAAAAAGAATATTAATTTTTTATTTTATTCGTATAAAAGTTCAATATTATAAAAGCTCAATGTTATGAAAAGGCTGTGTTTTATGTAGTATTTTAGTTGTTAACTAATTAGCATTTTTGGCCTCATCCTCCTATAATTCTATGAAATTTATAGACCCCTGCACAGTGGTTTTGAAAATTTGTAATTTGGAAATAAATCCGTAGCTCGTGATTCAATCCAATGAAATTTCACATAGTCATTGCTGAGGGATTTTTGAGTAGGCTGCACCCCAAAGTTGCTCACATCGAACCTGAAAAATTTTAAAAAATTACCAAAAATTCTGTTCATATCCGAATTTCAAGATTCTTTGGGAGAATCCGAATAAAAATTTTGAGAAAAATATCTCAAAGAAACAAGGTAAATAATTTATATTGCTATAGAAAGTTGAGTAAAATGACAATTTTATTAGAATCGACTTTCTACATACATTATAAAATCGAATTGGGATCAAAACATTATGAAACTGAGATTAAAAATGAAAATCTTGTGACTACTAAATTTCTAGTTAAGGTTAAAGTACCTGCAATAGAGTTAGAATTATTAAAATTTTTCTGGCTTCAAATATATTTTTCTTAACCTACTTCTTACTTTAAATGTATAAATACTAGGGTATTCAGTCGATTAACCGTTAATCGGTTAACCGATTAATTTTGGACGATTAACTGTTCGAATAATTTAAAATTGCCGATTTTAAAATAACAAATCAACCGATTAATTTGTGTCGATTAACCGATTAACTGAAATTCCTTTTTTTGCACTTTAAACAATTTTTTTGTATTTATTTTTCCCATTCAATTCAAATACAAATTTCAAATTAAAATTAGATATTTTTGGAACATCCAATAAACATGATTAGTGAGTATGTATAACAACTGACATAATGTCTTTGAAACTTTGTTTGTATTTACATGTATAGACGAAACTTTTTTTTGAAATGAATCTTTTATCATAATTAAACGAAACTATTAAATTAATCAAAATCTAAAAAAATCCAAAAAGGAACATTCTTTATCATACTTTTGATTTCTCCAACATATACAATCAGCGAGAGAGTTTTTTTCCAAGAAAAGTTTTATTAAATCTAAAGAAAAAAATCGTTTAAACTATATTCTTTTTATAAAAGATTATTTCAGAAGATCTCACTAAAACCCTAAAAACTCACACATCGCTCATTTGTTGCAACAACGTCATAATTAAAAAAAAAATTGTTTCGATAAAAACGCCTTTGAATGTTTTATGACATTTTACTATTTCTTAAATACATTTTAAACCAATTTTTACTTATCAAATATACGAGAAAACATGAATTTTAATTTTGATGTTTACAACAAAAAAATACTCTCATACAAAAAATTATTGACTTTTTTGAAAACTGATAATTTTGTATTACTCAGTACAAAAAAAACACGGATTTTGAGTTATGACGTTGTTGCAGCAAATAGGCGATATGTTCACAAAAATTATCTCAAATACCTTATTTGCCATTTTTTATGTTTTTGTACACAAAATTCGTTGTTGTATTTTCAATTAAAAATTAAATTATTAAATTATTCGGTTAATCGAATAATTTTAAATTAACCGATTATTAACCGAATAAATCTAAACCCCGATTAATTATTTGCTCGATTAACCGATTAAACCAGAAACCCGATTAATTGAATACCCTAATAAATACGTGACAATATTGGCTACTGTGACGTATGATAATTATATAATTATTCAAATAACAATAATACTCATACGTCCATTAAATTGAATAGCTTTGTTCTAAACCAGACATGCGCAGCCCATACCACAATTGTGGAAAATAAAATCACACGTATTCTTATGCTCTTACATTTTAGTAGTCGTTGTCCACTCAACGAGACAACTAGGAATACGCATGAGCACTGGTGTATGACTTTTTCTTTATTTTTTCAGTTTTTGTATTTGTGTGTTTGTAGGTGCACTGAATAAAATAAAGAATTGAATGTGTTGGTGAGAGTAAGTGTATTGGTGAGAGGATTTATTTTTGCGAACCTCTGTTCTAAACTAAGTTGTAGCATTCTTACCGTCAAACCGGTTTTATATTAAATTTTTATTGAAAATTAAATAGGCCTGCAATATACATTTTTTTTTAATTACTTGTGTAATTGAAAAATAAATAGATTTTTACACATAATTTTATACAGAAAAACTATTTTATAAACTGGTTTCAATTATGAAATAATTGTATCAAGTATATTCATGTGCTCAAAAACAACGTTTTCTAATTTTCTACTGAATTTAATAATTTAATATAAAATTTTCTTTATTGATTGAACCATAGAGAAATGTACATAGAGACGAGACAGACGCTCTGATTTGTCAAACAAAAAATAACACTATGGGCTGAACTTTAATAACAAATATTATTGAAAATACAGTTTTCGTAATTGAAATCACATTTTAGTTTTGTTTTGTGTTTTCAATTACGAAAACAAGCATTTCCAATAACTTTTTTTTATTAAATCAATTATCAAATGCAAAACCCAAAATTCAGTAGGAAATACTGGAACATTTTGTTTTTAAAACAAAAAAATTAGCTATTTTTATGTATAACATACATATAGCTTTTGCTTAAATTTGTTATTATAACTCTGAAACTACTAAGCCGATTAAAACGCCATATATAAACGGATTAATTATTATGTAAATCTCAAATCAAGCCTTGTTTTTCTGTTAACCTGTGTAATCACTTTATGCAATTATTTGCATATACTTAGATCGGAAAATCTCAGGTCAAAGACCTAACTCAGTTGTTAAAACCCTAAGTGGTGAGAATGTATTACTTAGTAGAAACAATCCATGCGAAAAAATACAGCAATCGTTGTATAACTATTTTCAGTTCTATTTATACCCTACAGCACCATAGTATATTGGATTTGTGCAGATATTTGTAACGCCCAAAAAATTAATCTAACTTTCTGAGTCGATTAAACGATGTCCGTCCGTCCATCTGGCTGTCCATGTAAACCTTGTACAGGTCGCAATTTAAAAGATATTTCGATAAAATTTGCCACATGTATTTTTTTTCGGCATAAGGACGAAGACTATTGAAACTGTCTGAAATCAGTCCATTATTTCACCTAGCCCCCATACAAATGTCTTCCCGAAATTGGACTTTATCGGTCATTAATGTTTATTTTATACAGGTATCTACACAAATTTCGCTCCAAATAAGTTCTGTATATACGAAATTCATGTCACCAAATTTTATTATAATCGGTCCATAATTTGTCATATCTCCCATATAAGACCCGCTTCCGAAAATCACTTTAACGTGCATAAATCTCCTAAAAATGTTGGTATACACATAAAATTCAACATAAATAACTTTCATATAGACATAATTCACATGACCTAATTTCAAGGTGATCGGCCCATAATTGGTCATAGCTTCCATAAGACCCACTTCCGAAAATCACTCACGAATATAAATTACTGACATTTTAAAAGAAAAATGATATTGGTCATTTACTTAGTGTAGGGTCGGGCTTGACCCCATACTTTCTTACTTGTTTTTTTTTGTATGATTTTTTTATTTTCCTCTCTATGTGTATTTCTTTATGATCAGAACCTTTGGAAAAGAACTGTATTTAAAAAAAATAAGTTAATATTATTTAATTTTATTCAAAATTATATATTGAGTGATATTGTACATAATATTTCCAATTTAGTACTTAATTATAAAACACATTTGAGGAGCCGCAGAACAAAACGTACTTTTTCGCACATTTAAAATTTTTGGGAAAATGAGTTTTATTTATTATGCCCCTTAAAAAACTGCTTGTACCTGGAAATGGTAACAAGTTTCTTACTTATCAATAGATACATCTAACTGCCATAAGTTAACATATTAAATGTTAAGGAAGTTTGATACAAAACCATTTTAATATCGGAAAAAGAACCTTTTGCTAAAAAATAAAAAAAAGGTACGTTTTTTAAAAAACTAAATTAAAAAGTATGTTTTTTATGCGTTTTTTTAAACGATAATATTTTAAATTAATGTTTTTAATCCTGATTTAATATATAAACAAATTACACATTGAATTAAAATATTTTTTTTTTGTTTTATACTAGTGTTTTATGTAGTGTTGTTTTGTTAAGCACAAATAGTTTTAGAAATTTTGCTGACTTGATTGTTTCTAGAAGATTTCAACCCAAATATTATAAAAATACCAAAAAACCAATTTTTGATATGATGCGAAAAAGTAAATTTTTTCTGCGGCTCCTCATTTAAACAAATTTACAATGATTGCGCAAACAAAACCACATTAATGCAATTAAGACGAAAAACACTTAATGCCTATAACATCTACACACTACTTAACAGTATAATTTAAATATTAACAAAATATTTAGTTTTGTTTACACATGTATTAAAAACAAATCCCACAAAATGAAAACAATAAGTAGACTTAATACATGTGCATGTATTTGCATTCAAATAAACAAACAAATATGAAACAAAGAGAAAACAAATTTAAAATTTGCTTTTAAAATCGTGACTAATTAAACAAAATGGAAAATATGCGGTGACAATATTATTTAATCTATATTAAATCCCTTTTTGTTTAAAATAAACAATAAATATATATAGAATATTGAAAATTGAAAATTGTTTGCCAAAAACGTAGTCCACCACGTTTTTGGCAAACAATTGTGTGTGAATTATACATACATATACAAAAAAGTACAATAAATCTACATTTAAACATTAATTTTGTTTTCCAAAAATAGGTATAATAAAAACCAAGTAATTAAATTTTAAAATATTTTGTTTTTATTTAAACGCCGCAAATAAGTGGCGTTTCAATAAATGCCTAAAACAGTTTTTCAAATTAATTTAACATTTTACCTTAAACGAAATAAATAAATAAAAATTTTGTTTATTTTTTCTTATTTGTCTTGTTAGTACAGCAGAAAAATGTACTAAATCAAAATAAAAATACTGCAAGTAGTCAAACCAAAAAAAATTTAAACGAAAAATACAATTGGTTTTCACAATAATAGCATTTTTTGCCATCACTAAAATATTCGTTTATTTGTATTGAAAAGCTGCTGAATTCATGAAAAATATTTTATAAACATTATTTTGATTGAAATTCACTGTCAAAGTGTCACTTTTGCATGTTGTTTAATTAAAAAGACATTTTTCACTATTTAAGTGAATAAAACAACACTTGCTGTGCTCTGTTAAAAATTTAATTACACTCTGCTACAAAATAACACTTTTTGCCAGAACTAGAAAAGCGACCTAATGGGGGTTGCAGGCCTAGGTGATGACATACTAAAACCGTTATCAGAGATTTTGAAATACATTCCTCAAAATTTTGAGTTATTTTGAAAAAACTGTTTTAAGGTAGGTCGTTGTTCTTTAGTAACTCTAACACACACATTTTTAGACCGATTTCAATTTTAAACAATTATGGATAGGCAATGAATAAAGTTTTCATAAAATGTATATTCCAAAAAATTGTGTACGTTTTTATAACTTCCGAAATTGAGGGTATTTCTGAAATTTGTATACACAATTTGTAATGTACTCTGCAAGACCTATAACACATTCTAGATAATTTTCTAAGTTTTTTTTCCGTCGTAGCACCGTGTTAGTTTTTTGTTTTTATTTTCGTATTTTTTTGAAAACAAGAAGCTAATTTATATACATTGTATGCATTTTGTTAAAGTCAATTTTTAAGCTATTTGCATTTGGCAATTTAGTTAAACAACAAGAACATTTTATTATTAGTTTTTTTATAAAAAAAAATCATGAACATTGTAATATATATGCTTTTTTACAGTCACTCTTCACATTCTGCAAATATTTTTTTTAAAATAATAGGTTTACTTTAGACAGGCCGACAATATTTAAAAAATATTATGAATTTCTCCATCATGTTTTCGAAATATCTTAATATAATGTTTGATGAAATTCACCATTTTTGAGACATCATAACAGCTTGAATTCCCCTTTCTCAAATCTTTGTTATATCTTCTTATATCCTACATATTGGCTTCAAAATAAAGGTTTAAGTTAAACCATTTACCTCTGTGATATCTTGTTTCTTCTTTGTGATATCATAACCTAAAGTTTGAAGAAACCCAATTTCATGGTATTTTTGCTAGGAATGCAAACAGTTGAAATTTTCGCTGCATCTTGCAATCATCATTTTTCCCATAAAAATGATTTGTTTAGATATCACTTCTATTCTCTAAGATATTGTCTTGGACTGGTACACGACAAACATAAGGCGTCATGAAATAAGTTCCCACGAAATAAGTCTCCAAAGAAATATATCCAAAGAATGCAGCAACAATGTTTTTTGGGGACTTATTTTATTTCCGTTTGAGACGTTATTTAATTTCCTTGGGGATTTATTTCATTTTCGAATTTGGGGATTTATATACATACAGTGAGCCTCAAAAGTGAGTATACACCAAAAAATATTTGATTTTTTTTTAAGATAATGAAATCCTAAAATTTATTCATCGATTAAAATTTTAATGTTTCGCTTTGTTAGAGATTGAGTTGAATAATAGATTTGGTTGTGAAAAAAACAGATTTAAGTCGGACTATAATGATTTTCATGATCCTAAAAAAATCAAAAAATTCGCGGGTGTTTACTCACTTTTGAGGCTCACTGTATATGGGGCATTTCATGTCAAGTGAACCAACTTTTGAAGTCTATGTCTTCCGATCAGGATGAAATTTGCACAAAGGTTAGTTCTATTGGATAGTAACTTTCAACAAGATCGCTCGAGAACTCTCTGAGTTAGAGGGGGTCAAAATTTTACCAAGCAGGCAAAGCAGGTTCTTAGCAAAATGTGTCCCAAATAGATCTGTCTTCAATCTTTCGAAAAAAATATTTAAAAAAAAAATAAAAAAATTTTAATATTTTTTTTACGAAATCATAGATATCCCACTCGCATCCCACTATGCGACCAAATAGGTCTTAAAGGAAAAGACCTAAGCTTTATTTTGAGCAAAAACATTTTTTTTTAAAAAGGGCCCATATTGGAAAAAAAATTTTGGTTTTGCAAAAAAATTTAAAAAAATTTATGTTTAAAATATTTATTTTGATATATATCCCACTCACATCCCACTAAGCGACCAAATATGTCTTCAAGCTTTATTTTAAGAAAGAAGGGGCCCATTTAAAAAAAAGTCAAAAAAATTTTTGATTTCGGAAAAAAATATTAAAATTTTTTTATTTTTTTAAAAATATTTTTTTTCGAAAGATTGAAGAAAGAGCTATCTAAGCTATTTGGGACAATTTTGACCCCCTCTAATACAGAGAGTTCTCGACCGATCTTGTTGAAAAATTGTGTCTGAGTTACTATCCAATAGAACTAACCTTGGTGCAAATTTCATCCCGATCGAAAGACATCGATTGCAAAAGTTGGTGGACTTGACATGAAATGCACCATATACAAGGTGGCGCAAAAGTAAATGCTATAAATTTTGCGATTGGCCCCTAATGTAAGTTCTGTTTTGAGATTTGTGTAGTAAACACATGCGAAATACACGTTAATAAACAATGTTACGCTACACTGCTCCAGAACGCGGAATATTGCTGACTATTTATTTGAGCAATAATCGGTCGGTGACTTTGGCACAACGTGAATTTCGTCGCAGATTTCCTGGCCGTCCAACGCCTACGTAAATAAGCAAAATTTACGCTTCAGGGGCACTTAAAATCCGCGTGTAACCCACGAAGAGACATTACACCCGCTCAAGGTCACTGTATGGTGTGCTGTTTTCGCTGGAGGAGTCATCGGACTTTTTTTCTTCGAAGACGTCTCGGGCCAAACGGTTACTGTGAATGGTGATCGCTACAGAGCAATGATCAACGAGTTCTTTTTGCCGCAACTTGATGAATTGGAATTGGAAAACATGTGGTTCCAACAGGACGGTGCAACGGCACACACTGCACGTACCACAACCGATATGCTGAAGGATGCGCCTAATCTCCCGTTTTGGCGATTTGCACTGGCCAGCAAGATAGCCTGATTTGACCGCTCCAGACTTTTTTTTTGTGGGGCTTTTTGAAGTCGCGGGTTTATGTCAACAAGCCTCAGACTCTTGCAGCTCTTAAAGACAATATCCGTCAAGAATGTGAGGACCCATCGTCGGCAGTTTTGGCCAAAGTGATGGAAAATGTTATAAAAAGGGCTCAAAGGACAATCAACTGTGGCGGCGGCCATTTACATGACATCATATTATCGACTTGATGTAAAAAAAATAAAAGACCAAATAAAAATAATCAAAGTTTTTAATTTTTGTTTTTTAATTACAGCCAAAAAACATCGGAAGTTTACTTTTGCGCCACTTTGTATTAGAGTGACAAAATTTTTGTTTGAATTTTGAAGGGTGCCGGAGGGAATATTGTGACTTTAGGTCTAAAAGTTAAGTGCTAAAAGTTTGAGCCAAATCGGACAACTATTTCGGAACGCGCATCGAGATCAAAGGTCTGATATACATATGCAAAATTGTATTATTTATATGAAATAAACTTGTGAGACTCCCTAATAAAAAAAATTCACTATATACTTTAATACCTGATGTTGATTATAAAAGATAGATTTAACACTATTTTTCAGTTTTTTTCACTTTTTTTAAAAACAGCAATAATTTGCTAACTTTGACCGCTCACTGAAAAGAAACTTAGTTGATTTATTTTTACAGCGAGTGATGTAGAATTTTATCTACTTTTACCCTATACCAAAATTTATTATAAAAACTTTATTTCTAAATTTCAATTAATCGGTACTTTTATACCATTTGAACCCAACGGGCATGGTTGTCATACTCGTTAAATTGCTCATATCTATCTAAGTACATTTTTAAGCAACTTAAGTTATTTTAGAATTCTAACAAGAAATTCTTCCTGATGATTCAATTAAAAAAATAAAAACAACAAAAGGAAAATTTAGTGAGACTTGCTAATTGTGACCAAAAAACAAAAAAAAAGCACAAAAACGAAATGTGAATTTGTAAAATAAATATATGTATGTATGTACTTATGTATATTTAACTAAATTTGAAATATATTTTGGCAGCTTTTTTAAATGCTATTAAATTCGTTTTATATATTTTTAAATGAAGACATTTCATTACAGTTTTATTCATAAAATACTTGTACGAAATTAATGTTATTTTAAAAATTATATGGTTAACAGATGTGAAATAAAAATATTGTACTCGTTGTTTATTTAATTATATTCTTATGATTTTCTTGTTATTTGCTTTTTTACACAATCACTTGAACATGTCTTGTGTTTTCTTTTCTTGTCTTGAACAAATGATTTAGCTAATTTAACATGTAAAATTGTGTGTGAAAATTAGATACTACTACTATTTTATTAATATGTATGTATACAAACACTTCTACACACATAGATATTATCAATGAGCACACATGCAAAAACACTCGAACTAAGACATGTGTTAAGAAAACAAGTAGCTACAAGTGATTAACAGATAAACACACACTATATAGCCCAATTAGTTTACAATTTAAAAATACATATAAATTTAGTTTATATTTTTGTTTTTCTTTTTTTTTTGTTTTATATTTTTGGCAGAAGTTTGTCGGTCGAACGGTCAATGTTAGGTTGTTTTATTTTACTCGGCTGTTTAATATAAAAACACATATACAACACATATATTTAAATACATTCAAGCAAATGTGATCAATATCTGTGTTTATATCTACATACATACTCACAATATATACATACATATGTATATATTTGTTTTATATTTTAAAATGTTTAGTTTTGTTTTCCCAAGAGAGATTCGTCTTTACTTAATATTTGAAATAATACAAAAAAAAAACAAAGTGCCAAACTGACTAACTGACAGCTACTCATATCAATACTTAATAAAATAACAAAATACAATACAACTTGTAGTTTTATTTTTGATAATATCACACACACTTATTCTCAGATTTAATTTGCCAAAAAAAAAACTTGTTTCTAATATAAACTAAATGTCTGGTTTGCAATGGTAAACTTTCTTTTTAGCTACACCCTGGCCTAATTAAAATATTAGTTTATGTTCCTATAAAGCAACGGTTCCCAAACAGGTCCTCAAACATGTCCGAAGAAGTAATGCTTAGAATTAGCAATTTGTATAGTTGTTAATATTAATATCAATGAAATTTTCGAAGCATTAAACTGTCTTAATATCTTCATGACGGACAAGAAAATGTTATGACTTCATATGCATGTATTTATGTTTTTTATCCTATAACTCAGTTTGTCGATTAACCGAAAATTGTCATTTTTTAGAAACCGACTTCGATAAATCCGCTTTAACCTTTTAACCGACATTGAAAGGAATTATTTTAAAAGTTTAAACAATACTTTTTCATATGTAGATAATACAAAATATCAAATAAAGCATACATAGCTTTAACATTTTTAGTTTTTATTAGTCAGTTCTAAGTCCATTTTAATTTGTAAAAATTTCGAAAATATTGTTACTTTTTTACCTTTTAAAAACGTGGTTTATTTCCTTTAAATAAACCGGATACTTTTGATTGCAAATAAAAGCAGTTTAGTAGTTTAAAATTTGTAACAACTCTTTATTTATTTAAAATGTACAACTACAATTTAACAAGTCACTAAGTGTTTTTGTACACATTTATAAATTCGCAGAAATACACACACTTTATAATGTACAAGTATACACTGGCAATGCAGTTGATTTCTTTACTTAACGATGTTTCAAATTAGACTCTAACAGAGCTTATAATAAACTCATCCACTACTGCAACCGCACTCACTCTTTATACACACAGCCATCTGCATCTGATTAGTTCTTAACGGTCAAAACTCGTATATTCGAATTCTAGAGCTTTCGATGTTAATGTTAGCAGCTTAACCTTCGCTTTACCAATACCCACCCGGGTGACCACTCGGTTTTTGTTAGCTTAATAATTTTTTTCATTTTGTTTCGATTTAAATAATATTTAGACTCAATGAACAAATTTTAGAGTTCTATAATAATTAATAAAAACATTTTAAACTTTTTATAAGGTTTTTTCGATTTTTTAAAATTTTGTCCATCGGATATATGTATAGAAGTGCAGTATCACCCGGGTGGGTATTGGTAAACCACGTACATAAAAAACCTTTGGTAAAGCGAAGGTTAAACATTTAGTGTTGCCATACTTAAAAACAATGCTAATCAACCGCATTATATCAACATTGTTAATAAGTAGAACCTTCTACTGATGGACATGTTTATAAACATGATCAATGTTGCAGGCAGTCGCTATTGCAAATTCCTAACAATATTCAACCCAATTATGAATAAAAATTCCCCGGGAGTTTTTCCCTTTTCTCATTTTTCCTATTCAAATTCAATGGGAAAAAACTCCCGGGGAACAAACTCGCGCTGAATATAATAATTGGACTTATTATCTCAGTAAAATGGAATTGAGTATAACTATGTTACTACAGGCATAGAGAACATAGAGCGGAAACTCAAAAAAAAAACTCAAACAAAAAAATTACTCAAAAAAGTTACACATACGAGTGTTGTTTTTGTTTTCACATAGTTTTTTTTTATTAATACATTCTCACCACTTAGGTTTTTGACAATTGAATTAGGTCTTTGACAGAAGACTTTCCGCTATATGTGTTTTCTCTATGACTTAAGGTATTTATAGACGGCAATACAGAGTATTAATATTTGACAAAAACACAAGTATCATAATACAATTTCATCGTCTAAACAAAATTTGTATTAGATTTTCAAAAAATACGAATGATTTTTTTTGATTTACGGTCGGTATTCAAAATTTGTTTAAAACAATTCAAAAACTTTTTATTTTCATATGTATCGGGTATGTATTTATAAATAAATACAAATAAGGCAAACAAAAATGTCAAAAAATATCAAATAAAAATAAAATTGCAGAAAAATATCAATCAACAAAGAAATAAGCAATTTGTAATACTAACGTGTAAACAAAAAATGTTTTTTTCGAAACGATTTCTTGAAATACCGAATGATTTCAATATTTTAAATTTGAAATGTGTTAATACACAGTATTGCCGTCTATAATTACCTTAAATATATAATATTAGTTTTAATTATTGGTTTATTCATTAAATATGAACCAAAAATTTTAAATCATTAATTTTTTAATTAAATATTTGATAATTTTGAAATTTATTATCACCTCGACTTTCTGATATGAAACAGAAAATGTTCCAAGTCACAAAAAAGGACCTATAAGATGAAAATGCACTTATTCTTAACTGTGATTATTTGTCATTATAAATCATACCAAATAAGTAATAAAGCTGCATTAACAGATTTCAAAAATATTTAAAATCAAGGATTTTAGAATGTTTTTTGTCTCTCCTCTATAATATCTGAAAAGGAACTTAGCATGATTGTAATAGCTTAGTTTACAACGAAATGATTAATAAAATAAAATTTTGAGAGTAAAACTCACTAATGAAGTAAAATTTATTGAAAGAAGGTATGTCATCAAAGATATGTATACCAAATTCAATTTAACTTTTAGTAAAATCAAGTTAATTACACTGTGCACAAAATTAACACTTTTTTTCTGTCAAGCGGTGAACCCGGCGGGTTAACCTAATTCGAGTACGCTGAATGAATCCAGTGGTGCTAACCGATTTTTTAGGTTACATCTTGTTTTCGAGATATACAATTATTTCGAAAATAGCAGAGGTTACACTAAATAAATTCGCGTAACTCAAAAACGGGTTAGCTTATTGAATAAGCTTAAAACCGAAATTCTGCATATATGTTATGTAAAATTTAATTGATTTTGAAAAAGTATAGTCGGTGCAACCCGACCATATGATACCCTACACCGAGAAGAAAAATTGATATGGGAGCTATGACTAATTATGGAGCAATCTGCATAAAATTAGGTGGCATGTCTTCTGTATATAAGAAACTTATTTGTATTGAATTTTATTTGAATACCAACATTTTTAAGAAATCAGTACTCGTTAAAATGATTTTCGGAAGTGTGCCTCATATGGGAGCTACGACTAATTATGGACCGATCGTTATAAAATTTGATGGGTCATTTCATGAAATCGATTTCTACTGATAGGGATGAAATTTGCTCCAAGGTTTGTTCTATTGGATAGTAATTAAAAAAAAAGTCAAAAATTTTATGTCTTGAGTTACAAAATATTTATTTTGATAGATATCCCACTCGCATCCCACTAAGCGACCAAATAGGTCTTCAAGGAAAATATCTAAGCTTTATTTTAAGAAAAAAAAACCCTATTTTAAAAAAAAAGTAAAAAAAGTTTTTGATTTCGAAAAAAAATATAAAATTTTTTTTTAAATATTTTTTTTCCAAAGGTTGAAGAAATAGTTATCTAAACTATTTGAACACATTTTGCTAAGAACAATAGGTAATAAGTTACATGGTTAAGAAAAAACAACTGCTTGGCCAAAATGTCAAATTTTGACCGCTTCTGACTCAGAGAGTTCTCCACCGATCTTGTTGAAAAATTGTGTTTGAATTACTATCCACTATCTTCCCAAATCGGAAGACATCGATTTCAAAAGTTGTTTCACTTGACATGAAATGCCCTATATATGTATATAACATATACATATATAAAAATTTTATTGGAATACCAACATTTTTAAGAGATTTATGCTAGTTAAAGTGATTTTCAGAAGTGGGCCTTATATGAGATTTATGACTAATTATGGATCGTCACACAATTTAGTAGGGTAAGTTCGGCTGATATAAAACTAATTTGTGCTGAAATATCTATATAACTAAGATATTTATGAGAGATTAGCTATTTTCAGATAGGGCAATCGAATGGGGGCTATGATAAATGATGGACTGATTATAACCAAATCCAATAGGGGGCACGTTACAAACATTAGCACTAACCCTACACCACCGTAGTGCTGGTAAATTCATTAAATGTAATGTTAAATTCCTAAGTTAAAAACAATTTGTTTTGTATTTTAAATTTCCCTCAATAAAAAACTTTTATTTAACAGATTCTCTTGATAATTGGCTTTGATCATAAATTTCCACCCTACTTTTTTAAATACCCAAATAGTTTTATTTTAATTAATTTGTGTATATTTTATTCGAGAAAACTACATATTTATATGACCTGTTGTTTTGACCATGTCCAATAACAAAATATTAAAACCGTTAATGAGTCGTGTGACTTGTTATATCTTTTATCGCTTCTTCATGTAAGTGAGACAAAACCAAAAAAAAAAAAAGATTGTTGCGCGGTGTGCAAATTTTGACAATACAAGCAAACATACACACGCAAATAATTACACACACATCTACATGGATTAGGTTGGACACACATCCCAACAGTCGTAGATACTTTTAGACATGTGAGCATTTTCGAACATTTGCCAAATTGATTTTTATAGTAGATCAGACAGTGGATTTTTTTATGTTTATTATTTTTATTTTTATCATACAGTAAAGGTGACTTAATTTATGAAAAAATTTATTTAAAATATTTCTTTTTAATTATGCTGGATATTTTAGAAATATTTCATTAATTTAGATATTTTAAAATTTAAAATAATAATTAGGTGAAAAACTAATATACATATTTTTAAAAACAACTAAAGTTGCATCCTTTTTTACGGTATTTAAAAAATAAGACTTTTAGATTTAATATCACATCAATCGACCTCAAAATCTGAATATGTATGTATATGTATATAACTTGTGTGTTTGATTTTATATGTTGTTTTCTTTTTATTTTTTTATTATTTATTTTTGTTAATATTCTTTAATGTACATAAATATGATTTCTTTTTAATTTGCCAAAATAAAATCAGTTCATTTTATACTTTAAAATAACACAAATATGTCAGCACAACGATTGATATACAAATAAACAAACCAACGAACACTAGAAAATAATACAAATTATAAATATAATTAAAAATCATAAAAAAAAACAAAATAAAACGAAAAGAACAGTGACATTGTCACAAATTATAATTTCATCAAGCGTATTGAACCATTTCCCACACCAACGCTAAATAGTCGTTGAGGGAGGGAGCTGACTTGCTCTTGTCCGCATACAAGGTAGATAGAACAATAATCACATGCAAACAGCTCAATTTCTTTGTTATTTTTTTTTTGTTTTTTCAGTCTACTGTGGAATATAGAAAAAGAAATTTAGGCAAATTTTAACACCCACATAATTATATATAGACAGATACAAATTCTTGTACTCTTTACATGCATACATATGTATAAACGACAATAAATTTCAACTGCTACACTGTTTCAGTTTGTAATACATAAAACTATTTATCAATCTTATATTTTGTGTACTATTTGTATTGAAAAATTTCCAATTCTAGTAAAAAGTAGTTAAAACTAGCTAAAACATGAACAATTGACAATTACGCAGTGATACAAAGGTCACACTCAGCCATGGAAATACTAATACGAGAAGTTTTTACACAGATACAGCAGATTCGAAGTTGCAATCAAAATTGTCGCCAATCAATTAGTTCGGTTCCAAGACGAATTCATTACATGTGACGTTAAAAAGACAACTTTTTTTGTTTGTTAATTTAAATTCAACGTATTTTGCACAGATTATTACAGATATGCAACAAATGACAGTTGTCAAAAAAGTTTTCAATGGTTGTGGTCTACAGAGCGAGAGAAAAATACAATTTTCAATAGTAAACGAAAGTGAAATATAATTGTCCCTCTTTTCCAAACACAACCATTTTCACATTTTCTTTTGTTATTTTTCTATTTTCATATTTCTGAAACCAGCTGATTCATATCTGTATAATTTGTGGTGTTTTGTTTCTTTTGTGTATGACTTTAAAATTATTCCGAGTTCTGAAGTGAAGTGTATCTCAGATAGAATGTTCTGCATCGATCGAAACAAATAGTAGTCAGAGGAGGCGTACACAGAGAAAAGACATGGTTACGAAATGGTTGCGGCAACTATGCTATATTCTACGCAATGATAAATGTGTGTCACAAACGACTTATAACCTATGTATGTAAATAACAAACTTCCTATTATGAATAATACATATTTAAAGTTTCACTAAAAACTGCATTTTATACACAATTTTTGGATCAACAAAATTTCTCGCAGATCATGATATTGCAATTTTTTGTAAACAATCTAAGAAAAAAAACTAATGTTTTTTGTCGATATTTT
This sequence comes from Calliphora vicina, assembly GCF_958450345.1. Taxonomy (NCBI): domain Eukaryota; kingdom Metazoa; phylum Arthropoda; class Insecta; order Diptera; family Calliphoridae; genus Calliphora; species Calliphora vicina. Next base: position 141,040,050 of record NC_088780.1, on the reverse strand, counting down.
ATACTTCAAGCTTTCTATTCAGGAAATAGTGTACGTACATATGTATATATTCAATCTTCAAAATACAATAAAATTGAGAATTTATTTCATTACAACACTGATCATGGTCAATGTTAAAGAGAAGATATTATAGCAAATAATTATAATTAATATTTTAACAATGTTATTAAATAAATTTATTTTAATTAAAAATCTTAAACAAAACATTCATTCAAAACATTTTAAAAATAATTAATTCAATTTTCACCACACCAACAACAAAACGCATACATATCGAAACGAATGAAAATTTTCATTCAAGCTTCTCTCATTTTCGGAGAGATTTTCATCAACATTAATTACATTTGAAAATCAAAACAGCAAAAACAACAACAACAACCCCGAAAGAGCCGAAAATCTTTTTATTCGTATACAATTCAAGGGCAACGAAATGTTGAACATTTTCTTTTCGGTTGTTGGCATATTGCGAGTGAGCAGTGTTGTCTCAATATTATTTCAGATTTTTTTCTAATTTCTTTGCGAAAAATTAACGCACCACGGTATTTTTTCAAATACAAACCGCGAGTCGTTGACGAGTTGCGTGCGTGTTGAAAACAAGCGAAAAATTCAAAATTTTCTAAAAAAAAATTAAAACTAATGAGTGAAATTAAAATAGAAAGAAAAGAATAAATATATTTTCTGAATAAAAATAAAATTTTATAAAGTGAAATCAAAATACAAGCAAAATAAAAAAGAATAAATCAGGTGGAAATAGCAACAAATACATATTTGTAAAGTAAATTAAACAAGCAGCGAAAACATAAAGAAAAAGTTCAAGTTCAATATCATAAAAATTATAACAAAAGAATTGTTTTGAAAATAAAATCTTCAAAATTTTAGTGGGTGCAATTTAAAATAACAAACATAAACATTTAAATAAATAAATTCAAAAGTTTTCAAAATAAAATAAATTTTGTCTGCGTTTAAAAATAAACTGAAAAAAGTATTCGATCTTTTTTTTTATTTTTTTTTTTTTTTTGTTTTCGTTTTGACTGACATAAACTGTCAATTATGTGTAAAAGAGGCTTCAACAACTATTGTTTGCCACAACCATAGATAGATTGATTAGATAAATTATCAAAAGACCAGAAAATCATTGTGACAACACCTCATAAGTATTCATTTGAAAATGAGGATGATAAATTTGACAAAAACAAAAGAAAAACATTATATTTAATAAGAATTATTGTGAAAAATGTTTAATTAATTGTTTGCTGTAAAATCTAAATCATTTTGTGTACAAAAACTTTTAAAATTAAACACGAACAAATACATACATTAACAAATATGTTATGTAAAAGTATTTAATAGAAATTAAAATGAACAATTAAAATTTTAAATATCAAACAAATATTGTAATGAAAATGTTAAAAGTGAAATTAAGTGTTTTGTTAAAAATTGTGTTAAAATTTAAATAATAAATATTATGCAAATAATTTTATGAAAAATTAAAATTTTGTATGGGAAATACATAATACATTCACAAGAAAACTCTATAAATTTTACAAATCCTAGCAAATATTAAATTAAGATCTATCTAAATTTGATTTATCTGGTTAAAAGGGCCTACAATTTATAATCGTGCCAATCTAGAAAGCATTTGTCTTTGTTTCTAGAATCTGAAAGTATACACCATTGCATATTAACTCTCTTCCAAAAATCAAAACAAAACTATTAAAATGTATGGCATGGGTATAAAATTTAATACAAATACTTACGTTTTATATTGATAAAAATAAAAGTATCAAATTTTGTGGGTATCAGTTCCATAAAAGGTTTTCTAGTGAATTGCACTAGACTCATTCTGTTTTTCTATGGAGGGTCTCTTCTCTTTGTTTTGTCTCAAAAGCATTCTGCCTTGAATTATTGTTGATCTCTTGTTGTGTGGTCATTGAACTCTCATTCGCTTGATTGGTGATATTTGGAAAGTTGGCTCAACTATTTGTCGAGATTTGAATTGGTAGTATAATATATTCGGGCATATAATCCACTTACAGCTAATATCGAGAAATAACGCGACCGGAAAAATGCAACCACTGAAAATTTTTTTTTCCAAATTTGTACTAAATAAATGTCAAAGGATGACAGCTAAGTTCTTGACATTTCTTCATTTGACAGCCAATTTACTTACTAACCTTTACAAAAAGTTTGAACATTATTTCTTTATTATAAAAACCGGTTAACCGATACAAAAAAATGGCAATCAAATTATTCGATGAAATAAAAAGAAATCGGTCAGTTTTTCAAACAGAAAAACACAGTTATCCGGTTTCCGTTATAACATTTTGATTATTGTAGTCAAGCTGATAACTACTGAAAATATCGTATATTTGATGCGCTGTGTAACATTTTGTGATATCCTGCTGAAATATGGTTTTAGAGAGCTCAACGTTGACCAAACTGGCAGCTCCATTACTTGTCAGAACATACCATACGACCACAGGAACCGTATTGTTCCCCAATATATCACACATTACAAAGATCGGTTGATCTATTGGAAGATCAGACAATCCTTCTAGTTCGTAGGACATCACATTGAATTTTCATGCATCTGAAATTAAGAGAATCTGATGTCTCTATATTTATATTACCCATTAATACAGATGAATCAACGTGATCTATTGCACATTTTCAGTTTTTTTACATTTTTTCAGCTATTAAAGCATTGTTCACTTAAAATCCAGTCGCACTTAAGCTTTAATATCTACATAAAAAAAATGCGGTTTAATAACGTTCAACCATAAATTTAATCTTATTTATTAGCAATTATGAATATGCAAAAAAATATGTTTTTGACTTGATTGTACCCATTAACTTTTGCACAACTTTTCGGTCGATAATAGCGCTTCCATTTTTCTTCAATTTAGCTTTAACAATAGCCCAATATTTATCAATTGACCGAAGCTGGGGACAATTAATTGGGTTCATATGTTTTGTTATTATATCGACTTTGTTGCTTCGATACCAATCCATGGCAGCTTTCGAATAGTGACAGGAGGCCAAAGCAGGCCAAATTTTACTGAAGAATGGTGTTGTCTAATAAATGGTAGCAAACGTTTTTGAAGACATTCATTGATGTAAATATCCAAAGTCATAGTTGTAGAGGTTACAAACGGAGCACTCTTAAGACCGCAGCTTGCCACAACATTACCTTCTTACCAAATTTATTCATTTTATATTTATATAAAATTTATATTTATATTTTTGATTGACATTCCCGCGGCTCTCTGCAACATAAACTTTACGTCTTGGTAGCTGTTGAAGGTCAATTTTCACAAACGTTTCATCATCCATGATAAGGCAGTTATTAAATTTTGTCAAAACTTGTTTGTAAAGTAAACGAGACCATTTTACAGTAGTAATATTTTGCTTTTCAGTACGATTTGGATATTTACTGCTACGATATGACCGTAAGCCAGCATCCAGGCGTATTCTTCATCCTGTACTACGACTGGTTTTATATTTTTTGGCGCGATCATTATCAGATAAACCAGGATTTTGTTTAATACATCGCACTATTTTCGTTGTAAGGTCTTGGTATCGTCTGCTAACTGTTTTGGTTTCTTTTTCCTAACGATCCGTGCTTAAGGTTCCTCTGTAAATTATAACATCATTCACAGATTTTTTTGAAAATTGTGGACAATTTTTTGTTTATATTTTGATTTTCCATTGCTGGCCACGAGTACTAAAATTAATATACTACGTAAATACGTGCTCATTTAGGAATTTATTAACAGAGGCGGACATTATTTTAATGTTTTTTTCAAATTTTTCCATATTAAATACAAAATTTGCGATACAGCATTGTAATTCGAAAGAGTTAAAACTCATTCACAGATTGGCAATAAAACATAACATTGCTGCCTCGGCCTCATAAGCCTATAATTGAATAAAAACTTAAATCTTTAGAGCAGTGATGGGCACTCATAGCCACCAAGGGCCGAAAATTATCGGTTTTTACCTGTAAATAACACGAATGTGCACGAATTTCATAAAAACAAAAAAAATATTTGGTTTTGTTCATTGAATGAAACATATATGTATTTTGATAGGTTCTTACCAACATTACAAATTTTGTTAAAAATCTTTAGGAAAATTTAAAAAAAAATTCTTACTCCAATTTTAATGTTAATAATGTTTAATAAATATCAAAATTTGACGACTTTTTTCAATATTTTATTGTACAAAAATAAACAAAAACCTCTATCAATAACTGGTCAGATTACAACAGAGAAAATACACATGATATTATTCAAAGTTTGAAATTCTCTTTTGCCGACCACTGCTTTAGGGTAATCAATCATGTTTTCGTTTTTCGCATGTCATTTGTCGACATATCTTCAAGTCGTATGAATAGGTAGAAGTTATTACCGGCACTAAAATCAAGGAAAGCACGGTGCTACAAAACGATTTGAATGAAACGAAAACCTCAATAAGGATCTTTAAACTCCAAATATATTACAGTTACATTTACTCTTGATTGCTAACTTTTGTTTAGAATTACAAAGGATTATAAAATTCATTTAATGTTACTAAAAAATATTCATTCAAAAAACATTTCTAAATATTGTTACATAATTTATTTGTGATGTCGGGAAAATAAACTAAACGGTTTTAGTAAGAATTTTGTTACTTTTCTAATTCTGGTGTGAAAAATATTTGTTTAAACAAATCAATTAAATTAATCGACATAAATACAATTATTAATTCCAAGAAAATGTGGTAAAATTTTATTGTTAAAAATAATATTTGTATAATTGAGTACAGAAAATCAACAACAACAATGATTATTTACAATCTGATTTAAAGATATTTAAATAGTTTACACTAAAACTTTAGTAGATAATTGAACAAATATATAAAAATTTAATATTGTATATAAAAAACAAAAATAATATTTTTAAATATATGTATATAAGTAACAAATATTTATAAAAATGATAACAAGTTTGTTTCTAGAATAGAACAAAAATTTAATGAAAATATAAAATAAATAAAAACAAATTAAATAAAACATACACACTTCAACAAAAGCCCATAAATTATGTTATTAAAAATAATAAAATATGAAAAATAAGTCTACATATTTCATAAAAAGATATATCTTTTTCATTGTCATACTTTTAGCAAAAAACATCAAAATATTGTAAAAAAAAACAATTGGAAAAGTATATATTAAAACAAGAAAAAGAAATTCTTCTATAAAATCGAAAAAAATATTTCACAAAATAAATCTTTGTGTATCTTTTAAAACAAACAGCAAACAACAAAAATATAAAAACCAAATTAAAAAATATAAAGAGAAAAATATCACAACATACAAAAAAAGAAAACAAAAACAAAACAATATTTTTAATATTTAAAAATATTTAAAAGATATTTTTAAAAATGTCTTCGTCGCGAAATTCAATTAAAAGATCTCCCTCTACATCAACACCGACATCGCCCTCATCTGGTTCCACCGAAACAAATTCATCGTCTTCCTCGTCGCCGACCATGTCCGGAAATAAACAAAAGTGTAAATACACAAATACCAAGGATCGTATTGTTGCCGGTAAACAAAATTCTATTATATTCTAACTATTTATACTACTTATTCATACAGATAAATACATACATACCTATTCATACTACTCACACTTGTCTGTTTTAACAAATCTATCTGTCTATCTATCTACATACTTAGTATCGTTTCATACAATGCATCCAACAATTTTTCATTTCAAATGCAAACAAATGACCGAGTTTATTATAATTTATGTTTTGTTCTAAATCATTGTCAAAATCTGTTTGTTTTTCTTTTCAAAAATCATTTTGGTTTCAATGCTTGTGGTCGATTAGCACATAAATACTTAATAATCTGTATAAGTATTTTTGCCGTAAACATATTTACTATGCACTTAATAGACATTAATCAAAATAACAAGTGGTTTCTTTTAATTACTTTTTACAAATTTTTAAAAACAATATCACATTTTCAATATGAAAACTATGTATGTTCGGTTATGCTGAATTTCGGTAACATCTCACAGTGCTGCCAAAGGCACCTTTGTCCGGCCAAAAGTCGAATAAACAAGTTTTTAGTTGGGGGTTTTTTGTCATTGGGTTGGTTAAAGAAATGCTCTAGGAGATAAAAAATTATGATAGTAAGGTCCCTTGTCTCAAATGCCATTCATAATTTTAGTTTGAATGAGGCCTTCACACGAATGGCACACTACCGTAGGAAAGATCGACTAGAAAGAGTTTCCGTTAAACAGGTGTCAAAGTTCTTGTAATCAAGCAAACGAAATGGATTCTACAGCTGAAGGTAACTATAATACGTAAAATCAAAATCTGAAAGTAAATTTCTAAATAGTAAATTGTTGGAAAGTGATATGTAAGGGTTGTTTTTTTATTTTTAATTTGTTACACAAAATTGATGTGATTGAGTGAAATTTTTTTTCTTGCCTTTTCCTGCTCTCTAAGCTATTGGAAGTAATAAGTCAAAGTATGTAAAAAGTATGTTTTTTGGTAACTACCTTGCAAAAATACTTACTAGCGAATTTTTTTTGTATGGTGGTACGCTTTAATGTTCATGAAATAACATAAAATACAACACCACATTTATATATAGAAATATACAGTAAACTGTCGAAAACGTGAACTAAGGTAGAGCTACACAAATACGTATGCATGTATTTGTTGAATGCACTCTAACATCGCCATATTGCATTTTACCATTGTAAATTTGTTAATTTTCAATAAATTTTTAATTATATATCCTAATAATATCAAAACAAAAAATTTTAATCAATTAGAAAATTCATTTAATTTTTTTTTCGTATGAAATGACGCCATATCGGCCATTTGATTGAGAAGATAAGTATTTCTCAAGTAATATATTAATTTGAAATTATAGTTAGCACATATATGAGAATCCAGGATATATACACCTTTTGGTACAAACGTCCGTTCGTACATCCGTCCGTCTGTCCGTCCATGTAAACCTTGTAATCAAACTACAGGTCGCAATTTCAAAGATAATTCGATAAAATTTGGTACAAGCTTCTTTAATGCCTCAAGGACGAAGCCTATTCCATTATTTCTCCTAGCCCGCATACGATTGCCCTATCTGAAAATAGTTAAGCTCTCATAAATGGTACCGTGAAATAGCTCCCAAATGAAATAACACCCAATGAAATAACTTCCAATGAAATAATTCCCAAACTTGAAAAATGAAATAACTACCAAAGGGTAAAATGAAATTACTCCCAATAATCGGCGATTTCATAATTTTAAAAATATTAGTCCCAAAAAAGCGAAATAACTCCCAATAGAAATTAAATAATTCCCAACCCGAAGCAATTTATTTATGTAATCTAAAAAAAGGAACTACAAAAGTGAAATTATTCTTCGCTTACCAAACATTTTTTGCATTGCGGGCCTATATCGAAGCGCAAAGTTTTACTCCTCTGGGATGTGTCAAAAACTGGCTTCACTCAAAAAATTAGTTTTGCATTGCTAAGGTTTTCTCCTTCGGGGTGTATCAAAATATGGCTTCGCTCAGAAAAGATTTATTTCATTGCAGAAAGGTTTTATAATATTTCCGAAAGCCGATTTTCATTTCGCACCATATTAAGAAATCGTCGCAACCTGACAAAGGCCGACGATGTAAAAAGAATCTTTTCTGAGCGAAGCCGGTTTTTGATACACCCCAGAGGAGAAAACCTTTGCGCACGGCCAATGGCCGGCAATGCCAAAAACTTTTCTGAGGAGAAAACCTTTGCGCACGGCCGAAGGCCGGCAATGCCAAAAACTTTTCTGAGCGAAGCCAGTTTTTTATACATCCCAGAGGAGAAAATCTTTGCGCCCGACCAAAGTCCGGCAATGCAAAAAACTTTTCTGAGTGAAGCCAGTTTTTGATATTTATGGGTTCTGCTTTTGCAAATGAAAGTGATATAACTCCCAACTTGGGAGATATTTCACGGTACCCTCATAAATACCTTAGTTATATAGATATCCAAACCAAATTCTGCAAAAATGAGTTTTATATAAGTCAAACTCGCCTCACCATTTGTGATGATCGGTCCACAATTAGTCATAGCTACCATATTTGGGTCCACTTCCGAAAATCACTTTAACTAGCATAAATCTCTTAAAAGTATTGGTATCCTAATAAAACTCAGCACAAAACTCAGCACTTCAGAAAATCATTTTAATGAGTGTAGATTTCTTAAAAATGTTGGTATTCAAATAAAATTCAACACAAATAGGTTATATATGCAGAAGTCATGCCACCTTATTTTATTGCGATTGGTCCATAATTATATTGGTGTAGGGTATCATATGATAATTGTTTTTTGTTTGGGAATTGCGGAATTCCTGATAACAATTTTTAAAATTTGTTTCTATTTTTCTATTTTCCATTAAAAAGTATTCATAAATAAAAATGTGATTTCAATTTTAAAAATTTGTATCTTTGCAAAAACTTATTAAAAAGCATTTTTTTGTCATATTTTTAAAAAAAGTATTCCATGCATTTTTTAAATTCTCTGCCCAATGCTAAGTTTTCCCTAATTAAATATTAACCAAAAGTCAAAAATACTTTAATACTAAAATATAAATGTTGTTAAATTACGTGATTATGACCAAATTATGATCAACACTATTTTTTGGTATTAAGCTTTTTTATAGATTTTTTTTTTAAATACGACATTTAATTTAACATGAAATTGAATTTTACATATGAGGGATTTCATGTCAAGTGAACCAACTTTTGAAATCGATGTCTCCCGATTGGGATCAACAAAATCGATCAAGAACTCTTTGAGTTAGAGGGGGTCACAATTTGACATTTTGGCCAAACATGTGTTTTTTCTCATCCATGTAACTTACTACCTTAGCGAAATGTGTTCCAAATAGTTTAGATAGCTATTTCTTCAATCTTTCGAAAAAAAAAATTTAATTTGTTTCCAAAATTAAATTCAAAAGTTGGTTCACTTTACATGAAATCTCCCATATGTATGCCCTTAAAAACTCGACTTTTTCTTTCAGGTTGTCATGGATTAATAAAGTCCATGTAATGTCATATTTTTCTTAAGTTTCATTAAAATCGGCTCAAAAATATTCAACATTTTGCTATCTTTTCTTTAGAAATTCCAAATATGAAAAAATGTTACCTTTGACCTTTAAGGGTTAACGTTTTTCGATTGTGTAAAACTTTCAGAGTGTATTTAAAATTATCTGTACTATAATATTATGAATAGGTTTTACTTAAAATGTATAACAGTAAGGAAATTGGGTAAGGAAATTTGTTTAACAAAATATGTATATATTATACCTGTGAAAACAAAAACTTATAAACAATTTTTTAATCTTTTATATCTCACTAGTTGACCGCCCCGGTTTCACCCGGTAGCCAACCCTGCCTGTTCTTATTTATTTGCAAATAAAATATCTAAATTTGTACTGCATACTTAAGGGGCTATTACAGTTGACTGGACTTAAAAAAACCGGTTTTAGCCGTAATTTCCTGAAAATTTCGAATCGAATAAAAAAAAAAAATCAGCCAAATCGCTCCAGCCTTGAAATTGTCCATGTGACTGGGTGAAATGCGTGTCATTCTTAAAATTTTTTGAAATGTACACACAAATAAAAAACATGTTTACCATAACCCTTTCAATATTTTTAAAAGTTTTTTAACAATATTATGGTCACTGTAATTATATAAATGATTGCGGTAACCCCAAGTGCTATTAAGGGTTAATTTTAATTTTTGTGCTGTTATTATGAGTTTCATCAAAATCGGACCAAAAATATATAACATTTCGCTATTTTTCCATGAGAAATTCCAAATATTGAAAAATTTGACTTTTGACCTTCTCGATTTAAGGGTTGACGTTTTCCGATTTTAGTAAAACTTTCAGACTATATTTAAAATTACATGGACTATAATATTCTGAATAGCTTTTACTTAAAAATTATAACAGTAAAAAAATTCGGCTCATTCACCAAAATATGGCCAAAAAAATAGTTTTTCTCGAAAATTGCTAAATTTAAATCGCAGGTACGGAAAAACTATAGGAGGTATTGACATAATTTATTCCCTATTATGTTGACAATAAATCCCCAAGTGATGATCAAAAAATTCTGAAATTTGTTTAACAAAATTTTTAAAAATTTTAAATTGGAGTTTTGAAACTGCCGTTAAAAAAAATATTTTTTTTGGTCATACCTGGGAATAGATTAACGGTATCCTACGAAGACAAAAACTCATATACAAGTAAATATGTATATATTTTAAGTAAAAATAAGCTCTTATTTTAATATTTCTCAAAATATGTTAATTTTGTTCATACGTTTCTTGTTCTAGTGGCCTGAGACACGTTAATGGCCTGGCGATTTTTTAATAACTTTAAAATTTTTTATCCAATTTTATGTCTTATTAGAACGACAATTACGTACACATATCGATTCTTTTAAATTAAATTGCAAAAGTAATAATTTAATGGCAAAATTTTTACAAAAACTGAAAAAATTTTATTTTTTCCCCTTGTAAATGCACCACAAAACTAAATCGCAAGTCGGCACGAGTTGCAATCATGATAGAAAGACAAAATTTCATATTTAACTATAGTTTTATATATATAAACAAATTAGAGGGTATGCGTTCCGAAATTCCAAAAAAAAACAAAATTTTTGGGACACTCTAATGTTTAAAGTACCACTCAAAATCATATATATGATTGTAGTAAGAGATGAAAAATATAATATTTTCTCTATCAGTAGTTACGATAGAACATTACTGTACATTTAAATATTTTCTATTGTAAAATTTAGGTGGTTATCTGCCCTGACCGGACGGAATGCTCCAACCGTCGGTTTCTGCCTACAGGAGTTTTCACTGTAATATGATGTTTCTTATTTAACATATCGCTATGAAATTGTCTTCACACGTAGAAAATGTTATTCTTATGTGCTGTTTTTCTAAAGCGTTTTGAGTGGACGTTTTACATGTATTTTGGTTTTGTTACAATAACAAAACACATGTTAAATTTCCACTCAAATTACTCGTTCGCTATAGAAAAACAACACATTAATAAAAAATTAATAAAAATTTAAATATTATATGGAAAAAAAAATCCCAGAATCTCCAAGAAATATAAAAAAATTCCCAATATGGGCAAAATGTTCGGTTCGAAGCTGGTAAAAGGCTGACATGGCATATAAAAAACATACTAAGTTATCGAAAACTTCATAACTAAAACATTTTTCCCAATGCGAAATAATGATGTCATCTTAATTGTTTGGCATCATTATCACAAATTGGAAAAAAATTGTTATGTGGTGTCAGCACGTGACCATTGATATATGTATATAATTATAATAAATTCAAATTATAAAATCTCAATGGAAAACCAAAATATAGAATTTTCTTTTCACACCTAAATATATAAATAGCCAAACACGTGATTATTTGTTTATGTTTATTTTCTCACTATTGCCAAATATGGCACTTGACATACAAGCATACATACATATTTCAAAATATAAGTCATCACATGTTTGACAGATCATCTGGCACCAATGAAATATTTTCGTAAATTAATAAGTATTTTCCAGACACATTTTCAACCTACATTTTATAATCCACTTTATTTTAATGCTCTCGTTTAGCTGGCAGACAAATACGATTCTAATTTTAAACTTAAGTAAATACAAATACATACTATTTAAAAATAAATTAATTATAAACTTAAGTATTATTATACCCTACACCACCATAGTGGACTTTTACTGACGTTTGTATACCGATCGATTCAGAATCACTTTCTAAGTCGATTAAACGTTGTCCGTCCGTCCGTCTGGCTGGCTGCCCATGTAAACCTTGTGCGCAAAGTACAATTCGCAATTTTGAAGATATTTCGATCAAATTTGGCACATGCATTTTTTCGGCTCAATGATAATGCCAACTAGTTGAACTCGGTCCAGTATTTCACCTAGCCCCCATATAGTGTCCTCTCGAAATAGGACTTCATCGTTCATAAATGTTTAACCCTCCGACGGTTGAGTCATCCGTTGCCCTTATACGAAGTACAACTACTTTAGGGCATTTTTAAATTTTTTTTTTGTTTTGACTTATACATGTATAATGAATGTTAGAAAAAAATTTTCTTTTATATAGGGTAAACGCTCCTATAGTCGGCATGACCCAGTAGTCGGCATTTTTGACTTAAAAGCTTAATAAATAAGAATAACGATAATTTTATACAAAAGTAAGATTTAACTTTAATTAAACATACACTCATTTATTTTTATGTAATGTTTAAATTTGGGTGAGATGAGTATTTTCATCTATTTTTGTCCTCATTAAGTGACCATCTTTCAACTGGTGCGGAAGTGCCTGTTTTTTAAGAAATTTTTTAGTGGCAAGACCAACTAAAACATGTTAGTAACCATATCAATTTAAGTAATATTTTTACCAGAGTGGTGTTAACAGATAAAACTTTGTTTAAATATTACCTACAATATGAAAGTTTTCACAAAATATATTTTTTTTGGTTATTTTAATTGATGCCGTCATTAGGAACAAAAATTTCTATGATTTTCAATAGTCGGCATAGTGATGCCGACTTCAGGAAAATTGCTAATTTTTTGTATTAAGCTCAAATTCTACAAATTTGTTTATTACTCATCTCTCTTGACAATAGATTTGGAGAAAATGAGTTTGAAATGAGTTTACCCAATAGTCGGCACAGTTTTAATTGAGCATTTTAAGAACTGCCGAGTATAGGAGACCAAGCATCCTGAACTCGGCAGCAGCTTTTTATTTGACTGGAGATCGTTAAACAGAGTAATATTTAGAGATTCAGTAGGTATTATTAATTCTAACATCTTAGAATTCCAAATATGGACACTCCAGAAAAAAAACCCATGCACCAATATCCTGAAAAAGCCTTAAAATATTTTCTATGCGAGAGAAGGCCCGATTTCTGTATTAGGTGCCAGTAAACAATATGGAGTTCCGCGTTCAAAAATATAGGACAAATTATACGGTTCCGAAGGTCCTATGAGAATGGGGCCGCAAACAGTGTTATCTAATTCCAAAGAAAGTGAGGATTAACTTAACACGGTTCAATCAATCGTGAAGGAAGAGCAGCAAACCACACCATTTGTATATGATCTACCCGGAAAGAAATGGTATAAAGGGGTTTTTAAACTGTTCTCTCTAAAATAATCATGTAAGGTACCTTAATAAACAGGCTCTTTACTAAATCAGTTGGAGTTATTAGTAGGTGATCGGCCTGAAAATGAGAAAAGAAACGGATTTGGATCTAGCTTTTGAAATAGTCAACCGACTAGCTCCTAATATGAGCGTAGAATTGATTCCGATGACATTATCGAAGAGAACAATAACTTAAAAATAAATTATCAAACTATTGAAATTGTGAGTAATCTTACCATAGAGGCAGGCACGTTCATAATTAACAAGGAAAAGTTGAAAATATGGTAGTATCGCCAACTTTAGCTGCAGAAAATCACAATGAAACGTTGAAACCTGTTCACTACTCATCTCCAACTTTATCAAATAATTATTCAAATACTTGGTTTCAGCCTTTTAACTGTTCAAGTCCAATCCCAACAAGTTGTAGTTGTACATTTCAAATTTTTTCAAAGTTTTTTAATAATATTATGGTCACTGGGATATTGTATATGATTGCGGTAACCATAATATGTTTACGTTACTATTAACATGATTGTAAATAAATATATATTTATGGCAATCATTTTCATGATAATGATTTATCATAATATGTTGATCTCAGGATATGATAACCATAATCCTAGAACAACACAATATGTTGTCATAAACATGGTTGCCACAAACACATAAATATTTACTACAATCATATGTATATATGATTGCTACAATGATGTGAATGGTAACTTAAACATAAAATAAACATAAATGGTTACCGCAAACATATACATAATTACAGTGACCATAATAGAAAAATAAAATAAACCAAAACAAATTAAAAAAGGAAGATAAAACGAGTTAGGGGCACATGTGAAGAGGATTTGGACACAGATCCTGAGGATGATGGTCTAAAAACGTAGGATATGATATTTGCCCACAGTGGTTTCACCTCAAATGCACTAATTTATGTTTTTTATTAGTATTTATTTAAATGGCTGATATTTTAAATAAAAAATAACTTGAATTCTTTTAAGATTTTATTCTTTTCTTAATAAAAAATGCTATGCCGACAATTGGGTCACAAATTGCCGACATTAGGATCAAGGGTGCCGACTTCGGGTACAAATCGTGTTTTTTCAAAAAAACGTAAATTGCTCAAATTTAATAAAAACAGCTTGAAAAGAATTAATTGAGTCTAAAACTATACAAATTACTAAACAACAATAACCCATTTACATCCCAATACCATGTTCGCACTCATAATGGTATCACTTTAAAAACTGAAAAAAAGTTAAACTGCCGACTACTGGTGCATTCACCCTATAACATTATTAATGTTTTATTAGTTTTATATGAATAAAGCCTAAAAAACTATTGTTGAAATTTCAGTACAAGCGGAACTTTTCACACGTTCTCGTCATCTCAATAGAAACTAAACTATTGGTCGGATCGTTTTGATTTTTTTAAACTATTCTAGATAAAATTTCCTTGGAATACATGTGGGAGGCAGGTATACTTCCCATGGACCATCAAGGAGTAATTTCAGTTTAAAAATGAAAAAGGTCCCCAGGGACCTTTTCACCTTTTCAGATTTAAACACATTTAAATCTCAATAGAAACTAAACTATTGGTGGGATCGCTTTGATTTTTTTTAAACGATTCTAGATTCCTTGGAATACATGGGTATACTTCCCATGGACCATCAAAAAGTAATTTCAGTTTGAAATTACCTATCTACACACATTTAACAAAATAAATTTCATATAGAAATAAATCACACGGCCTAATCTCATGGCGATCGGTTCATAATTGCTCATAGCTCCCATATAAGGCCCACTTCCGAAAATCACTCAGGAAAATAAATTATTGAGATTTTAAGAGAAAAATGTTTCTGCTCATTTACTCAGTGTAGGGTATTATATGGTCGGGCTTGACCGACAATACTTTCTTATTTGTTTATTTTTTTGTTTTTGTTAAATGGTACTGCTGATTAATTGAAACAACATAAAGAAAGTGGGGTAAAAGAAACTTGTGTATTATACACAATCAAGGAAATACTTAAAGATACATAAAAATCTACTTGTATGACTCTGTGTATATATATCAAACATTAATACATTGAAATATTATAGGTTTTCTAATAAAAATCACTTTCACTTCGTACATGATTATTTTGAAATGATACCATTAATATTGCAATATTAATTGTTGACCAAGGGTCTTCAGATTTTGTTAAGATCTGGCTCATATATTGGCAAACACGGTTTCAAAATTAAAGATTTAAATAAATGCGTATATTTCTAATGAACTCATAGTCCTTTTCATATAAAACTGGTAATTGCAAATTTGAAACATATGAAACAAATGAACCTTATCAACAGATAGTATTCGCCAGCTATCTCCTTTCGTTTGGGCCCTATCGTGTTTTCAACAGACAGGCAGACGGACGAACAGAAATAGTAAAATTATCTTAGAATATTATGAGGACCCAGAATATACAATATATACGCGACAAATTTTCAGCAGTGTGCCCTATATGGGAGTTATGAATTCCTTTTATATGAAACTTATTTTTGCTAAATTTTATTTGGATTCCAACATTTTTATGTGATTTATGCCCGTTAAAATGATTTCCGAAAGTATGGGAACCAATTACCAATTATGGACCGATCATCTACAAATTATGTAGTGGGATTTGTGTCTATATGAAAGTTATTTAAGTTGAATTTTATGTGGATACCAAAATTTTTAACAATATTATTCTTTTTAAAGTGATTTTCGAAAGTGGGCCTTATATGGGAGGTATGGCCAATTAATGACCAATCGCCATGAGAATAGGTCGTGTGCTTTATTTCCTTATGAAACATATTTATGTTGAATTGTATGTGGATACCAACATTGATTTTAGAAAGTGGGACTTATATGGGAGCTATGGTCAATTATGGAAACTTATTAGTAGAGGAATTTGTGTAGTTTATGATTTTAGGACAAAAAAAATCCTATTTCGGGAGGATATTTGTATGGGGCTTAGGTGAAATAATAGACAAATTTATGTGCCAAATTTGATATTAATATATTTAAAATTGTGAACTGTACTTTACGCCCAAAATTTACATGGACAGCCAGCCAGACGGACGGACATCCTTTAATCTTCGTCGATCGGTGGGTGTAGGTGTAATATCTTTGGGCATTACAAACATCAGCACAAACGAAATATACCCTCTCTCCCATCTATGGTGATGTAGTACTATGAATGAATTATGAATGTATATTATTATGAATGAAATATTTCTACGTATTTGTGGTCATGTGACTGTAAAAGAAAACAATTTCTAAATATAAATACAAATACGTTTATTTATCTAAATTTATTACTCTAACCATATATAACTGAAACATTTTAATTACAACATTTTGTTTAATTTAGTGCAAAAAAAATATTAATTACTTTACAAATCCATAAACACATACCTTATATTCTCTATTATTTTGCTATAAATATCTTTGTATATATATTCAGATATGTAAATAAAAGTAACTTAATAATTTATTTATTCTAGAGGTTCCCCTACCACCATCCCACAAACTGACCATGGACGAAGTATACGATCCAAAAACTAAAAAACCCAACTATGAAGTTTTACGACAACATTTCCTCAAAGAAGGTCGCATCGAAGAAGAGCCCGCTCTACGAATAATCAATGAGGGTGCTGCTATTTTACGCAGTGAAAAGAATATGATCGATGTTGAGGCTCCCATAACGGTATGCGGTGATATACATGGCCAATTTTTCGATTTAGTTAAATTATTTGAAGTTGGTGGTCCACCAGAGACAACAAATTATCTGTTTTTGGGTGACTATGTGGATCGTGGTTACTTTAGTATTGAGGTAAGTTTTATTTTGATATAAGAGATTTTTATATTTGATCATGATTAAATGCTTATATATTTTGTTCGTTTTAGTGTGTTTTATATCTGTGGTCTTTAAAAATCTGCTTTCCTGACACACTACATTTACTGCGTGGCAATCATGAATGTCGCCACTTAACGGAATATTTCACATTTAAACAGGAGTGTAAGTTTGAATTTTATATTTATTAATTTTCTCAACATTTATTTACGATTATATTCTGAGATAAAAACACATAGATCGGAAACTCTCATGTCAAAGACCTAACTCAGTTGTCAAAAACCTAAGCGGTGAGAATGTATTAGTAAAAAAAAATTATGTGAAAACAAAAACAGCACTCGTAAGTGTAATTTATTTGTTTGAGCTTATACTCAAAACTGCCTATAAAAAACAGTGTTATACTCAAAACTGCCTGTAGAAAATAATGTTATACACAAAATATTGCATAAACTGAAATGGAATAAGTGAATTTAGGTTAGTTCAATGACCTGTTACAAAGTATCAAAAAGAAGTCAATTAACCCACTCCTATGACATCGCAATATTAAAGTGACAGGCCACCTTCATGTAAAATGGTAGAACTAGAAACGTTCCCTACCACTTTGGAACTGTCACGAGATGAGTTTTGTGTTAGTTCCCTTTCCCCTAAATTTCTAAATTTTGTATAGCCATGGAAACATAAATACCAAGTAGTAGTAACGCATACAAAAGAGTAAACGTTGAAAAATTTTTTTTTTTTTTTTGATCGACATTTTTCAATTCGTCCTTATAATTCATGTTAAAAAATCTATGTAAACCTAAAAAGCATTCATTCGACTTTGAAATATTGAGTGAATGACTTAAAAATACAGGGTTTTTTCAAATTTGTAGTTTTTATTTTGAAACATTTGTACAATATAAATTTATCCATTATTAGCTACGACCTAATAATGGATAAATTTATATATTCCGAGCCATCTTTTGAGGCCAAGAACGAATTCATCCAATTTCGGTTACTCTGCCCTAAATTGAAGCGTATGCAAGAGAGAGCCAAATTGTAGTCGGGCGGGGCAAGGTCTACGCTATTAGGCGGGTGAGGAAAAACTTCCCAAACACTTCATTCTAAATACTTTTGAACAGGTATTGCAACATGCGGCCGAAAGTTGTCATGATGGAATATTACGGTTTCAGTTTGGCGCATATTCGGTCAATGCTCGCTTCAAACAAATCGAATTCAGCAGCTTATAGTAGATAGAACCTTTTTACTCCCACCAACTACAGAGCATTATCATAGCGCCATGAATATTATGATTTGGTGTCGATACGACTGAATGGACGTGCTTCCCATACGTTCTCTGACGCTACGGGTTATCGTTATGGATACATTTTTCATCTCAAGTAATGATTCGGTGCAAAAAAAAAAGCATGAAGTTCTCTCGGCTTCAATTCGTATGGTACCCAATTTCCCTGCTTTTGGGTGAATTCTGGTGCTTGCAAACGTTATGAAATCGTTGCTGGAGTAGCTCCCAATGATTTTGCAAGCTATGACAAGAATCTTGGTCTTTAAACCTTTTTGGCTGACCGTTGTCTTTCGTGCCAAAATCACCACTTCTGAACCGAACAAACCATCTTTCGCACGTTAAAACCAATGCAACACATTCTCATTAAGCTTAGGTGATCAATCGGTGTGCTTCAGCGGCACTTTTTTCAAATTAAAGAAGTAAAGCAAAACTTCTCGCGTATGACGCTTTGTTGGCACAAAATTCGACATTTTCGCAGCAATAAAAAACGTTGTGAGAATAAATGACAGATATGTACGCTTCAAAATGACATATAAGTGTTCATAGAATATGCCATCTATTGTAAATTCCGAATTTTTAATTCAGACATATCTTGATCTAATTGAAGGAGTTAATATTATTTGATTTTAAATATACAAATTGAAATATTCAGAACATATTTATCTCGATCTGAGACATAGAATTCTTTAAAACTTTTATTAAAATACAGCAAAGATAAACAACTTTAGTCGAAAGAATGCATCGATATAAAAGGTATAGCTAAATATAAAGAGAGGAGTGGGTGATAATCTAACAAAATCATCTTCGCATTTTTGTCTTTAAATTACATGCTCTAAGTTTCCTCTCAATCATTGCGAACTGAGAATGCAATCGATTTTAAAAATTCTAATAATATATCCCAAATTGGCATAAGAAGTTATTATGAAAAATGTATAACCATTTTTTAACTGCAATTTTTAAATGCACTTCCGTCTTTAAATCACGAACCATTAGCCAAACAAAGAAAATTGACCTTGAAAATGCATATAGTCTATTACTAGGTCATTCTCAGAGTATAAAATCACTAAACTATTGTATTTAATTACAAATTTTATTTACAATTTTAAAACAAATTCACCAATTTAAACAAAAAATGCTAAATTTTTCAAAAATTATTTATACATACATAAATATTTAAATAGAAATATGCATATAAAGTGTAAAATTCATTTGTATATTTACTTTAAAATGAATTAATTATTTGTTTATTATTTTAACATTTCGTTTTAGGTCAAATAAAATATTCCGATCGAGTCTATGATGCCACTATGGAGGCATTCGATTGTCTGCCATTGGCTGCGCTATTAAATCAACAATTTCTCTGTATACACGGTGGTTTATCACCGGAAATTTTCACACTCGACGATATCAAAAAGGTGTTTATATCTATTTATTTATATAAATTATTACCTTTATTATTTATTTAGTAAACATTATCAAGTCACTTACATACAAACAAACATTCAAACTAAACTAAAACAATTAATCAACAGCTTAATAGATTCCGTGAACCGCCTGCCTTTGGTCCAATGTGCGATTTGCTGTGGTCTGATCCTTTGGAAGATTTTGGCAGTGAAAAAAATAATGATTATTTCTCACACAATTCAGTGCGTGGTTGTTCGTATTTTTTCAGGTATGTAGTACATGTATGTATATGTAGTATTTCAGTTTCAGTCAAATTAGCATTTGACTAATTTAAATTTAGAAAATATATTGTATGTGCTTTTATTTATATTTATTTAAGCGAAATTGTTGTTTTTTTTTGTGAATTTCAGTTATTCCGCCTGCTGTGAATTTCTACAAAAGAACAATCTTTTGTCTATTGTTAGAGCTCATGAAGCTCAAGATGCGGGGTAGGTGGCCTTTTTAATAATACATTCATGGTTTATTTTTAGAATATTGAATTTAATTTTAACATTTTATTATTGCAGGTATCGCATGTATCGTAAAAATCAGGTTACTGGTTTTCCTTCTTTAATTACGATATTTTCGGCTCCCAACTATTTGGATGTTTATAATAATAAGGTACTTAATCAAGAAAACTGCTTTGACAAAGTCTAATATTTTTCAATAACAAAATGATAGGATAAGACAATTATATTATAAACTAATTACAAGTGATTTCTTTACCTTATAACTCTTCCTCAAAACTATTAACATCAGAGCGATAATATCAGCCTGATGTCAACCCATCAAGGTCTCACTCAGTGGGGTCAATCAAAAGAGATAATATATCTGAATCTTCTAAACTACTGTTCCGATTGCAAACGCATATATAAACGAATAGTAAAAGAGGACATAGGATTTAAGAAAATGGAATGTGTGTTAGAATACAAGATGAACGTTATAAAAGAAAATAATTATTGCACCAAATCATTACTTGTGATGAATAATGCATCGATTACGGTAAACCAAAGCGTAAGAGATTTACCACCAAATATAGATTTTTATATGAAAAATCTTAAATCACTCATAGATCCTTATTTACCACTCATAGATCCTTAATAAGAGGTCCTAGACGAATATGAGGTCCTAGACGAAAAAGGGCAATAATCTGTGATCACTCTTATTTACCACCAAATATCGATTTTTATATGAAAAATCTAAAATCACTCATAGATCCTTAATTAGAGGTCCTAGACGAAAAATGGCAATAATCTGTGATCACTCTAATTTACCACCAAATATCGACTTTTATATGAAAAATCTAAAATCACTCATAGAACCTTAATAAGAGGTCCTAGACGAAAAAGGGCAATAATCTGTGATCACTCTTATTTACCACCAAATATCGATTTTTATATGAAAAATCTAAAATCACTCATAGATCCTTAATAAGAGGTCCTAGACGAATACGAGGTCCTAGACGAAAAAGGGCAAAAATCTGTGATCACTCTTATTTACCACCAAATATCGATTTTTATATGAAAAATCTAAAATCACTCATAGATCCTTAATTAGAGGTCCTAGACGAAAAATGGCAATAATCTGTGATCACTCTAATTTACCACCAAATATCGATTTTTATATGAAAAATCTAAAATCACTCATAGATCCTTAATAAGAGGTCCTAGACGAAAAAGGGCAATAATCTGTGATCACTCTTATTTACCACCAAATATCGATTTTTATATGAAAAATCTAAAATCACTCATAGATCCTTAATTAGAGGTCCTAGACGAAAAATGGCAATAATCTGTGATCACTCTAATTTACCACCAAATATCGACTTTTATATGAAAAATCTAAAATCACTCATAGATCCTTAATAAGAGGTCCTAGACGAAAAAGGGCAATAATCTGTGATCACTCTTATTTACCACCAAATATCGATTTTTATATGAAAAATCTAAAATCATTCATAGATCCTTAATAAGAGGTCCTAGACGAAAAAGGGCAATAATCTGTGACCACTCTTATTTACCACCAAATAAAGATTTTTATATGAAAATAAGAGGTCCTAGACGAAAAAGGGCAATAATCTGTGATCACTCTTATTTCTCGCCAAATATCGACTTTTATATCAAAAATCTAAAATCACTCATAGATCCTTAATAAGAGGTCCTAGACGAATAAGGGCAATAATCTGTGATCACTCATATTTCTCACAATATATCAATTTTTATATCAAAAAAATAAAATCACTCATAGATCCTTAATAAGAGGTCCTAGACGAAAAAGGGCAATAATCTGTGATCACTCTTATTTACCACCAAATATCGATTTTTATATGAAAAATCTAAAATCACTCATATATCCCTCATAGATCCTTAATAAGAGATCCTAGACGAAAAAGGGCAATAATCTGTGATCACTCTTATTTCTCACCAAATATCGACTTATATATCAAAAATCTAAAATCACTCATAGATCCTTAATAAGAGGTCCTAGACGAAACAGGGCAATAATCTGTGATCACTCTTATTTACCACCAAATATCGATTTTTATATGAAAAATCTATAATCACTCATAGATCCTTAATAAGAGGTCCTAGACGAAAAAGACCAATAATCTGTGATCACTCTTATTTCCCACCAAATATCAATTTTTATATCAAAAATATAAAAACACTCATAGATCCTTAATAAGAGGTCCGAAATGGGCAAAAATCTGTGATCACTCATTTACTACAAATATCGATTTTTATATGAAAAATCTAAAATCACTCATAGATTCTTAATTAGAGGTCCTAGACGAAAAAGGGCAAAAATCTGTGATCACTCTTATTTACCACCAAATATCGATTTTTATATGAAAAATCTAAAATCACTCATAGATCCTTAATAAGAGGTCCTAGACGAAAAAGGGCAATAATCTCTGATCACTCTTATTTGCCACCAAATATCGATTTTTATATGAAAAATCTAAAATCACTCATAGATCCTTAATAAGAGGTCCTAGACGAAAAAGGGCAATAATCTGTGATCACTCTTATTTACCACCAAATATCGATTTTTATATGAAAAATCTAAAATCACTCATAGATCCTTAATAAGAGGTCCTAGACGAAAAAGGGCAATAATCTGTGATCACTCTTATTTCTCACCAAATATCGCCTTTTATATCAAAAATCTAAAATCACTCATAGATCCTTAATAAAAGGTCCTAGACGAAAAAGGGCAGTAATCTGTGATCACTCATATTTCTCACCAAATATCGATTTTTATGTGAAAAATCTAAAATCACTCATAGATCCTTAATAATAGATCCAAAATGAAAAAGGGCAATAATCTTTGATCACTCTAATTTACCACCAAATATCGATTTTTATATGAAAAATCTAAAATCACTCATAAGGTCCTAGACGAAAAAGGGCAATAATCTGTGATCACTCTTATTTACCACCAAATATCGACTTTTATATCTAAAATCACTCATAGATCCCTAATAAGAGGTCCTTGACGAAAAAGGGCAATAACCTGTGATCACTCTTATTTACCACCAAATATCGATTTTTATATGAACATTCTAAAATCACTCATAGATCCTTAATAAGAGGTCCTAGACGAAAAAGAGCAATAATCTGTGATCACTCATATTTTTCACAAAATATTGATTTTTATATGAAAAATCTAAAATCACTCATAGATCCTTAATAAGAGGTCCTAGACGAAAAAGGGCAATAACCTGTGATCACTCATATTTTTCACAAAAAATTGATTTTTATATGAAAAATCTAAAATCACTCATAGATCCTTAATAAGAGGTCCTAGACGAAAAAGGGCAATAATCTGTGATCACTCATATTTTTCACAAAATATCGATTTTTATATACCAAATATCGATTTTTATATGAAAAATCTAAAATCATTCATAAATCCTTAATAAGAGGTCCTAGACGAAAAAGGGCAATAATCTGTGATCACTCTTATTTACCACCAAATATCGATTTTTATATGAAAAATCTAAAATGACTCATAGATCCTTAATAAGAGGTCCTAGACGAAAAAGGGCAATAATCTGTGATCACTCTTATTTACCACCAAATATCGATTTTTATATGAAAAATCTAAAATCACTCATAGATCCTTAATAAGAGGTCCTAGACGAAAAAGGGCAATAATCTGTGATCACTCATATTTTTCACAAAATGTCGATTTTTTATATACCAAATATCGATTTTTATATGAAAAATCTAAAATCACTCATAAATCCTTAATAAGAGGTCCTAGACGAAAAAGGGCAATAGCCTGTGATCACTATTATTTACCACCAAATATCGATTTTTATATGAAGAATCTGAAATCACTCATAGATCCTTAATAAGAGGTCCTAGACGAAAAAGGGCAATAATCTGTGATCACGCTTATTTACCACCAAATATCGATTTTATATGAAAAATCTAAAATCACTCATAGATCCTTAATAAGAGGTCCTAGACGAAAAAGGGCAATAATCTGTGATCACTCATATTTTTCACAAAATATCGATTTTATATGAAAAATCTAAAATCACTCATAGATCCTTAATAAGAGGTCCTAGACGAAAAAGGGCAATAATCTGTGATCACTCACAAAATGTCGATTTTTATATACCAAATATCGAATTTTATATGAAAAATCTAAATCTAATCTAAATCCTTAATAAGATGTCCTAGACGAAAAAGGGCAATAATCTGTAATCACTCTTATTTACCACCAAATATCGATTTTTATATGAAAAATCTAAAATCACTCATAGATCCTTAATAAGAGGTCCTAGACGAAAAAGGGCAATAATCACAAAATGTCGATTTTTATATACCAATTCACTGTGATCACTCATATTTCTCACAAAATATCGATATTTATATGAAAAATCTAAAATCACTCATAGATCCTTAATAAGAGGTCCTAGACGAAAAAGGGCAATAATCTGTGATCACTCTTATTTCTCACCAAATATCGACTTTTGTATCAAAAATCTAAAATCACTCATAGATCCTTAATAAGAGGTCCTAGACGAAAAAAGGCAATAATCTGTGATCACTCTTATTTACCACCAAATATAGATTTTTATATACCAAATATCAATTTATATATGAAAAATCTAAAATCACTCATAGATCCTCAATAAGAGGTCCTAGACGAAAAAGGGCAATAATCTCTGATCACTCTTATTTCTCACCAAATATCGACATTTATATCAAAAATCTAAAATCACTCATTGATCCTTAATAAGAGGTCCTGGACGAAATGAAAAATCTAAAATCACTCATAGATCCTTAATAAGAGGTCCTAGACGAAAAAGGGCAATAATCTGTGATCACTCTTATTTACCACCAAATATAGATTTTTATATGAAAAATCTAAAATCACTCATAGATCCTTAATAAGAGGTCCTAGACGAAAAAGGGCAATAGCCTGTGATCACTATTATTTACCACCAAATATCGATTTTTATATGAAGAATCTGAAATCACTAATAGATCCTTAATAAGAGGTCCTAGACGAAAAAGGGCAATAATCTGTGATCACTCCTATTTACCACCAAATATCGAGTTTTATATGTTCCTTAATAAGAGGTCGTAGACAAAAAAGGGCAATAATCATATTTCCCACCAAATATTGATTTTAATATGAAAAAATCACTCATAGATCAGCCGATTCGACACCAAAGCCAAATATCCATGGAGCTAAGGTAGTGCTCTGATAGATCAGTGTCCTTGACGACAGGTTGACTTTGTCCTTCTGTCTTTATTGTAAACTTCCCTACTAACGCCCTACTAACGACTCAAAATCACTTTATGAATCGAGTTGACTTAACGATGTCTGTCTGTACATCTGGCTGGCTCTTTTAAAATTATTGATATCCAAATAAAATTCAACACGAATATGTTTCATATATACAGAAGTAGATTCCATATAAGTTCCACTTCCGCCCAGAAATCATTCTATTTTATGACAGTCGGTGTAGCGTATAATGCTTGACCGACTATTACACTGTCTTACTTTTTATAGCTCAGTTTATGAACAGTGATTTAAAACATCAGATATATTAACAAAAAAGTATGAGAAAGTCGAGAAGATTTTGTATATGAATTTTATCATTATAAATGGTAAATTTTCCAATCAAATATTTAAATATTAAAAAAAAATGTAACCCCCTGTCTATACCTGATAAATTTTTATCATGATAAACGTCAAAATGGTTGTTTAGATTAAAAATTATCAGGTATAGGCTCCATTTATTAGTATTATTGCTTCATTATGACAAAATTATTAGTGCTATTGCTCAGACAACTTTGTCTTGACAACAAACGTCATTAATTGTTATGATAAATATTTGTCAAGTATAGACGGGGCTAAAAGCAACCAGCCTTGACATAGAATATAAATTTTACATTTTTATTTGTAAATATACTGGTTCTTTGCTGCATTCTATTTCTAACGCATACCTTATTCTTAAATATTTATTATAAAAAATCATTAATTATTTTTATATTTATATTTGTTTCTTTTTTTATCTGCATATTTCACCTCCGGACAACACGAACAAAATTAAATAAATAAATTATTGTCATTTGACAAAAGGCAGCTGTACTTAAATATGAGAATAATGTTATGAATATACGACAATTTAATTGTTCACCCCATCCATATTGGTTGCCAAATTTTATGGATGTATTTACGTGGTCATTACCATTTGTGGGTGAGAAGGTAAGTTCAAAGATTTCCAACAATTAGAATAGAAATTATTAAATTTCAGTCTAATAAAAAATTTTGCCAGTTTGCCATTTAATGATTAATGATTTTTCTGTGAACGGGTAATAATTTATTTTTTATAAATTAAAAAAAAAAACATTTTACATTTTTATTACAGTTAGAAAATTTTGTTTTTTATTTTTAAAAATACACAAAATTTAGCTTTATCAATTACTATTTGTAATTAATTTCTCTTTAGGTTACAGATGTGCTTGTTAATATTCTTAATATCTGTTCGGATGAAGAATTAGAGGGTGGTCCCGACGATGAGCTGGAAGAAGGTTAGTAGCATAATTAAACAAATTAATAATACACAATTTTATTATTATTTATATAAACATTTAGGAAATACAACAAAATTATTTAGATCAAAGACAAATAAGAAAATAAACAAACATTTTATTTAATTATGTATGTACATAATTTTGCAATTAAAACGAAACAAAACTAAACAAAATTGTATTTATAATTCGTGTCTTTATTAATGTCAATTTCTAAAATTTCCAAAAAAAAAATTTAAATTCAAACTATAAACATTTCAATATAGTGAAAATATTTATGTAGATTTTGTTGTTGTTTTTATTATTGTATTTTAATGTTGTAAAACAAGCCAATTTACCCAACTATACAAACCAAAAAGATTAAGACTAAATTTATTTATCTTTCCAATGATTTATTTTATTTATTAATGTGTCGATGAGTATAAATGTATTTTTCTTGTAATTTATCGATTGATTTATGTTAATCTTTCTCTGTATTGTTGCATGTGATGTATTTGTGTATTTATTTATATGTATCTTCTCTCAACTCAGAACTCCGTAAGAAAATTGTTCTTGTACCCATGAATTCGAATGCTAATAATGCCCAATCGACAAAAGGTAAGAATAATCTACAAATCTAATTAAATCAAAGGCCTTGTAAATTCAGCTAAGCAATGAGATAAATATTGTAGTTGCTGCTGCGCTTGTAAATAATTGCTTCTATGTGTAAATCTTAAATTTAAGGTGTTATTAAAATTAAAAAAAGTTGTTTACTTTCCAAAATGTTTTGGTACAATAACGCTGCACTATATCTACTAGAAGTGGAACAAAGTTTAGGTGATAGGACCGGACTGAATCAGCCCCACCAAAAAGATGAGGACTATATCGATTTTGTTATACCGTTTGCAATACATCGAAATATTGGACGTAGACCCACAAACATATTGATACAATCCAGCTATCAAGAGGGAAATATCTAGGGTGAAATCAGGGATGTCATGAATCCCAAATATTTTTTGTTGATCAGAAATATTTTGTATTCAAAGTGAGCAATATCGATGCATCAAAAATAATTAGCACGAATTGTAAAATACATAGGTTATATAGACTTCGTGTTAATGGATGTAAATCGTTACATTTTTTTAGCTTTTATATACAAATGTATACATTATTTGGAAGCCAAAAGGATTAGCTTTTCTTATCTTTTTTTAAAATGTTAAATTAATTAATAATATCACGTTGCTACGATGGAAAAAAAACTTGTAAAAGAGGGCTTGTGGAGTACATTACAAATTATGTCAAAAAATTTCAGAAACACCCTCAAATTCAGAAATTATTCTGAAAAACCCGTTTTCAGTGATGTTCGTCAAATTATCGATCTGTAAATCGGTCAGTTTTGCTTGACTTTAAATTTTTTAACGGGCTTGGAAAGAAAACTGATTACGCTTTTAAATGACGTGCATTTTTGATACATTTGTAAGTCATAAGTATTGTTTTTGTTAAGACTATCTGAAAGAAAAACAAAATTTATCAACTTTTTTAATTTAGTTGCTTTTCATTGTTTATTTTGATATGGAAGCTTATAAAAATTAATACCAATATATAAAGGAAATTTAGTTCTTAACAAATGGTTTTAATTATTTAAATCGGATGAAAATTGTAAAAGTTATTCAACTTTTCGTTAACACCTTTTGTAGTATTTTCTCCCCCAGCCCATATGAATAAAATAAAAACAAAAAGCTATACAAAACAAAATATTTTTACAATTTTTAATTTACAAGGAATATTTTATTTAACTTTTTCCGAAAAAGTTTAATAATTTCTGCAAATATAAACCAATTTTAACAACTAATATCTCGTTTTTGTCTACATAAATTTTTCTTTAAACTACTGTGCAAAAAAAATAGGTTTTCATAGAAAAAAATTAAATTAACTAAAAAAAAGAAAGCGAAACTATTTATAAAAACTTAAAAATATAGATTTTATGCACACATTTTATGAAATCTTAATTCTTTACCTATCCATAATGGTTTAAAATTTTGAAATCGGTCTAAAAATGTGTGAGTTAGAGGTACTAAAGTACTACGTTAGGGTACGTCGTAGTACTTTAGTACCTCTAACAGTTTTTTCAAAATAACTCAAAATTTTGAGGGTGTTTCAAAATCTTTGAAAGCGGTCTTAGTATGTCCTCACCTAGGCATACAACCTCCATTAGGTCGCTTTTCAAGTTCTGACAAAAATTGTTATTTTGTAGCAGAGTGTATGACAGATTTATGGGATATTTTCAAAATTTCACTAATTAATTCACTTGATTTCAAGAATTTCATTAATCATACGCCACATTGCTATTTTACTAAGATTTTGTACAGTGAACGTATGATTATTATTATAAATGAAAAAAAAAAATCCAGCTGAAAAATGGATTTTCGAACATCACTGGTACATTTGGAATACACGTTCTTTGCATAAATACAAAACTTGAAGTCTATCAAAGTGCAAAGTTAATTTTATTAAAGCTTATATGAAAATTATTTTTATGCCAAAGAATTTACCATATTAAGTTGTTCTCGGCTTATGGATATTATAATTTGAGAACAACATTACATCTGAATTTCATTTGAGGGGGGGTTAAAGTTTCCCAACTCAGGCACATTCTTATTGTTAATCGGCCTAAGAAACCATGTCATCCTTACATTTTAGGTATTAACAACATTTTTGTAGAATATGTTAACCTTCTAAATCCTCATGGCATGGGTTTCATGCTAAATTTTTGGGGTACTTTAATTTAAAACTCTTAATAAATGCGAAATTAACCATAAGCTCTCTTTTGTTGTGTCTTATTTCTGACTTTCTGGTTGAATTTTCCGTTTTGGTGTATTCAGGGACTTATAGTAAAATTTCACGGATAATATTCTAAAACGATTTATAAATCGTTTTAGAATATGTATCTCTGTTTTGTTAGGAGTTAGCAAAAATACCTATGTGTAATATAAGATTTTGATGGAAAAATAATTATATCGTTTATTTTCTTTTCGCATAATAGTCAAATTTGTCTTAAATAAAAGTCGCTTTAAAATTAGTATAATCCCAAATATCAGTAAAATCTCATATTATGACTGTTATCTCAATAAGTCCGCGACTTTTTGAATTTACCGAATCTTAACTGAAAAAGCATCTATCAGTTGACTCCTATCAAAATTTGAACCAGCTGTGTCGTTTAGGAAAAAGGGAATTTCGTGTGCTCATTAAGCATTATTTTTTTCGGAAAAAAAATGTTCACTCAGGGTGGGTCAATAAAGGCACGGTCACACATGGCAAATATTTACTAAAAAAGCGTAACCACTTTTTATAGCACAAATTTGTTTGACGTGTTTACTCTTACAAGTGTTTTGTAAGATCAAACAACATCAAATAAAATAAAAATAAATATTTGTATTGAATTGTATTCAGTAAAAAGAGTTGAATATTTTTAATTTAATTCAAATATATGGAAACTAAGATCCCTTAAGTCAATGAAAATTTAATGAAGATAAGTCGATTATGGGTTCTCTATTTTTTTCTTTAAGTAGCTTAGGCAAATTATCATTGGACCTTAACAAAATTGTAAAATATAGAAATGAAAATTTACTATACAAGCAATAAAATTATATTTAGAAAACAAAATAATGGCAATAAAGAAAATATGCAACAAAAATAAGCAGTTATGAGTTAAATATGCAAAAATATGCAGTAAAGAGCAAAATATGCAAAAATATGCACTAACAAATCGATGCCAAAATTCTTATAATTGTCTGAAACGGATAAATAACTAACTCATATGTTTATGCGACGCACAGAAAAAAATAAGATATATAACATATTTTTGGTTGCCCTGGTAATAACACATCGATATATTGGTCGTAGACCCATAAACATATGGAATCATAAAACGATCTACACTATTTTCGCTGGTTTTGTATGTGCTGCGACGATATATGCAAACAAATTTATGAACTTTGGTCGCCAATATCTCGAATAGACGACACGATATTTCATATAAATCCTCTATGTCCGTAATATAGCCGAAATATTTCTAAATTTAAAGCTTACTCCAATCAAAAGTTGGCGTCGCCGATAAATAATTTAGTTTTTGTACTCACAAATATAGAAACAAGTTTTGAATGCGACCTGAAGTATTTTCATTTGGAATGCGTAGCAAAGTACATATAGAAAACACTATGAGCAAGTAATTAAACAAATGTTAGAAATATTATAATTTATTTAAATATACAGTGAATACATTAACACTTATTTAGGTATATTAAAAAGCTTTTAGCAAAAAACACAACCAAAGCCAAATTAACAAAATGTAGAAATGTATGTGAAGAAGCTTTTTTAAATAAGCTTTTAACTAAATGTAAATATTAACAGCATAAAGTGTACACTTACGTATTAAATATTACTCATGCACACAGCTTTTTAGAAAACTTTTTTTTTTTAAATTGAAATGTTAACAATTATTGTATTATTCATTCATTTTTGAATTTTTCTCTTTTAATTCTCTATTTTAGCTTCTACTGTATCGGCTTTACGTAAAGAAGTAATCAGAAACAAAATAAGAGCTATTGGTAAAATGTCTCGGGTATTCTCAGTATTAAGGTAAATTTAACACACAACAACAGCAAAAAAAAAAGAATACTAACAACAAATTTGTGGCAATAGGTTAAAACATCTTAAGTCTAAAATAGACATATTAACAAGAAGATGTAATAACAATTGTTTCCCATTAATTTGAAATTGTTTTTTCAAACAGTTAAATAAAAATAGGCAAATAAAGTTTAATTTCATACTTACTTAATTCAATTTTATCTTACAGAGAAGAATCGGAATCTGTTTTACAATTAAAGGGTCTTACTCCAACTGGTTCATTACCAGTGGGTGCTTTGTCCGGAGGCAAAGATTCGCTAATCAGTGGTATGTATTTGTAAATAATATAAATTTTGCACTATTATAAAACTATTAACACATTAACATAGACAGTAATAATTTAGCTAATAAACTGTTAATTAAAATCAACATGCAATTGTTTATAAAAATATTATTTATATGTATGTAGGTTCAGTTTAACACGTGCTTTTTTCATGTAATCTCGTGATTAGTTATTTTTAACATGAAATCATTATTTTAGCTTTACAGGGTCTTGGCGCCACCCCACAAATTACTTCATTTGCTGAAGCCAAGGGACTTGATGCCGTCAATGAACGTATGCCTCCCAGACGTCCTCTGCTATTGGGCAACAACAATAACAACTCGACGACCCCTAATAATAATACAACCAATGATAGCAGTAGTTTGACCTCATCCAAGAAGAACGGTAGCACTCCTATTGCTTCTCCCAGACGTTCTAGCACGAGCAAATATTCATAGTTTTAGTTTTCATTTTTTATTCTAATTAAATTTATTATTCTATAATTTGATTTTTTCGTTTCTTAATTTTTTAGTTAAACAACCAATGACTTTTTTAGAAAATTTAATATTTTTTTTATTTAATTAGCGCTCATGAACCAATTGTTAAATAAAGCAAATAAATTAAAACCACAAATAAAAATTTAAAAAAAAAAACATTAATATTTTTTTCCTGAAATATTAATAAAGAATTGAAATTAGTTTATGAAGATATGCTGTAGCTTATATCAGAGACTTAAAATAAATATTTTTTAGTTTGACTGATTTTATTTTTATACCCTACACAACCATATGTGTTGTTGCTGATTTTTGTCTAACACTCACCTTAACGTATATCGATCGACTCAGAACCACTTTCTGAGTGGATTAAACGATGTCCGTCTGTCCGTTGGCTGGCAGACTGGCTATCCATGTAGTATTTGTGCATAAAGTACAGGTCGTAATTTTGAAGATATTTCGATCACATTTGGTACAGGCATTTTTTCGGCCCAAGGATGAAGCCTATTGAAATTGGCTGAAATCGGTCCATTATTTCACCTAGACCCCATACAAATGTCTTCCCGAAATAGGACTTTAACGATTATATATATTTAATTTATATAAGTATCTACTAGGGTATTCATTCGAATATTGATCGTTTGATTAATCGAATAATTTCTTACGAATAATTGTTTGAACAACTTAAAAATTACCTTTTTCGAATAACGAATAATTCGAACAATTTAATGATTTTCTTTTATAGCGTTCAAACATCATTTCGGACATGTAAAATAATTTTCCAAGCGGTCTCTGCTTCAATTCATATGGTAACCAATTTCACTGCTTTTGGAAGAATCCTGCTGCTCGCAAAAGTTTTGACATTTTCCAAGCTCTTGTTGAGTTTAACAACAATCTTCATGGAGTTATGCTTCTAATTCTTGGTCTTCATACTTTTTTGACTGACCTGGGCGATATTTGTCATTCGTGTCAAAATCACTACTTCTGAACCGCATTTTCAAACCGATGAAATCCATTCACCATAAGCTTTGGTGTGCAATTGGTGTGCTTCAGCAGCACTTTTTTCACTAAGTATAATGTTTAAAAACGAAGTGAGAATAAATGATAGATATCTACTAGGGTATTCATTCGAGTAATGATCGTTCGATTAATCGAATATTTTTTTACGAATAATTATTAGAACAAATTTGTGTAGAATAATCGAATAAAACGAATAAATGCTCATATGTGTTTAAATTTATTAAATTGCTTAAAATTTTTCATAATTCCAAATTTAAATAAGTAATAATGACCTACAAAAATTGTATAGTTTCTGAAATTTGACAAATAACTAAAGATAAAGGTTCGATAGCTCCATCTATAAATATATAAATACTACTGCAAGAAGTTACAATTCTAAAAACAAGTCTTTCAAAATGTTTAATTTAGGACTTGAACCAATGAAAATAAAAGGTACGGAATAAAATATTTGTTATTTAATAGGCTGAATTACATATTTTAGAATTGATTTCGAAACAGAAATTTTAGAGTCTAAACATGAACATATATGCTGGCGAAATATTAGCATAATCTTAATTAATAATAAAAATATTAACTTAGATTAAAGTGGTGTTGAAAGTGATGGCGAATTCGATTTTGAAACGGTCGTCGAAAGTGATATTGAGGATGACAGTTATAATGATTACGTTGAAATACACGAAGGCCATGATATTTAAATATATATAAGTGATGTTATTAACTGCGTATGTAAGTGTTGCAAAATATTTAATAATTTTGGTGCAAGAAAAACATGGAGTTCGTCTTATTTTTTTGTTGTTTTTCGCGTATTTCCCATGTAGATTACACTGTCCTAATTAATGGTTACAACGCCTAGAAACAACGCCCTCTGTGTATTTGGTATAGTAGTAGGGAACCTTGCTGATCCCAGGAGGTGGCCTGACCTTTTCCATGATGTTATCCTTTTTTCCAGGTGGAGGAGTGGTCAGGGGGATTCTTGGATGGATTGTTTAAAGGGAGGTTAATTTTAAAAACTCGAAAACCATGATTTAAATTTTTCGTCCTCTGCCAGGGATCGAACCTGGTGTGCTTGGTTTTGTAGGCAAGCACTTTAACCACTACACCATGCCGCCAGTTCGTCTTATACATGATGTTAAACATCGTTGGATATCTTTATATATCATGGTAATAAAATTTTTGCGTATTTATAAATGCGTCAATCATGCATTGTCTGACTTCAAATTAGCCACGTTAACCGACAATGATATCAAACTTTGGTCAGATTTGTGTAATTCCCTAAGACCACTTGATTAAGCAAAGATACGGCAATGTTGATAGAGCTTGAGGATATAATACAATTTGTTATAAATAATTTAGAAAAAGTGAAAATAATTATTTTACTAAAGAATTAGTTACTCATCTTAAAACCCGAATTAATGAACGACATAAAAAAGTTCTTAATACATTTATATTGTACTTGAATTCAGGATCATGTCCAACTAGCTCAAATTTTGTAAAGCATAGCTCCAAAACGCAGACTAATGAGTTTGCTAGTAAATTGTTTTGTAGATTGTACGGGAGGGAATATGACCAGAATTTTAACAATAAAATATTAAAAAACCTACATCAAAACTTAAAATTATTCGAATAATTCGATTAATTTTAAACGTGTGATCGAATTATTCGAACAAGTTAAAATCTCTTATTCGAATTATTCGTTTTATTCTAACAAGAGAAAAATTATACCCTTAAAAATTACCTACAAGTTATTAAAAACAAAAATCGCCTCCAAAATTTTCTTGGCTAAAGGTAGGGTCCTACAGTACAAATAAGTATTTACTCAAAAAAGCGTAACCACTTGATTTTACCCTAAGACATTTGAATTAAATTAATGTCACAGTGAAAATAAAATAATAAACTATGCACGTACGTAAATATGTCAACTATAAACAAAAATAAAAACTGACATTCTACCAGCCAGCACTTGTCATTTGTTAATTCTTTTCTGTCAAATATAATTGCATGAACCTGTATTATTTACACAGATCATTTGATGAAAAAAACTATGCGAGTGTAAATATTTTCTAAACAAAACAATTAGAAAAATTTTCCTAAAAATAAATCGAGGAATTTGTTCTAAGCACGAGATGATGAAATGAGGCTAACTTTTATAATCCTCTATAAAAACTACATACAAATAATAAGTTTTTTGTTTTTAGAATTACGTACATACATTTATTATACAACATAATAACCGTGCCTGCTATAAAAAACCGAAAGAAACCATATTCTTAATCTAAAATATTATTGTTCATTAAGTTTATAATTTTTTTCGCAAGTAAAAAAGAGAAGCTCACGTGTTTATCACGCTCTACACTTTATCGTGATAAATAAAATGATAAAAATAAAATAATTGTTTTTTTTTAAATACTAATTATGGCATATACACGCAAATTAATTTCGATAAAAACAATTGCTAAGCTAAATTATAGCATTTGCTGTAGGGTATACTACTTTAGTAATACATCGCGTCGGTCAATTTACAGTTTTAATATAAATGTTTAAATATAAAACATTTTTTATTAAATTCGAATATAGAAACTCTATAAACCACTATACTGACTGCCAATACCAGACGATTTAATAATAAGTGCTTTAGCAGCAGTTATCTCTAACCCCTGCTCTTAATATTACACATTTTCTCTTTAAATTTCACCTTATTTTTGCTACCACTAACTTATAGTTAAATTTAACAACACAATTTATTTTGCAGTTCAGATTAGGTTTTTATTGATAGTTGTTTGTTGTTTGTAAAGAGCTTCGAATTCGTATTTCCTGCCTTTTTTTCGTTTACTTTCCTCATTATAAAGTTGTTGTTAAAGAACATGTTTGTGATTTTTTTTTCTTAAATTATTCATTGTAAAATGAGTGTCAATTTTCAAGTCATAAAGATAGTAAATCTGTTGTATGCAATTGTGAGCAACAAAATAGCAATTAACAGGATTTTTAGTCTACTAAATACAATTAGTGTTTATAAACCGCTTAACTGAAAAAACTGGTTTTCTTTGAAATCTCGGATTTTGCGAAGCGGTTAATTTAAAATTTTGATTTTCGTTTTTTTAAATTTGGGACTAAAATTAATAAATCACATGTTTTGGTAAATTTTTTTATCAAAAAAATAATTTTCGAGGTGCCCAAATTTAAAGTTTTTGACTTTTTCTCTTTTTTTATTTTTAAGGTTTTTTTAATCTATGTATCTACGTATATAAATAAAAATCAAATGTCGTTCGTTAGTAATTGCATCAGTTGAGAACGGCTGGACTGATTGTGACAATATTTTTTTTTAAATGTGTTTAAAAAAATAAAAATTTAATACGCCCACTTTTTTCGATTTATCTAAAATCGGAAAACGGCTGCACAAATTTGGCTATTTTTGTTTTAAATGTAGTAATCCAATTAAATTGACCACGCCCACTTTCTTTCGATATATCTAAAATCGCAGAACGCCTTGACGATTCGGCAATTTTTTTAATGTTCGCAATAGTCCACAAAAGTTTCTTACATAATGAAAAATTGTCCACGCCCACTTTTATTAAATCTTCGGCTAATTTTATCCGTTGGATTGTTCCGTATTCGTCAAATCAAATACATCTGCAAATATGTGACCAAAGGCAATGACATGACTGTGATTGGAGTTAGTGCGAAGAATTCCAACGATGAATTCACCGCTATGTTAGCAGTAACGAAACAATTTGGCTCATTTTTTCATTTGCCATTCATGAATGACATCCAACTGTTGTTCAATTAGCCGTACATCTGAAAAATGGTCAAAGAGTGTACTTTACTGAGGATAATGTATTACAACGAGTTGATCGACCGCCATCTACAACATTGACCAGATTTTTTGAAATGTGTCGGAATGATGAATTTGTCCTAACGCTGCTATACTCCGTAATGCCAAAGAAATGCCAACGCATTAGGTCGCATTTACACAGTCCATCCAAGAAACGATGAGTGTTTCTACTTGCGTTTGCTATTAGTCAACGTTCGTGGCCCAACATCATTCGAAATTTCGCGAACTATAAATGGTGAATTGTGTGACATATATGTAGGAACTGGAGAGAGTGAGATGAGACGATCACCGGGGTTTGCAAGACAGGGACGGTAGTATACATTTGAGGGTTGGGCCAGGATGAATAGGGACAGGACGGAATGGGAACAGTGGGTATAAAAGACTGACTTTTTCGGTCTGAAGACAGATTTAATTTATGTGTTAAAGAGAGTAGATGTCAAGGATCGCCTTTATCTATTAATTCTTTTGTGAATTAATTTAAGTTTTGAATATGTACATAAATGTAAATAAATAAGAATATAGTGGATTCAAAAGAATGTGTTTGTGTTTAATTTGAATAGAATGCGCACGGCAAATAGTAGTGATAAAACTACATATATAGAAAAGCGTATCAACGCTGATTTGTGGAGCAAATACAAAGATGCCATGTGTGATGATATTTTGCATCAGATCTGTATTAGAACATCAAATCCAAATTTGCAATAGAGCGTGGAAATTTACAACGAATGGATGATGTCGAACAAGGTATTATATCTGAGTTAGGCATGACAGCTCGCAATCGTCCGATGGATTTAATCAAGATTTCCAACGCACCCATTATTTTTTTTCGTTATTTAGTTATTCAATATTTTTGTGTTGGGGCACCGGTGTCCCCGTGGTCGTCAAAGGGTTAAATATTGAAGAAACATGATATGTTCGAAAAATAGTACAATTAAATTTGGAACATTCTAAGTATTTAAATTTATTTGACTCAGTCGTTTTCAAGTTTATAAAACAATACCACAACAATGATATTACAAAATCTGCTATTTTTAAAATCACAACTGTTCGATTAAGTGCATTAAATAACTATTACTTATTTGTAAAGTGATTTAATTTTATTTTATATTTGAATTGTTTAAAGATATTTTTAAAACTTAATTATGCTTGTAAACTGTTTTTATTTAACATTTACAACAATACATTTTATATTCTCAAACATAACCTTGCAGTTTGTAATAATGATAAGAAACTTCTAAACTATACAAATAAAATCTAATGATTTGATTTAATTTTAATCGGTTGACATTTTTTAAATTTGTACAAAGATATTATAATTATTTCGTTTTAAATACGAGTATTTATAATTTGCATAATACACATGTATTTGCTTTCTCACAGTCTGTTTATACCATTTAACTGACTTTTTTCAAATTCAGATACATTCAAATTTCAGTTATTTTAACGAATCTGGAATTTAGTACTTGTTTTTGGTTTTAAATGAATGCGATCGAAGGTTGTTTACACAAAGATTTTTAATATTAATAATAATATACATACATATGGGCTATTCCATATCATCGTACGTGACATTTGTACGCCTATAGAGTGGAATAGATTTTGCAAAAATAATTTGGTATTTATGTTCTATTCAGAGGGTACTATATTTGAAAATAATAAAAAGTTTTTTCCAAACATTGTTGTCCAAAATATCGAGCGAAATAAGGGTATATCGTACGTGACATAAAACGGAAGTTATTTTGAAGTACATGTAGAAATATGCGAAAATTTTCGAATTGCGAGAGGCGTTATGATTTCTTTTAATTTCTTCCACTAAACGAAATATTTTTCCTTTACAATCCGTTATATTTAAATAAAAACAATCTTTGGATGATTTTATAATAAATAAAATTTAATATCGTACGTGACATACCGTACGTGAGAGATTTTTCTCTTATAATAAAACAATATATGTATATTCTGTAAATATACATATGTATACAAAAACTAAAACAATTAATGGAAAATATACATTCGGTTTCAATAAACAATTTTATAATAGCAAATAAACAATCATACTATATACTAATTCGGAACTTAGTTTTAACCGCAATTTTAGCCTAAAATATGTCAATTAAATTAAAAGATGAAATATAATCAGTTTAAACTATTATTATGCCAATAAAATGTTGTAATAAGCTCTAAATACTTACACATAGTAATATTTTAGTGTTTTCTCCTATTCAAATCATCTTGAAAAAAAGTTTCAAGGATTTTTGTGTTTTCGGTCGTGGTAGTCATTCTCGTGGAATTGCCCATATGAATATAAGTAACTCTGTTTTTTAATAAGCAGGGAAACCAAAATATGCAAATGCATGTTTTTTCTGGTGAGTCTAATGAGCACATGGATAAGATATTTACACGTTTCAGAACTATTTAAGAATTTCGGCATCGATTTGTTAGTGCATATTTTTGCATATTTTACCCTTAAATGCATTTTTTTGCATATATTTGTTTTAAGAGCATATTTATGTCATATTTTTGCGTTTTAGAGCATATTTTACTGTTTAATAGCATATTTTGACTTTATCAAAAACAAATTTTGTCTTACTTATTTTTCGCTGTTGCGTTACAGGTTTTTACTTCCTTTGTTTAAATTTTAAATTGAAAAATATATTGCTTTTTTAATATAAAATACGCACTTTTTAATAATAGCGCCATCTAAATATCAAATTTTAGTTCTAATTCAAACTTAACAGTTCTAAGTGTTAATGAAATATTGTCTTTTAAATTTGCTCCTATAACATCAGTTGATGTCGAAAGAACATTTTCTATGTATACAAATGTTTTCAGATCCAATAGACAACGATTATTATTTGAAAATTTAAGTCAATATTTTGTAATTTATTGCAATAATAACCTTAATTGAAGAAGTGACTTTATATTTATATAAAATATCATCAAAAAATACCTCTCGAGGCCTTTTCATAGCTTATGGTTTTTATGTTGTATTTATTTTTTGTTATACTTGTTTTAGTTTATGTTATTTTTGTATATTTTATGTTACTTTAACTATTTAGAAATCAATTGTATTGATTTTTTTAAATAAAAGAATATTTTTTGGTTAAAAATTGTGTAAAAGTTTGTTTTTTTAAGAGCATATTTTTTTATTTTAAGAGCCGCTGAAGCACATCGATTGCTCACCAAAGTTTATGGTGAATGTGTTCCATCGGTTTCAACGTGCGAGAGATGGTTTGTTCGGTTCAGAAGCGGTGATTTTGATACGGAAGACAAAGATCGACCAGGCCAGCCTAAAAACATTTAAGACGAAGAATTGGAGGCATTTTTGTCAAACTCAACAGGAGCCTGCAAAATCAGCATTTTCAAAATGTTTGTGAGCAGTAGGATTCATCCAAAAGCAGGGACATTGGTTAGCGTACGAATTGAAGACGAGAGATTTTGAATGTCCGAAATGATGTTTGAACGCTATAAAAAAATCATTTTTGTACCGAATCAGTACTTGCGATACTTGCGAATCCATTACGATAACCCGAAGCATAATAGATCGTCCGTGAAGCCCGACCAACCAGCCGAAGCGACACCAAAGCCAAATATCCATGACGCTAAGATACTGTTCTATATTTGGTGGGACCAAAAGGGTCCTATCTATTACACAGGTCAACAGCAAAAAAAGGCTTCACTAACCACTATATAGATTTGATGGATCATATATGCATAAGTACAAAAATGGTAACATTTTTCAATTTTATGGATAGATTTTTTTTCTAAAATTGTTAATTTTTTTTAGATGTTTCTCCATATAATTTATGATAACTCAAATAGGGTTAGTCCGATATTATTGAAGTAAACTTAGAAAAGTTCGAATTTACATAACCTTTAATCGATTTTTCATGAGTTTTTTAAAACACAAAAATGCTATTTTCACATAAAAAATATATTTTTTGCTTCAATTTGTTATTAAAACTCCGAAACTACTGAGCCGATTAAAACGCAATATGTAACCGGAAGGTTATGTCAATTTGAACATTTTTAAGTTCACATCAATAATATCGGACTAATCATTTTTGAGTTATCATAAATTATGTGTAGAAACATTTTAAAAAAATCACAATTTAAAAAAAAAAATTTATAAAAAAATCTATTCATCAAATTTAAAAATTTTACCATTTTTGTACTACCGGAACCACAATACATCAAAATTGTGTAGTGGTTTAAAAAGCCTCCAAAATTTTTTCGATTTTGTTTCGAAAGTACCAACAGTTTTATTAAATTTCAAAATAAAAGCAAAAATTTTGAAAAATACCGCATTTTTACGTCAATAGAATGTATAAAAACATATTTAGGAATATCCTTAGCATTTTAATTCTACTTTATTAAGTGATTTTATGTTGCTAGTATCGAAAAAAAACTATGAAAATAATCGAATCATTCGATTGGCAACAAATCACAACGAATCTGATTTATCTGCACAGAAATAATGCTGTAAGTTTATAAAGAAATTCTCGAAATTTCCCTAATAGGAACCCTAAACACTAAATCAAAATCTTAATTCGATAATGTGTTTGTCATTTTTGCATTTTTTATAAAGTGATGTGCATCTTTTAATTATTCCTAATGATAAACAAATTGTAACAATCTTCATTTATATAATCCAACACTAACCCATAAAAAGATATTCAATTGATATTTTACAAGCGAATAAACAAATTAATAACAAAAATTAATAACAATTGTCATTGTAATTAGCTTACCTGGTTAAACACATTTGTTGAAAAAAGCTAGTGTTAATTGTGGCATTAAATTTCGATTTAATTTGACAAGACCACAAATCACACATTCAAAACTAAAACGTTTCCCAATTAAAACAGCTGAAATTAATTTGCTATTGAAAAGCAAAATACACGCATACATATAACAAGCTAAATCAAATCTTAATTTAAACTTTCTTGGTTCTATAAATACCTTTAGCTGTAAGTTTCCTTACAACTAAAAAAAAAAAAAAGATTAGCGATGATCATAAATATCACATAATTAACAGATGCACATCACTTTATAAAAAAATGCTAAAAATGTATGTCTATCACGAGAATTTTGAAAAATACTCTCTCTCAAAATGTCTGTAATATCTTAATATCTAAAGAATTGAACAACACAGATACGTACTCAACATACTACAAGTTGAATGAGTGACAAATGTATGAATATCTCGTTTATCGTGCATTCTTTCATATATGTACATACCACTAGTTAAGTAAAAGTATCTGAGAAATATGTACGTACGAGTACAATGTATGTACAAATATACGAGTAAGTAAGTATGTACGGATTTGTATCTGCGAGTATGAAGGCGAATGAATTTAACGTGTTTAAGTAGTAGATACTAAATATAAATCGTCATAAGCAGTCAACTAACTAAATGTTGTTGTGCTTTTTTTATTATATTATTGTTATTATTTTATTATTATTATAATTGTAAATATACTATAAGTCGGCTGTAGAAGTATTGTCATTTAGAAGTTTAGCTAAAGTATTAATATAACGGCGCTGTAAAATTAAGATCGTAGTCGTAGCAGCAGATCCATTAGATACACAACATTCGGGTGTTGTATCTTTTGAATAAACCAGACAAAACACACGGTTTTTTTTTTAAATTTTGCAACAAGTTCTACTTGAGCAGTCAGTTTGGCTGAACTATCTGCGAAGTTGAATTAAAACAGTTTTGTGAGCGTAAAACGGAAACAATTTCGACGACATTTAAAAATTAATTTTTCGTGTTTTAATGAATTAATTTGTGTGTTTAAGTGTAGAATTATTAACTGTGATATTATTATTATCGTATTACTTAAACTTGACAAAATGTTGAATTTTAAATTTGTGTGCATTTTTTATACTGTTATCACGATATCATCGTGTGTTTACGGTGGGGTAACTACTAATTTACCTCCCACAGATATACGCACGTTAAATGCCTCCGATGTGGGTCCGGAATTTGTGAATGTGGAGCAACCTTCGGCGAGAGCAAATACAGATTACGATAATAACAAGGATATTGAGGGTAAGCTGATTTTTAATTTAGTTTACTGATTTTTTTTCTTATTCCGAATATAATTTGTAATGCAATAGAATTGTCTCAATTAACTTTTAAACAAATAAAAAATAATATTTTCATAATAGTTATGTAGTGAATTTACAATGTGAAATACTATTACTATATTCTAAACAGTGTTTCAAAATGCTTCTTTAACGTAATTATTTTGAAAAGATTTTCAAAATGTTAACGAAACCATGAAAAAAGTCCACACACAACTAGATAAAAAAAGAATGGTTCGTAAATTCTGAAAATTTGTGCAAAATTTTGGAAGTGATCCT
Source organism: Calliphora vicina (assembly GCF_958450345.1). Lineage (NCBI taxonomy): Eukaryota > Metazoa > Arthropoda > Insecta > Diptera > Calliphoridae > Calliphora > Calliphora vicina. The sequence goes on along the minus strand of NC_088780.1, from coordinate 140,996,499 downwards.
CAACATATTGTGTCTGAAAATACAATTATTCAAAAATATGTGAGAATAAAGTATTGAGAATTAAACAAATTATAATTCGCATAAAACGTTTTTAAATTACAAAGTTGTGGTACTTTGTCTAAATAGGGAAATTTGGAAAAAAAAACCTATGAGAATGTGATTAAATTTTTCATAAAAACATATCAAATGTGTGGATAAGTTTTTATTTATCAAAAAAATATAATTTTAGGATTTCTCTTCATGATGGGACCGAAAATGTTGCTGTCAATTTGGAATTCCTAAGACCAATTTCTAGCAAAAATTGTATTTCTTAAGCTCCCCAACAACAAAAACATGTAACAAAATTTGGTTTTTTATCCCGGGAATTCCCGGGAATTTTTCCAATTTTTCACTACCCGATTCCCGGGATTTTTAGTCGGGAATCCCGGGAATTAAAAACTGACGAAAATACATAGAAAACAAGTTAGAACTCTGTTTTTTTCACCAAAAAAACAGTGAAAAGTTTTTTACAGTTTTTTGATTATATCTTGGCAATAATAGACCGCTTATTATTATTATTTATTTGGGGTTTTTCGTATGAAAATTTAAAAAGAGAATTCATTATTTATAGAATTTATTTCTTATTGAATCATTCTAATTTCTTTAAGTTTCTTCTTCAAATCCATAACAAAATAGCTTCAAAAATTTATTAAATGACTAAATTTTTCTTCAATTAAAATCTAGTACAAAAAGGTTTAAGACCATTTTTTCAATTAATTTTGTAAATGATTTGATTTAACAAAAATTTAATCATTCAAAGTTTGAATAAATTCTGTTATTAATTAATAGCTTTAAAAATAATTTAGTTTAAACAAAGGCTTTGGAATGAATCTAAAAAATTAAATATTAGGAATGGAGTTATGGAATGAAAGGCTGAAATTTTTTAATTACGGATTAAGATTTTAGTGAATTAAGCTCAAATTTTATTAATTAATTCGAAGCTCTGATATTTAATAATTATAACACTAAGTTTTTATATGAAATTTGGCTATAATATTCCTAATTTAAAGTATCATTATATATTTCGGGAATAGCCGAGTACCCGGGAATGTAGAAAAAAATTTCCAGATTCCCGGGAAACAAAAAAGGTCGGGAAATTAAAAAACCTAAACAAAAGGCTTAATCAGTATTCCCTAAATGTTATCTAGTAATGGCTTTTAAAAATGTTAATACACATATGCGTTTGCAATTCGGCAAATATTACAATTAAATTACTTCACAGTTTAATTACCGCACCCTGTATATCATGATCTTAAAGTAATAAATATTTATAATTTCTTTATAAAGGTTTATTATAATCATTTAATTACAAACATATTGTTGCAATTCAACATCTTGTTTTCAGTTATTAGTAATTCTTTTCTGTCACGTTTTTTTAAGGTAATGTGAACTTTAACATTAATTTATTTATAGTAAAGATTAGGGGAATAACTTTGTAGTTTTGAATATTATTAATATTTCATAGAGATGCAAAACCTTGCGATTTCTCTCTCCATAGCATTCATAATTTGGAAAGTATAAATTTAATAGTATTTAGTGCATTTAAAGCACAAAAACTTTGGAAAATAAGCCCACGAATATGCAGAAAAAATTATGGAATAATTAAAAGTTTAAATAAATTTTATTGTAATTCTGGTTACAAATGTTTTACCAGCTTTCAAAATTATATTTTGTAAAAATAAGTAAAAAAATTTATAAATAAATGTCATGAACAAAAAATATTTTTACTTTGAAAAGACAAACAGAACTTCGGACATAGCTGGGGTCGAACTGTGAAATGAAAAAAACTTTCATTACACAATTACAATCACAATTACACAAATTGCGATTCCCGTTTTTCAATTTGTTTTATTCCACTCGTTATTTTCATATGAAAACATTTGAATTTTTTTATAATTTTTTCACTAAACGAGAATCAGAAACTCTATGAAAATATGAAAAAAACTTGCACAAATATTCGACACAGCCGAATATAACACACTCACTTGTTTTTATTATTATCTTTTTAACCATAGAGAATAGACATAGAGCGGAAACTCTCCTGTCAAAGACCTAACTCAGTTGTCAGAAACCTAAGTGGTGAGAATGTATTAGTAGAAGAAACTATGTGAAAACAAAAACAACACTCGTATGTGTGATTATTTTGGGTAATTTTTTTGTTTGAGGTTTTTTCTAGTTTCCGCTCTATGTTTCTCTATGGTTCTAACTTTGTTGCTGTGGAACAACGTTTATGATATGAATAGTCGAGATGATTTTAAATTTCAAAATTATTCAATATTTGCTTAAACATTTCATGATTTACGTTTTTTGGTTAAAATTAAATGAATAAATTAATAATTAAAACAAGTTTCGCGCTATTTTAGCACCTTTGCACACCACAAAATGGACTTAAAACAGTGTAGTGCATTTTTACTTATTCTAACATTTTGTATTAAAGGGTGAGTCGATTTAGCAATCGATTTTTCTATAGTTTTTCTGAAATTTGGGCGCCTCGAATATTATTTTTTTGATATGTCGTAATGCACATTTTTTTCCTCATGCCAAAAGCTATCGAGAAACCGATGTCACAATATCAAAAAATGTTTGCCTTACTAATAGATCCACCCTAATATACATACATAGAGACTAGGCCCTACGTTTTGTCAAACAAACATGAAACATTAACAAAATACATTAAAATAGCTTGAACCGGAGCACTTCGCTACCCCGTGTCGCTATCGCAGTAAAATAAAAAAATAAAGTTATCACGCCCACTAATTCAATACCGCTCATATTTACCCAAACTATGTGGGTGATATTCAAACAAAGTATGAAAACTTCTACAATTATAGTTCTCCAGAAATTCGAAAATAACTATTTACTTTCGATGAGTGGTACCAACGCTATTCCGATCGGTACCATTTTCGTTTAAACTTCATGCAATAATAAGAAATTGATTCGTATAAAGTTTGAAGATTGTCATAATTACAGTTCTGCAGATATTCGAAAAAAAACTCTCAACTTTGTATGGGTGGTGCCACGCCTATTTATACAGTACACCCATTTTAATGTAAGCAGCGCTCAAGTAAATTCCATTGCTTGCACAATGATAACTCACCAGATATTACATAATAACTACATATTTACTTTGTATGGAAGGTGCCACGCTCATTTAAAATTTCAAAGCAAAAAGTAAAAGTCTTTCCAAAAATATACAGTAAAAATTTCAAGAGGATCGGTCCAGTGGTTTAGCCTCCTATAACAAACAAATAAACCATCATAAATATGGATAAACACTAAATTCCTAATTGTAACCGTTTTTACCCCCTTGAAGGTAAATTTTTGACAAGGTACTTTCTAAATATGTACATTTGAGTTCATTGGGTGATCTTATTTTTGAACCCTCAAAAAAGTTCCATGTATTTTGTTGATGCAAGAGTTATGTTTTTGACAATTACGTCTCGTCTCAATGTCACAATATTTGGAGTAAAACTTATTTTTCCAAAAAAAAATTGTATAAACAAATAAAATTCGACACAAATTACAAGTAATAAAACGTTTATAAAACTTTGACATAAATATTTATACAACTGGCATTAACAAAAAAAATTAACTTTTTTTATGTGTTTGCTATTGAAATATTTATTTAATTCAATTATAAATATTTATGACTTAAAGGAAATGTATAATACAAATAAAAGTATTTAATCTGAACTGTAGAAAACACAGAGAATTATACATAGAAACGAGACACTTTGATTTGTCTACAAAAAAACACAAATCAACTACAAAATGCATTGACTAACATGTATTTTGGTGTTGCGAGAGTTAGGTTTTTGACAACAGACTTAGGTTTTTAACAATTACGTCTCGTCTCTATGCTACCCTATGATAGAAAATATTTTTATTATATAAAATTAAAAAATTGTACTAAATACTTATGTATTTAGAAATATTTGTTTTGTTTTCTTTTACTTGAAAACATAAAAACTGTTAGTCATTTTATAAAATCTGTTATCTTCTTATTTATTTACCTATTCTATGCAGACTTCAACTTTTAAGATAGATAGACAGGTAGACAAAAGATACTATTTTTCCATCATACGCTCAACATTATGCCAACATTCACGTTTCCTTTTATCTTTTTTTTTTTGCTCGGTCAAGGTTGTTTTTATTGTCTAATTCCTTTTAATTAATTTGTGTTTAATTTTACGCAGTATTATCTACCTAAAAAACTGTATTTCTTCATTAGCAGAGAAATGTAAATACAAAAATAAATGATTAAATCTTATTACTCTTATATAAGAAAATATAATACATATATGGGGGGATCCACCTCTAACCATAGAGAATAGACATAGAGCGGGAACTTTTCTGTCAAAGACCTAACTCAGTTTTCAGAAACCAAAGTGATGATAATGTATTAGTAGAAAAAACTATGTGAAAACAAAATCAACACTCGTATGTGTGATTATTTTGAGTAATTTTTTTATTTGAGTTTTTTTCTAGTTTCCGTTCTATGTTTCTCTATGCCTCTAACATTTAGGAGGGTAAATATGGTCAAGATTGCCAGACATGCCTATAAATTCATAAAATTTATCCAATGAGTGTTTATAAATTTGGTTAAAATTTGTTTCCTAAAATTTGTTTCTGTACACAAATTTAAAAAAAAAAATATTCTCCATAACCCGACTATACCTCTGACATCTACACACTTAAATATTATGGAGAAGACTTGCGCAACTAATTGCATAATGTGAAAAGGGTCTAAATAAATACTAAATTTATGAGCAAAACTATAAGAAACTTAGAAACAATTGATCAAAGTGTTTTCGGCATTATTTCAAATTCAAACTATCTAAAAATTGTGTCATCTTCAGCTGTAATGCAAAAATACTTCAACTTTCACAAATACTAATGGTAACTTCTATTTGCCAAAAATGTTGCCCTTTGCCTCTTTTGTGATCTTATCTGCAAAAAAAGGAAAAATTTCTTCGAAATTTCTTTTTGTCTTGTTCTTTTAATTTTAAAAGATTTAATTATGGGATCAATTAATTAGTTTTAGTTTTTTATTAAAAATTACAGCAAGATGTAATTCACAACTAAATAAAATAAAAACATTAGATTTAAAGAAATTTACCCTTTTAAAACACCCTGGATCCGCATATAGAACTAACGTAGACGATTTAAAAATAATAATTTCGGTCTTTCTCAAGCTGGCCACCTTGAAGTTTAAATATTATCTTTGAACTTGACTAATAAAATGTTAAACTTCAAGGAAGGTGGTTTCTTTTTAATAGCACATCATTTTTGTCTGGCTGATTATTGTGCTACCAAAAAAATAAATAACATTTGTTTACTACGTTCTTACGTATATTTAGTGGAATTTGTTTTATTTGCATATTATTTCAATATTTAAAAGTATTTATAAACATTTCAGCCATAAGTTTGTAACAAAGATTTAAAGACATGCATTTGTACAGTATATTCCCGAGAAATGTTTCACCGGTTAACTCTGATATTTATAAATAATATTTATTAATCCCCAATGTCAACGTCATGTTATAGTGACAAATCTCCTACATAAAAATGTTTCAACTAGAACAGCTATCTTCCCACCAGGAGTATTACTTTACCGCCAAATGATCCAAATAATGACTTAAAGTTGACCCACTTGGCCATATCCAATGATAACTAGAACTGGTCTCTGCTACTAGCAACCTATTAGGGGCTAAAGTGTATAAAGTTCAATAGTTTATAATAGAAATAAGAGTAGGCGTCGTGAATCGATTAATTATTTCATATAGTCTTGATGTTATTTAGAATATAATACTGATAATTTATTTTGGAATAAAATGGCGATAATTATTTTCATTATGGTTCCAATACCAATTTCCCCGTATTATTCGTAACTTTGAAGATATTCTGAGAAAAAATTAAAAACACAATTGTAGTGTCAATAACAAAATTTGTATACCCTACACCACCATAGTGGGGAGGGTATAATGCGTTTGTGCAGATGTTTGTAACGCCCAAAAATATTAGTCTAACACCCACCTTAAAGTATACCGATCGACTTAGAATCACTTTCTGAGTCGATTAAACGATGTCCGTACGTCCGTCTGGCTGGCTGGTCGGCTGGCTGTCCATGTAAACCTTGTGCGCAGACTACAGGTCACAATTTTGAAGATATTTCGATAAAATTTGGTACAAGGACCATGCCTATTGAAACTGACTGAAATCAGTCCATTATTTCACCTAGCCCCCATACAAATGTCCTTCCGAAATTTGACTTTATCGGTCATAAATGTTTAATTTATAAATGTATCTCCAAAAATTGCGCTCCAAATAAGTTTTATATATAGAAAATTCATGTCACCAAATTTTGTTACGATCGGTCCGTAATTAGTCTTAGCTCCCATATAAACCCGCTTCCGAAAATCACTTTAACGTGCATAAAACGCTTAAAAATGTTGGTATACACACAAAATTCAACATAGTTAACTTTCATATAGACATAAATCACACGACCTAATTTCATGGTGATCGGTCCATAATTGGTCATAGAGAAAAGAGAGTTAAAACTCTCCAATTTCCGTTTTTAAATGTGTTAATTTCGTTCAAAGCGGCAATTATATATATGAGGAGCTGCAGAACATAAAAAGGTACTTTTTCAAATATTTGGTATTTTTATAATATTTGAGTTAAAATCTTCTAGAAAAAATTAATTTCCCAAAATTTTTAAATTTTCAAAAAAGTACCTTTTGTTTTGCGGCTCCTCATATGGTTACAGTAAACAAGAATATGTTTGTGACAACCGTTTTTATTTTTATTTCTTATATTTCAGTGGCAAAAAGAAACCCATTTATTATATGTACTAAAATAGAATAGGGCTTAATTTTGTCTGTCTTAACAGACAAAACATTTTTTGTAAATACAAAAACCCAAATGCAGCTTGCTTCAACGTAATATAAACATTTTTTTCACAAGGTCGGTACTTTTTTTTGTCAACTAAGTAGCTATTTATGATTTATTGTTTTTTTTTTTTGTATTTCAAGCAATGAACTTAAACCACAAACCATTCACGTGATTTGTATATTAATATTGTGCTCCGCTAAAAGTATTTATATAATCGAAAAATCTATTAAATTTTACCGATTAAATAATGCAAATGAAGGGGGTTCCTAACTAATTAATTCATTGTAATTGTCTTGTTATGATTGATCTGAAAATGAATTTATATTGTTTAACAACACATTAACAGCTGGAAAATCTACTAACAGATGAAATGTTAATAGCTTGTTTTATCTTGTGTGGATTAAATAAAAAGTCCCTAAGTAGAAGTTTAATTACTGTTTATTTCTTTAGATTTTTTCTATAATGACCAATTAATTTACTTGTGTTTTATTAATAAAATTATATTTGTTTGTTTTATAAATATTTATATGTTTTAAATAGACGAAACGTGACTTTTACATTTTCTTCAAATATTTAAATGTTTTTATTTCAACTTTTTTCCAGTTATTTAAAGGTTTATTTAATTACGTTGTAGAATATTTTTAAGCCTAAATTAATTGCTAAATGTTAAAACTTGTTCAAATTATAAACTGAAATTTGAAATTTATGGGTTTAAACAAAAAAAAAAAAAATTATGAGTTTTAATTTTTGTTTGTATATTTTTAAAAAGAACGGAATTAAAAAAGATTTACCGGCACGTGTTTCGCGTTTTATAATTATTCCTAATATCTTGCAACGTTAAAATTTATGCATTTATTTATTTGTTTCAAATTTATTAAATTACCTTTTTGTTTTCATCATTATTACAGATCATGCTAAGTTAGCATTGCTAACAATATGCAAAATAAATTTCCAAAAACAGTACTCACCTGTTCATTTTGTTAATGGTCTGCAAAAACATTCACAGAGAAATCGTTCAAGCACTTAGTTCAATCAAAAACCTCAAAATAAAAATAAACAAAAAGAACAAACTTGTTATTATTAATTTGTTGTGAATTTCGTTGTTTTTATTCCTATCGATTTCCTTTTAGGTTCTTCAGATTCTGTGTAATTTATTAATTCCAAAAGTATTTAATAATTCTGTATATTTCTGATTTTAATTTTAAAGAAATTTTCGTTTTACTTTTCTGAAGAAGCGAAATACGGAATTAATTCAACTTTCGATCGGAATGGAATTCTGTCTTAATGTACATGTTCATCGGAAGTTACTGTTATACATATGTTACTGTTATATATATATGTTCCGGTACTTTTTTGCCGACAATAACATTTTTGCAAAAAGTACCGAAACATGTTTAGCATTTTTAGAATTTAATTTCTTATTTTTTTTAATAAAATTTGGTTACTTTATTAAAATTCCTTACACTTTCGATACAATTTTACCACGAACAGCAATATTTTTTCAATTCTTAAAGCTAAATTCACAATCTCTGCTATATTCACAATATTGTTGTTGTTTATAATATTCTGAAAAGTTAAAAAAAGAACCGGAACATGTTCTGCATCACATTATTTTTTTATATTAATCCAAAACAAAGTCATCATCAGGGAAACCGGAAATATGCTCTAAACAAGTGTTTCTTAAAAACAAAATCTAAATAATATTAAATCAAAAATAATGTTATATCTCTCCAATAAACCTATTATCACTAACAATTCCAACACTCATTTTAAAATTTCAGATGCCCAATTCTGGTATAATGTAGCTTTCAAGCAGCTGGGTAACATCATTAAGAATGCCAAAAAGAATCAGGAAAATGGTTACAAACGTAAAGCCAAAAACATTATAATATTTGTGGGTGATGGCATGGGTTTGACAACAATTACAGCTGGACGTATATATAAAGGACAATATTTAAAACATGGCAATGGTGAAGAAGAAATGTTATCCTTCGATGAATTCCCCTATACTGCTTTAGCAAAGGTAAGTAAAGAAATTGAATATTAATAGGTATTTACATATTTCGTTAAAATTGTTACTAATTACTGCTAATTTTTACAGACCTATAATGTGGACAAACAAGTACCCGATTCGGCCGGCACGGCTACTGCCATGTTTTGTGGTAGTAAATCAGACTATGGCGCCATTGGCATGGATACCACAAGATCGAAAACTGATGGCCAACAAGGGCGCTTAACCTCAATTATGGACTGGGCCCAAGCTGAAAATAAACGTACTGGCATTGTTACGACCACTCGTATTACACACGCTACACCATCAGCTACTTATGCCAAAATCTATCACCGTGATTGGGAGTGTGACAACAAAGTACCAGATGAATCGAAACTTCACTATATTGATATTGCAAGACAGCTTGTTGAAAGAAGTCCCGGCAATAAGTTTAATGTTATCATGGGTGGTGGTCTTAAACCACTTGGCGCTATGAATCCCAATGAAGTTCGTAAAGTAAAATTTGAGGGTGACACTGAAGAAATTTGTGCACGTACAGATGGCATGAATTTGCCCCAGAAATGGTTGGACTATGGTAAATCCATCAATGATAGCAGAGTGTTTGTGAAGAGTATAAAAGAACTGAAAGAAGTCGATTTGAAAGAGGTCAATAGCTTAATGGGTTTATTCCGTAATAATCACATCACTTACTCCATAGCCAGAGAAGAGGGTGAACCTTCATTGCAGGAAATGACAGAAGCTGCTATTGAAGTTTTGGAACGTGGAACAAATTCGAATGTAAGTAGTACAAAATAAACATCATCTTCAAAAATATGTACATATATATTAAATCAATTATTTATTTTCTTACCTCATTCTAGGGCTATGTTTTGCTTGTTGAAGGTGGTCGTATCGATCAAGCCCATCATCAAAATTATGCTCATGCTGCTCTGCACGAACTTTATGAATTTGACAAAGCCATTGCAGCTGCTGTAGAAAAGACCAATTCAGATGATACTCTAATTCTTGTAACAGCAGATCATTCACATTCAGTTACTCTCAACGGTTATCCCAAGCGCGGTGCCGATATTTTAGGATTTGCCAACAAATCATCTGATCCCATTGCCTACGAAACTATTATGTATGCCAACGGTCCTGGCTTCTACGAACATTTGTCCAATGGTACTGTTAATACAAACTCATCAACAGATATTTGGCGATCTTTGACTCAGTTAACTGAAGATCAACGTAATTCTCCCACTTATCGCCACATGGCTACTGTACCTTTAAAAGATGAAAGTCACGGTGGCGAAGATGTGATCGTTTTTGCTCATGGCCCCGGTTCCAGTTTGGTGCGTGGCGTATTTGAGCAAAACTATTTAGCGTTTGTTATGAGTTATGCCGGTTGCATGGGTCCGGCAAAATCATTCGATGATACATGTAAAAGTGGAGCAATGACAGTCACTATTCCTGTCTTTTTACTCTTGTCTGTGTGTTTAATGCACTTTATTAATAAATTTTAGTATTAATTGTTTTGTTTGTGTATAAATAAAGTTAGGTCAAGCTTATAAAGTTTAAGTTAAAACCAATAATTTAAGAGTAAATATAAACGTAGTATTAATAATAACTTAATAAAAGAAAACTATTTTGTTTAAAACGAAATTGTCGATTTTTAAATATGTATAATATTAGGAAATCATAAGACGTCAATAACTCTTCATATGAGCGTTTAACAGCGAAAAACAACTCGATCTTTTCCATAGCCAAAGAAGATCAGTGATCCTTCATAATTCAGTAAAAAAATCGCTTCATACATTTTCATCAATAATTTAATCCTCAATATCTTTGAAATAAGCGTTTATTCAAGAAAAGGATCTCGATCTGTGAGCACTCATATTTCTGACCAAAAATTGATTTCTGTATAAAAATCTGCAAATCCTCAATATCTTTGTAAATAAACGTTAGTAATCACTCATATTTCTGACCAAAAATCAATTTTTGTATAAAATTGTTCAATCCGCAATATCTTTGAAATAAACGTTTAATCAAGAAAAGGATCTCGATCTGTGTTCACTCATATTTATGTTAAAAAATTATTTTTATATAAAAATCTTCAATCCTCAATATCATTATAAATAAGAGTTTAATCAACAACAGAATTTAGATCTGTGATCGCTTATATTTCTAACCAAAAAACGATTTTTGTATAAAATTGTTCAATCCTCAATATCTTTGTAAATAAGCGTTTAATCAAGAAAAGGATCTCGAACTGTGATCACTCATATTTCTGTCCAAAAATTATTTTTATATAAAAATCTTCAATAGATAGATTTCTGTATAAAAATCTTCAATCCTCAATATCTTTATAAATAAGCGTTTAATCAAGAAAAGAATTTCGATCTGTGATCGCTTGTATTTCTGACCAAAAATCGAATTTTGTATAAAATTATTCAATCCTTAATATATTTGTATATAACCGTTTAATCAAGAAAAGTATTTCGATCTGTGATCACTTATATTTCTGACAAAAATTGATTTCTCTATAAAAATCTGCAATCCTCAATATCTTTGTAAATAAGCGTTTAATCAAGAAAAGGATCTCGATCTGTGATCACTCATATTTCTGACCAAAATCGATTTTTGTATAAAAATCTTTAATCCTCAATATCTTTATAAACAAGAGTTTAATTAAGAAAAGGATCCCGATATGTCATTATTCATATTGCTGACTAAAAGTGAAAAACTGCTAAAACAAAAGGACCCTAGGGTTATGAAATTTAGTATTAATATTTCTAGTTTCTCAAAAATGTTTGGAAAAATCGTTACAACATATTTGGACAAAGATATGTGGAAATGCGTTGACCCGCCTCTGCGAACATCCGCTGTTAATAACATGATGTGGCCGAAACTAAATGGAACTAAAAATATGAAATTTGGTCTGAATATTTTTTAATAAGGAGTGAGATCGAAAAATTCTTAACACACGTTTTTCATTACATTTTTTAACCCAAGTATTATTTGAATTTTTTTTTGATCAAGTTACCTTTGAAAAACATGTCAGTTATTATGTGTAATGTCAATTATATTAATTTTTTTGTTAATCTGATTAAAATGAGTGACCAGAAAAAAGTGCGTACTGAAATTATTAAATATTTTCAACAAAACCCAACTTGGTCTTACAAAAAGTTGGCCAAGCATACAAAGGTCTGCCGTCAAACTGTTTCCAATGTTATTAAACAGTACCGGGAGAACTTGTCAGTTGATAGAAAACCTGGTTCAGGTAGAAGGAATGGTCCACATGATGTTTCTAAAGCCAAAAAAATAGAACGCATTTTCAAAAGAGCTCCCAACACATCCGGTAGGAAAGCAGCCCGGTTAGCTCAGTGCTCGGACTATTTGGTACGAAAAGTTAAAGCTAATGCAGGTTTAAAAACATACAAGGCTCAAAAAGTTCCTGACAGGAACGCTACTAAAAATTTAGAGGCCAAAAACAGAGCACGGAAATTGAAGTCAAGTTTTATAAAAAAATATTCTTGCTGCATAATGGATGACGAAACGTATGTTCTGGCAGATTTTTCGCAACTTCCAGGTCAAAAATTTTATGTTGCTGATGATCGAGGGAATGTTGAAGAAAAGTTTAGGACCCAAAAGCAGACAAAATTTCCCAGAAAGTTCTTGGTATGGCAAGCAATATGCAGTTGCGGCAAAAGAAGCCACTCATTTGTTACAACGGGCTCTATAAATACCGAAATTTACATCAAGGAATGTTTACAAAAAAGGCTGCTTCCATTCATAAGACTTCATAATGTGTCCACTTATTTTTGGCCTGACTTGGCATCCTGTCACTATGGCAAACAAGCCCTTGAGTGGTACAAGAACAATAATGTGGTATTTGTACCAAGAGAGGCAAATCCTCCAAACTGCCCGGAGCTAAGGCCAGTGGAGAGATATTGGGCTCTTGTTAAAAGAGAATTGAAGAGTACAAAAAAGGTGTCCAAAAGTGTGGTAGATTTTAAACGGAGATGGACTACATGTTCGAGCAAAGTGACAGAAAGCACTATAAAAACGTTAATGGAAGGGTTTCCGAAAAAGGTTCAAAATTTCATCACTAGTGATTAAAACTATAAAAATAATTTTTTTTGTAAATTGTAATAATAATTTCAATCAAATAAAAAAAAAATTAAAGCTGTAAGTTTAGTGGTTTCTTTTTTATAAACATATATGTATGTTAAGAATTTTTCGATCTCACTCCTTATTAAAATATAATTAAATAAAAGTTAGGAAATATGTTTATTAAAAAAAATAAATTGTTGGTCATGTTGTAGAAAAGCCGTTTGTGTTCGTGGTGAATATGTATGAATTGCACAGTTGAAAAAAACACTCTTGTATGTTAAAACAGTCCTTTTGCATATACATATATTTGTGAAAATATTTGAAAACTTAATTGAGAATCACATGGAATTTAGCAAACTAGCTGGCCGCCACTGCACGTAAGGATTTAAAAAAAGAAGCTCGATCTGTGATCAATGTTTAAGCTAACAAATGGGCTGAACTTACCAAATTTAAGTTATTTTAAAAATAGTCTAAATTGATGTCCACGAAATTAAACACATAATATTATAATGTATATTTAAATTAGTTTCCTTTTTAATGAAACTTCACTTTACAAGTTACACTTTCATAAATTTCAGCATTCACTTTTATGTTTATCGACATTTTCATTTTAAATACACTTGCAGCAGAAAATTAGGATTATGATAAAATTAAACAGAAAACAACTAAAGACTGCCACAAAATTAGGTAAAAATTAAAGAGGTAATTTTTATTAAACTATAAGATGACCAAAAGACATCTATAGTCCGTTGAAACACCCAGTATGAAAAGCAGCAGAGTCTTTACACATTTGTAAAACGTTTAGGGAATCGTTTCAAATGGTTATGCTGCTTTAGCGGGTTTTGCGGCAGCCGGTGCTTCGGCAGCATCTAGTTTCTTAATGCGATTCAAATTAACACAGTTACGGAAAGCAGTTACTTCCTCTGCACATTTAAGAGTCTCACCGGGATGAGCACGATAGCAGGCAATAACTTGTGCTTTAAGATCCTGGCATGGTGGCAGTTGATGGATGGGTGAAGCTGTGGCAAAACGTTTGCGAACATCTTCGACCGCCGAGGAATATTCAGTTTCCATAATGGCATTGGTCTTTTTAAGAGTCTGTTCCAATTGTGCCATACGTTGGCGCCACATGGCGTCGTTTTGTTGGAGTTCAATTTCTTTCTGACGGTGAACATCAATGGCGCTGATTGTGTGGCCACCGGGAGCAGCATAAACTACAGGTGGAGGATTTTTATAAACAACTGCAGGTTGTCTAACTGGAGCAGCTGCAGGAGCAGGGGCTGCTTTTGATGGAACTTCTTTTTTGGGTGAGGTGGCTTCAGCTTTAGCATTTTCTTTAGCTGAAATAAAAATTAAATTGTTTAATTTTCTTAACAAACAAATATGTACGCAATTTTTATGTTGAACTTAAAATATCAAAATATTTGTATGATGTCATTTATGTTAAATTTTCAGTTTAATATCTCTAATAGAAATCCATTAATAATTTGGATAAATAATTTTTGCATTTTGCTTTGTATATGGTTGCATAATCATGAAAAAACTAACAAAATGTTGACACTTTTCAAAATGCCTTAAATTGTTTAACAAATTTCTATCGATTTTGTTTACGGCTTCATAAACTCTAGATTGTATGCTTCATTGAAAACGTACCCTGTTTGGTAATGCCTTGCTTTAAACGGTTCACTACATCATCGGATATATCAATAACACCAGCCGGTGTTGGATTATCCATAGATACGGACCTGGGTTCTGATGAGTGTGCTGCTCCCATTTTGTTTGTTTATCGTTTACTAAAGTTTAAGAGAGGAAATAAGAACATTTAGCACTAAAGTTGGATTTATTTACTTGTTTATGTTTAATTTTATTAAATAAAACAACCTTTGGAAGTTTAGCAAAATTTCATCCGTTCTGCTAAATTTAACAAAAAAAACCATCAAACGTGTATGTGTCAAAGTAACTTTATTATTAATTTTGACAGTTTTCGAAAACAAAGCATAACAGGGTGCTTCATGTATTATTTCTTTTATTTGTTTTGAAGCATTGCCAGGTAAATGTTGTTATTTATTTTTTGTAAATTATGTACTAACGTGATTTTTAGTATTATATAGGCACAGCACCGAAGAACTATACTCAACTGTCAAATTCTATTGCCAAACCCATGTATACACGTAAGGAACGTTTCTAGCTATTAGTTCAATTATCGACGATCTACTAAAATGTAGGACATTTGGTCCATTGAATACTATTAACTGAAGCGTTATTTTTGTGTATTGGTTTTAACTAGGATTTTAAGTAAATTTATAAATTCATATAAAACGAACTTTACACTTGTTCGTTTAAATTTTAAACAGGAGAATTATTTGGCATAGAAAAAACGCCGTCACTAATTACGACATACGCCTAAAGAGAGCATCGTCTAAAAACTGCCAGCTACATACATATATATACCTTCATATAGGAAGCCGGAACCCTCGAACTCCACTCCCAGTTATATGGTCTTCGTCAATTATCAAATTGAGTTTTGTTTGGTACTCCATCATGTGTTAAAATGTTAAGTTATGAAAATGCAAACTTTTGGAAACAGAAATGTGGTACAGACGCCAAATATTAACCAATGTGAGAGTAAGCCGCAATACTTTCGAAGGCAGTGAAAAATGACTGCCTGATTACCGTTAAGCACTAATGGCAGTAACGCAAGAGTTCTTCCGCCACCCAAAGCCGAATTCAATTCAAATAAATTTCTTAACTATTTCGGGTTTTAAAACACTATCCCCCATTATTTTTTATAGTGACGATACACTGACAGTTCTCATACAAAAATTATATTAATTGAAAGTTTTTCGTTACGAAAAACGATAACCAGAGATTGTGAAAATGGGGGTATGACTTTAAAAATTATACCTTTGAGTGGTTAGAATATAAAATTACTGGGTTTTTAATTATTTTAATTAACATAATGGACTGTGAATGACACTTAAAAAAATTGCTATCTAACGACATTTATACCAATTTCTTTAAAGATTGTTTGATTCGATCAAGTACGATATAATTAATTCTTAAATAGGGTCCTAATATCCCGGACTTTTTCCCGTTCATCATTTCATTAATGTTTTTTTTTGGAATAATTTGTCTTAACCCTTTTGAGACGGAGTTTAATTTTGAGAAACAAAATATATATGGTAGACATTTTTGCATACATATTCTAAAAGATGTGGAAAAAATATTATGTTCTGGAACAAATAATCCTAATAAGCATTTTTCGTGGGACATAATATCCCAATCAGT
This sequence comes from Calliphora vicina, assembly GCF_958450345.1. NCBI lineage: Eukaryota > Metazoa > Arthropoda > Insecta > Diptera > Calliphoridae > Calliphora > Calliphora vicina. The sequence goes on along the minus strand of NC_088780.1, from coordinate 140,980,172 downwards.
CTTGATTGGTGATTCGAAATTAAAAAAAAAAAATTATTAAATTTCGATGAAAGTACACATTTATTTGCATTTTAGAAATGTAATTAGGGATTTAATTTGTGGAATGGTCCAAAACACTTGTAACACAAAGCGTTGTTGCAGCCTGTGCTATCATCTTTGTACGCTTTTTGATATCAAGTGAAGAACAGCGATACAGCGCCATAAGAGACAATTGATAGCTATGTGGCCATGAGGTCCAAACTCAAAACTAGAACTGGACAAAACTTCCTCTTTGCGCATGTCAAATTTCATTCCAATCGAACCAAACGTTTAGAAGTTACAGATTTATTTCCCTCTATTTTTTTCTATGCCACTGTGCGGCAGTCTTCCAAATATATAATATTGGAATATCCTTAGAAGTTGTATTGTTAGGCACCTTAATAATTCCTTCAAGAACATAAAATTTTCATTTGATTCATTCTTAGTGACCGAATTTTTCTGACGTCTGAAAAATTGCTATTGATTATTAGTTTCTCAACACCAATCCGATTATTTAACCGAATTTTATTAATAAAGTACTCACGTTCTACATTATTTACCATATCTTATTGTTTAAAAACTATAAAACTAATAAAACTTTTATCTATAAACCAATAACGTAACTGTAAAGCAATATTATCGAAAAATATTAACAAATTTGTTTAATTTAAAAAAAAAAACATTTTCCAAAAAAGTTAAATTTCAGTCAAAAGAAAGTGGTAAAATTTTCTATAATCTAAAATTTTAGACACTCCAAATCGGTCATTATTATATACCATTTAATACTTCCAACTTTTAATAAGAAAACTCAAAATTATTTGAGAATTGTTTTTTATTTTATTACCATTTATCGTTTTATTTCATTTGTTCTTCTTGGTAATATTTTTTTTTCGTGTCTGCTTGTATTTTATTTAGTTATGTATTGTAGATTTCTTTGATTTGGTAATTGTTGGTGTTTGTATTGATTTTGTATAATATTATGTGTTTCCTTTGTTTTGAATTATTTATTTATTACACTGAAATATAACTTATCACTGCGATTAACATTAAGGCATTAACAGTTTGTTTTACATGTAAATGAAATATTTATAACATAAGTTTCCATTTTCAGGAGCATACTTTCAGGAGTACGAAGGAAATAGTTTGTATGGAAAATGATTTTATTTTGAAAAGCAAAGCAACATCTTGAATTTTTTCCATACATAATTTCTTTAACTTTGTCGTTGCGTTTTATAAAATGAGGCCCATTGTTTCTGACTTAAATAAGTCCTAAGCTTAAATGCTACAAAAAGGTGTTTTTTATTAATGAACTAATATAAACAAAACTATCAAACAATCGATCGTTTGCACAAGTTCGGTTATCTTAGTATCAATAGTCTTTGCGATGGCGCCTCAGAGCTGCAATGGCGTTATATTGTCATGAAACGGTCGTTAATTTGGGAAATTCTAAATTAATATTGAGAAAAATTAAACTGAAATTTCAGTTGGATTTTTCTTAATATTAATTAAGAATTTTAATTTCATCTGGTTCTTTCTCAATATTAATTTGATATTCTGATTTTTCAATATGTTTTTTTCTCCATATTAATTTGGTTTTCTAAATTTCCATTTGTTACTTCTCAACATAAAATTGGATTTGTTGTTTCAATTGGTCTTTCTCAATATCAACTAGAAATGTTGTTGATTAGTAGAAAAGTCCACAATTTTTTTGGCGCCTTCATAGTTTAAAAATGTATGTTTTACAATTGGCAAAACCATAGAGAAGTACACATAGAGCGGTATCTAGAAAAAAACTCAAACAAAAAAATTACTCAAAATCATCACACATTCTAGCAGTTCCTAGGAGACTGTCCCTAGTGATTTTACCTATCCTTTAGGGTGATAACTAGTTACATAACTAGCTACGTGACTAGTTATTGACCCTTTTGAATTACAATATATACTGGTCCAAAGTAATCAACGCATTAGATTAACAAACCGGTTTCAAGGAGACAGTTACCTAACTAGCTACATAACTGGTTACTTGATCAGCTTAATAACTAGTTATTTTAATATGAACTGGTGCTAATTGAGTCAGTCCAATTATCGATCGCTTGCAAACAAACCTTCTTCCGACAACTCTCCAATATATTACTTCTGGTGAGTAAAATAACTACTTTCTGCAGTACAAAATAAACGTTTAAAGTGACTACACTCTAGGTTACTTAGAGACACTAAAGTGACAATTGACTTCACGCTATGTTACATCGGATGTTAGTATGTATACTTAAGCAAAAAGAAAATAAACTGTATGAGAATTATATCAACACAATTTGTATGAAACCAGTTTATACGAATTATTCACAAAAAAGACCTGTCCAAAAAATCTTTCAAAGTGACTACACTCTAGATTACTTAGAGACAATTAAGTGCCAATTGTATTCAAGCTAGATTTCCTGGGATGTAAAAAATAACCAATTGAATTATCTCTGCACTACAAAAAGCACATACATACGTGTCAAATGACCCAAAATAAATAAATCAGACATTAGAGACAATTACTCTCTATAAAGGAAATATAGTCAACTTGCTTAACTGCTGGGATACGAGTTCTGTTTTTGTGTTCACAAATATTTTTTTTACTAATACATTCTCACCACTTAGGTTTTTGACAACTGAATTAGGTCTTTGACAGACGAGTTTCCAATCTATGTGTATTTATCTATGGGCAAAACAACCTGCTAAAACCTTAATTAATTTTGAAAATTTCCGGCTTTTGTTTTTAAATGTTTTTTAGTTTTATTTTTTTATTGGAGATTAATGGTTCCTGGTAATTTTACTTAATAATCTAATTGTTTTGGTTTGTGGATTTCTCATAATTAGTTTTATTTTAGTGATACATATAAATTATTATTAAATATTATTTTTGTTTTCTTTTTTTTTATTTTACACATAAGAGAAGCCTTAAAAATTAAAAAAAAAAAATATTTTATTTAATTTATATACCATCTATTTGTATTATTAATGCCGACTTAAATAAATAAATATAAATTATTTATTATGTAGTTGTTTCTTGTTTTATTAATATCTAAATTGGTTTTGTTTAAATGAAATTTCATGGACTCTTGACAAATTTATGTGGGCGAAATGAAATATTTTGTTAAGTTTAATTAATCATTTGTTTCTCCCTACTAAATTTGTAACTGCGTTCGTTCGGTCAATGTTTGTATGTATGTTTGTTTGTTGTATAGAGATGTTTATTTTTAATATTTTACGCTAAATTTAAATTTTAGTTTTTGTTTTATTTAATATTTTTATCACGGTTATAAATTATTAAATATGCCATTTAAAATTTGTTTTTTTTTTTAATAAATTTACACAATATTTAATTATTTTTCTCATTCGAATATTTACACTACACTTTTTATTCTATATTTTGAATGTATATAATATTATTATTAAATTTAGTTTTTATTAGTACATAATTTATAAACATTAAATAAAGTTTAAAATATAATGCAACAAATATGAAATATTAAAAAAGGCTTTCTTGTAATGGTCCAAGCAAAATATACATAAATATATCAAAATTTAATTAATAAAATTATACATTACTTATATAAACATAAGTAAAACTAGTATAAAATGTTGCAAAATTAACATGTCGGCTATTACCGCGTTAAACATGTCTAACTTATGGGTCGATTATGGATGGCAACCGAACTTCAGTTGCCAAAATGGTATTTGTGTTTGCCCTCTGGCAACGTAATTACGATTCTCTTAACATGCCAATCCTACCAGGAACATTATTTCTGTTTTAAAAACTGATTGAAAACAAATTCGAAATGGCTTGTGCATAGTGAATGGTAAATCGATTACAATTATGGTCGAAAATCGATTTTCAGGATCTAAAAACGATTATTTCGTGATCGATTATATACTCCGATTTTTATGCTGAAATCGATTTTTGATAACCATTAATCGAAATAGAAATAAAATTCCGGAATTTTTAGTATTGTTTTCGGTTTTTTGCTTTCAAAATTTGCAATATATTAATCTTCAGCTGACATCGGAAAATATTCACGGAGGATCTCATTTTTTAATGCGAAATTTTGTTCAACCTTAAAAAATTTTTATAAAAAGTGCTACGAAATTTTTTCCATCAAATTGTTGTCAAATGTTTGCCGTTACGGTTTATAAAATGAGCACCTCAACATAAAGGAGTTATAATACTCTTCCAAAATATGATTTTAATCCGTAATTATATCTTATATGGGTCATTTGCTATAGTTCCCAAAATACAGGTCGATTATTAAAAAGTCGATTATTGGGTTCGATTAATCGACTGTAAAAAATCGAAATGAAAATGGTTGATCGAAAAGTCGAAAATCGATTATTAGCTTTTCATACCATTCACTACTTGTGCAATAACTGAGCAGTGAAAGAGTTTCAAAATAATTTTATTTGAACATAATAATTTTGTTACATAAACTTATTTTCCAAAAGAGCTTTCAACTAAGTACTTCCGATTTAACCACAAATTTCTGATTGCAATTTGGCAACAGAAAATGATAGCTAACAGTTGCCATCTGTAATACCATTTAGGAAACTGCCAACACAACTTCGTAAACTAAAAAAAAAACTGAAACAAAAAATTACTCAAAACAATCACACATACGAGTCTTGTTTTTGACAATTGAGTTAGGTTATTAACAGGAGTTTCCGATATGACACTAACCATTTCCGGTCGTACATATACAGCCCAATTCTGAATAAAAATTCCCCGGGAGTTTTCTCCCTTTTCCCATTTTTCCTATGTAAATTCAATGGGAAAAAACTCCCGGGGAATTTTTTATTCATAATTGGGCGAATAGTATTTGTCGTGTTTGATCGCCTTAAATATTTGCTTGTTTGCGCGAATTTTAAATCTCTCGGGAAACTAAGTATACCAGCAAACAAGGAGAGTTAGATCACAAATTATCTCCATTGTTTTGTCAATTGAACCAGAGAAGCGATTTATGGGTCGATTATGGATGGCAACCGAACTTCAGTTGCTTTGTCAGTTCCATAAATAGTATTACAGTATGGCAACCAGAAATTTGTGGTTGATGTTCTGCAAATATCACGATTTTGTACACTGAAACAGAAAAACATTTTTAATATCCATCCAATTGGCTTTATTCATTAGATATTTTTATTTAAACATTATTATCTAATGAATAAAGCCAATTGGATGGATATTGAAAAAGTTTTTCTCTGTTTTATTTCATTTTAAAGTTCTATACCTATAGATGTATAGAATCTATAAAAAACACCCTTTAGATTCGATTTAAAGATCACCAAAATATGTGTATTCGTTTTAAAGACGAAATCTTTACTCGTTATTCGATTTTTACCAATCACGTGATTCGATGATATCCATAGATTTTCGATACTAGCAAACAGTGAGTAAGTTGGCATAGACGCATTACGATTAGAGTTTTTCTTTTCTCGCACTTTTTCATATCCCGGGAAATCGGGATTAATTTTGAAATTTATTAAATTTGAAGAATGTAGACTTCGTTAAAAATCTAAAAGTCTTTGGTTTTAAAATGTAATTGGATACAAATATAAAAAATCCAATAACAATTTAATCATAGAAACATAGAATTTGAATAGGAAAAATTAAAAAAGGGAAAAAACTCCCGGGGAATTGTTTTTCATAATTGGGCTGAATATATGACTCTATTTCTAATTTTGGTTATATACAAACCAGCCACCATTTGTCATTTCTATCGGAATGGATTCAATTTCCATTATATTTTGTTCTACCTTCGTTATATTCCAATTAATTCAGTTAATTCGCAAAAAATAAATATTTAAATTTCTCTAATTTTGAATTGGCAATGTTTTGCTTATTAAATCAAAACTTAAAGACTAAAATAATTCCACTTTCGATCGGAATAGAACTCTGTGACAACCCTGAACATTCACAGGTTTTTGGATTAATTTGAATAATGAACTTGTTACATATAGGTCTATTTGGGTTAAATCTTTTTTGTTGTATGAATCTTCTGTATTTGTTTTGGAGCTTTAAGCATCTTTAGAGAAAGTCAAGTTCAAAAAGCATCACATAAAACTAAAGAAAATAATTCCCGGGAATTCTCGCACAATTTCGAGATTGAAAATTTTGCGGAATTCCCTTGATTTCTCGTCCCAGGAATTCCCGTGAAAAACTCTAATTACGATTCAAATAACCTAATCTTTGTCACACCAACTGAAAAATTCGATCATTTAGATTGAATCATTTGATTTTATTAGGTTTAAACAAAAAAAATACCATTTCTAGTAGCATTTAAAAACCTAAGGACTATTCTGATTTGAACAAGTTCACTTTCCAGATTTAACGTACGTTCACATTGATAAATGTTTATTTGTAAGAGCAAACGACATCGAAAAATATAATAATTTTGTTATATTTACTAAACTGAGTTTGTTTAATTAAACGAATATTTGTTCAAAGTAAAAAAACATCGCATTTTTCGTCAAATATTCCAACAATGTGAACAACGTAAATTTAATACATTTGAAATCTTTACTTTACTGAAAACATTACTGAATTTTGAACGATTATTTGAAAAATGTTACTAGTTTTTAGATTACTTTAGTATTAATTGTCAGGTATTGAAGATTTTTAAATATTTCCCGTAGCGAACCTTCAATTTTAGCAAAGATACTACAAAATAAATGCAGTAACATTCCATACATTGATAATGCATAATTAAAATGTATCATTCGAAAAAGCATATTTGCCATCATTGATTTAATTCAAAGGTTTATTTATTGCAAATTGTTCACCCTTATCGTGGTTGGCGTAAACGTCTTACGCCTACAACTGTTTCGTACTAGATTAAAGATAAAATGCACTGTTTCTTTAATCTATTACGAAACTGTCGTAGGCGTATGACGTTTACGGCAATGATGCCGTAAATTTATGCAACCATCGAATCATTTAGTTTACTATTGCAAAAAAAACTCATATCGCAAAATGTGATTTCCGCCACAGTTTTACATGCTTGATTTTTAGCCATGTATTTTAATAATGAACGAAAATTTGAGATGAGTGGAATGGAACTTAGCAACAAATATCTTGCAAATTAATAAAGGAATTTTTATTCAAAGTTTTAATTTTATACTTATAGTTTTGCCTATATGTTGGTGTGACTTTTGTTATATTTATTATAAAAAAAAACAAATGATAAAATAAAACAAATTAAATTATGTATAATAAAACACTGGCAAAAATTTAATAAAAAAAACATAAGAATTTGTTTTTATATATAGAATTGTATATTTAGGTATTAAGTTTATTTTTATGATTTATTATTACTTTAATATTAATATTTTACAGTGTTTTCATTGTTTTTAGTTTATTATTAATTAAAGTGTGGGTTTATTTTTTATTTTATTATATAAAGGGTATTTTCAAATAAGTTTACTTATTTTCTTTTCTTGTATTTTAATTTAATGTTTGTTTGTTCATACATATTTTCTTGTAGGTTTGTTTTTAAATATTAAATATTCATTTAAAACTAATATTTTAAAAGGGGGTGAAATTAATATAATTTTTATTTTAAATTACTAATTGCCAATGAATAATAATATGATAAACATCTAAAAATATTTTGAAAAATAAATATTTTATATAATATTAAAAAAAAAAGAAAAATTAAAATAATAATTCAATTTAATTTAAATGCTAGCCAGCAGGAATTGGGGTAGGGGGATAAGGGGGAGCAAGAGTTGGTAAGAGAGGTTAGAAAATTGAAAAAAAGCCTAGAGTTTTAAAAAAACTTAAATAATTTTTATTATTTCATATGCATATTATAACTACATATTTATTAATTTATATTTAGTTTTTATTTTAGTGAATAAAACTTGTTTGTTTGTAGGTGTATCCTTATAAAATATTCAAAATTAAAAGAAAACATTTATTAACTTAAAAAATTAATGAGTTCATTTCTATATATATCTAAATATATATAAAATATACAAAGAAAACAAATAATAATAATGATAAAAATAAATTTGTAAATATGCAAAATTTATAAACGTTTTTTAAAGAATTAAGTTTAGAGATTTTTCCGAAGAAAAATTTCAAATAATTATTTTAGGTTTAAGTCTATAATGAAATATATTTATTATTTTGTTTTCTTTTTCTTTTGTTTGTTTGTTATAATTAAATATATAAGCTTTATATAAAGAAATTAGAAATATTGTTTTTATTTTAAATTTCTTTTGTTTGTTTTACTCTAACTATAATATAGTTTTGTTTAACTTATGCTAATTTTTTATGTTTTTGAATTTGATGAATTCATTTCCATTTTTAAATTTCTTATTTTCTTTTTGTATTTTTTTTTTCATAGTAAATTTGTGAATTGTTGCATTACTAAATTTTTTGTTTTTACTTTGCAAATATTGCATACATATATAGTTTTTTTGTTTGTTTGTTTTTAGTGTATTTTGTTTTAAATAAAATCACTTTTGTTAAACAGTTGTAAAATTTAGTTTTTCTTTTTTATAGTCCACAAAAGATATAAAAATATTTTCAAAAGAAAACTTTATAGTGACTTTTAAATGGGTTTAAAGTAAGAAAATATTAAAGTTATTTAAGGCAACTTGTTCAAGCCTTGTAAATTTACAAACTTGCCCTTTTTAACCCTTTCGAAATTGAAGACTGTTGTAGAAATCACAACAACAACAATACAGATTAAGTTTTTCAACACCAAAGTTTCGGCTCTATGTCTATCTCTGTGATTATATATTTTGTTTATTTATGTATATTTAGTCAGGTTCTTTTAAAATTTTTAACGTTTTTCAACCTTAGCAGAATTACGAATATTAGTATTTACAGAAAAGTGTTATTTCAACTATATCTAACTAAAAACTTCAGAAGTTTGAAAACAATTTGAAAAGACTGCGAGCTACTTGTAATTCCATTCAAAATATTCGAAATTTTATGAATTATGCTTTATTTTTGTTCACAATATATTCAAGCCTAATTAAGTTTTCATTGCCGAATCAAAACTATTAAAAGCAGAAATCACTATTCTTAGTATGTTTGCAACAGCAGCAAATACATTTTTTTTATTTATTTACAAAAAGTGCATTTTTTGTTTGTATTTTCACACAGTTATATGCTTAAAAAGCAATTTTACACTACAATACTTTAAGGTTATTCATTTAAAAAAAATGGAAAATTACAATCTGATTTTTTTACACAACAAAAACTTAAACAAAATTCCACCGAAAAAAAATAAAATTTTTTTTGATTTTTTTCTTGTTTTTGTTTTTAAAAGTGTGTAATTTTCCAGAGTGTAATCTTTGTGTTAATACAAATCGAATATTCATACTAAAAACTGAATAATTTACAAGACCTTAGAGTATTAAAAATATATTGGAAACACGAATTATGAAATGGTTACACAAAAAAAATTGTTAATTCGAATCGAAATATACAATTGATATTTTATAAAATGTACGAAAAGACAAATCTTTTATTCGATAATAGATCGAATTTTAAAGTTTTCATTCGAACTGTGGGGTTTTGAAAATCCACTGGGTGACCATCCCTGCAATTAGTAGAGTATATAATGCTAATTTCCTACGTAACTCAATTTGAAAATGTTTCAATTTGTATGCAATAAAATTTCGGTTTAACCGCTAGAATTCGTGGTACGCAAGTTGACACAGATTATGAATCTTTAAATCTCTATATATTTATATTTCAGAATAATCTAAATGTATTTCGAAAGTTTCTTTTTCGTATGTATATATAATTGGAAATTTTTGTAATGCAATTGGAAACCTTGAAATACATTTAAAACCGTTTCTCCTTTATATAATAAGTCACTATTTAAAGTTATCTTTCGTGTTTTTGCTATTTGTGTATTAGGAAATTTATAATTTGTTTTTGTTAATATTATACACAAACTTAAACGAACAACATAATTTGTTACATCATATTAAAGTTTCTTACTTATTTGTTTGCTTTTTTTTTTGTTTTGTTATTTTGATTTTTATATTCTATGTACTAAGAAGATTTGTTAATTATTATTAATTATTTATAGGGTATTATCCTGTTAGTATGTACGATTTACATCTATAGATTTATTTAATTAAAAACAAATTTTATGAAAAATATATCTGCTTGTATGGAAAAAAACCTAAAACGAATTTTTTGTCATGAAATGTTGATACACTAGAAGAATTTGTATTTGGAAGATATTAAATGAAATTTTAAATTCTTTGATTCGAAAAGTGTAATGAGTTTTAGTTTCTGCGTAGTTCTAAAATCACCTGATAATGATATTTGATAGGAAATTAAATTTGTTTGTTTCTGTTTTTTTATTTATTTTTTCACGTAAGCTGTGAATGCAGAATCTAAAACATATATAATGAGAAAATTGATCCAAGAAAAAATTATACTTGGCAGTGAGAATAATTAGCGATATCCACAACACAAGCCAGAAAGTTGAGTGAAAATTTAATGTGTATTTTTTAGTGTAACAAAAGCAAAACACATGCTAAATTTATGCTCAAAGTGATGGCTTGTGTTATAGAAACTGCTAGTAAATATAGATTTAAAAACTTAATTTTCAACTTTATATATTGTAGGCCTTTAGAAAACTCTTTTATAATGATGGATTTAAAAGAGAAATGTAATTTGAGATCTATATTTTGAAAGAAATTCAAACCTTTTTCTAAATTTCAAAACTAATTTGAATTTAAGTTAATTATTTATTATGAAAACAAGTTTTAAATAAACGTACTTTAAATCTCTATAAATAACTATAGTAAGAAGATAATTAAAAACATTTAATCGTAATTAATTTGTGTACGAAAAATTGCTAATTTGATAATATCTTAGATTTTTTATGGCCAGTTTTTGAAACAATAAAAAAAATCAGCTTATCAATTTTTAAACATAGTTAAGGCATAATCAATGTTTGAAGTGAACAATTTTATTTACATTTTAATAAAATGCAGTTTGCAGTTAGTTCTCTTTTAAATACAGTTGCAGAGTGTATCAACATTTTTTTTCCTTTTTTCCGAAGACCAAACCAATGAAAATGTTTTTATAATGTACAATTTAATTTTTTGTTAAAATTTTTCTTTTATAGAATTTATTAGCGGTTGGGTTAAATAAAATTTAGTTGCTTGCATTATTTTTTGTCAAATTGAAAGTCAGAACGAGAGAGAAGATAGCGTTTTTTGTTTTTGTTTATAATTAAACTTCATTTATTTGTATAAAATTACAATAATCATAAGGTAAGTTATATGTGGTATTTATAGTATATTTCTGTTCATTTCAAAATAAAGCATAACATTTAATTTATATTCGTTTTTTGTTAAGGAAAAAAATTTTAGTTTATTTTTTGTTTATGTTTAACAGAAGATATTTTATTAATATTGTTAAGAGAAGAGAAAGCAAAAGAAAAAATCAACTCGCTTAGATTCTTACTCCCCTTTAAGTTGTATTGTTAGAAATTACAAATTCTTAGAGTAGACGTCATATTAAAAGCAAGCCACACTTTTTCTCCGGGTTTCTATAAATGTTTTTCTTAATCTTCTTCTTTTTTAAATAAAAATTATTATTTTTAATAATCGAAAACAAAATGATTCTATTCCTAAATAATGGTTTTTTCATATTCTTCTCTCTACAAAATTAAATCTTCATCTCATTATTTAACAAAAAATAATTCTTATAAATTCTGATGATGGTTGCTGGTGATGATGAGAAATTATGAAACGAATTTTTTTCTTTAAATTCTAAGAAAAAAAAGGCAAACTTATAATTGCATTTTGTTATAATAATGAAATTAAAAAAAAAACATCTAAAAAAATATACAAGTTCCTACAAACTAGGGCGACGACATACACACACAGACACACACGCGCGTGCTATTTGTTTCCAAATCAGTGTGTTTTCTTTTCTAAACATAGAGACGCAAGTAAAAAAGAAAAACATATACGATAGAGTGATAGCAAGAAAGAAATAATCTAAAAGATAAGATATTATTTTGCATTTCTTATGTCGGTGACAACGCCGCCCGGCTGTACACCACCACCAGGGCGCATGCGAATCGAGGGACGACGTTCAGGTGTATCGTAGGGAGGACGAGATGAATTCGTGGCTGCCATTGAGTCATCCATTGTGAGGCCGCCGTTGCCACCAGTGCCTCCGCCTACCAGCATTTGGGAGCCTGCGCCCATCATGCCAGCACTACTGCTAACCAGTGTCTGACCGCCTGCACCACCGCTGCTCATCAGCTGTTGAGTGCCACTGGCGCCCACGGTCGCCACGGTACTGCTGATTTGATTTTGACTGTGCTGATGCTGTTGCTGGGTCGTCTGTTGCTGCGGTGGCTGTTGGCCGTTGCCATCCTGTTGCTGTTGACCATTATTGCCATCCTGAGCCTGTTGTATGGCCTGAGGATTGCGGGGTCCACCGAACTTCAGTAGGTTCCAATCGAAGACATAGTCGTATGTGAAACCCAAACGATGAAACAGATTGCGGAACAGTTTGCGCAAATAACAGTAGTCGGGACGCTGTTCGAAATGCAATTGGCGGCAGAAATTCAAATAGTTTATGAACTCACTAGGGAAGCCCTTACACAGGGAAATGATCGTAGTGGATAGTTTCTTCTCCGAAATACGCTCATACTTTTGTCGTTTATTGGCGGCTTTCAGTCCCTGCCAGGGCAGTGCTCCCAAATTGAAATACATGAGCACATAGCCCAGCGACTCCAAGTCATCACGTCTCGACTGTTCAATGCCCAAATGTGTATTGATCGATGCGTATCTTGCGGTGCCCGTAAGATTCTTATTCTCTCGATACGGTATGTGTTTCATGGTTCTTGAATCACGGAACTTTTTCGCCAGACCAAAGTCAATTATGTATACGAGATTGCCTTTCTTTCCCAAGCCCATTAGGAAGTTGTCCGGTTTTATATCTCGATGTATAAAATCACGCGAATGTATGAAATCGATGCGTGATATCATTTGATCGGCCAATAGCAGCACGGTTTTCAGTGTGAAGCGTCGATTGCAAAAATTGAATAAATCTTCCAATGAGGGACCCAATAATTCCATAACCATGACATTGTAATCACCCTCGCTGCCACACCAAATTATGCGCGGTATCCCTATGCCGCCACGCATTATTTTATAGAATTTTGATTCAATGTGCAACTGTGGGTGTTTGGTGCGTATACATTCTAATTTAATGGCCACCTCTTCGCCTGTGTTAATTGTTGTGCCCAGATAGATATCGCCAAATGAACCAGAGCCTATTTTGCGACCAAGGCGATATTTATTACCGACACGTAACTCCATTGTGTCTGTGTGTGTGTGTTTGGTTTGTTTTTGCAAAGGGAAGGAGGAGGACGAGGCGTGATTCTGAAATCAAAACAAATAAACAAACATTCAACAATGAATTTATAATTTTGTTCAATTATTTCATTAGCGAAATACTTACCTTTTTTCTATTCTCCAAGTGTGTTTTAGTTTTCTACGGTTTTTGTTTTTATAACAACTTTATGTTGTTTGTTAAATTTCTAGAGATTTTGCTTCTACTATTTATTTCTGTTATGTGTTGTATTTGACCAAAGCGATGATGACGACGACGACGGAGGAGATGTTGTGGGGTTGATTATATGATTTCCTTTATTGATTTTGTAATCTGTAAATAATAAAAATAGATGGAAACTTAATATTATGTTGAAAGGTTTGTGCGTACAAAAAAGCTATCTCTTTATTAAAATGGCAAAATAAAAGGAGGTGTTGTGTATCAAAATGTCGATTTCGCAAATGTTTGGTTTATGTATATTTTCATAATTTAATAATAATTTTATGTATTTCAAATAACATTATCCATTAAAATTAAGTGGAAATTAGCCCACAATTTTAGATCTCTAAATATTGTACATTAATACAAATATTAAATATTTTTCTTAAAAACTGTAATCGTTATTGACCAATGGATATTATAAAGATATTACGTTCGAAGTGTTTTCGATACTATTCCGATCGATTTTGCTTTAACTTTTTCAGTTGGTGTTCAAAATAGGTCCGGTTTTTGAAAACAAAGTTTTCGGTTTAGTTTTTGCTCTTGGTTTGTCCAACCGATGTTTTCATAACAGATTAGGGGTGTTCCTAATAAGGAAAACATATTTTTTTTTAGAAATTTTCTGGAAATTTAATGCTAATGAAATGTCCATTGAATCAATTAGTACATATATATTATTAATTAAGAAGTGTTGGCAATCATGATTCTGATTAGAAAATGTTGACTTTCGAACTTTTTACAAGTTTAAAAATGTAAAAAAACATTGAATTTTGACCGATTATTTGAATTTGTATACATAATATTATAAAATTCCCGGAATTGAACACATTTTTTTAATATTTCTGAGGCATTGAAAAAGTCCGGGTAATTAGGAACCCTATAACATATGCATTGAGCGAATGGCAACACAGCAAGGCACAGGACTTGTAGATACAGAAGCTTATCCATTGGCCTAACGCTTGATCTCATATGATTACATGTTCGCCTTGATGGTTTATGCTCTTTAAAGTGATTGTAGGAGGATTGATTGTATGTTTACTTAGCATACAATTCTAAGAACACTTTCGGGAAAAAACGCCTGCGTCAGCATTGTGTAGTTATATTTTTTGAAAAGATTTTTTACTTGTATTCAAAATTGCTCTCTGTGAGTTTCATATGTGTTATTGATTTCTTAACAATGCCACTAAAACGTGTTGAACTTTATCAATAACAAAGTTCTTTCACTTTTAAGACAGCCCTTTTTCCTTGTGTGTGAAAGCAAACGTTTCAATTAAATTAACGACAAAAAAATTAAAAAATTTTGTATAACAATTTTTGCGTGTAAAATTGTTTGTTTAATATTTTTTCTAGCTTCATCCAATGTTACAAATAAAAAAAAAAAATCAGGCAAACTTAACTAAAGTTAACCTCCTTTAATTGTGTAAACAATAAAAACAACAATTACTAAAGTTTAACATTAACCATAGCAGGCTTTGAGGTCAATTGAGTTGAAGCAACAAAAACAACAGTACACTATCAACAAATAAAAAAAAAATTATATACTTATAGTCTACGTACAATATTGTAAATGGAACTACGAAAAATAAAAACAGCTGTGTTCAAAATTATATTGAATATGTGAATGTAGTTCATGAGACGTAGTTCTAGCAGACGCCATCCATACACATACAAAATATTTTTGAAATATTTTAAAAACAGACAAAAAAGCTTTAGATCATTTAAGGTTTTTATAACACATCACATACGATGAAAATGAACAGTATACTATATGAACAAGAATTAAGCAAAAAAAAATAGTTTATAGGGAATTGTATTAATTTATTAAACAAAATAGAATTAACAAATATATAGGTACCTGTGGCAAAATTACGACTCTTTCAAAAATGTAGTATCACTACAATTGAGTAAATACTGCATTTCAGACAAAACTATACCACTACAATGAAGGTATTTTCAAAAATCTGAGTAATACAGAAAGAAAAAACAACCATATGTTATAATTATAGTAAGCTAACATTTTATATCAAAGTCAAACAAATCAAATCAGTAATTAGTAAATCAGCATTGAATGCATACATATCGTGATCCTTTCTATGCCCACCACCAAATATTATCTGTTGATCAGAAAGTCAATTATTGAAATCCAAAATTTATATTTTTTAACACAAAAGAGCAAGGACGTGATCCATTTTTTGTTTACATTTTATTAATACAATGTACTATTTTTTTAAAGGTTTTATATATAAATTGGTTAACGTTGGAAAAAAATATAGCTTTTTCTGTTTTGTTGAAATATTTTCCACATACGTTATATAAAATGGGAAAAATCGATTCATTAAGAATGAATACAATTTAAATTTTATGTTTTTAAAGGAATTATTAAGGTGTCTAACATTACATCTTTTAAGAATATTCATATTTAGAGAAAATAAAACCAATAACAGTAGTTTAAATTTGTTTATATACAATCTGATTTGAAAAATGTCTAATTCAAAACTAACTACACATGATTTATAGATTTAACGTAGTCGAAATTCTTACCGAAGAAAATTACGAGTGTGACAATACCGATCAAATGCCACTTTTATTAGAAACCCTTAAAAAGGCTGGACCAGCATTGTACAACCAAATATAGTTATTTTATACTTCTTTTAAAATGTTGGTCAGATTATAACACAATTTATTCGAAAAAAATTCCAGGGAATGAAACGGTTTTTTAATTTCCAACACAAAATTATCAATTTTAGTTATTAATCATTTTGATTATAACGGTATAGCATAGGCTGAGCTTGCGACCACTATGAGTTAAGCCGTGTGTCCACTAGCAAGTCACTTGCGGATGAAATTCTGCAAGTATTTGCTGAAGTTTTTCCACTCAAACCGAAACTTGCGGAAATCTGCTTCCAGAAGTAGTTTGTAGAAGTTATTACGACGAACTTGCTGCATGAAATTGCAGACGTGTTTCCACACAATGTGAGTACAGCTTGCAGTAGACTTTGCTTTTTTTACGAATGACAGTATAATGACAGCTGCCATTAGAAAGAAACAACAAATTAAAAATAAGAAACAAAAAGAAGTGTTATAAGGCAATTATGAATGTTCAAGTAATTTTCTAAGGGGGACCTTGTTTGGAGACTAATGTTGGCCGATGTTCGCCATACTGTACAGTATAATTTCAGAGATGCTTGGAACTAATTTCAACATATTTATGACTGTTCAAACAGTATTCCTGAGGGACATTTGTATGGGGGCTAGCTGAAATCGTGGGCATATATTGCCCATTTTCAAGTGTTTAGTTGAGAAATTGGGTGCTACGGCGCGTAGACTTAAGTTTCTTTATTTTAATTTTATTCCTATAGCCTTTTGAGTATATGTCCCATAATTCAGGAAAACTTTTTTGGTTTTCAATTACCAAATGTGTCTTTTATTACTCAAAACGAATTAATTTTTGTCCATTTTTACAAATTTGTAAAAGAACTAAAAAAAACAGAACACAATATCACAAATCCTTTACCCTACGTATACCAGACTTCTTCTGGAAGTCTTCAAAACACTTGCAGTTCACAGCAAGTCGTTCAAGTTACTTCCAACAAGCAACAAACATGTGTTTCCACATAATTTCAGCAAGTAACTTCTACAAGCAGTGACTTCTGGAAATCGACTTCCAAGACGTGTTTACACGACAAAAACTTCTGGAAGTCACTTCTAGAAGCTACTTCCGCAATAAAACTTGGTAGTGGACACACGGCTTTACAAACAATATCCTTACAACTTATGGTGTAGGGGAAAACATGCCAAATAGAAATAAAAAAAAATATAAAAATCTTTTCACCATTACTCCTCTTCTTCAGTTGATAGATTATGAGCTAGTTTATGGGATAAAGATAATCTACATTCTTAGTTTAAACGCAGCTTAAATTAAAAAATTTTGTTTTCCAATCATTGGTTAAAGTCAGCCTAAATTTGTTTCAAGATTAACTAAACAGCGTGTTAAGCAATGTTTAACTAACAAGTAAATAACTAGCTCTCACAAATTTAGCCGGACTTTAACCAATGATTGTGTTTACCACTTACGAATTACGAACTGTTAATTTTGCTAGTATGTATTGTCATACTTTTCACTCAAATCACAAATGCATTTCATAAAACTTTTCAAATAAATATGACTAATTTAAATTTTATAAAAAAAAACAAACTGCGTCAATAACTTTTTCTAATGATATTAATAAAGCAAATAAAAAAACTGGTCCGCTGAATTGTTTAAGTTTAGACAATTCTAACTTAGGTTTAACAATGTAGATTATCATTATCAAAGAAACTATCTCTTATTAAAAACAAAAATTGTTTGAAGATTTAGCAAACAAATTAAAGTCGGACCTATTTGGAACTTAAACTCCCTATAGAGTGGTTATTATTTGTTGATAACACTCTGCTACAAAATAACGCTTTTTGTCAAACTTGAAAAGCGACCTAATGGGGGTTGTAGGCCTAGGTGAGGACATACTAAAACCGTTTTCAAAGATTTTGAAACACCCTAAAAATGTTGAGTTATTTAAAAAAACTGTTTCAGGGTAGGCCGTAGTACTTTAGTACCTCTAACTCACACATTTTTAGACCGATTTAAAAATTTTATACATTTATGGATAGGTAAAAAATTAAGCTTTCATAAAATGCATAACATCTATATTCCAAGAAATTGTGTAAGTCTTTATAAATAGTTTCGATTTCTTTTTTTATTTTTTCCTAATTTTTCAAATTCAACAATAGGTATTTAAATTTTTTCTATGAAACCCTATTTTACAAATTTTTTTTTGTTTTTTTATTCATATGGGCTTGGGGAGAAAATACTAAAAAAGGTGTTAATGAAAAGTTAAAAAACTGACAAATTAACATCATTTTAATGCGTAATCAGTTTTCTTCCCAAAGCCGTTAAAAAATTTAAGGTCGGACTAAAAGTAGCACCGTGTAATTGATGTCAATAAACTAATACTTAAGAATATGTAGGTATAATAAAATAATTAAACATATTTCATATTTTAAAATACTTATTCCTAATTTTGAGTACTACACATATTTCCAAAAAGGATTTATAATTCTGAGAAAGTTCTAAAAAATTAACTCTATTACTGTTTACTAGGGTATTCAATTAATCGGGTTTCTGGTTTAATCGGTTAATCGAGCAAATAATTAATCGGGGTTTAGATTTAATCGGTTAATAATCGGTTAATTTAAAATTATTCGATTAACCGAATAATTTTAAAACAAAAAGAAAAAAACGAATTTTGTGTACTTTTGTTAATAAAAAGAACAAAAACATAAAAAAGAAACAAAAAATAACAATTCAACAAAACAGTAAATAAATATCTATAATTTTTTACAAAAAATATAATTTAAATGCTTTCTTTTTAAAGATTTTTTTTTTGGTTTTAATAAAACTTGACTTGAAAAAACTCTATCACAGATTGTAGATGTTGAAGAAATCGGATGTAAGGCATGATAAATAATATCCAAGCATATAAAATCCTCCATCATACCATTGGAGTCCTTTTTGAATTTTTTTACATTTTGAATACTGTAACAGTTTCGTTAAGTTCTGATAAAAGACTCGTTTCAGTAGTTTCTTCAATTTCGTCTATGACCATGTCGTCAACCGATTCCTTAGGACAAAGTTCATCATAGAGCATTCTAGAAAATATGTAATTTCCAAATTCCTTAGTTTCAGATTTCTTACTATACTTCAATAAACTATTTTTTTTTTTTTTTTTTTAAATTTCGTTTATTAAATATATTTTTGAATAACAAATTAAACTACAATAAACAATAGATTAAATAAAGATTTAATTATACACAGTCCCAAAATTCGGGCACTCAAGTAAGTAAATTATTTATATTTTAACATTATTTAGAATTATATATAAGTGTGTTTACAATAGTTTTTGTAGGTATTATATTACAATGTAAAGAAAAATTTAAAAAAAAACATTACTTGTATATATGATTATGTTTTGTAAGTCAAGAGGTAAAAATAATTCAATAAACTATTGCTAGGAGGAAATGTTCACGAGTTAAGAAATAAAATTTGTGTTTTTAAAACAACATTTCTATATAAAGTGCAAAAAAAAGAAATTTCGGTTAATCGGTTAATCGAGACAAATTGATCGGTTTATTTGTTATTTGAAAATCGTCAATTTTAAATTATTCGAACAGTTAACCGACCAAAATTAATCGGTTAACCGATTAACGGTTAATCGATTGAATACCCTACTGTTTACCTATTGGTGTTTGTAAAACACTAATAGCCAAATTATATCTTATTTTAATAGTGTATCATAAATCTTGTATAATCTGCATTGATATGCATAAATGTTTACAAAACAACGATGATAAATGGTCGTCGTGCAAAACACAAATGAATGAATGTATTTTAGCGATAAGTATGAACTACGCATGTTTTTAAAATAATAAAACCGAAAGTAATATGCATTAAAGCAATACATTTTTAGCGTATTGTAGGTCCCAGTAAAATATTCTAAAGTAAAAATAAACATTTTTATTATTAGATCATCTTGAATAGGCGATGTGGTAATATTACAGGCTTGTTGTAGTACACCAGCGAAAAATTTTGTTTTTTTTTTATTTCATCACCAATAAATAACAAAGTCAATGTTTCATAAAGTATGTTATTATTTAAAAACAAACATAGTTTAGTTTGGAAGAGGTGTGCACTTCTACTCGGATACCATAAGGTACATTGCGATTCCCTACAACAGTCATATATAGTGAAGAAAGAATGTGAAAAAGAAGAATCCAAATCTGAATAGAGAAAGGAAAAGAAAAGTTTTGTTACGGATTTGCACGAAGTTTACAGACAGCAACACTACCGGGATCATCCAGAAATTTGTTTCCTAGCCATTTAAATCAATATCCCTCTAGTCTAGGGCATTTGCACAAAATATGCTCTACTGTTACCTATGAAGGCCCCAATTGAGCAGTGACAGGTTATCACTCCTACTAGAATCCTAAGGCTACACCTATCCAACTCAATTAGTGTTTTGGTTGCATTTTCATTCAGTTTTGGCCAAAAAGGGCCTGGATACTTTGCAATCCGTCCAGGATTAGTTGGTGGAGTCACGGAATCTTTCAAATATTAGCCTGCAATAGTGACATATAGGAGGTTTTACCCCCGGTTCCCTAATACCATGATCTAGATCAGAACCATGTCTGACGAGTTCATCTAATATCTCATTTCCCTGTATATTACAGTGCATAATCTGAGTAGTGTACCAATAACTCCTCGAGAGTTCTCCTACAGCCTTCAACTAAGCTGGAATGTATTTAATGACATTTCAGAGCCTTAAGCGCCGCCTGACTGTCCACATATATAGTCACTACAGACCCATCATTGTCGTGTGCCTTTATCAACTCTGTGGCTTTCCAGATAGCGAAGATCTCAGGATGAATGACTCTGCACTCGTTAGAGTCTATATGAACATTTGATATCCTTGTCGACCAGATAAACCCCAGAGTCCGTCATTGAAAAATGCACCTCCATCGAACAGTTGATCGGATCTAACGCAATTGTCCCTACTGGGGAACTCTATTGGTGAATAACAAACATAACACTCAAAGGTTTTTCAAAATTATTATTCTCAAATCTTTATGAAGTCGTCTTCAAATGTTTGATATCTCTAATAGGGTTTGATGCAAATCATTCTCAGAGTTCTAAAATGTGGGACTGCACGATCTTATACACAATACAATATTTTGTTGGATACTACTCAATAATTTTCAAAGCTGAATTTAAAATTTAAAAATTATTATTTCACAAAAACAGTTATACATTTTCACTAAAAAACGTAGCAGTTTTTTTCCATGTTGTACTAAAAAACTCTACAACTCTAACAGCCCAATTATGAATAATAAATTCCGCTGGAGTTTGTTCCCCGGGAGTTTTTTCCCATTAAATTTGAATAGGAAAAATGAGAAAAAGGGAAAAACTCCCGGGGAATTTTTATTCATAATTGGGCTGTAAAAGTATTGAGTAGTTTTTTTTTTGGTATTGGTTTATTTTAATAATCTAGAACTATTAAAATTTTTAATTGAAAATGGTTTAAAATGTTAATTTTTAATATTAAAATTTTTTTAAGAAATTGGGTTAATCCTAAAGTAAGTTTAATATACTTTAATATAAAAAGTAAAGTCAACACTGTGTTTCATAATAAACTGATAGGTGATGACCAAATACCAAGAATACGAGAGAGGAGAAAAAAATAAACTCTTTTAATGGGTTTCGACGAAAGAAGATTTCATATAAACATAATAAAAAACTATAGAGATAAAAAAAATTATTTAAAAAGAAAAAGTGTAGAGAATGACAAAGAAATAGAGTGAAAGAAAAACACTAGGGTGAGGACGAATTTTAAGGAGTGCGAGTGAACAAATTGTTGCATATTTTTATTTTAGATTTGGCAAGTGATTTGAATTGATAGATAATTATTTTATTACTTACTACTTCATTAACACAAAAAAACTTGAAAAATAAAAACAAGAAGAGCTGTTTAAAAAGTTTGATAAAATTGAGGCTGAAATATGTAGCATATTTTTGGGGTTTTAGGGCAACATTATTTAAAAAGAACACATTATACGCTTACTAAACATTTTTTTTTAGAAAAGAACACAAAATAGTATAAAAGGCAGAATAAAGGCATCATTTGTACCAGAAAAGAAAACGCCATGAGTGTACAGAGAATGAAAACTTGGAGATAAATTGAAATATCGTATTTTTTTTAATAGTCAGTGTGTAAAATCAATTCATATTTTACTCGATTTTTTATTTTAAAATAATCTACAAACTGTTAAAATAATCTTAAAACTGTTCAAAAACCCTAAATTATTTTTAATTTAAAAACATTGGAACATCTTTGTACTATAGAAATGCGTTGTATTTAGAGGGTGTTGAAAACATATAAATCGTCAGGGCGTGAGAGTTGGATTCTCAATCAGTTAAGAACATTCATTTCAAAAAATGAATTTCTTTGATTTTTCTTAATATGTTAAAAAGTTTCATTTTTTTTTTTGTGAAAAACTGTTTAAGCTCCATATTGGATATCTTATCAATAATAAATTTATTTTCGTCCTTCGAAAATGTTACAAATATTTTTTAAGGTAGTATTTCTTTTGTTGATATTTTGAAATAACTAAAGGCAAGATTTTCAAATGTTTTTTTTAGAATACTGTGACAAAACATAACGTAATTCAAAATGAGTCCCATCCATTTTTTAATATGTTATTCAAGGGCTTGTGAGGAATATTGTTTGCAATTAAACTAAGACAATTTGAGCATGTTGTAAAAATTTATTAAATGAACGATATCCAGGTTGATTCAAGGTCCCCATCTTTATTCAATTTAGTTGTTTGATAGAATTTTAAATCCAAAATTATGTTCAGCCCTATTTCGAAACTTCAATTTCCCATGCAGGGCAATAATTGAACTCAACATTAAACATCAAATCAAAGGATAGTTTTAAAAGGGATAAAAAGGAAAAATCACCAAAAAATATTCCAAAAATAGGTTGAATAAAGAAAACAAAATGTAATAAACATGAAATGATATACAAATTTCACTTACCAAAATATAAAATTTATGAATAAAAAAAAAACAAAAATACAAACAAATCAACACTTTTACAGTTCTATTCGTTCTTTTAGTTATTTTTCAGGTTAATAACGTGTTGTGGTTTTATGAGTAGTTTTAGCCATTAAAGCCAACAAACACATATATTTATTATGTGTTTTTTCTTTCTTTTTCATCGTCATCGACGTTGTTTCTGTGGCTGATGAAGGCAATAACAAAACAAACTACCAAAGAACTAAACAAATCAAATCAACCAGTTGGATTTTTTGGTGGTAGTAAAATTATGAAAAATAGAAACAGCGCACAAAGATCACGTAGTGGGTTAATAAAGAAAATACTGATAAAGTGTAAGAGAAAGGAGAAAAGAGAGAATCTTAAAGTTTTTTTTATATAGTATTTTTTTCGAAAACCAACAAAACCGATTAATAAATATAAACGCAGGCGCAACAGTTTCTAGCAGCAGTAGAATTTATTTATTATAATCCTCTGTATACTGCTGGTCAAAAAAAAAAAAAGAATAAAAACTGAAAAAAAGCTCACATACACATGATAACAAATGGTAATCACTGTGTATCTATGTATTTGTATCTGAACGTACGTGTGTTTGTCTGCACATGCAGCTTAAAAACTCTCAATACTTCCGTGACTGAAGAAAAAATTAAGTATGATGATTAATACATTTATTTAACTCCATTGTTACTAGGGTTTCTTTTTATATAACCGAAATCTGTTGCCGGTTTTATTATTTATGTATTTATATATGTAGTTTATTTATTTAACAAAGTCATTTTCGATATAAAGTTTATTAGAAAAGTGATGAATAAGTAGTATGTATTTAAAAGGTTATATTTGATATTTTCACCTAACTTATCTTTCCTTTCTTTACTTTTTTGTTCAAGGTTGTCTCCCGGGGCTGATGTGAACTTAATTTCTAGCCTAACAATATTTCCAACCAAATATTCAAATTTTTCATGCATCATAATTATATAACTTGGGTTGGATATTTCCTAATTGTCCTTATCTTTCCAATTATTCAACAATTCACCGTATCAGTTTAGTCAATTGAACGTGAAATGTTGGTAATTTTTGCTGACAGCCAGGAGAATAAAAAAAACAAAAATTTAAGTCGTTAAAGTTGGGGTCACACATAACAAATATTTCACGAAAAATACGTAACCACTAAATAAAATATATTTGAATTATGTTATTTATTTCAAAAACTTTTTTATTTAGGATGATTCAAAACAAAAAATTTATGGCGTTTTCATTTCTGGAATAAATGTTGCCTTTATTCTGCCTTTTACCCTTTTCTGTGTTCTTTTCTAAAACAAATGTAGTTTGGTAAGGGTATAACGTGTTCTTTTCAAATAATGTTGCCCTTAAACCCCGAAGATATGCTACACGTTTCACCCTCAATTTTATCAAAGGGTTAGAAATGCAGCACTTTTTAAACACAAAAATGTATAGTTTTACAACATTTAGAAGGTACATAAAAGAAAATTGCATAAATGGTAATGGTTTTTGTTCTATTGTGATCGTCCAAATTGAAAACATTATGATGGTATGGGTAACTTTTAATAAATGGTACAAAATATGTTGGCAACATTTTGTGTCAGAAAAGAAAACGCCATTAGTTTTATTTAATTTGAAGCTGTTTGATCTTACAAAACACTTGTAAGAGTAAACACGCCCAACAAATTTGTGCTAAAAAAAGTGGTTACGCTTTTTTGAGTAAATATTTGCCATGTGTGACCCTACCATAAGTCTAAGATGAATGAGAAAATAGTATTGATCCTATAACGGCCAGGTTCAAGTCTCGATTTACATACAGTTCAAAGCAATTCTAAATTATCTTTCGTATTTTAATTTTTTTCACATTTGAGAATATAAGAAAATTAAGATTATTCAAATTGGCCGAAATATAACAAGCTAATCGTCTTTCGCAATACGCACCAAATCCACTGCCTGGATAAGGCATAATACAGTTTTAAAGCTCTGTAAAACAGATACCAATTTAATCTAAAGGATTCAGATCTGGACACCAGAAGAAATCAGCAATAGAAATAAAATTGGGGACTTTATATTTGACCAAATGTTGATTATTTTTAAGTTGTTTAGTTTCTTAAGCTAGTACGTTGCCATTTCTGTTTTATATGCTGGCACAGAGTCGTGCTAAAAGGTCCACTGTTCATTTCTAAATAATCTGTTGTTATCCAAAAGAAACCAATCCAACCTTTTTGAGAACAACACAATTGCTGATGGTTTTTTCCTTTTTAGGTCCCACTGCTTTAATAGGTATAAGCTTTTTGGTATAAGCCGAGAGTCCTTGAAATATTTTGCATTTGAAAGACCCATTTTTGCACAGAATCATTACTTGCGCTGAAAAATTAATCCTTTAAGATAACCCGAAGCGCAAGAGATCGTATTTGAAGACCGGCAAACCAGCCAAATCCACACCAAATCCAAATATCCATGGTGCTAATTTATTTGTTGGGAGCAAAAGGGTCCAATCTATTATGAGCTGCTGAAATTTGACCAGATCATAATAGGGCACCTGTACCGAATGCAACTGATTCGCTTGATGCGAGAATTGGCCGAAAAACGCTCAGAATAATATTCCATCATGACAACGCTTGGATACATGTTGCAATACTAGTTAAAAAAGTATTTAGAATGAAGTGGTTGCGAAGTTTTGCCTTAACTTACTATATATAAAATAATTGAATAAAATTTTCTATGGATTGAATCTTTCAACATTTCATTGTTTGTATTATGTTATTTTGTATAGAATTCATAGATTTAAGTAGCAGGTTATTTTTAATCCCTGACTCTAACTTTATTTCTCAGCTACCTTTTAATAGTTTGTATATTTATTAGGGTATTCGAATTATTCGATTTTTCTCTTGTTCGAATAAAACGAATAATTCGAATAAGAGATTTTAACTTGTTCGAATAATTCGATCACACGTTTAAAATTAATCGAATTATTCGAATAATTTAAATTTTTTTACAAAAGTAAAGAATGAAGTTTTGATGTCGGTTTTTTGAATATTTTATTGTTAAAGAATAACGTTAAAGTTAACAATTCAAGTATTGATAATGTTAAAAAACATTCGAAAACAAAGTCCATTATTAAATTTTCAATAGAAATATTCTGATCAGATTAACTCCCGAACAATCTACAAAACTCCACTAGCAAACCCTTTCCGTTTTGGAGCTATGCTTTAAAAATTTGAGCTAGTTGGACATGATCCTGAATTCAAATACAATATAAACGTATTAAGAACTTTTTTATGTAGTTCATTAATTCGGGTTTTAAATTGAGTAACTAATTCTTTAGTAAATTAATTATTTCCTATTTCTAAATTATTTATAACAAATTGTATTATACATCAAGCTCTATCAACGTTGCCGAATCTTTGCTTAATAAAGTGGTCTTGGGGAATTACACAAAAAAGGGAATTTGTCCAAAGATTGATATCATTGTCAGTGAACGTGGCTAATTTTAAATCAAGCATTGCATGACTGACGCATTTACAAATACGCAAAAAGTTTATTACCATGTTAGACAAAGATGTTCAACGATTTTCCAAATCATGTATAAGACGAACTTTTCTTGCAACAAAACGTTAATTTGCAATATTTGTGTTTATCATTCGATTTATTAAATATTTTGCAACACTTACGTACGCGGTTAATAACATCACTTATATATATATATTTTAAGATCAATGTCATCCTCAATATCACTTTCGACGACCGTTTCAAAATTACATTCTCCATCTCATTCAACTCCACTTTAATCTAAGTTAAAATTTTGACTATTAATTGCGATTCTTCGCCAGCTAAATAACAAATATTTTATTCCGTACCTTTTATTTTCGTTGGTTCAAGTCCTTAAAGTCCTTAAAGTTAAAAATTTTGAAAGATTTTTTTTTAGAATTGTAACTTCTTGCAGTAATATTTATATATTTATAGAAGGAGCTATCGGAACACTCATCTACAGTGATCGAAAGTCCCTTTGTCTATAGTTATTTGTCGAATTTCAGAAACAATACAATTTTTGTAAGTCATTATACTTATTTAAATTTTAAATTATGAAAAATTTTAAGCGATTTAAATATATATGAAATTTATTCGTTTATTCGATTATTCTACATAAAATTGTTCGAATTATTCTTTATTCGAAAATGTCCATTTTTAAATTGTTCGAATAATTATTCGTAAGAAATTATTCGATTAATCGAACGATCATTAGTCGAATGAATACCCTAATATTTATACTTCTTATTTCAAATAAGTACATTATTTTCTTCATGATACAAATACCTATGTACATTTGTATGTTTTGCTTTACACATTTGAAATTAGAATAAATAGTGTAACCTGCGTGCAACGTGACAATTCATTGAGGACGCATAATGAAAATGTGGAACTGTGACGTGATTGATGATGGATGTATGTAAATGCGTGCGTATATATTATTTATACGGGTGATTGAACTAAGTAAAGAGACACTTATTTTAAGAAACAAAAAAAATCAAAAAACGAAACGGACAGCACACAAAAGAATCAAATAAAACGGTATTTTGAATACTAAACAACAGCTGATCGTTGAGTAGGTCTGTTGGCAACAAAACAACGGACAATTTATTAAAACAAAACAAAAAAAAACTAGCCCTTTTTTAAGGTTATTTGTGTTTAACTGTTTTCTTGTTTGTGGAAATTTAAGTCATTAAAAAATAATAAAATGTTGATATACAATCTTCAAATCTCTTTCTCTCTTAATTAAATAAACAACAAAGCAGAGTAGGTGTGTTTCAGTCTAATTGTCAGGAAAATTTAATTAGATTTTTGTTAGTTAATTAACGAGAAGTTGAAATATTGTACATACAAACAGATAGATTTTGGAGGGTTTTCAATATATTTCTTAAGCAAAAATTTTTGGAAATAGTGCCTGAAAAAAAAATTGAATATTGGGAGATCCTATTTTCTAATTTGTAATCTATGGCTTGTAAATTCTCAGCACGTATGTAACTGCCATGTTAATTCCATTATCGGGAGTGCTTAAAATAGTATACCCCATTATTTTTTTTAAACATTTCCTATTTTTTTTTTTGTTAAATTTTAAATACAATTTCAAAATTCCTCTATGTAGGTACTAATACTTTTTTTCTACTATATTTTCATGTACTAAATTTCAAGAAAGTTTTCCAACAACATTACGTATTTATCAATATTGCAATTAAGATATAAAATGTTAAATCAGCATTTAACTAACGACCCTGAAAACTTTTGGCTTTCATATGACCAAAAACCCTTCGATACATCAAATTAAATGTGTAACAAATGAAACATACTAATTGCCTTGTTACTAAAATCGATTTTTGCAAAATGGATTCGATTTGTTTACAAAATAAAAGCAAAAACAAAGTAGGACGTATTTTTATCTTGGTTATTGAAAAGTGGGTGCTGAAAGCTTTATAAAATAACAAATGTTGTTATTTACACACATATAATATTAATTACAAATTTCTTAGCTACAAAAGGGGATGGTTAAGAATGAAACATATACATAAAACCATAGCAATTATAATTTCTTGAGAAGAATAGCTAAGAAATATATTAAAAAACATATTATATTATCTATACTTAGAAAATCTAATAAACTATTTCTTATAACTTTTAATCATGACAATCATTTTAATAAAATCAAAAAACTATGGTACATACTAGTGAATGGTATGAAAAGCTAATAATCGATTTTCGACTTTTCGATCAACCATTTTCATTTCGATTTTTACAGTCGATTAATCGAACCCAATAATCGATTTTTTTAATAATCGACCTGCATTTTTGGGAACTATAGCAAATGACCCATATACGCTATAATTACGGATTAAAATCATATTTTGGAAGAGTATTATAACTCCATTATGTTGAGGTGCTCATTTGATAAACCGTAACGGCAAACATTTGACAACAATTTTATGGAAAAAATTTCGTAACACTTTTTATAAAAATTTCTTAAGGTTGAAAAAATTTCGCAATAAAAAATTAGGTCCTCCGTGAATATTTGCGATGTCAGCTGAAGATTAATATATTGCAAATTTTAATGAAAGCAAAAAACTTAGAAAATACTAAAAATTCCGTAATTTTATTTCTATTTCGATTAATCGTTATCAAAAATCGATTTCAGAATAAAAATCGGAGTATATAATCGATCACGAAATAACCATTTTTAGACCCTCAAAATCGATTTTCGACCATAATCGTAATCGATTTACCATTCACTAGTACATACATATGTATATACTTAGGATATTATATTAGAAATCAATGTTCCCAGAATTTGTTAAAATTATTATGCATTACAAATAATATAGACGAAAACTACAACACCATTTCCCGCATAATAAGCTGTGGTAAAAATTTGGTGGTTGCGCCCTATATTTGTTCTCTTCATCAATGTTTTTGATCTATAAGTTGGGTTCATATGCAGGACAAATTTCTCGGGAATATTTTTTAGAAATTCCTGGAAAATTTTGAAAATTTGTTATAAGTTTTCTTCTTAGAGAATAGATTTGTTAATATTTTTAGATTAGTTAAATTCTACCTATGAAGACTTAAAAATGCAGGATACTTTTAAATTTTTAGATTTTATTTTGAAACATTTCTACAATATAAATTTATTAGCTATGAGCTTTTCCCATCTTTCTGGCTTCATACGGATTCCGAGCCATAAGAACTGCTCAACTTTCGAGGCCGAGAAAGAATCTAGTCAATTTCGGATGCTCTGTTCTGAAGTGAATCGTATCCCATAGAGAGCATTCTGCATCGATCGAAACAAATTGTAGTCGGTCAGGGCAAGGTCGGGCAAAACTCCCAACCTCTTCGTTCTAAATAGTTTTTTTTTGACAGGTAATTGCAACATGTGGCCTAGAGTTGTAATGATGGTATATTAGGGTTTCAAGTCTGGGCGCATTTATTCAAAAAAAATGTGTGGTTTTTGTTTTATGGCCATTTTTTGAGATCGAATTTAAATATGAATTATTTTTAAGTTCTATTTAAATACGAAAATGAGTTTCTCAGTGCTTTTTTAAATGATACTTAAATGGCCAACGTTGGCCATTTAAATTCTATTTAAGTTTCATAAACTACCATATGTTTTTGACAGCTGACTTTTGTTTGGCTTTTTCACTCTATTGTAGTGAAAAAAAAAAAAACAGCGTCTTGCAAAAAGTACAATTCCGATGCGGGGCAATTGGAGCTTCTTTTGTGCATTTTCCTACCAATAATTTTATTGTTTAATAAACTTTTATTCCTTATTGGGCAAAATGTATCAATTTTTGTTTTGGTTGAACAGCTGTTTCAAGGCGAATCTATAGAAGGTGACGACAGAAGACAGCTGATTATTTTTTTTATTCAGTTGTTTAGACAAGTGAACTGTCAATTCACTTATGTTTGTTGTGGCGAAAAATACAACAAACCCAAAAGCAAAAACAACCACAGGCAACTTTGACAGTTCACTTATCTTTTTACAAAAACAAAGTACCTGTTGTTTTTGTATATGTTGTAGTTCTGTCGCCATCTGCTATAAATTCGCATTGAGCTGTTTTAAGCAAAACTCATCAATTTTTGATATTTAGTAGTGCTTTTATCTTATTTAAATAAGAAAAATTATATAGCACTGAAAAACTCGGGAATGAAGCTTTTTTAATTTTCTCCCGGGTTGGGAAAAACTCTGGGAAATTAGGAACCCGGAACAAATCAATATCCCCGTAACAGTTTATATTTTCATAATTTATTTTGTTAATATTCATATTTTCTGTATTACCGGACTTTGGGCTGCTGAAGAGACTTTAACCTCAGGGGTGTATCGACCACCGGCTTCGCTAAAATCACTTTTTCTGTATATCAAAATTTTCTGAAGTACATACTGTCAAAAAAATTCAAAAAGGAATTTTTGGTTCAAAATATTAATAAACCGGACCATATTATATATCATATTAAAGGTATTGTGAAGCACTATTTAATGATAACCATAACGATCTGATTGTTTTCCAAATATATGTATGAGAAATGTACTATTATATGTATTGATTTAAATTCCTGTAACTCTTAAACTAAGAGAGAGCAGGCAAAAATATTAACGTTTTTGCGCGTCTAATTATGAGAGCTATCAACCCCAAAAAAAATATAAAAATGCAAGCTGTTTCGCTGATCTTGATTTATGCCAGGAACCCTAATTGCGATCTATCAATACTGCATTCTAAACATTCAATAATTATCGCGAGATTGAATCGTGGGTAAAATATAGTTGTACGTGTAGCAGTGCCTTAAGAGTGAGCGGACAAAGATTTTAATCAAAACATGATTTTATTATGTTGAATGCTCTATTAAATATAAGCATAAAAGCGTTAAAGTAGGGCCACACATGACAAATAATTGACGAAAAAGACGATGTTTTGATTTGTTAAGCAAATTTATAATATAAAAACATCCCATACCTGTATTAATTGAAAATAGTGGCAACACTTTAACAAAAATAACAATAGGCAATTAACAGAATGTCATGATAAACAAAAATATAAAAGAATCTTCGAAAGATGTATTTCAATAAAAAAAACCGTTATAATAAAATATTACAATAATTTATGAAACTATGATGAAATGAAATTTAAATTATAAAAGAAGACACACTTCACTTCCTTCACTGAAATGACACAGCAATGAAATTGTAAAAACAAAATTATATTTTTAAATTTTATAAAAACGCAATGTAAAGTTATTAATTAATATTGAAAATTGTGGTATTTAAGTAAACAAAAATTACAAATGGTGGGAGAAACAACAACCAATAGATATTTTTTATTTATTTAAGTTTTCAAGTCATTAAGCCTAAGGAAACAAAGACAAGGGATAAATAATGTGGTGGCCATTGTAAAAATGGATATGGATTTTAATTATAAAAAAATATGAACATTGTTAAAAAACATAAAACTAAAGCAATTTCACAAGAACATGAGGAATGATCGAGACGAAATACATATTTGTTTGATTTTAATGAAAAAAAAAATCAATTCTAAATAAATTGACAGCTCACCATATTTTTATTTTTGATTTATTTGGTTTTTTAACTTTTTGTAATATTTATTTTTATGGTCAAAGTACTAAGACGCACAACAACAACACACGCTATAACAACAACATTTACATAAATTAAAAACATAAAACGTTTAACATTATTTTTTATATAATTTTATTTATATCGACTTTCTTTGTTAGTGTCAAGTGTTTTGAAAGAAAATCTTTTTTTATTTGGTTATTTTCGTCGGTTTTCTCGATATTTTTTTGTTCTTATTATTTTGTATGTCAAAACATTTTTGTTGATTCCATATGTCTTTTTCGTTCTGTATGTATGTATGGATGGATGTTTGTGACGTTTACTGTTCGTTTAGCAGCACGCAGTTTTCTATATTTTCCACATGTTTTTCCTTTTTACGCAACATTTTTGCGTATAATAATATAATTTCTCTTTTCTTTCTACATTTTATGCACAATTTTCTTTTCGATTATTAACAAAAACTTTTAAATTTTTTGCATTTTGTTATAAAAGTAACAACAGCAAAAAAACAATAAAACAGAACTAAACTCACTCACTTACACATACACACACACATACAGACTCAAGCAACAACAAAAATATTAAGAAAATAATTCGAAATCACCTCGTCTTGTTCGACACTCAAGACGATTGTTTGTCCGTCCGGAAGTTTCGTTTTTATTTTTTGGAAATCGAAAATGTGATTTTTTTTGTAACACTCACTCTATAGTTGTCTCTTTTTCACTCACATAACAGCTGTAAGAAGTTATTGTCAATCAGACAATTTAACACTTTAGCAGAAATTTCTTCTTTTTGTACAAAGAAAAAATTTATAAATCACTTTGTTGACGAAGTCATTTAAAATTAAATATATATTAACAAATTTTTGGTTTTATTTCATTATATGCAATATACTTTACAGCTTTTCTTTTGCAACTTTATTTTCGTTTTTATTCATTTGTCTCACCTTCACCTTTTATTGCTTTTTTTACTTATTCAAGAGCTACATTTTTTTTTTAAATTTTCATATTACACTTTTGCATTTTCGTTGGCACTTACTTTTTTTGTGTAGTTTTCTTTTATTTTTTTGGTATTTAATATGTATTGGTTTTAATTGCAAAAATTGGTTTAAGAATTTTGTTAAAATAAAAAAAAACTAGATTTTTTCTTTTAATTTCCGTGTGCTATGAATTTTACGTTCGCCATTTTGCTCTGTCGTGTGAAAAAATTGTGTGGAATTTCGAAATACGAATATTCGTTTGACATATTTTCGCACTTGGCCACTTGTAAGCAGAGTTGCACGAAAAAGTATTAAAATTATAACAAGGTATTGCCAGGTCAAATAACAAGAATAAATAGTAGTAGGTACAAATTATTAATAAAAGAAGATGACAAGCAAACAAAGGAAATAATAAATATTAAATTAAATATATATTTGCATTAACTTAATTGAATTCATCTTTGAGTTATTGTTTTTAAAAAAAATTTAAATTGTTTTGTTGAATATAAAAGTTATAACTAAAAAATCTACCGTCTATAAAAATATTACAATAGCTGCCAGTAGATGGCGCTTATTAATTCCGAATTTGTATAAATTACACCTAGAAAAATATATTGTCGATATATTGTTTGTGGAAAAATTTGTTATAAATTTTGGAAAGGTGGATCATTTTTTATCAGCTTAATATGTAATGTTATTTAGCTATAAGTATAAGTCTCTTTTAAATATTATTTTTAATAGTTATGTACATAGAATTATGTTTTTGAGCTATTACCACTTTTTTGCGTTAAGCTCTTCAGTACCACGTTTCTATATTCTATATTGTGAAAATACTGTTCTAAGCAATTTGGAATATATACGTACAGTGGTGGCCAGGTAATTAAGACAAAAAATGTATCCCATGTAGTTGTCAATTATTTTTTCAAATATTCCCACAAATATGAATGCATGACACACAAGTGTGTTTTATTCAACTGTGTCAATTCATACATATACACCACGAACACATAAGATTTTTCTACAACTTGACCAAAACAATTGTTTTTAAATGAACATATTTTCTAACATTTATATCATTATATTTTATTATTATAAAATATTTATTTATTTTATTATTATAAAATATTCGGACCAAATTTCATATTTTTAGTTCCATTAGTTTCGGTCATATTATGTTATTATGTTCGCTGAGGTGGGTCAACGTATTTCCACATATCTTTGTCCATATATGTTATACTGATTTTTCCAAACATTTTTGAGAAACTAGAAACATTAATAATAAATTTCATACTAGGGTTCTATAGCTGAAACAAAAAGTCGACTTTTCGACCTTTCGACTTTTTCCGTTTTTTAAAAAGTCGACTTTTCGAACATTCGACTTTTGGTAGTTTATGAAAACTCGACTTTTCGAACTTTCGACTTTTTAGTTAATCGACTTTTTTCGACTTTCCGACTATTTTCAACTTTTTACCATTTCTTGTAAAAAATACATGGTTTCTACATTTATTGATGCGCCTTTTGTAAAGTTTAGCAATAAAAATGAAATTTATCAAGGCGATAATAGTTAGAATAATGTTGTAAGAATTTTGTGTAGAAAAAAGCTTTATTTTATAAACATTTATTTATTATTTACATATATTAGCATACACTACAAAAAATGCAATTCGACTTTTGAGATAACATAATCGATTGTTCGACTTTTTTCCGACCAAAAAGTCGATTTCGATTTTTCGTCTTTTTTCAGGAAATAGTCGATTGTTCGAACAATCGACTTATAGAACCCTATTTCATACCCTTAGGTCCGTTTATTTTGGCACTATCGCACTTAAAATTCAGTTGATGAAAAAAAATCAAGTATTTGTCTTAAATAGCTGGCCACCACTGTATGTATAAATATTGTAATTTTTTATTAGAAATAATATTTTATTACAATAATATTTTTTTATAAATAATATGAACAAATATTTTATTTTAGTTATACGTATTAGAATTTACAAAAATTTCTTCTTCTATTTGACCATTAAAGGGTTAATTTATTAAAAAATCATTAATATACAAGTTTTATAAAACAAAATTTCCATACAAAATTTGTTTTATAAACCTGTAATAAATTTAAAAATTGATTATGAATAAGGCCTAATATATGTATATTGCTTTATTTTTTAATTCTGGTTTTCATGAGTTAATGAAGTCCAAGTTAAAAAAATATACAATATTCATTTTTTAATAACCATTGGGATTTGAGATAAGGACAGTCTTTAATGATATACAAAAATAGTAAATGCTTATTTTTTTTTTATTTCTTTATATTTTTGTGTACAATGCAAGTAGGTCTATATTTAGTAAATTAGAAGAAACGAATCGAACTCCATGACCCTAAAATATAAGCAATTAAAGTGGACGACACTACGTCATATCTTTTTTGATTAAACATTTTCAGATTTCCATAAAAATTAGTTTTTGATCGCAAATTAGCAAAGAAATTCCAAATTAACCCAAAACAGATATTGTATAAACCTTCGAATTAAATTAAAACTAACGTCATTATATGCTTATATTTTTCAATTCATTATTGAACTTATATTCCGGTCCATTTCAAATAAATGAAATAATTTTCAAGATTTAATTTGATCTCAGGAAAGCTTAACTAAACTTCAAACTATTATTTTACTATATTAATACACTCGCCCGATTTAAAATATAATTTTTCAAGTAGCGAACGTAAAAGTTGGTTTAAATTTGTAATTTGTGTTTTAGTTAAACATTATTTTTATATCCTTCACCTTCGTGAGAAGGGTATATATAAGTTTGTCAAAATCCAAATCTTTAATAATTCAAATCTTAAATAATGCTTTCGAGAAGTTTCCTATTTAAAATCAGCAAAATCGGTTCACAAATGGCTGAGATATGAGGATATAACCAGGACAACCTCGATTTTTGACCTATGTATATCTGGATTACTAAGTCATTAATATAGACAATATGGATATCAAATGATAGATATTTCAAAGACCTTTGCAACGACGTATATAAGACCATAGTAAGTTTGACCTACAATGGGTCAAAATTTTAAATTTAAAAAAAAAAAAATTAAAATAGCAATTCGAAAAAAAAAAATTCCAAAAAATTAAGAAAACAACTTTGGAAAAAAAAAATTCACATGGTCCCTCTCAGAAAATTACAATAATGAAAAGTATTATAAATAGCTTTGATTTTAATTTTCTAGTTTTTTAGCTTCGTAGTTTAATTCAGTAGATGAAGTTTTCCACTTTTCTCGAATATTGGGCATGTTTGTTCTGACCCATTACAAAAGGTCAAACATACCTACACAATGGAGTATAGTAGTATAGGGGAGGGTACGAACTATAAGAGAGGGCAAACATTTTTAATGACTCGGTTATGCTCTATTAAGTAGGAGATTTTCAAACAATTTCGACCACCCTATTCGCTGTGATATAGTTGACG
The DNA here is from genome assembly GCF_958450345.1 of Calliphora vicina. Lineage (NCBI taxonomy): Eukaryota > Metazoa > Arthropoda > Insecta > Diptera > Calliphoridae > Calliphora > Calliphora vicina. The sequence continues at coordinate 140,943,361 of NC_088780.1, read as the reverse complement.
TAGAGTTGTATGTTTTTGGTTCCCGAGTTTCACAGGTATTTACTTTTAAATGAGTAACAATCTTTAAAAAAGGTAACCATAACAAAATGACTAAGTAGCAACATTTTCGAAAAACAAATGATTGGAAATACCGTTGCACGGAAATTCGAAAAGACATAATGTCCATATAAATCAATAATTAAAAGCTATACATTTAAAGTTATAAGATCAACTAAATTGCAAAACAACGTAACAACTAAAATACCAAACTATACCAAAATTATTGAAATGATGTTACGTTGTTTTTCATTTTAGGTGACGATATATTTGAACATAGAAAATGTTTAACTTTGAAAATATCATGAAACATGTATGGTAAAGATTTGCTCCTAATTGACAGAAAGATAAATATATATCTATATAGTGGACCGTTACATAATTGATCATCTTCAGAAAGGCATATCGAAAAATACATCCTTATCTATTAATGTGTATGTTTGTTTTAATATTGTATGTATTTCAATATTTTTAGGTGCGCCAGACTTAAATTAAAACTTTATAACGTCCGCTAACTGTTGTTGCTCAAACCATATTTAGAACTATGTATATTATCTTTAAGTACTTTAATATAAATTGAAAAGAAATAAAATAAATAAAAATGTTTTCTAGTTTAAGTTTTTTATTTCACCCCTTAAATAAATATTGAAAACATTATTTGTTACCCTATTTAAACATAAAAAATCTTACATATGTATGTATTTCAACTATAAAGATAAATTTCGTCTACGATTCATTTTGATTACCTTCTGTATTCATATAAAATGATTATTTCTACTCATACGTAAAACTTGTAGCATTTTGATTTTCTAATGCAATTTTCATTATCATACATAAATACATATTTTTAACGAAATATATGTAGATATGTATGTAGTATTTTTATATATTTTTGATATTTTTACTGATTTTCTTATCTACCCCTGCATGTGAATTTTAATGGAATTGTATCACAAATTGTAAAATGTATTTAAAATAATTTATATATTCTTGGAGCGCGTAAGTTTTCGTAAACGTACACGTACACGTACAACTACAACGTATTTATGTTTTTTTTTGGAGAATATTCTTCAAGTTTTAATAATGACAAAGGGAAGGAAATCGTATTAAATGTCTGTCTGTATGACTGACTTATATCAAGGAGAAAGGAATATGGAATGTTTTTTTAGCAACTCAAATATGTGTTTATTAGATAAGAAAGTTTTATAATGAAGACACCCCAAAATTATAGTTTTTTACTACAACCACCTGGATAAGGAAAAGAAATATGTACTTGATATTAATAAAAATAAATAAAATATATGATATAATATTTAATTATGATGACAAATTTAGGGCACAGCTGAACTGTGTACTTTATAGAGATACATATAAATCATATTGAAGACACTTTATTCTGATGATTTAAAATTAAGATTTGTGATGATAAATTTCAAGTCCTTCCAATGACCTTTCGTGTGATACTAATAATTTCATATTGTTTTTCTAGAACAAGTGGAAAAACATAAGAAAATCAAACAAATTACATTCTGGTTTTTTTGGTAAAACCAACCAAACATTATTTTTAGGGTGTAGGTTCTAAACCAGATATCGGCACTCATAGCCCCATAGCCAAAAATTGCCAAATTGAATCGAATGTAAGATAGTGCACTGAATCAGAAAATTCATTTTATACAATACATGTATTCTGTTTGTGCTCACCACTGTTCTATATTCGTTTTAAAAACCATACTTATCTATGAACAACTTTAATTGGTTTTTATAAAACTATTTAATCTTCACAATTTTGTCAAACATTGTAACTTCAAGTATTTACTAATATTTTCCTTAATGTTTGTCTGCTCTAAAAATATTCCAAGATATGATATGATTTTCTTTCAAAGACCCTGCAAACAAATACATATGTACATTAGCGTGTCCCAAAAAAAAATTTTGTTGGGCCTCAAGCTTAATTTGAAAGCTTATAGGGTAAAGTATTTTTGAGATTTTTCGAATTATTTGATCTTTCAAACTGCATTGTTAGTTTTTTTCATTTTCATAAAAATTTTAAATGTTATAAAGCCTTATTTACAAAATTTATGGAAAAATTTCGAAAAATTGTAATGTAGGGCACCTTAATGAGCCAATTCATTACAAAAACTAAAAATTTTTGCACACAAAAATAAAGCTTGGACAGTTTTCTTTTAAACTGTGTCCTCAAAAGTAATGGAAATCGTGGGTCTTGTCAAAGTTATGAATAAAACTCAAAAAAAGGCCGACAAACCCGATTTTTGGCAAAAACTCGAATCTCAAAAATACTTTACTCTATAAGCTTTCAAATTATGCACCCATGAAAATAAGAACAAAAACTTTTTTTGGGACACACTAATGTACATACATATCCATACATAAATAGTAATGTAATAAGCGCCATAAAATAAAATTATACACGTGTGTATTTATTTAATGTGCATTAAAGTTTTTACAAAGGGGAGATCAGCAGGTTTTATTCAATGTTATGTTATATATATCATCTGTCTGTGTGTCTGTCTGTCTCTATGTCTGTCTGCCCACAAATACCGTTGATAAGGTTTGTTTGGTTTGGAAAATTGTCCATATCGGTCCATGATTTCACCCCCATACAAATGTCCCCTCGGAATACTGTTTGAGCAGCCATAAATATGTTGATTATACGGCAAATCCTGACTGTCCTATTGTCCCTAGTCCTCATACAAGGTTCCCCTAAGAAAATGACTTGAACGTTCATAATTGTCTTATAATAATTAAGTTTCTACCAAATTTGGGAAGATCGGTCCATAATTGACCCTACTCCCCTGTAGGGTCACCCTATCAAATTATATACAGTTCTATACGCATCATAAGTGATTAATGGCCCCAGAGAAGGATAAAACTACATATTGATATTGATTATACAAGATTCGGCATAGCCGAATATAAAACTCTTACTTTTATATGGAATTTTGTTTTTATAAATCTTTAATAAATTTAGAAACTGTTTATGAGTATGGGGATGAATATTTTATATAAAAATTTTGGAAATGTTTAATTACAATATTTTTATAACCAACACCAAAAAGATGCTGTTGTCATTTCGTTTGCAACAAATCGAAATATTGATCGTAGACACACAAAAGTATATATAATTTAGATCCCTACAAAATTCTATTGCCGTCCGAATATCTGCTGAAGTCACGATAAGGCCTAGAGGGAACGTCCTATTGGTATAGGTGCAAAATTGATCCAACCAAAAAATAAGAGTAGAGCAAAATATCCGACCGATTGCCGACGAGAAATTTGACTCAAATAGTAATTGCTAACTTATAAAAAGGAACTAAAGAAGTTTTACATCAAAATGTATGAAAAACTTTGTTCGGACTTATCACTTTGTGTGGAGAAAATGTAAATGTTTCCAACTAAATTGAAAGTTTGGCTCGTTTTGACAATATAATTTCTCGAAATTGTAGTTCTGGTGTCAATATTTGGTGAGCTGGAGCAATGCACAAAAATTTATTTTTTTAAGGTTTTTATGACTTTTTTCTTATTTCTCACAAAGGAAACATATTGTTACGAAATTGTACTTGAATTTAAATATAACAATTTTAACGGCTGATTTAAAAGTAGCAGAATGCTTTCAAATAACAGTGCTGTAATAGCAAACTGTAACATAAATTGTTACGTTTTAACCTTTTCAAAACGTTGGTTTATTTCCTTTAAATAAACCGGATACTTTTGATTGCAAATAAAAGCCGTTTAGTAGTTTGAAAATTGTAACAACTCTTTATTTATTTAAAATGTACAACAACAGAATTGAATAGTCAATCAATGTTTTTTATACACGTTTATAAATTCGTAGAAATACTGACACACTTTATAATGTACACGAATTCACTTGAAAAACACAGCACACTTTAAGGCACTCAGTTGATGTTTCTTCAAAAAGAGTCAGTTTATCAGAGACACTATTTGAAGAAACATTCAAGTGAATTCGTGTACATTATAAAGTGTGTCTGTATTTCTGCGAATTTATAAACGTGCATAAAAAACATTAAGTGACTATTCAATTCTGTTTTTGTTGTACATTATAGTCACTCAATGTTTTTTATACACGTTTATAAATTCGCAGAAATACTGACACACTTTATAATGTACACGAATTCTCTTGAAAAACACAGCACACTTTAAGGCACTCAGTTGATGTTTCTTCAAAAAGAGTCAGTTTATCAGAGACGCTATTTGAAGAAACATTCAAGTGAATTCGTGTACATTATAAAGTGTGTCTGTATTTCTGCGAATTTACAAACGTGTATAAAAAACATTGAGTGACTATTCAATTCTGTTGTTGTTGTACATTTTAAATAAATAAAGAGTTGTTACAATTTTCAAACTACTAAACGGCTTTTATTTGCAATCAAAAGTATCCGGTTTATTTAAAGGAAATAAACCAACGTTTTGAAAAGTTTAAAACGTAACAATATGAAATACAATCAACTGAGGACAACAATTTTGAGAAACGGTATCTTAGAATAAATTTAGCTTCCATTTACTATACAAATTTTGTTCTCGATAACATTTAATGGTGAAATTTACCACTAATATTTTTGAATTATTGAAAATATAAAATTAATCAAATTGGGTGAATCAGTATTATATTGGTGGTGGCACAACCGAATATAAAACTCTGACTTGCTTAAACATATGTACATAATAATTATACTGCATATTTCTTATTAAATGGATCTGTTGAAATCAACTTTCCGACGCCCCCAATTAACTTACAAAGATGAGTGATACATAAATATATCGGCTAAATTCCTGGATAAATATATCTTCAATGCCAGCTCTGATTATAATATTTTAGATTTCAAGCAAAGTTTCATCTTTATAATAACCATATGGGCAATTCCATGTCATCGTACGTGACATTTGTTCGCCTATAGAGTGGAATAGATTTTGCAAAAATAAGAGTATCTGAAAAATAATTTGGTCTTTATGTTCCATTCTTAGGGTACTATATTTTAAAATAATAAAAAGTTCTTTCGAAATATTGTTGTCCAAAATATCGAGCGAAATAAGGGTATATCGTACGTGACGTAAAAATTATGTACCTATTCGGTTTCAAAAAACATGGTGATAATAGTAAAACTATAACTTTAGCTCTTAGGGCACTGCTACAAATCATCTTGAAAAAAGTTTCAAGATTTTTTGTTTTTTCAGTCATGGTTGACATAATCATGGAATTGCCCATATTCCCTTTTTTTCCAACAAAACCGGCAGTTTTGAAGTATGCTGTATTTTTTGCAACGCTGAAAATTTAAATCCGGTAATGTTACAACTTTCCAAAACGGCTATGATGTTTGACAATAAAATAAAATAAATTTAAAATTTGGAAGGCACCAATCTTCCGAGACGAGATACATATGTATAAGTAAAAAGCTTCATATGAAAGCTATTGACAATTATGGACAAATTCTTAAAAATTCTGTAAAACTTATATGTGCTTTATTTATTTATATCGATAACGTAGTTTTAACAATATCTGACAGAAAACTTGAAGCTCTGACCACTTATGGATCCAGAATTTCCCAAATTTTATGATATAAATTTTAAGGGAAATTTCCATAATTCTTTCTTAGAAATACTTTTCTAAAGATTAATATAAATATCATTTAAATAATGATAAAATGCCGAAATTTTTATAAAATTTATATTCTATGTCATGCCATTTTTATAACTACAACTAGACATATGAATATTTGCTAATTAATGCTTATTTATGTCAAGCCATTATATATGTATTTATCGCACACAAACAGAAAAGTAACAGGTAACAAGTTTTATTAAATATCTAAAAGAAATCATACAGATATATTTGCTCAGACGGCTAAATATCACCAATATACTATCTAATTATAACATTTTATGGAGTTAATTTGTGGTTCGTTAGAAATATACAAATTCAAATAACTTTTCACAAAACTAACTTAAAAATTAAGATTTCAAATATACAAATTAAATCTTTAACCATTCAAATAATAATAAAAAAAAACATAATCATGGGAAAATATTTCAGTGGCCCATTAGCACTACGATAAAAATGACAACAAAGCCATCGATAACAACAAAAAATAACAGAAAATATCACAGAATACAACAAATAACAACAATACCAGCCAATATACTGATAGATTTTATTTGTAAATAAATAATTTACAAATGAAAAAAAATATAAAAAAGTAAAAACTTTTCGCTTTGATATTTGCGTATCGTTGACGAATGTATTGAAATATAATATTCAAATACACATGTAAATAAATACATATGTTTGTAAATATGTATGCAAACTCATAAATAAGATAAACGATCTCGTATGGACGAGTAACAACTTGGAATTAAGTAATTTGCCAATGGGGAAGGTATCCAAACAAAACATTTTACTGATGAAATTAAACATTATTTACTTATCTTTAAATAGAAAGCAAAGTTTTATGTTTATATCATTAGACCACTTCAAACTACCGAGGGAATGACTAGATCTCAATATCCGCACGAAACCATGAAACGATATAACTGCAAATAATCATGTTTTTGTATAGGTTGTTATACGTAAAGTTACCTTTTCAAAAAGTATATGTACATCCTCTTAGAAAATTTTTAGATAACTTAAAAGAATAAAAGTACTTTTTTCCAAAAAAAATTGCGAAAAATCGCCTTTTTTATTTTTTTTTATATTCAAATGCCTGTAACTTTGGACTCAGCCATGATTTTTAAACACATCTTTCTTTATTTGATATATAGATCTATTGTTAATCCTATAAAATGGATAAAATCGGAGAATATTTGGAACCGCGGTCACCAAAAAACTGGTGTAGGGTGGGTAAAAATGTTGAAAATTAAATTTTCAAATGCGAATATTTCCTAAGCTATAAGAGATAATTGATAGCTACGACGAGGTTTTATGTAGTGCTCGACGAGGAGATTCTGTATGAATAAATCGGAACACAAACGAAGAAATAGGACCCGCTCCTGGTGGGGTCATGAGGTCCAAATTCAAAACTTAAACTCGACTACACTTCATCTTTGCGCATGTGAAATTTCATTCAAATCGGCGTAAGGGTTTAGAAGTTACATATTTATTTCCTTCTTTTTTTATTTTCATACCACTGTGCGTTATTTCAATATTTGTTTTATTTTGTGAAATTTTTTTTTGTAATTTTTTTGCACAATAAGTTTTTTAAATAAGTGATAAGAAGGGCTAAAGTGAAGATTTTCGAAAATCTAAAAACTATTTTATTGTTGGATTAATGCAAAAACTATCTGTGATAAATATATAATAAACAAGTAAGAGAGCTATATTCGGCTGTGCCGAATCTTATATACCCTTCACCAAATTATACTTTAAAATAAAAATTTTAAATATTTTTAGGTAAACAAAATTTAAATTTTTTTCCAGTTGTTTTTTTCGAAATTGTTTTTTTAAATTTAAATTTTTTTTTTAATTTAAAAAATTTTTTTTTTTTAGTTTTTAATTTTTTTAATATGAAAAAAAAAAATCGGGTTAAAAAATATTTTTTTGACCCATTGTAGGTCCAACTTACTATGGTCTTATATACGTCGTTGCACAGGTCTTTGAAATATCTATCATTAGATATCCATATTGTCTATAATAATGATTTAGTAATCCAGATATGGGTCAATAATAGGTGAAAAATCGAGGTTGTCCTGGTTTTTTTTATATCTCAGCCATTTGTGGACCGATTTTCTCGATTTTAAATAGCAACCGAGCCGGAAGAATTTCGGAGATATTGATGTATCATTCGGTACCGTGAAATAGCTCCCAAATGAAATAACTCCCAATGAAATAACTCCCTATGAAATAATTCCCATCAAAAATGAAATAATTCCCGAACTTGAAAAATGAAATAACTACCAAAGGGTAAAATGAAATTACTCCCGAAATTCGGCGGTTTCATAATTTTAAAAATATTACTCCAAAAACGAAATAACTCCCAATGAAATAAATCCCAATAGAAATGAAATAATTCCCAAGCAGGTTATTTATGTAATCTAAAAAAGGAACTTCAAAAGTGAAATTATTCTTCGCCAGTTTTTGATACACATCAGAGGAGAAAGCCCGGCCGAAGGCCGCCAATGCAAAAAACTTTTCTGAGTGAAGCCAGTTTTTGATATTTATGGGTTCTGCTTTTGCAAAGTAGAACCTAACAAAAATGAAATAACTCCCAATACAGTGAAATAACTCCTAATTCCCAAAATAATATGAAATAAAACCCAACAAAAATTTTATTGGGAGTTGTTTCATTGGGAGTTATTGCATTATGAAATAACTCCCAACAAAAAATTATGAAATAACTCCCTATGCGTTAGGAGTTGTTTCATAATGAAATAAGTCCTAAGTTGTATGAAAAATTTGTTGGGTGTTATTTCATCTTTTCGTGGGGAGTTATTTCATTTGGGAGTTATTTCACGGTACCGTATCATTCGTGTATGTAAGTTATTTGGGGGCTTCAGAAAGTTGATTTCAACACACAGACGGACAGACGGACATGGCTATATCGACTCCGCTATCTATAACGATTCAGAATATATATATGTACTTTGTGGGGTCGCAAATGAAAAATGTAGAAATTACAAACGGAATGACAAACTTATATATACCCTTTCCACTCATGGTAAAGGGTATAAAAATAAATCAGCAGTTTCAAAAAATGTTTAAACAAAATTTCATGAGAAAGGAAAATAGTTCTCGAACTGTTAGCCGCAGGGCAATAGAAGCTGATCTTGACCAGCGAAAAATTCTCTTATTTCTAAAAATTATAACTATTTGTAAAGTTTTCTGATCTTCTCGTTTAGATAATATCATGTTTTAATTGTCGGGCGGGCAGTAATTTCGATCGATAATTCGATAATTTTGGTTGGATTGATTTTGTACATTTTCAATACAAAACATTTCGAATTAACACAGAATATTTGAGGAAAATTTCATCTATCCTCCGTCTGTAAATTGGATACCATGCGTATGTAAACCGTGGGCAACATTCCCATTGCGTAAAGAGAAACTTAAATATGTAAACGTTTATTTTATATCGTGTGATCTGTTGTATACAGCATCAGCGGCTTCTGCTTCTTCTGTTAGTTATTACTTTAAGGGCGCTAATTGATTTCGTTTAACAAATGTCGCACATAACATTTATACAATTAATTAGTTAAGTCAAACCATTTGGAAGTATGGGGGCCACACATGTTTGCTATCTTTATTAAGCATAAATTAATGTTTAGACATTGGAGTTTTCTATTCTTACAGAAGTAGTTGGAGCAAAAGTGTTGTATGTATTTGGGACTTCAATCAATAAAAAAAAAAACTGCGGAAAAGTGAATAATAGCCCTGACAGACATGTGGTTTCTATACCACGATATGTATACTACGGTTTTTGATACTACTTTAGTGTGACAGACATGTAGTATGCGTACTACTATTATTGTTTTTACATTTGATATGTTAGGAAAAATGGAAAAAGAAAGAATTTTGAGTGTAATTTTAAACAATAATAATAAAATTGCATATTTTGTTCACGTGACGAATGTCAGCGTCATTATTAAAGCTCTTTGCATTTTGCACAACATCTGCAACAATAATAATGAGCTGATTAATAATAATTGGACGCAAGAAAGTGTCACAGAAAAATTATGACACCAACCAAATCGTAACCCACCCCAAAAAAATAAGTGCAAATCACTTTTTTAAACGTAAGTTTATTTGTATTTAAAATTCATTTTTTCAAAAATTAAGCCAACTTTAGGTCATTTTCTAATGACTGTTTCTTTTGTAGCTGAACTTGGTCCAGGAATATTATCTGAAGGCAATGTTGCTGGAGATGTTGCAGTTGGGGGATTGAGCTGAAGCTAGCGAGTTTTCCTCAATAAATTCAGATCTTAGTGAACCAATTTTCTACAAAAATAATAAAAACAAATATATATGTATGAATATATACTTTATTATGAAATGTACTCTCGTTCTAATTCTGTACACATAACGTGGTGGTGAACACCTCTTAATTCATTAATGTGTTCCTTCCAGACGTCTATCAGCATTTTAATTTCTTTGTTTCCTAAAATTTTTCTGATTGAAACCATTTTTTGAAATAAAAATACAAATTGTAACTGTCATTTCAACTGACTTTATGACTAGGGTTTCCTAGTTCTTATTGAACAGAGCTGTGTTTAGTGAGTAGTAGTAATATACTACATTTATACCACGTACATTTGCATAGTATACGAACCAGCTTTAAACCATATTGTTTGATGGTTTAATTATAGTATAGGTTGACACACATGTAGTATACTACGCTAGTATAGTATACAAATCCTATGTCTGTCAGGGCTATAAGTGATCGCATTAAAAAATACATACCTATATACATATGTATGTATATAAAAATATAATTCAAATGCCTTGCGTGTACTCCGTGAAAGTAAATTTCACGTCTTTATTGACAGCTGCTTTATTGAGAGTTACATGACAGCTAGGAAATATTTTTACAAAATTCCTGTTGTTTTTTGTACAGTTGTATTTGTTGTAGAATTGAGACTACCTGCAAATAAATTCGCCTTACTGGCATACCTAAACACGGGCGGCAAGCGTTTTTTAGTTGTCAAAAATTCTCATGCCCATACAATTTGTATGTAGCATACCGAAATAACGCGGCGGCAACGCTTTGCAATTGGAAAATCTAATTTTGACAGCGCGTTTAATAGTGAAGTTAGTTGCAAAACACAACAAATGTAAACAAATAAATAAAGAAGGAGAAACAAATAAGCAAGAATCTCATTTTTTTAAATTTTAATATTTAGTTTTTTTTTATAAAATTTTTGTTTACAAATCGCAAAACAAAAATCAGAAACACTTTTATCGTAATTTACTTTATTGTTTAAATAATCCGTGTTGTTATATTTATTTTTTTGATAATTTTGTTTTTGTTGTTTGACATAGCGTTGACGCTTTTATTTAGGTATGGTATTTCAGCGTTAAATCTAAGCGGAAAAAAACGTTCCGCCTTACGCTTTTGTTTAGGTAGGCCAGTTAGATATATGTTGTATGTATGTATGGGCACGAGGTTGGAGATAACTGCTTCACGATCAATAACATTAGCAAAGTACATACCTTTAAACTGAAACTAAATAAAATACGAGTAAAAGAAAACGATCGACGGGCGATGTTGTACGAATTAGTTTCACTTGTATTTCTGTACTCGCACCAGTATTATTGTTGTTCGTATTGTGAACATATAAGTATTTGTGTCATATTCATGCCAATGTAAGTATTTTCTTTTGTTTTCAACACGCTGTGATGGATGGACCAATCAACAACGTGTAAAGGCGGTACTATACTAAAATACACTTAATAAATTTAAGTGATAATAAAACAACCAATCACAATTACGAGTGTTAAATGAAGAAGAGATTAATTTGCATTAACTATTTATTTAGTTAATCTATAGTTTTTAGTATCCTTACTATAGGTAAAATAATTTTACAAAAGTATCATTAATAAAAATCCATCAAATTTCAATCATAAAAATGTCAATAAAAAACTGAATTTAAAATGGAAACCGTTAAACAATAGGGACGCACATATTTTGCACTTAAAAATGTTTAACGTTTACAGTTTCTATACCTATATTATTTAGGACAACAAAACTTGAAAATGAAATAATGAAATAAATCCAATTAAAAATTGTTTTTGTATTTAATTTACCAATATATGTTTAAATATATAATTTTCTGACATAATTTGATACCAAACAAGTAAGAGAGCTATATTCGTCTGTGCCGAATCTTATATACCCTTCACCAAATTATACTTCAAAATAAAAATTTTAAATATTTTTAGGTAAACAAAATTTATTTTTTTTGCAGTTTTTTAATTTTTTGGAAATAAAAATGTTCGAATATATCTGGGGTCTTCAGAAAACTGGAGAAAATCGAGAAATATTTGGGTACGCTGTTATCAAAAAACTGGAGTAGGGTGCGTAAAAATATTGAAAATTTAATTTTAAAATGCGAATATCTCCTAAGCTATAATAGATAATTGATAGCAAGACGATGTTTTTGTAGTGCTCGATGAGAAGATTCTATATGTATAATTTTTTTGAAAGCGGAACTCAAACCAAGAAATAATATCGTTTTAAAAATGTAACATACCCGAGGTGTCATAATTTGAGGGCCCTTGGTCGCGCCCCTGAGGTCCACGTCAAAACTTAAACTTGACAACACTTCTTCTTTGCGCATGTGAAATTTCATTCTAACCAATCTAACCATTTAGAAGTTACAGATTTATTTCCATTTTTTTATACATATACCACTGTGTGTCGCTTACGATAAAATTAGTTTACTGTAAAATATAAACATTGACTTACGATAAAATCTTACCCCCTATATTTTTGATGTTATTAATGTATTTTGATTCCGATAATATTTAAATACATGAATATAGCAAGGTGAAATTTACTACTGATCTTTCCTATTAATACGAGTAGAAAACAAAACTAATCAAATCAGTTGCACCAGATAAATGTTTTATAGAAAATAACCGCATTATATTGGTGGTTGTATCTATATAATATTCATTACAGATAGATATTAATTTATAGTGGTTTTACGATGTCAGAGAATTTTTAATAGTTTTATTTTCAATATTTGTTTTAACTTTGTTGGAAAATATTGCGACTTTGATCCAAAACTCGAAACTTAAAATGAAATGTGAAACCTCTAAATGTTATTCGCTTTTGCTCAAATTATCTGCCTTTATAAGGGCCACCCAAGGCGTATTAACAAGGTGAGTGCATAAAATCAGCTGTTTCTTAATTCGCTGTGGTTTTATGTACACTATATGTCAAACTTTGTTTATGTTTACATTTGTTATTGTAAATAACATAGTAATATTTTAATTCGCCTTGATTTTGACATTTACCGTACATTTTAACAAAAACAAGTTGCCTATTGTTTTTGCATTGTTGTATTTGTTGCCGGGACGCACTCACCTTGTTAATACGCCTTGGGGCCACCTTAGTAAATATTTATGTTTATTTGTCATTATTTATAAGCACACTTACACATTTTCAACATCTATCATTGTCAATTTGTGACAGTTGTTCTTTTGAATAAACAAACAATATTCAAAGTGAATTATTTGCATTATTATTTTGTCTTTTCTTAAAAAATTTTGTCATTTAAATTATGCAAAATGAATGTATTTAACAATGTCTCTTTAGTAGGGAAAATCTTATAATTTTGTTGAGAATTCCATAATACTGGGGACATAAGCAGTGTTGCCGTTTTGGTTATTTATAACCAAAATTGGTTATTTTTTTCCTGATGTGTAGATGTGTATTTATTTTTCATTTTGGTTACTTTTTTCAAATTTTTTGTTATAGACAGATTTTTCAATATTTAAATATACGATCCTAACGAGATCGAATGCGTTTTTCATATATTGCATGCAAAATGTGTTACAACTAACTTTCTGTTAAGTCAGTATGTTTTTGAATTCAAAATTTACATTTCATATGTTAACTAGTAACATTTTGCATGAAATATATGAAAAAAACGTACAAATTTTTCAAATGGGCTAAGGTTTGTGGTACTTCTGAGGAGTAAATATAGCCTTTTTATATAAATATTTGATATTGTTGAAAACGTTAGGACTTGAAGATTGATATTTTAGTAAAATTAAATAATTTTATAAATTTTTGGGACGTCATTGACCTAAAAAATTATAATATATTGATTTTCCATAAAAAAAATATAAAATTTGTAAAATTTTAACGCTTAAAGATATCATAAAGAAATTTGGAACTAATATAGACTCAAATGTCCTTATATCAAGGACATTACAAATTTTGACATATTTAAGAAGCATGTAGATATTTAAGAAGCATATAGAGTTGTACAAATATGAAGCTTTTTGAGGATCGGTGCTTTGCCTTTTTAGAATTTTTTACTCAAATCTAAATTTTTTTTAAAAAATTGGTCAAGTTTGGATAGGTCTGGGGTGTGTTATGTCCGCTTAAGTGAGCCAAAATTTACTTTACACGATTTTGCATTAAATGCTCTTTACGGATCATATAAAAATTGTATATAGTCCCGAAGAAAATTTTTTTACACAAGAAAAAACATATAGGCCTTTTTGGGAAAAAACCTAAAAAAATACGGCACTTTTTACATGTTCCAACTTTCCAATTTTTTTTTTTTTTTTATTTACAATTATATCGGCAATATAGGTAGGTCCGCCACATCTAAAAAACAATAAAAAGATCGAGCAACTTTGGGAGGCAATGCACTGGCCCCCATTAGCATTTTTCAGCTATTAAGAATTTATTTTCATAATATTCTAAATGTTGAAATCTTGACATAAAATTTATCTTGAAGTATAAAAACCTGTGTAAAATGTATTAAAAAAAATTAAATTTCAGACCTCTGTTCATATTTTTTTAAAAAAAAGTTAAAAACATAAACTTTTTTTTGGTTACATTTTTAGCATTTTGGTTATTTTTTTAATCAAACTTGGTTACAAATATTTTGAGGTTGTGGCAACACTGGACATAAGCTTCTTTGGAGTTAATTTACTCACCCTATTACAACCTGTTCATGATTTCAACATTTGCACTCCTCTATTTCTCATAATGAAATAAACGAAAGCTAGGTAACTGAGAGTTAATGAGAGTCAATGTATCCCTTATATATCACTCAATGTGCTATTTGTAGTGCAGAGGAAACTCAATTGGATACTTTTTACATCCCAGGTAATCTAGCATGAAGTTAATTGTCAAAACAGCCATCAGAAACTAATTTGCAAATTATGTTTAGGAACCAGGTGCAAAAAGGTGAAGAGTGCCTCAGGGCACTGTTGCCGGTTTAGGTGCAAAAAACAATAAGATGTAAACATTAATTATGATACGATTTTATTGGAAAACTTATGAAAAAGAAAGTAAGAAGTGATAAACCTGAACAATTTCTGCTTAATTCGATTTTTCATGATTTTTTTAAAACAAAAAAATTTGCTATTTTTACGTTAAAAATATATTTTTTGCTTCAATTTGTTATTATAGCTCCGAAACTATTGAGCCGATTAAAACGCAATATATTTTCAAAATTCAATCAATCGAAAGAACTGACTAACTACTCAATTTTATGTATATCAAACAAAAAAGTAAAATTTTATGAAAATGAGCGAATTCACTTAACCCAAGCATACCCAACGCACTCATCGCAAAAATGCCAATAAATGCAAATATAATTGATTTTGCATTTCAAAAATTGATGTAACAGTTGCATTTAACTGACTATTTGAGATCTATTAGCAACCGTACATATTAAATTTACTAGTTATGTAATTGATCAAGTAACCAGTTAGGTAGCTAGTAACGTAAGTGATTATGTAACCGGTATGCGAATTCAATGCGTTAACTTTGGACCAGCTATCAGACAGTCTCATTGTAATCCAAAAAGGCCAATTGACCACATGCACTAAATAACTAGTCACGTAGCTAGTTATGTAACCAGTTGTCACCCTAAATTATTGGTAAATTCTCTAGTTCCGGATAGTCTCCTAGAACTTTTTTCTCTCTTCAAAAAAATTTAAGAACTTTTTCCAAATGCATTACATCCACACATTTATCTAGTATCAAATATTACATATCACATATTCATATCATAAAATCAAATATTCTCAACATAAATACCATTTGGTTTCATTTATAAACATAAATTATGAAAAATAAAAAAAAAAATAAAACTTGATGATCCAATTTCACATGCAAAACAAATACTCTTGGAGTATAAATATGTATCTACGAATTGTAGATTTTCGTATGCAATTTAATCGCCACCAATACAATTTCCGAGAGCCAAGAAAGCGCCAACTGCTACGAATGTGTATGAGAGTGTGTTGATAAAGCGGCATAGATCAAATAGCAATATTTTGTGATTTCATGGCAAGTCGCAAATTGTCTGTAAGTCTATATGTCTGTCGGTATTTCAGGCTAATTTTTTTATTTTTTTTATACTTCATTTTAATGTGTTTATTGTGCAGCTAATTCAGTTGCTCTGTCCATATGACTGACAATATTTCCGTTTTACTCAAAATGAAATTTATTTATATTTAATACATATTTGTGCTGCAGGAGTTGAATATTGGTTTTGGTGTGGCCATAAAAGAATAAAATGATTTTAAAATTTATTTATGAAGTTGTCATAAAATCCCATGACAAAAATATAAAAGTTGTAGGAACATACATGTGCAGTATTTTCTAATTCATTGTGAGGAAGTGGAGTAAATTAATAAAATAATTAGTTATTGCTAAATAATGATTTATTTATATTGAAAATAAGTTCCGCAAAATTTAAAAAGATAATTTCTATATACATATATAATTATAATGTTAATTATAATTTAGTTAATTCCTTTGGCCTTTCCGTTTTGGCAGTGCACATGGAACTAACACATGGCAACAAAATCGAACAAAATTTTAGAGGCTTTTTAAACCACTACACAATTTTAATGTAGTACCAGTAGTACAAATATGGTTCAAATTTTAAATTCTATGGAGAAGTTTTTTGTTTATTTTTTTTTTGTTTTTGTAAAATTGGAATTTTTTTATACGTTTCTCCACATAATTTATGATAACTCAAAAAGTGTTAGTCCGATATTATTAAAATAAACTTAGAAAAGTTTAAATTTACATAACTTTTAATCCGTTAATATATTGTATTTTAATCGGCTGAGTAGTTTCGGAGTTATAATAACAAATTGAAGCAAAAAATATATTTTTTATGCGAAAATATAAAACTTTTTTGATTTAAAAAACTCATGAAAAATCGAAAACGGCATAAATTGCTCAGGTTTATTGATTTATCACAAATCCACATATAATAGCAACAAAATGAGATATCGATCATAAAAATGGATTGATTCTTTTCGAATTTATTAATAATTAAGTGAATTCGCTCATTTTCACAAAATTTTACTTTTTTGTTTGATATGCATAAAATTTAGTAGTTAATGTTTTTCTTTCGATTGAATGAATTTTGTAAACATTTTCCCCATGCTTTTTACAAATTTTCACATGATTGAAACGCAATAGGCTCAGTAAGCAAAAAATATATTTTTTACATGATTTGTTTTAAAAAAATCATGAAAATCGAAAACGGCAAATATTTATTGCTTTATCGCAAATCCACGTGTAATAGGAACAAAATTAGATATCGACCATAAATATCGATGTATTATTTTCGAATTTATTCACAATTAAGTGAATTCGCTCATTTTCAGAAAATTGTATGTGCTTACAAGCGTGTATTTTGAGTGTAAATTTTACATGTGTTTTGTTATTGTAAAAATTTTTTTAACAAAACAAATGTAAAATATACATTCAAAGTACACGCTTGTACGCACATAAAATTTTCTGAAAATAAGCGAATTCACTTAATTGTGAATAAATTCGAAAATCATTCATCGACTTTTAACATCTATACACCCTTTTGTTCCTATTTCAAGTGGCTTTGCGATAAAGTAATAAGTCGATTTCGATTTTTAAATGATTTTTTTAAAACAAAACAATTTGCTATTTTCACATAAAAAATATATTTTTTGCTTCAATTTGTTATTATAACTCCGAAACTACTGAGCCGATTAAAACGGAATATATGTGTGAAAATGTGTACAAAGCATGGGGAAAATGTTTTCAAAATTCAATCAATCGAAAGATGAACATTAACTACTAACTTTTATGTATATCAAACCAGAATGTAAAATTTTGTGAAAATGAGCGAATTCTCTTAATTGTGAATAAATTCGAAAAGCATCAATCCATTTTTATGATCGATATCTCATTTTGTTGCTATTATATGTGGATTTGTGATAAAGCAATAAACCTGAACAAATTTTGCCGTTTTCGATTTTTCATGAGTTTTATAAAACACAAAAAATTTGCTATTTTCACGTAAAAAATATATTTTTGGATTAAATTTGTTATTATAACTGCGAAACTAATGTGCCTATTAAAACGCAATATATAAACAGATTAAAGGTTATTTAAATATGAACTTTTCTAAGTTTACTTTTATAATATCGGACTAACCCTTTTTGAGTTATCATAAATTATGTAGAGAAACATCTAAAAAAAATTCACAATTTTAGAAAAAAAAATTTCTAAAAAAATCTATCCATAGAATTCAAAAATTTTACCATTTTTGTACTTAGGTAACCATGATACATCAAATCTATATGGTGGTTAGTGAAGCTTTTTTTGCTGATGACCTGTGTAATCTGACACTTGATACAACTGTAACGCCGATTTTTTTAAGCCAAAACAAATAATGACGTTTAAACTAGAAATCTCTTTTTTGTACCCACTACCAAGAAGATGGGAGGTTTATTTATTATGACATTACGTTTGTAACATATATTTTTAAAATTCATCCGTATATCGGAAATTTGTATATCTTGTGTATTATTTGTTATGATAAATTAAGAAATTTCCTTAAAATTCTTAAAAAAAGGTTGTCTCTAAATTCGCATCTTTTTTAAAAACACCCTGTGCTGTGTAAACTATAATTTTCGGTAAAATGTTTTAAATAAATTGCATACCGAAAGTACTATTTGATGTTTTCCGTCCCTTTTGATAATACCAGTCATGTGCTACTTGTTGCATTTGTCTGTTGCATAATTAATGCAAATTTAACATTTTGCTAAAGTTGAGTGAAAAACAAGCAACAACAACAAAGTCGCTTAACATTAGAAAAAAATAAATAAAATGAAAATTGCATTAAATTTTCATGATGTTTTTCAGAATATTTTTTCAATCTTCTGCTTTTTTTTCTTGTGCAATTTTGGCCTGAAGTTCAAATAACTTTAATGGACTCAAGGGAAATTTGTCATTGTTGGGTTTGAGGCTCCTATTGATATTGTTGCTGTTGGATTGTTTTTGTAGTTGTTAAAGGCGGTTTTATATGAAAGCAAAATATTAAATATACATGTCAATATAAACAGAAAAAAACACAGTTTTAATTTATTGAATTTTTATGGGTCCCAGTAAAGCATTTCATTTTATATTGTACATCTTTTTGCCACTGATTTTCCTCTACAAACTCACACATTTCCATGGATTTTGTTATCAGTAAAAAAAAAACAAATAATATTGTGTAAAAAAACATTAATTATTTTTGGTATGTAAAATTTACATGCTACAAACCACAAAAGTCCATAATTTTATGATGTTTTTTTACGCTCTCACTCTTAAATACTTTGTAGTAATTGGTGTAAAATTTTCTTTATAATTGAGTTGTAGAAGTAAATTGCCCAAAAAAAACTTGTATCCACCAGAGTATAATAAAAAATAAACTGCAAAAGAACAAATTTAATATATGTAATTAAGAAAAAAACCCGAAAATAAACAAAATTTGTTATGGAAATTTGATGTGTGCTGTGATGTAAATACGGGCATACGTTTATGTGGATACATATTTGGGTTTTAAACCTTTCTTAAATTGTATTTGATTAATTAAGTTTTTTTATTTTAGCGAGTGGGGACAATGAGTTTCGTTCCAATAATGCAGAGGTGTTTATTTTAACTGTAACCTTGGCAGGGTAGAAAATGCATTCCAGTTTGCCAATTATCTAAATTAATTTACAGTGGTAATCATTGAATTATTACACAGTAATAATTATAATAAATGAACTTGAGCCAAATTAAACTTACTTTCAAATTGTAACTTTTTAAAATGAAAAGAAGTAGATCCTTAATTTCCACTATTTCGGTTTTTGAATTTCTCAAGTTCTATAATTGTTCTCCGTCAGCTAAAAACCAAATGCTGAAAATTTGGGCTAAATCGGATAAAGTTTAGAAGTTGTACATTTTATTTAATCTTTTGAGTCAATATTTTCCACCAAATTTCTATAATTTAATTTTGAAATAAATCCAATTAAAAATTGATTTTGTATTTCAAAATTGTCATTAAGTCCCTGACTTTTTGAATTTCCCGCCTCTTAACTGTAAGGGCAACAAAGCTCCCGACAGCAAGCATCTGTCAGTTGACTACTGTCAAAATTAGAATAAGCTGCGTCATGAGGAGAAAATGGAAAAAAGTGAATTTCGTATGCCCATTACGCATTATTTTTGTCGAAAAAACCCATCACTCCACGGTGGTCAATTCCGGCCAAAAATCCATAACTTCTTTATTTCTTCATAAAAATTTGGTATTTGTATTAAGAATAACATAACATAACCAACCGATCGATAAATATTTCGATGTTCAAGTACAGGGTTTGGTCAAAAAAGCATGGACGTTCTAAAAGTATCAAAAAATTGCATGTAAGCGGCTGGAATTTATTCCAAAATTAAAGAATAATGATGTGATCGAAAAAAAATCGGTCATTAAAATTTCAGATTACATATACAGGGTTTGGCCAAACAAACGTGGACGTTTTGAAAAGTTAGGTTATTCATGTAAAATTTTAAATTTGGTGCTAACTGTTTTATAAAAGCATGTGCAAAAAAAACTTTTAAGAAAAAAGCACAGGCTACTTCAATTCAAAAGTAAAAAATTACATTTTTCTAATACAGTAATTTTGACTTACCTGCACAATCAACTTTGCACTATATTTTGTGCAGGTAAGTTAAAAATGCAGTTAACCTCAATGCACTTACCTGCTCATTGATGCTGGTAAGTGCATTTACAGTTTACTGCCCAAAAATGCAGCTAACGGCAAATAATTTACACGAAGCTTTGTGATTTTTCCTTCTAAAAATAACGTCAAATTGATATTTTAGCTACTTTTAAAATTATTAAGAAGTGTATAACATATTTTTTCATTCAAAATCGTATATTTCTTATTTGTTTTGATTTAATTTTGTATGAGGCAGCTAAATTAAATTTTTTTCATGAAAACCAGTTATAGCTTCCAAAAGTATTATGCACTTATCTTAAATGTGCAGGTATTAACAAAGCACTTAAATTAACGAATTTATATGGAGTTTGGTAAATAAATATACAAAACACAAGTTTTGTGCACTTATATTCAAAATGCTCTTAAGTGAAAGGTAGGTAAGTCAAAACTACTGTATTAAAATGACAAGAAAAAATCTTTGGCTTTACAGCTATATAAATAACCATATAGTTACTTTATAGCCAAAATAATTATGATACTGTATATTCTGAAGTGTTAAGAAAAATTTACCATCAAAATTTTATAAAAATTAAAAAAACAAAAAAAAAAACATTTTTGGCCGGAATTTACCACCGTGCACTCTAACAAAGGCTAAGCTTGATAAATACTATGGGACTCTGCACCATCATTTTTAATGGTAAAAAAGTGCTGTACTGAATTTCGTTGTAGCACGGAAGACAATGGAAAAACTTAACCACCTGGAGTTGGCCGATCGGAGATTAAAGTGCGAGAGATTGTGGAAGGCAATATGCATCTCACATGTCTCAGTGTTTTAAATTTTGAATGATTACTTGGGTATGAGAAAGCTTTCCGCAAGATGGGTGCCGCGTTTGTTAACAATCGCCCAAATGTGTGCGTAATTGTCATTCTAATGAGATATAGCAGACAAAAATTAGTTAAAAAATTTTAAAGTTATTAAAAATTCCCCAGGCCACTAGAACAGGAAATGTTGTAACAAATTTAACATATTTTGAGAAATATTAAAACAAGATCTAATTTTTACTTAAAATATATCCATATTTACTTGTATATGGGTTTTTGTCTTCGTGGGATACCGTTAACCTATTCCCAGGTATGACCACAAAACTCAAATTTAAAATTTTTAAAAATTTTGTTAAACAAATTTGTTGATAATCACATTGGGATTTATTGAGAATAACTCCTATAGTTCGGAGATTTTCGAATGAATTTTTAGTTTTAGTAAAATCGGAAAACGTTAACTCTTAAATCGTGAAGGTCAAACGTCAAATTTTTCAATATTTGGAATTTTTAAGGAAAGATAGCGAAATATTATATATTTTTGGGGCGATTTTAATAAAACTCTCAAAAATCCTTGAATTAGGCAACGAATTGATTCCAACTATGAAATTATCTTACAAACAAAAAACTATTTTGATTGCATCGGCAAATTTGATTTTTTGGAAGGAATAAAATATTGGAGAAACATTGGACAAAGTGTATAGAGCTCAAAGGATAAAAAATAAAATTATTTTTTATGCAAAAACCTGTGTATCATTCAAAAAGTTCAATCTCTATACACTTTGTCCAACGTTTCTCTAATATTTGTATCTCTTCTAAATAATAATATTTGTCGTGGTCATCAAAATAGTTATTTTTTTGTGACTCATCTTTGGAGTTAAAACTCAGGTTTTCAAACAAAAAATAGTCACTCGGAATCACTGGTGGAATACGGTGCATTTCGTAGCCTAATTCATGGATTTTTGCCATGGAAACTGCACATGTGTGCATCCGATTGTGAGCAAATGAGGCAGCCATCTTGCGGAATTGGATCCCAGATTTAAGAGGGTAACAATGTGCTAAAAATTTTAAATTTTGTAAATGTAAAATTTGGGATTTCAGATTTTTTTCCATCTTTTCATATAAAACTCATAAAAATTTCAAAAATTCATTATTCATGTATAATTGGTAAATAATAATATAGCAAAACAAAAAAATGGCGTTTTCACATAAAATTCAATACAAATAGAAATAGTGGACCTTGTACTTCGGCAAAGGATGACTCATTCATCGGAGGGTTAAACACAGTTAAAATACAAATACAATTTTTAATTGGAATGTTTTTTCTAGATATAACTTTAATTTTATTTTTAAATATTGCAACTTTGTCCCAGTATTCGAAACTTCATAGAAAATGTGTAACCTCTAAACTTTATTCGATTTTTAAACCTTGGAACGAAATCGAAATAAGTAGTCCAATATATGGGTCACAATAATAGACATACGTATGTAGAAAAAATAAATTTCCAATAGCATATTTAAATTTTTGGAAGTTTTGAGCACTGGAAAACTTGGATATTGAAAAATGTTTTTGCATTTTTAAAATGTATTTATTTCAGTGATAATATGTGAAAAAAATGAGAAATTTTTCTCTTTAAATAAAATAACGGTACATCAAATTCTATTTTAATAAGAACGACAGCAACGACGCTGAAGTTTTGAGGTACATTTACAGGGGGAAAAAATCTAACTTTTTCAGTTTTTTTTTTTAAATTTTGCCATTAAATAATTACTTTTGCAATTCAATTTAAAAGAATCGAAATGTGTACGTAATTATCGTTGTAATGAGATATAAATGACAAAATTTGGTCAAAAAATTTTAAAGTTATTAAAAAATCGCCAGTCCATTAACGTGTCTCAGGCCACTAGAACAAGAAATGTAGGAACAAAATTAACATATTTTGAGAAATATTAAAATAAAAGTACATTTTTACTTAAAATATATCCATATTTACTTGTATATGAGTTTTTGTCTTCGTAGGATACCGTTGACCTATTCTCAGGTATAACCAAAAAAATTTAATTTCAAATTTTTAAAAATTTTGTTAAACAAAATTTTAGAATTTTTTGATCATCACCTTGGGATTTATTTGGAACATAACAGGGAATAGAAACATGAAAAAGAATGACAATACCTCCTATAGTTTTTTCGTACCTGCGATTTAAATTTTGCGATTTTCGAGAAAAACTATTTTTTTTGGCCGATTATTGTCTTTTATATCTTATTAGAACGACAATTACGTACACATTTCGATTCTTTTAAATTAATTTGTAAAAGTAATTATTTAATGGCAAAGTTTATACAAAAACTGAAAAAATTGCATTTCCCCCCTTGTAAATGCACCTCAAAACTTCAGCATCGTTGCGCCACCAGTTAACGTTATCCTAATATTTTACACAATACATAAAACAATTCTAGTGGGGGGACGGTCAAAATTCGCAATTTTATTTTTTTGGAGCACTCTAATGTACATCTAATATAGTCTAGCGTTTCAAAATTTTGCCCAATTATTAAAGTGCTTTCCCATAATTATATGTCTATATTTCTTTCAAATAAAATTTTAACATATTACTTTAATTCCGTATAATAAAATGTCCTCAGAAAAAAATATTTTCCAATCCAATAAAAAAGTTTTTAAATTACTTTTCATTTCATTTCTCTTTAACGTACACAAGTTCAACAGTAGTTGTCATAAATTATAATGAAATATAAAGAAAAAGACAAGTTAAAGTGTTAGTTTGGTTGTGACGAATTGAATGTGAGCTACACCTTTTAATTTTAATGCTTTATAGAATTCATTAAAATAAATTTGTTTGGTTAAAAATTAATTTCATACTGAAAAATTGGATTTAATGTTGATAAACCCTTTTTATGGTTAAAAACGTTCAGTTTTTTAGGGTCTATTTCACATACCAACCTTTTCTGCTGATTTGGAATAGCAAAATTCTAGAATATATATCTGATATAGCTATTGAGACATGATGTGGGTGCGTTAAATATCTGAGGTCTATGGAAATTTGATTTCAACTAACATACAGTGAGCCTTAAAAGTGAGTATACATCAACAATTTTTTGATTTTTTTTAAGATAATGAAAATACTAAAATCTATCCATCGATTAAAATTTAAAAGTTTGTTGGAGATTGAGTTGAATAATAGATTTGGTTCTGAAAAAAAGATTTAAGTCGGACTATAATAATTTTCATGATATTAAAAAAATCAAAAAATATCTAGAATAAGGAGTGAGATCGAAAAATTCTTAACACACGTTTTTCATTACATTTTTTAACCCAAGTATTATTTGAATTTTTTTTTGATCAAGTTACCTTTGAAAAACATGTCAGTTATTATGTGTAATGTCAATTATATTAATTTTTTTGTTAATCTGATTAAAATGAGTGACCAGAAAAAAGTGCGTACTGAAATTATTAAATATTTTCAACAAAACCCAACTTGGTCTTACAAAAAGTTGGCCAAGCATACAAAGGTCTGCCGTCAAACTGTTTCCAATGTTATTAAACAGTACCGGGAGAACTTGTCAGTTGATAGAAAACCTGGTTCAGGTAGAAGGAATGGTCCACATGATGTTTCTAAAGCCAAAAAAATAGAACGCATTTTCAAAAGAGCTCCCAACACATCCGGTAGGAAAGCAGCCCGGTTAGCTCAGTGCTCGGACTATTTGGTACGAAAAGTTAAAGCTAATGCAGGTTTAAAAACATACAAGGCTCAAAAAGTTCCTGACAGGAACGCTACTAAAAATTTAGAGGCCAAAAACAGAGCACGGAAATTGAAGTCAAGTTTTATAAAAAAATATTCTTGCTGCATAATGGATGACGAAACGTATGTTCTGGCAGATTTTTCGCAACTTCCAGGTCAAAAATTTTATGTTGCTGATGCTCGAGGGAATGTTGAAGAAAAGTTTAGGACCCAAAAGCAGACAAAATTTCCCAGAAAGTTCTTGGTATGGCAAGCAATATGCAGTTGCGGCAAAAGAAGCCACTCATTTGTTACAACGGGCTCTATAAATACCGAAATTTACATCAAGGAATGTTTACAAAAAAGGCTGCTTCCATTCATAAGACTTCATAATGTGTCCACTTATTTTTGGCCTGACTTGGCATCCTGTCACTATGGCAAACAAGCCCTTGAGTGGTACAAGAACAATAATGTGGTATTTGTACCAAGAGAGGCAAATCCTCCAAACTGCCCGGAGCTAAGGCCAGTGGAGAGATATTGGGCTCTTGTTAAAAGAGAATTGAAGAGTACAAAAAAGGTGTCCAAAAGTGTGGTAGATTTTAAACGGAGATGGACTACATGTTCGAGCAAAGTGACAGAAAGCACTATAAAAACGTTAATGGAAGGGTTTCCGAAAAAGGTTCAAAATTTCATCACTAGTGATTAAAACTATAAAAATAATTTTTTTTGTAAATTGTAATAATAATTTCAATCAAATAAAAAAAAAATTAAAGCTGTAAGTTTAGTGGTTTCTTTTTTATAAACATATATGTATGTTAAGAATTTTTCGATCTCACTCCTTATATTACTTTATCTTAAATATATATTGAAGAAATTACAAACAAAATGACAAACTTAGGTATATACGAAGGGTACAAAAAGAAACGAAATCAAATGAACAAAATATCGAACGACAAAAACATCTATAAATCTTAATGATGCATAAAAGATCAAAGGCTACAAATGCAATCATATAAAAAATTATATATGTTTTTTGTTTGTTTTTATTATTATTGTTGTTGTTTGTTTTAATGTTTGTTTGTACGAACATTTTAACGTAAAGCATGTGTGTCGCTGTTAATTTTTCCAAACACAACAATAGCCAAGAGCAACAAGTGTTTGTAGTTGTTGGAGAGAGTGAGTGTGCAATAGATGTCGGATACATTTTCCCAAAGTATCTTCTGGATGTTGGTATTAATAACAAAAATAATGAAAACATTATACAATTTACATTCATCCATAGAATGAAAGAAATTTTAAATTTGGTACCTTTTGTTGTTAATGGTTATGCGGGAAACTCATTTGCATTAAAATTAATTGCGAAAATAATAGGAGTAAAAGCTGTTGCAGGAACACATAATTTTTGAATGGTTTTGGATTATGGAAGAATCCAAAACAAAACAGGTTATTCAATTAGTTGCAATTACTTAGTAACTTTTCAATGGCTGCTGCATAACGTCTGTTTGCATTATTTTGAAATTGGCGTTTTTCGTCAATGCTCGCTTCAATAGAATCAATTGAGTTGGTTACAGGATCCCTGTGATGATTTCAGCAGCTCTTTTTGACGTCTATTCGGGATTCACTTCTCATAGATTAATTTTTCATAGTGATTCGGCGAAAAAAATATTTTCTTTTATAGCGTTCAAGCAGCATTTCGGACATGCAAAATCGCCTTTCAAGGTCTCTAGGCTTCAATTCGTTTGGTATCCAATTTTCCTGCTTTTGGATGAATCCTGCTTTTGCAAGCACTTGCTGAGTTCGACAACAATCTTCATGGAGTAATGTCTCCAATTCTTGGTCTTCAAACTTGTTTAGCTGGCGATTTTTGTCTTTCATGTCAAACTGATGAAAGTCATTCACCATTAGCTTCAAATTAAAGAAGTAAAGCAAAACAAAAAATTCGTCATTTTCGAAGCAAAAACAAATATGAAAGTATGATCTGTCAAGCCCGACCATATAATACCCGACACTAAGTAAATAAAGTCAAATTTCGGGAGGTGAAATAATGAACCGATTTCAGCCAGTTTCAATAGGCTTGGTCCTGGGGCCAAAACAATTATAAGTACCAAATTTTTATCGAAATATCTTCAAAATTGTGATCTGTACTATATTTTTGGGCGTTAGAAACATCTGCCACTATGGTGGTGTAGGGTATAAAAACTTTGTTGTTTAGACTACACCAATACCCCGGTTTGCGTCGATTCGAAATTTGCCGCATGGCTTCGAAGTTTCGTCGTTAATATGCTATTTTTTTATTGAAAAATCTATTTTTTCAGCTAAAATATAAATCTCGGAACCAATGAAATGAAAATCGGTCCCAATAAGCGACGCAAACCGGGGTATTAGTGTATAATGTTCAATGACTAATTGAGAATAAATTTCAGATATGTACCCTTCAAAATGACATATAAGTTATTAAAGACAAAAACCGCGTTCAAAAGATACGCCAAATGTTGTGATTTATCTAAAAATTGCCAAAAAGGCAAAGCCCCGATCACATAAAAAAACCAACACAAAATCTGCCAAAAATAATTCGTTTGGCAACAAATTTGTGAATCTAAATTAGGAATCCTTCTTCTACACACAATTTTGTCTGTTTATATTGTCTGTTTATCAATCGGAAGATTGATTTTCACTGACTGGCAGAAGGTCATGATTAATGATATAAAAATTAAAATTTTCAAATACTTTGTAATACTTGTAAAACAGACTATGACACTTTAATGAATCATGAAAACTTAAGAAGAACATTTTATTTAGTTCTGCATTAAATAAAATATGAAAAAATGACGTAAAAATTAAGTATATTGAGTTAGGACCTCTTTCAGAATTACAACCGCTGGAATATTTATATGAATATTTAAATATTTCAGTTTAATACAATATATTTTTAAGGATTTTATTTCAATGTACATACATATTTATGTATGTATATTGTATTCAGTTATCTAAAGATCATAACCTTTTAACCATTAACCAAATCCACAGCTGTTATGTGATTGTCAAAAATACAATACAAATTAAAAAGTTTATAAATTTCTACACAAAATATTATTATTATTATTATTTTTTTGTAAAATTTTTTGCAATGAAAAAAAAAAAACCGAACATCAACACAAAGTATATTTATTATTGTTGTTAATGTTGTTGGTTTAAGGAGAAAGATAAAGAAATAAAAACACAATTTTTAACAAGTTGCTACTGAAACCACTACCATACTACACTGAAACGTACACAGACGCACTTCTCAGTCAAATATTTCGATACGAAGGCGATTACAAAAGTCTTTTGAAAAATCTGAAAAACGAATTTTAGTTAAAATTGGTTGTACCTATATTAGGGTACTAATTTATTCTATGATACCGTTTCTCAAAATGTTTGGTGAGCTGGGTCAAAGGATAAAAAGGTTCTTTAAGATTGATAAAAGGACCTTTTTATCCTTTGACTGAAGCCAGGATAAAAACTGATGCCAGTACAAAGAATTGGAGATAAGGTTCCCTAAAAAAAACTAGTTGGGGACATCGAATCCTTATTTGTTCTCCATACTAACGGAGCCACCCTATTTTAAATAGTTCAGATTGACAGTTTTTAGGCAACCATTCACGTTGTGATTGAGGCCAAGGAACAAATGAAATATATTTACCGAAATATAGGCACCGAAGAACGTTAAGGTGAATCTGTAAATATTCTTGTAATAGTGGCACATCTACCCGACTATATTGTCCTGATCTATATTGTTTTTCAGTCTGACCTCGTTCGAACAGATATACTCTAAAATACACACTAATGCAAGTCAACATGTGGTTGTAAAGTGATTCTAATTTTCATTTTAACAGCAACGCAGATAAAAATAATTTTATACTCATTACAGTGTTGCCAGAACTCTTCTGTATGTTACTTTAACATCAAATATATAATTTATATAATGAAAAATAAAACTTTTGGAAGAAACATAGTTGGAAATTTTAGGTTGGCACCCTCTGAAATTTTCATACTTTTTGGCAAATGTCAGCAGAACTATGTCAATTCAATATTTTTGAATTCCAAGCGAGTTCACTTGGAGCCCATTGTTAATTCAATAGGCTTAGTTCTTGGGACAATATAAACGTTTGTGCCAAATTTTGTATTTAATTACACAGGTCAACAGCAAGAAAAGGCTATATAGATCACTAACCACTATATAGATTTGATGCATCATGGTTACCTAAGTACAAAAATGGTAAAATTTTTGAATTCTATGAATAATTTTTTTTAAATTTGGTTTTCTAAAATTGTGAATTTTTTTAGAACTTTCTCCACATAATTTATTATAACTCAAAACGGGTTAGTCCGATATTATTGAAGTAAACATAGAAAAGTTAAAATTTACATAAACTTTAATCTGTTTATATATTGCGTTTTAATCGGCTCAGTAGTTTCAGAGTTATATTGACAAACTGAAGCAAAAAAAATATTTTTTACTCATGAAAAATCGAAAACGGTAGAACTTGTTCAGGTTTATTTGTTGTGCTGCAAACAAAAAAAGTGTTATTTTATGACAAACCAATAAACATAGTTCAAAAAGTCTTATTAGTTTATAACTTTTTTGTTTGAAACCCAACAAAAATTTGTTTAAACAAAAAAAATATTTTATGACATTATGACAATACGATCTAATAGGATACCGTTTGCATCCCCCAAATATATGTGTTTTGTTATTGTAACAAACATTTTAACAAAAACAAAACACATATAAAATGTACACTCAAAGTACACGCTTGTACGAATTCACTTAAATTCGAAAATGATCAATAGATTTTTATGATCGATATCTCATTTTGTTCCTATTACATGTGGCTATGCGATATAGCAATAAATCTAAAGAATTTTGGCGTTTTCGATTTTTCATGATTTTTTTAAACCAAAAAAGTTTTATATTTTCACATCAAAAATATATTTTTTGCTTCAATTTGTTATTATAACTCCGAAACTACTGAGCCGATTAAAACACAATATATATGTGAAAATTTGTACATAGCATGGGGACAATGTTTTCAAAATTAAATCAATCGAAAGAAGAACATTAACTACCCAATTTTATGTATATTTAACAAAAAAGTTAAATTTTGTGAAAATGAGCAAATTCACTTAATTGTGAATATATTCGAAAATAATCAATCGATATTTATGCTCGATATCTCATTTTGTTGCTATTATATGTGGGTTTACGATAAAGTAATAAACCTGAACAATTTCTGCTGTTTTCGATTTTTCATGAGTTTTTAAAAACACAAAAATTTACTATTTTCACGTAAAAAATATATTTTTTTTTGCTACAGTTTGTTAATATAACTCTGAAATTACTGAGCCGATTAAAACGCAATATATAAACGGATTAAAGGTTATGTAAATTTAAACTTTTCTAAGTTTATTTTAATAATATCGGACTAACCCTTCTTGAGTTAGCATAAATTATGTGGAGAAACGTCTAAAAAAATTCGCAATTTTACTAAAAAATTTGTTAAAAAAAACTTCTCCATAGAATTTAAAATTTGGACGATTTTTGTACTGCTGGAACTACAATACATCAGAATTGTGTGGTGGTTTAAAAAGCTTGTAACATTTTTTCGATTTTGTTGCCCTGTGTTATCTTTAAAATTGCGACTTGTAGTTTCATTACAAGGTTTACATAGAGGGACATCGCTTAATCGGGTGATCCTGAGCTGATTGATATTCTTTAAGGTGGCTTTTAGGCAATATTTGTGTACGTTACAAACATCAGCACCCAATATACCCTCAACAGTATGGTGGTGTAGGGTATAAATAGTTTTTTGATTTATTTTTACATGTTACTTTTTTTCTGAATTTTGTATGGATAATGTTATTCATTTAAGTATTTACCATATTCCAGGAAGAAATTAGTATACGGTCAGAGCCTGGTGTTATAGCATAGGAACAACGTGTGCAAAATTTGATGGTATTGTCTACAATATATTTAAAGGAAATTGTGGTCCGTAACTCTGGTTGCACTTGACCGATTTTGCGCATTTTCAATACAGAACTTTTCAAATCTATAAATAATATTTGAGGAATTTCGTCCCTTATGTCCTTGAACAGACAGACGTATGGACATAGCTAGATCGTCTTAGAATTTTATAACGACCCATCATAATACATATATGTATAGATTACAGTAATTTTGACTTACCTGCACAACCAACATTGCACGATATTTTGTGCCAGTAAGTTAAAAGTGCAGTTAACATCAGTTAACTTACCTGCTCATTGATGCTGGTAAGTGCATTTAAGTTTACTGCCCTAAAAAGCAGCTAACGGCAAATAATATACATGAAGTTTTGTGATGTTTCCCTTTAACAATAACGACAATTTTGGTATTTTAGCTACTTTTAAAATTATTAAGAAGTTTACAACACAATTTATTATTCAAAATCGTATTTTTCTTATTTTGTTTTGATTTAATTTTATATTACGCAGCTAAATGAAATTTTTTTCATGAAAACCAGTTATAGCTTCCAAAAGTATTATGCACTTATCTTAAATGTGCAGGTATGAACAATGCACTTAAATTAACGAATTTGTATGGAGTTTGATAAATAAATATACAAAACACAAGTTTTGTGCACTTATATGCAAAATGCTCTTAAGTGAAAGGCAGGTAAGTCAAAACTACTGTATTAGCAAAAAAATGCATTTTTATCATGACTTTTAATACGATAAATCTAGCAGAGAATATGTCAAAATGGCAACACGGACATTCCCATGTGAATTATTAGGAGTGTGTGTATTAGTGTAAATATGTATGTAATCTGTGTTATATAATTTAGCATGTCTATGTTAAATTTTTTCTCTTTATTATTGTTGTGTGTATATTGGTCTGGTGGTACTTGCTAGTCTCTTGTAATCGTTTATTTACATACAAAAAAAAAACAAAAAGAAAAATAATAATAAACGCGAGAATTACTACCACTACTTGTATTAAATTGTCTACCAGTAAAGAAAAAGTATGAGTTTACGAATAACTGGACTGTGTAGGTGTATTCGGATGGACTGGTAGGCAGTTTTTTTTTATATTAATTTACTCTCGTATTTATTTGTTTTTGTTAAATGCCTGCTCGTATGTGAGAAATGTTCGCCTATTTAAATGTTTTTAAGTATAAGAAGGCGATCCCCCCATTAACTTAAGTACCGTATTGTTGAGTATAATATTTGAAATGAGCATTTTGTTGTTGTTGTTTTGTGGTACTAAGTGGTTTTGAAAAGTACATTTTTTTGTGTCAATGTACGTTTTACTCGTATATTTATATACATACATAGTTTTTGTGAATAGCTACAACTAATTTTTTTCAGTAATGGCTCATTGTATTAAAGGATCATTAGGCAGAATGAATTAATAAAGTTTTAAGGAAAAAAACAAGAATTAACAATAGTAGCGTATAAAGTTTATATTCTAATGTTACCCACTACTTTGCTGCATGATTTTCTTATGATGAGTTCCCAGCATTATATTTAAATTTAATAGGATTTTTTAAACAGTTTGAAAAATCTTTTCAAATGATATAGAGAGGAAACAAAATTTTTCTACAAGGCATCGGACCTTACCCGTTTCAAATTTTTTAAGGTCATACAAAATCATACAAAATTTGAAGTTGCTCAAAAATTTTAAATTCTCTTTGGTTTGTCTTTTATCGAGGTTCAAAATTTGAATTTTATATTAGAATGGCGTAAAATGGTTCAATTTCTATTGTATGTAAATTTGTTTAATCGCTTATCCAATTTTTATAGATGGCTTATTGTTTGATTGCGATTTTTATTTTAAAAAACTTATATGTCATTTTGAAGGGTACATATCAGTATTTTATTCTCACTTAGTTATTGAACATTATAGTGTAAACAACAACGTTTTTTTTTGTTTCGAAAATGTCAAATTTTGTGCCAACAATGGGGGGAAATTGGGTACCATACGAATTGAAGCCGAGATACCTATGCATGTCCGAAATGATGCTTGAACGCTATAAAAGAAAATAATTTTTGCACCGAATACATGCGATGGTTCTATTACGATAATCCGAAGCGTAATGTGAATCGGTCAACCTGCCTAATCGACACCAAAACCAAATATTTGGTGGGAGCAAAAGGGTCCCATCAAAGGGAGCCTGTACCAAATTGATTCCATCATGGCAATGCTAGGCCACCTGTTGCAATGCATATTAAAACTATTTAGAAAGAAGTTGTTGGAAAGTTTTACCTCACCCGCTTTATTGGCCAGACCGTGCCCCGTCCGACTACTATTTGTTTCGATCGATGCTGAATGCTCTCTCTGGAATACGCTTCACTTTGGAAGAGAGTATCCGATTGAAAAGATGAACTGTTATTTTAGCTCGGAATCCAAATATTGCCAAAAAGATGAGAAATGGTCAAATATGTATTCATCTTTGTAATTAATTGTCCGATTTCTATAAACTTAGTCTTATATAAAACCCTTTTCCGAACAGATGAGAAATGGTCAAATATGTATTCATCTTTGTAATTAATTGTCCGATTTCTATAAACTTAGTCTTATATAAAAGCCTTTTCCGAACAGATACAAAGTTTATGAAATAATCTTAAAACAAAGATACATATTTATAAATGCATATAGCCAACTCATTATATTATTTTTTTAAAAATAGACCATAAGATAGAGAGATAAATATGTCAAACATATAAGTTGACACCTTAAAATGATTCTCAAAAGGATCATATTATTTTCAATGTCTATGTAGATTTTTACTTATATTTTCTATTAAAATTTAAATAAACTTCGGTATAATTTTCATCTTTCTTATAAAAATGTTCATAAATAACAAATATGTTACTGTTTGGTACTTTTATGAAATTTCGAAACGTACCAAAACTGTTTGGATAAGTACTCAAA
The DNA here is from genome assembly GCF_958450345.1 of Calliphora vicina. NCBI lineage: Eukaryota > Metazoa > Arthropoda > Insecta > Diptera > Calliphoridae > Calliphora > Calliphora vicina. The sequence goes on along the minus strand of NC_088780.1, from coordinate 140,909,138 downwards.
ATTTCTTAAGCAACCCCGATGTACAATTTAAGAGCACGACAAAGAAAACATAACAACTAAATACAACATACAAACATCCTGAATATTTTGATCGACAGCCAAAGCATTCGTTAATATTTTTTTTACTTTATAAGTATTCGTGCACACACTTCCAAACATTAAAATCGAAAACAGCTCTTTTTCCAGATTTATAAGCCAAACACTCATATTTACAAACATACAGTAATAAACACGAATTCCAGTCGGCTTTACTTTAAACTAAGAAAATAAAAATATTTGCAGAGTCGCGCATACGATCGCTCGTTTCCTCTTGATTCGTGAAGTCTTTGTCGTAGAAAAAATATAACAGAAAACTTCGTATATACAGTTCGGTTGCATGGTGGTGGGTGAAGTCAATTTGTCATCAAGATCAGTGAAATTAGTATTCGTTGGGAATTCGTGCGGTGCAACTTAAAGCTGTGTTTTGTGTGTGATGATCGTTTAAAAATATAAAAAAGAAAAACTAAGAAAAAAAATTAAAATAATTTTACAAAACAAAAACCGGCGGCATTTAACAAAAAAAAAAATAGAAACAAATATTGCAAATACATAGTGATAACACTCATAACATTCATAAGTTGTGAAATAAATATTTTACCCCTTCTCTTATTTATAAATTCCATGCCAAACTTGTGTGTCTTTTAGTCTTCATAATATGGCTACGGATACAAATCCTTCTACGACAACTAAGAAACCCGAACGTGTTAAACCAGTGGAAACATTGGTTTTAGCAAATATTGCACTGAAAGCTGAACAAAAACGTTTGAGTGGCGAAGGTGGCACAGCGCGCAAAGAAGATGAACGCATAACAAGTGCGGTTATGAAAGTTTTAGAAGGATACGATTGGAATTTAGTACAAGCATCAGCAAAGTAAGTGCAGAAAAGACAAAATAAATATAAATATTTATAAAATACCAAGCAAGGGAAATGATAATGAAACATGTAGTAAAGTATATACATATAGGTGCAACAAAAAATAAACTTAAAACAAGAATAGCAGGACACAAATCTGATCAAAAATACAAGGCAATTTCTGCACAAAAAACAGCATTATCATCACATTGTGCTAATTTGAATCACTATCCTGACTTTGATAATATATCAGTTTTGAATACAGAAAATAATTATAAACGTCGTTATATGTATGTTAGAAATGTTACAAATTATAAATGTACCAACAAATAAAAGAATTATATTTTAAGGCAGATACAGATAATGTTGCTCAAAACTACAGACACTTACCCCCTTATTCATAATCAATTTTTAATTTTATTAAAGGTTTATAAAACAGAATTTCCATACAAAATTTGTTTTATAAACCTGTAATAAATTTAAAAATTGATTATGAATAAGGCCTTTAGTTTATAAAAACGGAAACAGAAATTAAATATTGTTTGAATATTTTTTGTTTGTGTAATATTTTAAATTTATCATTTTGACAATTTTTTATTGATTTATTGAAAAAATAGTTTTGTTGTTATATTCAAATTGTTAAACTTTTTCCTGAAGATGCTACACAAAGAGTAACGAAATATTGAAAATAAATAAAAAATACAAATATAAAAAAGTGACCTCAAGCTCAACTAAATATAAAGAAAATTAATAATAAAAAGGTAGAAAAAACTTTTTATTTAAAGTTTTATTCCAGGAAATTCAAAAGTTTTCAAGAGTTCATCATTTTAAAACTGCAGCCATGGACATTTAAACTTCAATGATGGACTTACCATACAATATATTAAATAGTTTTCTTTTACTGATTTAATAGTTGGAATTTTTATTGAAAATAAGATTGTTATATTCAGCTGCGTCGTATTGTCATGCATTTGGTATTAAAACATTTACCAGGTTCATCCAATTTGGTTAGTTTTATATTTTCTATTATTAAATAGAAATTTCAGTTTTCTAGCTATCCTCGTATGTTAATTGTTTTTAAACGTCGGACAGACAATTTGTACTAAAATTCTATTGGTTGAACCGGTGTTGCCCATTTTCAACACCAACCGTTTCTGATCAACAAATAATACTTTCGGGAAAATTTTATTCCCCTAAGTTCGTCCCTTAGGTCACAAAAAATAGCAATTTTCACGTAAAAAATATATTTTTTGCTTCAATTTGCTATTATAACTCCGAAAGTACTGAGCCGATTGAAACGCAATATATATGTGACAATTTGTAAATAGCATGGGGAAAATGTTTTCAAAATTCCATCAATCGAAAGAAGAACATTAACTACTAACTTTTATGTATATCAAACAAGAATGTAAAATTTTGAAAATGAGCGAATTCACTGAATTGTGAATAAATTCGAAAAGAATCAATCCATTTTTATGATCGATATCTCATTTTGTTGCTAATATATGTGGATTTGTGATAAATCAATAAACCTGAGCAATTTATGCCGTTTTCGATTGTTCGTGAGTTTTTTAAACCAAAAAAGTTTTATATTTTCGCATAAAAAATATATTTTTTGCTTCAATTTGTTATTATAACTCCGAAACTACTCAGCCGATTAAAATACAATATATAAACGGATTAAAGGTTATGTAAATTTAAACTTTTCTAAGTTTATTTTAATAATATCGGACAAACCGTTTTTGAGTTATCATTAATTATACAGAGAAACGTCTAAAAAATTCACAATTTTACTTAAAAATTTATTTAAAAAAACCTCTCTATACAATTTAAAAGTTACACCATATTTGGCAGCTTTCCTAAAAAGAGATAGTAAATATTTTATACTATTGTTCTACTTGAACAGCAAAAACTATTGAGGAAAATTTCATACCCAAGGTCCTATCGTGCCTTCAACAGACAGTGGACGGACGGAGCTAGATCGTCTTGTATGGACAAATAATATGACAAACTCAATATACTCCCATCTTTTAATATTTACATTTATGTTTAAATTCATTTTTTTTAAATTACAAATGTTTGAGTTTAGTATTTACTACCAAGTTGTAAATATAGTAAAAAAATTGCTTTATTTATGATTTATTTACATGTACATATACTTGAAATTTACATTTATATTGATTTCCTAAAATCCTATATAGCACTCAAACAGATAAAACGAAAAATCACTTTTAATTACGAAATGCAGTCAATCAAATAAAATGTTGATTAATTTTGTAGCACCAATCAGCATATTAGTTCAGCAGAAGTATTAAAAAAAAATGTTCAATAAAAAATATGGAAAATTGTTTTACAGCCTAACCACGAAAGTTTTAATGTCGATTAAAGTTGGCTATTATTTTAAATTTCGTACCATAAAACAAATTTCAAATATATTTTAAAATGTTGTTTTATTATTTTAAAATCAGCTTTTTGTTTTGAACGTTTATGTACATTTTTTTTAATTTTTTGAAATTTCTTTTTTTTTTATTTACATTCATTGAAAAATATTTTCATTTATTTGAATGTATGAGTTGGAAAATGTTTTGAAAGCTTGTTTTCAAATATTTCTTATGGTACCAAAGAAAAACAAAACTGCTATTTTAACAAAAAATAACTCTAAAATTTATTTTATAGTTAGGCTGTAAAAAAATCTTTATTAATCAAATTAATTTTATAATTTTACAAATGAAGCATGAAGACAAGCATGTGAGGACATATAAAAACATCATTTGGATAATTTTTCACTGGAATAGAAAAGCCTCGTAAAACTTGAAATTACTTATTAAATTTACTGACGCTTCTTGGAGTCAGAACTTGCCAAAATTATTAGTAGTTGAAATTTGTCTAAAATGTAATGTTGAGTTAATGAATTTTGTACATAGTAATTATAGATCAATTTAAATAAAAGTTGGATAGTATCATAGATGTTTAGCAATATTTTCAAACAAAAAATTAAAAAATTCCAATTAAAATGTTTTTTTTTATTTTACTTAATTATAGATTAATAAAATTTCATGCATATCTCAAAACCCAAATTCTTTTTAAATGAAATTGTATACAATTAAATTATTCAGCCTAACCACAAAAGCCTTAAAGTCGATTTTAAGTCCATAAAGTTGATTAATATTTTAAATTTCGTACCATAAAACAAATTACAAATATATGTAATATAAAATGTTGTTTTATTATTATAAAATAAGATTTTTGTTTTGAACTTTTATGTACATATTCACCCTAACTATGAAAGAAATTTTAAAGTTAATTTTTGTTAAAGTGGACTTTATTTTAAAATAGAACTTTTATTTTTATTAGAAAAAAGGTTCAAAACATTTTCCAACATATACATTCAAATAACTGAAAATATTTTCTTTTTTTATTTGCATTCATTGAAAAATATTTTCATTTATTTGAATGTATGAGTTGGGAAAAGTTTTGAAAGCTTTTTTAAAATTATTTCAACAGTTGTTTACATTTATTCGTAAAGACCCCTGACATAAGCTGCCCCCATTTTTATACCCTACACCACCATAGTGGGGAGGGTATTATGCGTTTGTGCAGATGTTTGTAACGCCCAAAAATATTAGTCTAACACCCACCTTAAAGTATACCGATCGACTTAGAATCACTTTCTGAGTCAATTAAACGATGTCCGTCCGTCTGGCTGGTCGGCTGGCTGTCCTTGTAAACCTTGTGCGCAGAGTACAGGTCGCAATTTTGAAGATATTTCTATAAAATTTGATGCATATTATTTTTTTGGCCCATGGACCTAGCCTATTGAAATTGGCTGAAATCGGTCCATTATTTCACCTAGCCCCCATACAAACGTCCTTCCGAAATTGGACTTTATCGGTCATAAATGTTTAATTTATAAATGTATCTCCACAAATTGCGCTCCAAATAAGTTTTATATATGCAAAATTGATGTCACCAAATTTTGTTACGATCGGTCCATAATTAGTCAGAGCTCCCATATAGACCCGCTTCCGAAAATCACTTTAACGTGCATAAATCGCTTAAAAAGTATGGTATACTCACAAAATTCAACATAGTTAACTTTAATATAGACATAAATCACACAAGCTAATTTCATGGTGATCGGTCTATAATTGGTCATAGCTCCCATATACTTCCGAAAACCACTCAAAAATATAAATTATTGAAATTTTAGAAGAAAAATGTTTTTGCTCTTTAACTTAGAGTAGGGTATTATATGGTCAGACTTGACCGACCATACTTTCTTACTTGTTTTTTTTTGCATTTTGGAAAATGGCGACATCCTAATCTACACATGTCTCTGGTTATTTCTTAATTTCCATATTAAAAAGAGCTATACCATTAATGTAATTTTCATTATACAATGTTAAATTGAAAACAATGAAAATATACATATTTTAGTTGCTTTCAACACCCACTTTCAAGGACTGTCACACAGTATGGTCGATCGCAAAAATTGTGGACATAAGTTTTCAGATTATGTGATTACCCTGTTTAAATAGAAGGTGAGACAAAACTTTATAGAGCTTGTAACTTTTTCAAATACGGACAGATTTTAATGAATTTTAATTTGTTATACAGCAAAAAGACAAGTAAAGAAAATCAAATCGGTTTTTCAAGGGCTAAAACCGAAAACCGACAATTATTCTTCGGTTTTTACTTTTAAACTATTTTCAGTAGTTTATATCGATTTAGAAATGAAAAACAAACTTTGTATTTGTATGGAAGAAACAGTTAATAACAGAATTTTAGATTATGATGATTCATCGAATTTCTCTAAAAACAAATCGATGTAAAAATATCTTTAGATTTCTTAACATATTTTAAATTATATTACAATAATTGCTTCAGATGATGTAGCAGGCTGCTCAAGGGCACAAATTCATTTGAAAATATTTATCATACACAAGTATATCCTATAAAAATATATAGTACTAGCTGACACGGTTCGCTTCGACGCCCCAATTAGAAGAAAGAAAATGTATTATTAAATCTTCCTTTGTGAATGTCTCTAATTTCATGTTTATTGGTTCATTGTAATGTGGATTCTGGAGCATTCGAAACGTATTATTAGAATAAAAAAAGTACTCTAAACACCCACATTTTGTAATCCCAATCAGCATCATGAATGCCTAATTTCATATTTCTGGATTCCTTACACAGGTCAACAGCAAAAAAAAGTCTTCACTAACCACTATATAGATTTGATGCATCAAGTACAAAAAATGGTAAAATTTTTTAAATCTATGGATAGATTTTTTTAAAATTTTTTTCTAATGAGAATTTTTTTAGATTTTTCTCCACATAATTTATGATAACTCAAGAACCGTTAGTCCGATATTATTGAGGTAAACTTAGAAAAGTTCAAATTTATATAACCTTTAATCTGTTTATATATTTTGTTTTAATGGGCTCAGTAGTTTCGGAGTTAGAATAACAAATTGAAGCAAAAAATATATTTTTTACGTGAAAAAAGCAAATTTTTGTGTTTTAAAAAACTCATTTTGCCGAAAACGGCAGAATTAGTTCAGGTTTATTACTTTGTCGTAAAGCCGTATATAATAGCCACGAAATGAGATATCAAACATAAAAATTGATTGATTCCTTTCGAATTTATTCACAATTAAGTGAATTCGCTCATTTTCACAAAATTTTACTTTTTTGTATAATATACATAAAATAGAGTAGTTTATGTTCTTCTTTCGATTAATTTAATTTTGAAAACATTTTCCCCATGCTATGTACAAATTTTCACATATATATTGCATTTTAATCGGCTCAGTAGTTTCGGAGTAATAATAACAAATTGAAGGAAAAAACATATATTTTATGTGAAAATATCAAATTTTTTTTGTTTTAAAAAAATAATGAAAAATCGAAAACGGCAGAAAATGTTTGGATTTATTATTTTATCGCAAAGCCACATGTAATAGGAACAAAATGAGATATCGATCATAAAAATCGATGGATTATTTTGGAATTTATACACAATTAAGTAAATTCGCTTATTTTCAGGAAATTGTATGTGCTTATAAGCGTGTACTTTGAGTGTAAATTTTACATGTGTTTTCTTTTTGTTAAAATTTTTGTTACAATAATTATTAGCATTTAATCGTTATCCACACGCTCTAAAACGTGGAAAACGTGGTTTTTTTTAAATTTTATGTACAAATTTTTTCAATTGCATAAAAATAATAATAAAATTAATTTTTTCACAATTATTTTTTTTATTATTCATTAAAAATATAAAACTCTTTTAAAATTTAAAAAATTATTACTGATTTCAACTTGTATTTGAACAGGGTGAGCACAAGTTTTATTTTCTGGATGCTCATATCGGATTATTCGGATTTTCAAATCCTTAAATGTAACCACAAACAGTTTTTAACGTCTACTGACAATTTAATTTAAATTTTCAGTCAATACCCTCTTGTTAGTCAAGTGCGATATAACATTATTATTTTTTATTTTGGTTAGACCCCACTGTATAATCTGCTAAACACTATTACAAGAGCGTTAAACTTGTTATAAAAAAAGAAAAATATTCAAATCAACTGATTTAAAATAAATTGTCTTAACTTTTACACAACATTGTTGTACAATTAAATTTCAGTCGTTCTGTTGTCCTTTTTTCATTCCTTTTTTCCATACATAAATACAATACATAATAAGTTTGCATGTGGAGTGTAAGTGTGTGTAAAACGAATGTAAAAACGTGCAGGATAAATACACGTAACGGAATGTGTCAACACCACCATGTTTTAAGTTCCATATGGTAACATATGTACTGACCGTTAACAATTGCCAGACCATGCGATGTGACCATACTGTAAACACACACACTGACTCAAATACATATTTACAACCTAAAAAAGTTAACAATTGAAAGCAGTGGTCTGCACAAACAGAACATACCCACCACATATTAGTAATGTTGTACAATTTTTTTTCGAATTTACGAATTTCAATCACGTTCGTGTTTTATACATTTGAATTATTGCTAGCTTTTGGCTCCTGGTGGCTATGATTGCCGACCACTGATTTGAAGCCCATATAAACAGTAAAGTGGGTATGTGCTTGGTCGCTTATTTGCATACAATAACGATAGGAAGGGGGGCTATAGTGTTAGTATGTATTACCTGGTATAGGTGTACGTTTTGCATATTAAAAACTTGTTGTTATGAACTAAACTGAAAGTTGTCCTTAGATCGTCCACGTCATATTTTATATGTGTACATTAGGGGAGGGTCGATTTAGCAATCGATATTGTGCCATCGGCATGAGGAAAAAAAAGTGCCACTACGACATATCAAAACAAGTAAGAAAGTATAGTTGGTCAAGCGCGACCATACGATACCCTACATCAATCTAATTATGAACCAATCTCCATAAAATTAGGTGGCATGACTTCTATATATATGAAACCTAATTGTGTTGAATTTTATTTGAATACCAAAATTTTTAAGAAATCTATACTCATTAAAATGATTTTCGATTATAGTTATAAAATTTAGCGACACGACTTTTGTATATGTTATGTTAAGCCTTCATAAATATTTAAGTTATATAGATATCCAAACCAAATTCAGCAAGAATAAGATTCACCAAGTTTTGTGATGATGGGTCCACAATTAGTCATAGCTGCCATATATATCCACTTTCGAAAATCACTTTAATTAGCATTAATCTCTTTAACATATTGGTATTCCAATAAAATTCAATACAAATAATTTATATATATATATACATATATATGTATATGGATTTCACGTCAAGTGAACCAACTTTTAAAATCGATGTCTTCCGATCGGTATGAAATTTGCACCGATTTTAGACCTATTGGATAGTAATTCAGACACAATTTTTCAATAAGATCGGTCAAGAACTCTCTTATGTCAAAATTTGATATTTGGGCCAAACTTGTGATTTTTCTCATCCATGTAACTTATTACCTATTGTACTTAGCAAAATGTGTCCCAAATAGTTTAGATAGCTATTTCTCCAATCTTTCGAAAAAAAATATTAATAACTTTTAATAATTTTTTTCCGAAATCAAAAACTTTTTTGACTTTCTCTTAAAATAAAGTTTAGATATTTTCAATTAAGACCTATTTGGTCGCTTAGTGGGATGCTAGTTCGATATCTATCAAAATAAATGTTTTGTTACTGAAAACATGCAATTTTTGACTTTTTTTGCAAAATCAAAAACTTTGTTGACTTTTTTTTCAAAATAGACCCTTTTTTTATTTTTTGACCAAAAAAAAGCTTAGATATTTACCTTGAAGACCTATTTGGTCTCGTAGTGGGATGCGAGTTCGATATCTATAAAAGAAATGTTTTGTAACTCAAAACAATTTTTCAGTAAGATCGGTCAAGAACTCTCTGAGTTATAGGGGGTCAAAATTTGACATTTGGGCCAAACTTGTGATTTTTCTCATCCATGTAAATTATTACCTATTGTTCTTAGCAAAATGTGTCCCAATTAGTTTAGATAGCTATTTCTCCAATCTTTCGAAAAAAAAAAATATTAAAAAAAATAAAAAAAATTTAATATTTTTTCCGAAATAAAAAACTTTTTTGACTTTTTTTTTAAAATGGGCCCTTTTTCTCTTAAAATAAAGTTTAGATATTTTCAATTAAGACCTATTTGGTCGCTTAGTGGGATGGGAGTTCGATATCTATTAAAATAAATGTTTTGTTACTGAAAACATAAAATTTTTTACTTTTTTTTTGAAAAATCTAACTTTTTTTCCAAAATGGGCCCTTTTTTTAAAATTTTTTTTTTGCTCAAAAGAAAGCTTGTGTCTATTCCTATAAGACATATTTCGTCGCTTAGTGGGATGCGAGTGAGATATATAGCAAAATAAATGTTTTGTAACTCAAGTTATACATTTTTTGATGTTTTTTGGCAAAATCGAATTTTTTTCCAAAGTGGCCCTTTTTAATTTTTATTTTATAACTCAAGACATAAATTTTTTTTATTAAAACATTTATTTTGATACTATCCCACTCGCATCCCACTAAGAGACCAAAAAGCTCTTAAAGGAATAGATCTAAGCTTTCTTCATAGCAAAAAAAATAAAATTATGAAGGGCCCCTTTTGGAAAAAAATTCTTGAGTTACAAAACATTTATTTTGCTATATATCCCACTCGCATTTCACTTAGCGACCAAATTCCCGATCGGAAGACATCGGTTTTAAAAGTTGGTGCACTTGACGTGAAAAAATATTTTTGCACGTTACAAACATGAGCGATACTCAATTTTCGATTCGCGCAAATTTAAATTTGTTTGACTTTTTCTCAAATTTTAGTTTTAAGATTTTTATTAATAGGTAATAAAATTAATTAGTAAAATTGTACGCTTAAAACGATGGCGATATCATTTTTTCGAAAAATTAAACCTTAAACTAAAAGTTGAGAAAAAGTGAACAATTTTAAATTTGGGCGCCTCGAAAATGATTTGTTTGATATATCGTAGTGGAACTTTTTTTTCCTCATGCCAAAAGCTATCGAAAAATCTTGGCACAATATCGTTACAAATCGGCCCACCCTAGTGTACATGTTTTACTCATTTAATGTCTTAGTATGGGCTTAAAGGCAAATAGATGATGTGTTCAGTTTTTTTTTTTTTGGTATGTTTTCTTCCACATACATTTTTTGTTGCTCAATAACAAAGGAAATGTAACATCTTCAACTATTTAAAAAAGTAAGTTATTAAAGTTATGTATTGAAATATTTATGATACAATAATAAATAAAATTTTATGAAAATTTTCATAATAATATTGACATACGCTTAAAATATGAATTATAATACCAAAAAGATTAGGGTATATGGATTTTGTCATTCCATTTGTAACACATCAAAATATTTGTCGTAGATTCACACACGTTTTAGATCCTTATAAAACTCTAATATCTAGCTATGCTCGTTCGTCTGTCTGTTAAAGGCACTGTAAGGCCCATGATTCAAATATACAAGGTTACTCCCATAGGGTACAACTAGAGGCGCAACTGAGAGTAACAATAATTTTCTCTTCACACGTACTTGTGATATGTGAATTCAACATACTTGTGAGAGAATTAAACACATCAAAATACTTCAAATTTTAACATTGATTTTCCCACTAAATACAGACCGAACCACTTTATTATACTTCTACACAATATTTGGCAATTTTTTTGAATACTTTGCAGGACACTTTTATTTCCAAAACACATTAATTTTACTCAAATAAAAAAAAATATTTTTTATTAATTTTTGACACTTTATTTTATTGTGGTAGAATTTAATTTATAGAACAGAGTTTAAATTTTTGGTATTGAAAATAGAACAAAATTTAAATAAATCAAAATTTATACATTTTTATAGAACTCTGTGTGTCTGGTGAAAATTAAAAAGGCACCAATACAACCTCAAAACTATGTACTAATACATTCTCACGACTTAGGTTTTTGACAACAGACTTAGGTTTTTTCCCTCTCCACTTCTCTCTCACAAAAATATTTTTGAAGTTTATTGGAATTATTTGATATTAATTTTTTGTAAACAATAAAAAAATCGTTGCCACATCTTAAAGAAGGGAAACAACGTTCAGGAAATTATTGTTTTGAATGTGTAATTTATATGAAAGGATACCTTAAATGCAAACGGACGTAACTACACAAAAATTCAAAATCGAGTTTTTGTTTATGGTTCTTTTTATCAAACATGCAAATGTTTAGATAAATTTGCATTTTTGCTACTCCTGTAAAAAATAAAAACGTAGTTACATGCTTTTGTATTTAAAGTGATGATAAATGGAAACACAATGAAATTATTTGTATCTTTTGTAAATTTTGTTCACTTAAAAAAAAATATTCTTGGACAATATAGCTTCGTGCATAGCTAAACCGAATTTTACATTCAAATTCCCTATTAATAAAGATAGAATATAGAACACATTTGTTTTTGCAATATCAAATTTTAACATTGTTAGCTTTCTTATTTGTAAAGAATTTTGTCTTGCCTTCATGGTTACCAATGTCGAACCACCAATGATAAATTTGATTTCTAACGCCAGCCTTCATTGAAAGTGTAGAACTTCAAAGTCCTAAAAAATTGGTTTTAGATAAATTCTTGGATTTATAGCATTACTGAGAGGGAAAAAACCTAAGTCTGTTGTCAAAAACCTAAGTCATGAGAATGTATTAGTACAAAGTTTTGAGATTGTGTTGGAGCCTTTTTAATTTTCACAAGACACACTGGGTTGTATAAAAATGATAAATTTAAATTTCTTCTATTTTCAATACCAAAAATTGAAACTCTGTTCAATAAATTAAATTCCACCACAAATAAAATTAAGTGTCAAAAATTAATAAAAAATATTTTTTTTCGTTTGAGCCATGATACAACCATTAGAAGGTAGAATCACTATGGAGAGAGTTTAAAATGCTATGCCTTGTTACGTCAAATAATAGAAAAATAAAAAACAGAAATCCAAAAATACGAATAATAACAAATGAAAATTGAGAAATATTTTGTTTATATTTGAAATACAGTTCAATATAATCGGAGTCATTGAAATGATGCATGCAAATCCGTGAGTGTTTCTTCAGCTCAACACCGCAGGCTGCACTCCATTCTTTAATTTTATTTTCAAATTTGTTCAAATAAACATTTAAATTGAATTTAAAATATTTTTCAATTTAGTTAATTTTTGATGTTTTTTTTCAATTGTACTTTTATTTTTTATTAATCTGACAATTCAAGGCATGTAGAATTGAGAACATATTTTGTAGTGATTCTACCTTTTATTGTTATATTATGGTTTGAGCAAAATTAACGTGTTTCGAAAATAAAATGTGCTGTAAATTGTTAAAAGAAATCATAAAATAGTGTATAGAAGTGTAATAAAGTGGTTCGGTCTATATTTAGTCGGAAAATCAAAGGTAAAATTTCAAGTATTTTAATGTGTTAATTTCTCTCACAAGTATGTTGAATTCACATATCACAAGTACGTGTGAAGAGAGGAATTATTGTTACTCTCAGCTTACTCTCAGTTGCGCCTCTAGTTGTACCCTATGCTTGTATATTTGTATCATGGTAAGGCCTAGTGGAAGTGAAATAATTTCCAAAAAATCTCGGTTCTCAATTAGAATTTCTCTAAAATGTCAAACAAAAGAAAATTAAAAATATCAAAATAAAATGTCTAAAAAAAAATACAATAAATTCCAGTTTTGTTGAAAAAAATTAATTTGAAAAGTTTATTTCTGAAAAAAAAATTAACGCATAAAATTTCTAAAAACACGCACAAATCAAATGAAAACATAAAGTGATAACATCCAGAGTTTGACGTTGTAGGTTTAAATATTGACAACTCTCCCTAATAATTGTACCTGGTTGATTCTGCCATGGGATAGAGGAGACTGAAATTTTTCACAAACAGTAATTGCTTATGTGTCCGAAAATTAACAAAGTATGTTAAACCAGTAGAAAGTTTCGAAAAGTACATATATAGAAAAAACTTTTTTTCGGATTTACCACTACATATATTTTGTTCGCGTTTACATTTGAATCTAGCAATGTAAAATTTAACACTAATATTATTTTCTAGTAATAAAAAATATAAAATTAACCAAATCGGATGAACCTGATAAATGTTTTTATGCAAAATGCACAAAAATTAAAAAAAATCTCCGTTAATCGCGATTGTCTATAAAATGCAGTTATATTTTTGGTATACATATTAGTATGGGGACTAGGTAAAATCATGGACTGATATTGCCCATTTTCAATACCAGCCAGCTAGCTCATTTGGGTTCTATCGTGTTTTAAACTGACAAACGGACGTTGAAAAAAATTTAACTAAAACAATAATTTTGGTTAAAAAAAAATGTTGCAAAAAAAATCAGAGACCAAAACTAAATGTTATTAAATTTTTTGCGACTGAAAAAGTTAGAAATAAATTAATGAAAAATTTTTACGTTTTTAAATAAGAGTTATTCATAATAAATATTGTTTTTCGTTGCTCATAATTTTTATTTTCAATTTATATGTTTTTAAGATGCCTAATAACAGTTATTCTCAAGGATATATTTTTATTTTTCGTTGCTCATAACTCAAAGAAGTTGAGATTCATCAGAAGTTATCCTGCTTAGTACACGTGTGAAAATAACTAGTCACGTAGCTATTGAAGTAACTAGTTCTTACCCTAAATGATGTTTAAAACTACTAGTTTGGGACTGTTTCCTAGAACTGCTGGGTATATATAAAAATGAAATGGTCCATGCATCACGTGAGAACGGCTGGAGCGATTTGGCTGATTTTTTTATTCGATTCGAAATTTTCAGAAGATGGTTTGTAAAGAAAAAAAATCCTGGTAAAACTCTGAAATTTTAAGTTAAGAAAAATGAGAAGTGATATAAAACACTTCTCATTTTTCTTAATAAGAGAAATTTGAAGAACTACCACTACTGCCTCATTTATTTAAGTAAGCGACATTTTTAGGAAAAAACTTGAAGAGTAAACTACACGCCATCAAGCTTTACAATTAATTTTTTTTGTTTGTTTTTTAATTAATAATTGTTTCAATTGTTGTTGCATATAATAATAACACTGTGCTAGTTGAAAACAACTGTCAAGCGGGGCACCCAGTGGGTTAAGCTAATTCGGGTACGCTGAATTCAGTGGTGCTAACCGTTTTTTTAGGTTAGCTCGAATTTTCGAGATATACCGTTATTCCGAAAATGGAGGAGGTTGCACAACATATATTCGCGTAACTCAAAAACGGTTTAGTTTATTGAACAAACTTAAAAAACCGAAATTCCGCAACAAAATTACCTTTAAGTAAGGCTTGACATGTTTTTAATCTTCGCAGTCATTTTAGAAATATTTGGCTTTTAAAAGCATTAAAAAAATGGAAAATGCATATATGCTCTTAATTTTTAAATTCAAATGCATATGGGGTATTTCATGTCAAGTGAACGAACTTTTGAAATCGATGTCTTCCGATTGGGATGACCTTGCACCAATGTTAGTTGTATTGGATAGTAATTCAGACACAATTTTTCAACAAGATCGGTCGAGAACTCTCTGAGTTAGAGGGGATCAAAATTTGACATTTTGGCCAAGCAGGTGTGTTTTCATATCCATGTAACTTATTACCTATTGTTCTTAACAAAATGTGTCCCAAATAGTTTAGATAGCTCTTTCTTCAGTCTTTCGAAAAAAAAATCAAAAAAAAATTTAATAATTTTTTTCCGAAATAAAAACTTTTTTGACTTTTTTTCAAAATGGGCCCTTTTCTTAAAATAAAGCTTAGATATTTTCCTTGAAGACCCTTTTGGTCGCTTAGTGGGATGCGAGTTCGGTATCTATCAAAATAAATGTTTTGTAACTCAAACCATAAAATTTTTGACATTTTTAGTAACTGACTTTTTTTTCAAAATGCTTCCTTTTTTATTTTTTTTGTAACTCAAACAAAAGCTTAGATATTTTCCTTGAAGACCCTTTTGGTTGCTTAGTGGGATGCGAGTAAAAATTTTTTTTGCTCAAAAGAAAGCTAGTTGGATTCTATCAAAATAAATATTTTGACATAACATTTTTGAATTTTTTTTTTTTGCAAAATCTAACTTTTTTCCAAAATGGGTCCTTTTTTAAATTTTTGTTTGCTCAAAAGAATGCTTATTTGCATTCCTTTAAGTTATTTTTGGTCTCAAGATATAAATTTTTTGATTTTTTTGTCAAAATCAAAAACTTGTTTGAATTTTTTTTTAAAATGGGCCCTTTTTTTAATTTTTTTTGCTATGAAGAAAGCTTAGGTCTATTCCTTTAAGTTGGCTTTGGTCGCTTAGTGGGATGCGAGTGGGATACCTATCAAAATTAATGTTTTGTATCTCATGACATAAAATTTTTGTGTTAAAACATTTAATGAAATTTTTTCATTACGTTGTTGGCATCGAATGAAAATAGAACTTTTAATTTGTAACAGAAATACAGGAAATCAAAAAACTTATGTAAATACATATAATAAAAAAATATAAACGTAAATCCTTTGTAATGATTTATCAAGATGCTATATAAATACCAGCAGATTTGAAGGGTTCAACAAAGTCATATTTATTAAATAATATCATGTTTAGTATCCTTTATATTGTCAAGTATTTTGCAACAACTTTTATAGGGCTACATAGAACAAAAAGGACAAATATAAAAATAAAACGAGTAAGCACCAAGGTTTAAGCAATAAAACCAGAAATAGTAAAATCTCATGTTGCTTTACAAAAAAAACTACTTAAATAGTCCTTTTTCCATTTTTATGTAAACAAAAAGATTAAAAAAAAACTATAAAAATACAGTTTAGGAAAAACGTTTCAAAATTATCTATAAACTTAGTCAAGCTCATTTCCACATTATGTCCAACAAACCCCGATAATGACAATTAAATTATTTTAATAATATTCCTCTTTGTCAATATTGGGGAAATTCATTTTAAATCCAAACATTTCACAAACAAATTTATTGTAGAACCCAAAGTTATTGTTTTTTTTATTTTGGGTCCTTTTACGTGTAAAGGTTTTGCGGTTACGTGTGTCCATTCAATTGACATATGTCTGTGCATGTACCTTAATATTCCTTTTATTTGTAATATTGTTGTTGCTGTTGATGAAGTCCAATTTAGTTTTCTCTTTATTCGTTTGGAATGACATGGAGATGTTGTGGCTGGATGTGTATGTATCATTGAAACCATTAAATGTTCTATACAATGTTGTAACAATCCAGCTGTTCTGGGGGACTGTCCAGTGTTTTTTTCCTTTACTTACATAAAAATACATCTAAATTAATATAATATGACTTGCTTGCATTTCGAAAAAATTCAAAAAATTAAATTTTCATTCGTATTTTATCTCAATATCAGATCAGCTCATTTCATTACGTATAACGTTTGGAATTTCCTATTTGTACTCTTGTACACAAAAATTTGGCAGATCATATTGAGTGGTCACTTTACTAACCACTTTTTCTATAGTCTCTAAAACATAGTTTATTGACATCTATTGCCATTTTGGTAAACAATTCAATTTTTTGAAGTCATCGTTTATGATGTTTTTTTTTTTTAAATCTGTTTTTTAAGAGAATTTCACGCATTCAATAAAAAAATGCACAGAGTTTTTGTTGTTCAACGAATTCAGTGTTATTTTGATATTTCGGTTGTTTGGTCAGAAAATTTAGTAGAAAATATTCGATTTCAAAAAAATTTATACGAAACAAAGATACAAACATTTTTCTCATAGTTATTTTTAATGCCAACCAGGGATGCCTGTCCCCAAACAAAATTAAAAATATCCCCAAAAATCTTTAAATATTGTTTTTATTAATATTTTTACAAAAACTAAACTTCATATTAAATTAATTGGCCAATACCCGATCAAATTAGTTGTTAAAATATTATGAAGGTTCCTTCAAACCAAAATTCTTATAAATTAATCAAAGTTTCTTTTGAATATATTCATTCCAATTGGTTGAACATTTATTTTCTCTGCATCTCGTAACATCGTTTCAAATTTTGTAGAAAATTAGTAGTGGTATATTTTTTTAACCAAAGATTTTGCACAAACCGAGTTGTTAACAGGTAAAAGAGCTATATTCGGCTGTGCCGAATCTTATATACCATTCATCAAAAATATTTTTAGGTAAACAAAAATTTATTTGTTTCCAGTTGTTTTTTGTTTTTTTTTTTGGATTTGTTTTTAAAATTTTTTTTTAATTTTAATATTTTTATTTTAAAATTTTTTTTTTTTTTAAATTTTGTGAAAAAATTATTTTTTGGTGAAAAAAAATTCGGGTTAAAAAATCTTTTGACCCATTCTAGGTCCAACTTGCAAAGGTATTTGAAACATCTATCATTACATGTCCATGTTGTGTATATTAATGACTTAGTCCAGGTCAAAAATCGAGGTTATCCTGGTTTTTTCCATATATCTCAGCCACTAGTGGACCGATTTTCTGGATTATAAATATCAACCGAGCCGGAAGAATTCTGAAGATATTGATATATGAATCGTGTATGTAAATTATTTGGGGGCTTCGGAAAGTTTTTGGGGTCGCAAATGAAAAATGTAGAAACTACAAACGGAATGACAAACTTATATATTCCCTTGCCACTCATGGTGAATTCAATTTAACTTTACCATCTAAATTTGTTGTGATCATAAACATAAAATTCGACAATTAGAAAACTTTTTGGAGATACTGATTTAAAGATTGTGTCATATTATGTGTTATGATACGTACATACATTTAATTAATAAATTAAACATCTCTATTTTCAATTCAAAGAACATGAAATAAAGTTCAATTATTGGTAACTTATTGCTATTACCGTTAATAAAAACAAACCTATCCTAAATAATTTATCCCCATAACATCCCCGAAATATTTTAATATATCCCCAATAAAATCCCCAGTCCCCAAACGAAATTTTCTGTCCCCAAAATCATTACAAAATCCTACTCATTGGGGACAAATCCCCAATACTGGCAAGCCTGATGCCAACCGCCAAGGTGGTTAGTAAACTAACCACTTCACTCCACAAAAAACCTTGGAATGTGGTTGTTTTTTATGTTTTGACTTATTATACCCTTCACCTTCGTGAGAAGGGTATATATAAGTTTGTCATACCGTTTGTAATTTCTACATTTTTCATTTCCGACCCTATAAAGTATATATATTCTGGATCATTATAGATAGCGGAGTCGATTAAGCCATGTCCGTCTGTCTGTTGAAATCAATTTTCTGAAGACCCCAGATATCTTCGGGATCCAAATCTTCAATAATTCTGTCAGACATGCTTTCGAGAAGTTTCCTTATTTAAAATCAGCAAACTCGGTCCACAAATGGCTGAGATATGAGGAAAAAACCAGGACAACCTCGATTTTTGACCTATATCTGGATTACTAAGACATTAATATAGACAATATGGATATCTAATGATAGATATTTCAAAGACATTTGCAAAGACGTATATAAGATCATAGTAAGTTGGACCTACAATGGGTCAAAATCGGAAAAAAATTGTTTAACCCGAATTTTTTTTCACAAAAAAAAAAATTACAAAAACATAAAAAAAAATTTTAAAATTTAAAAAAAAAAATTTTAAATTTAAATATTTAAAATAACATTCGAAAAATTTTTTTTTCAAAAAATGAAAAAAACAACTGGAAAAAAATTAAATTTTGTTTACCTAAAAATATTTAAAATTTTTAAGTATAATTTGGTGAAGGGTATATAAGGGTATAGCACTCTTACTTGTTTTTTCTTACTTTTTATAATAAACTAACCTTGATGAAAGTAAAAATGGAATTGTTTTGATCTTATGGTGTTTTCTTTTCTGACACAAAATGTTGCCCATATATTGTGTACCATTTATTAAATGTTACCCATACCCTCATAATGTGTTGCATTTTTAACGATCACAATAGAACAAAATCATTACCATTTATGCAATTTTCTTTTATGTAGCTTCTTAAATATTAAAAAACTATACTTTTTGCTTACAAAAAAAGTGGTGCATTTCTAACCCTTTGATAATATTGAGGGTGAAACATGTAGCATATCTTCAGGGTTTTAGGGTAACATTATTAGAAGAGAACACGACCAAACTAAATTTTTTTCAGAAAAGAACACAAAGAAATGTAAAAGGCAGAATAAATGCAGCATTTATGCCAGAAAAGAAAACACCATTAAACTTATACACAAAAATGCGTGGCTGAAAGAGTTAAGGGACAGCAAACTGACTTTGTCAGATAATAATAGCGGTGAGTAAATAAGCAAGTCCTTAAATTGAAATATAATTAGACTTTTGAAGCGTTTATTTTACAGTACAAAATAAATGTTTAAAGTAACTACACTCTAGATTACTTAGAGGCACTAAATTGACTTAACGCTAGATTACATGGGGTATATAAAGAAACCATTTGACTTGTCTCTGCACTACTAAGAGCTCATACGTGTCATTTGACCCGAAATATGTAATATAAACTACATATATGGGGGATTTCATGTCAAGAACTAACGTTGGTACAAATTTCATCCCGATCCGAAGACATCGATTTTAAAAGTTGGTTCACTTGACATGAAATCCCCATATATGTATGTATATAAAGTGAAGTCAACCAAGTTACTATCTACAAGGGATACATTGACTACTTGTAGAACAGCTGGGATGTTAATGTTGTTATTATTACAGTAGCCATTATTTGTTTGTGTACTTGTTGTAATTTAAGCATTCTTTGTTATTACTGTTTGTGCATAAAAATATTATTATCCAAGAATTTATAGTGCCATATATGTTTGGTATTTCTAATATCAACATACATATGTAGATACTAAAATACATACCTGCATATGATATTCATAGATATACATTAGGGCAGTCCTTATTTCTTTTTTTTTATTTTCGATGCTCCCAAGTTAAATTGTTGTCCCTCATCTAAAAATCAATTGCTTACAATTTGAGTAAAATTTCTAGTTCAAATATTTTTAAAAATCTTGACAAAAATTTCGAATAATAAATTGATTTTATATTTCATTTACCCATAGACATAGAGTAGAACTAGAGGCGCAACTTAAAACAATAAAGTATTGTCGGTTAAGTCCGACCATATGATACCCTACAGAAAGTATATGATTTCTTAAAAAATACATATGCGAACTATGAAATTATTTGGCATGTCTTCTGTATATGTTATGAATTTTAAGTAAAAACTATTCATAATATTATAGTCCTGGTAATTTTAAATATAGTCAGAAAGAATTCTTTAAAATTATTTCGCAAAATAATTTATTTCATAGTCAATTTTTAATATTTAATTTTAGATTCATTCGTTAGGTTGTTTAATTACGAATTTGAAATTTTTACATTTTCTGGGATATTTATTGTTAACAACAAAGTTGTCAAAAACCTAACTAACTCTGTTGTCAAAAACCTAACTCTTGCAACAATAAAATACATGTTAGCCCATGTATTTTGTTGTTGTATCAGACAAATGATTTGATGCATTTTTCTTTGACATTACATTACATATAAGTACACAAAAAAATTCATATCAGAAATGAATTTCTATGTAAACTGCATAAATTTAACATTGAAATTTTTTGCCAAAATTGTTAAATTGTTAGTATGAATTTGTATTCGAACTATTCGTAGTTTTTGAATTTAATTTTTTTTTCTGATTTGCGTACATGAGAAAGACAAAAAAGAGTTTAAATTAAAATGTTTTCTTAATAATTACGTATTTTTGTCTTGTTATTGAGTTTTTTTTCTAAGTAATTAATTTAATTTTAGTTCAAAGAAAATTTCAATAATTTTCCAACAAAACAAAAACTAACTATAAATGAAAATTTAAATAATTTTCTTTAAGCTTTCTAGAGTAGTATAAAATTAAAAAATTATGAAGAAATTTACAAAATGTATGTATTTTTTTATACCTATTATGAATTGAAATCAACTCCTTTTAGTTATATACAAATTTATTTCTGTATACTAAAAATTAATAAGTATGGGCAAAATGTTTTCAAAATTCAATTAATCGAAAGAAGAAGAAAATTTAGTTAATATTTTATGTATATCAAACAAAAAAACTAAAATTTTGTGAAAATGAGCGAATCACTTAATTGTGAATAAATTCAAAAAGAATCAATCGATTTTTATGATCGATATCTCATTTTGTTTCTATAACATGTGGCTTTGCGATGAAATAATAAATCTGAAAAATGTTTGCAGTTTGCGATTTTTCATAATTTTTTAAATCAAAAAAATTTGCTATTTTCACATAAAAAATATATTTTTGGCTTCGACTTGTTATTATAACTCCGAAACTACTGAGCCGATTAAAACGCAATATATAAAAGGAATAAAGGTTATTTCAAATTGTCAAAGTTTATTTTAATAATAAAGGACCTACCATTTTTGAGTTAACATTAATTATGTGGAGAAACATCTAATAAAATTTATAATTTTACTGAAAATTTAAAAAAAAAATAGAATTGAAAAATTTGTTAATTTTTGTACTAAGGTAGCCATGGTTCATCAAATCTATATAGCGGTTATTCATGCCTTTTTCTGGTGTTGGCCTGTGTTATAGAATATCACAATACTAAGGTTACACTTGGAAAATACCAATACTTACCAACACTAACAAATGTTTTTTTTGGAACAGCTCAGGAACAGTTATCACAAGACCAAAAAATTTTGGAAGACATGCTTTATCAAACCAATGTTTATTTTAGGTGGGTAACAAAATCACTTTACTGGAAATCCTCGAATTTCAAATCAGTCCCAATGCTAATTCTAGCATCAAACCCCACTTTAATATGGGCCACCCTAATACACATACATTAATGCATCCTACATGCCTTGTTTGTATGAAGTTTTATGACATTTCACCAAATTACTAAACATGTTACCATCCTCCAACATGAGTTCATACAACATATGTGTACATGGGTGGCCCGTTTATAAGGAGGTACAAAAGTTGTCAATATTTGCAATAAAAACTCAAAATTGATAGAATCAGAGTAAAAGCCAATTCTTCAAATTATATAATTTATCTAAAATTTTGGTGAAAAATTCAAAAAATTAAAAATCTGACTAACTCCTTAATGATCTAGAGATCATTGAGAAGTGGTATCTTGAAATGAATTAAGTTGGCATTTTAATTGGTATTTTTTTTTGTAGGCGCCACCCTAAATTATACTTAAACTAGGAGCATTAACTTATTCCAGCTCCAGTTTTCTAAAAAGTAGTGAGTCCCCTTACTAGGGGGACTAGTCCCCCAACTAGTCCGCCTAGTAAGGGGACTAGGGCATATCATAGTCGTATTTAAATTGATAACCTAAAAAACTCACTGCTGATCGTTCTTTACCTCTCAATGATCGAGCTGTATAATTAATGTTGTTATTTTTCTTGGTGTTACAAACATTAGCACTTACACATAATACCTAACAGTCATATAGAAGTCGCGTAGCCTATGAATAGAAATTCCTCTTGAAATATGGTTAATTTTCAAATACACACTCATAACATTTAACTGAGTTTTCATAATTATTCTTGACTACATTTCAAATTGAAGTATGTAACACAATACGTGCGAGTGATTTTGTTTAATTTATTTAATAAAAACCAAATTTTATGACTAATTGCATTGTATATACATGTGTGTAGATAATAAGTACGACTATGTGTACATTTTTGATTGCAAATATTTATACTTTTTATTAATCGTTATTTTCGCTTTATCGATTTTTTCTAGATTAATTACACTATGCACTGTGGTTACAAATCCAAAATAAGCTGAACAAAAATTTAAAATAAAGCGAAATATAGTTTAGTCGGGCAGACAGATGATGGACGTCTTAGAATTGTACAAGGACTCATAATATATGTGGGGCATTTCATGTCAAGTGAACCAACTTTTGAAATCGATGTCTTCCAATCAGGATGAAATTTACACCAAGGTTAGTTCTATTGGATAGTAATTGTTCTTAGCAAATAGTTTCGATAGCTAATTGTGTCTGTATCTATCCAACAGAACTAACTTTGGTGCAAATTTCATCCCGATCGGAAGATATCGATTTCAAAAGTTGGTTCACTTGAAATTAAATCCCCCATATGTATATATTGTACCATGATTTATATATATTTTAGGCTTAAATTTATACTCTGAAGTGGACCTCATATGAGAGCTATGACCAATTATGGACCGATATTCATAAAATCCAGTAATTAGATTTTTGCATATAACTCATCTGTGTACAAATTTGGTTCGATATCGCTAGGTTAATGTGTTTTCATACATATGGGGATGATTGACTAAAAAAGAATTTTTCAAAGTTTTTTTTCTTGTGTTACGTACTCCATTCTGAAGTTGTATACGTCGAAAAGTTAAGATTTATTAGCTTCGCAAGAAAGTAATAAAAATATTTTTTTGTAACGCATTGTTATCTGTTTTGTATATCATATCGTTCGATTGAAGTGGGTGTGTCGGTTATTTTTATCAATAAATTTTTATATACATATATACATACATACAATTTTGTTTGTTTATTAATATACATAGATTATTTTCAATTAACTCCTGTAAAATTTATATCTGAATTGGCGCAAATTTCATTTAATGTCTATTGCTTGTCTAAATACATATGTGGTAAAATCCTAGAATTTTTTATTTATTTTAAAGCAGTACTATACCAGGGCTACAAAACTGTGCCGAAATTTGTTTAAAGTGATAATTTCAATGTTTGCTTAAATTGTCCTTTGAAACGTTTTGCCGAATTATACAAAAAAGATTGTTGGCAAAATGTTTACAAAAATATTTCTGATTTTTACGCAGGACGTTTAATATAATGCAGATGGAAATACGAAATTTCTTTAAACATTTTTAAAGTTAATTCAGTACAAATTGTACATTTCTTCACAAAATTTTTTTATTTTTTTTTAGAAAAGTGCCCACTTTGACGTTATTTACAGTGTGATAGTAAACAAATTTAGCATGTGTATAAACAACAAATAGGGCTATACAAATATGAAGAGTTTTTGAGGATCGATGCTTTGTGTTTTTAGAATTATTTACACATACATAAAATTTTGTTTCAAGATTGGTCAAGTTTGGATAGGCTCAGGGGAGACAATGTCCGCTTAAGTGAGTAAAATTTTACTTTATATGTATCCAAGAATTTTTTTTTCTATAAAATAAAAAATATCGGGACTTTTTGGGAAAAAACACACGCATACAAAGTTGAACTATTTAAATAGATGCTTCAATTTTGGAAGATTGTGACTTTTTATAGGGGCGAGATAATTGCTAACAAGTTTGTTTTATTTTCTTAGGAATTTTATCGCAAATATACGTATTATTTAAAAAAAAATCGACTTTCCGTAGGCCCATCATATATAAAATACGAAAAAAAGGATCGAGCTAAATTAAAAAAAATAAAATTAAACCTAAATATCTCTTGATCTAAAAGAGATAATCTACAGATATACGCATTGTTTTTGTAGACCTTCTCAAGGTCTATCTATATTTTAAATTTCAGCTCATTCGGATTATAAATGGATTTTTGGCGATTTTTTTTTTTAAATGTGAGACCCTCAAATGATCCCCTTTCCGTCTACGAAGCTAAGCAACTGTAAATCAACTCGAAAACACATCAGCCGAGTAAATAATACAGCACAACATAGAAGTGTGAACTTGATCATACTATTTTAACAAAAAATCTTTGTTTTCGAGTCAAAAAATAATAAAAACGAAAATTGTTAAGGTACAATGTGATTTTTGTGAGCTATTTAGAGTGCCTAGATACGTTCAGAATGCATTGATATGTTCACAAGAGTTGTACAGCTTTACCGTAGCTACAACTTTGCGAAATATTGTTAGTGAAAAATCAAGAGTCGCTGGAAGTTATTCTAAAAAAAGTAAAAAAAAAAGTTTTTTGGGAAAAAAAATGTTAACAAAATTAGTTTGGCGGACTCTTAACTATATTATTGCCATATTCAGTTAAGCGGTATCTCCAAGTCCGAATTAGCTCATGCCTAAAAACTGATGACACCATTTTTTGAGGGCCTACTGAATTTCAGAATATTTGGGGGACCATAAAAGGGTTTTACTACCCTGTGTAATTAGTATGAAGAAGTAAAAACATACCCATCATGAAAAAAATGGCAGCAGTTTTAAACAGGATTCAACCAAAAGCAAGAAAATTAATTAGCATACGAATTGAAGCCGAGAGACTTTCAAAGAAGATTTTGCATGTCCGAAATGATGGTCGAACACTATAAAAGAAAATCATTTTTGCACCGAATCATTATTTGCGATGAAAAATGGATCCATAATGATAACCCGAAGCGTAATAGATCGTATTTGAAGCCCGTCGAACCAGCCGAATCGACAGCAAAGCCAAATATAAATGGCGGTAAGGTAATGATCTGTATTTGCTGGAAGCAAAAGGATAGGATATGTGAGCTGCTGAAATCTGGGGTACCTGTACCGAATACAACTGATTCGTTTGAAGCACGCATTGGCCGAAAAAATTCCAAAAATATGGGGCCAGACATGAAACCGTAATATTCCATTATGACTAAACTTGGCCACATTATGCAATACCTGTTAAAAACTGTTTATAACACAGGTCAACAGCAAAAAAAATGTTGACTGATCATTATATAGATTTGATGCACTATGGCTACCTAAGTACAAAAATGGTAAAATTTTTCAATTCTATTGAAAAAAATTTTTAAAGTAAAATGATACATTTTGTTAGACATTTCTCCACATAATTAATGATAACTCAAAAAGAGATAGTCCGATATTATTAAATATTAACTTTGAAAAGTTGAGATTTACATAACCTTTAATTCGTTTATATATTGAGTTTGAATCGGCTCAGTAGTTTCGGAATTATAATAACAAATTTAAGCAAAAAATATATTTTTTACATGAAAATAGCAAAACATGAAAAATCTAAAACGGCAGAAATTGTTTGGATTTATTGCTTTATCGCAAAGCCACATATAATAGCAAGAAAATGAGTTATCGATCATAAAAATCGATTGGTTCTTTCCGAATTTATTCTCAATTAAGTGAGTTCGCTCATTTTCACAAAATTTTGGTTTTTTGTTTGATATACATAAAATTTAGTAGTTAATGTTCTCCTTTTTTGAATTTTGAAAAAAAATTTCCCATGCTATGTACAAATTTTCACATATATATTGCGTTTTAATCGGCTCAGTAGTTTCGGAGTTATAATAACAAATTTAAGCAAAAAATATATTTTTTATATGAAAATAGCATTCTTTTTGTTTTAAAAAAATCATGAAAAATCGAAAATGGCAAAAATAGTTTGGATTTATTGCTTTGTAGCAAAGCCACATGTAATAGGAACAAAATGAGATATCGATCATCAATATCGATTGATTCTTTTCGAATTTATTCACAATTAAGTGAATTCGCTCATTTTTACATACAGTGCTTACAAGCATAGAGAACATAAAGCGGAAACTCGAAAAAAACTCAAACAAAAAATTTACTAAAAAAAGTTACACATTTGTTGTTTTTGTTTTAACATAGTTTTTTTACTAATACATTCTCACCACTTAGGTTTTTGACAACTGAGTTAGGTCTTTGACAGGAGATTACAAGCGTGTACTTTGAGTGTAAATTTTACATGTGTTTTGGTTTTGTTACAATTTTTGTTACGTTTTTGAGTAATCATTAATTATGTGAGGAAACGTCTAAAAAAATCACAATTTTACTTGATTTTTTTTTAAAAAATACCTCTCCACAATGCATCAATATTGTGTAGTGGTTTAAAAATCCTCTAAATTTTTTTCGATTTAGTTGACCTTTGTAATGATGTGGCTGGGAAGTTTCGACTCACCCGCTTTATAGTCCAGATCTCGTTTGATCGATGCAGAACGCGTATCCCATCATTTTGGAATAGAGTATCCGAAATTGGCTTGATTCGTTCTTGGCCTCAAAAGATGAGCAGTTCTTTTGGCTGGTAATCCATATGTTGCCAGAAAGATGGGAAAAGGTGATAGCTAACAATGGCCAATACTTTGAATTAATTTATATTGAATAAATATTTCAAAATAAATGCTAAACATTTGAAAAAATTACGCAGTTTTAAGTCATACAGCCAATATTATCATATCATAGCTAGATATACATACATACCTACTCATATAATAAGAGAGTGAATTTTGAATTCTAATATTAGATATTTCATATTTTTGATGACAAACTTGAACTGAATTTACCAGAAATCGGAATACATACTGCCATTTAGGTAGTGAGTTTTATGTTCCCTATACTCCCTTAATATTCATTGTTATTACCTTTTAAAGTTTTATCGCAGAAGTACCAGTACAAATACGAGTACATACTTTTATTTTTAACTTTTACATTGTTTATGGCTCAAAACAGAATACCGCATATAGATTTTTTTGCTTTAGTGTTTGTAAATGTTGAAAACCCTCCACAACAACCAAAACAAGACTTAACTTTGTTATTTAATTTTTATGTTTTTGTCCTTGTTGTTGTTGAATTTTTGTTTCTAATGTTGGTGTGTGACAGGATACAACTTTGTTTATTTGTTTAATGTGATTATCTTTTCAGAATTTTGGTTGGTTGGGCGGACTTAGTGTCATCACTCACTTTCATACTCGTATACGATGAGTATTTTTGTTATTTGTTTGAAATTAAAGTTGATCCGTTTAATACAAAGTATTTGTTGGCTTTTATATTGTTGCAGTAGATCCTGTGAGGAGATATGTTGTTGCTATTGTTTTATTTATATGTATGTACGTTGTTGTCAGATGTTTGTCTGTAAAACTTTACTGATTGAAATTTTAAGACTGCGGGTCATAAACAAAATTAGTCTGTACATGGTATTGCTTAAAATGTGAACAATTTCAAACTATTAAATTGTCAAAAACTTTGACAAGATAATGTTTTTCAATAGAATTAATTATGAAGGTATAAAGATTTTACTTTTGATAATTGATAATTTATAAACGAGATGTGTCTAGCATTAAAGGATTTAAAAGGTATATTTTGGTTATTTGTGTTTAATATCAAAGTATGTATTTGCAAAAGTATTATGAAAGTTTGCCCTAAATTATTTGCTGAAACTTTCCATTGGATTTCATAGAATTTTAAATTTATATTTTAATATTATTTAGTGAAATCATATACATATTTTATAATCTGTTTCTTGTGTTAATGATACGATAAGACCTAAAACTAAATAATTTTGTTAATTATCACATTAATATTTTAAGTACCTTTAAATTAACTGCCAAAATATCTCTGTGATGTCTAAGTATTATTCCATTTTGTTATGTGATGTTAATCATAAAGTTAATAAACAAAAATTTGCAAAGCTGTGTTAATTAAATCTAAATAAGCAGTTATCTTCCAGTTGTTTGTTTTCCCTAACAATTATTTTTCACCTATTGATTAGATCTTACCCTAATTAAATGACTAAAGTATGACTAATATTTGTTACTTGATCTCTCTTTATATTTATTTTCATTGGCGAGCAGAGTATGTGGTCAACAAGTAATTAGCACAATTTTATTGAATTTTTTGTTTAAATAAAAACTTTAATTTTATTTACACATTTCATACATACGTAAATATGTATTTATGTACTCTCATACACACATTTGTATTTATGTACTCTCATACACACATTTGTATTTAAGTACTTTTTTCATGTTATAAAATAAGTGTGTATGGGAATATAATCAAAAGAGTGTAGGTGGGTAGTTTGTTAATTACCCAATGGGAAAAATTGGCCTTCTAAAATACCTGTTTACACATTCTATAAGATCCGATACTTATTCCACTCTGATTCCTCCCAGAAGAGGAACATGATAAATAAAAACACCTTTTATTGAGAAGAAAGAAAATATGCAACAAAAATATGCAGTGTTGAATTTTGAATTTGTTAAGATAAAAATATGCACTAACAAAGATATGCCAAAATTCTTAACATTTTCTGAAATGATAAACACTAGGGTATTCATTCGACTAATGATCGTTCGATTAATCGAATAATTTCTAACCAATAATTATTCGATCAATTTAAAAATGGCCATTTTCGAATAACGAATAATTTGAACAATTTTATGTAGAATAATCGAATAAAACGAATAAATGTTCATATATATTTAAATTTATTAAATTGCATAAAATATTTCATAATTCCAAATTTAAATAAGTAATAATGACTCACAAAAATTGTATTGTTTCTGAAATTCGACAAATAACTAAAGACAAAGGGTTTTTCGATCACTGTCGATGAGTGTTCCGATAGCTCCTTCTATAAATATATAAATATTACTGCAAGAAGTTACAATTCTAAAAACAAATCTTTCAAAACTTTTAACTTAGAACTTGAACCAATGAAAATAAAAGGTACGGAATAAAATATTGGTTATTTAGCTGGCGAAATATTAGAAGAATCGCAATTAATAATCAAAATATTAACTTAGAGTTAGTGGAGTTGAATGTGATTTTGAAACGGTCGTCGAAAGTGATATTGAGGATGACATTTCCCTGCGGGAAATTTGAGTCAATTGTTCTAAAAGCACTTGTCCTGTGACCAGTGAATACAAAATTATTACAAAAAGGAACGAATTATGATAGGTGAAAACAAGACATATCACTTAACTAGTGTTAAAGTGTTTGAAGTGTAGTTACTACTGAGGAAAGGTAACTGACACAAAATTAGTGCTGTGACTGGGTTTTGTGGGTGTTATGTTCAATCTCTTTATATGGCATGATGTTGGTCTAGAAAGTGGTGAAATCACATCTTTTCGGCTCATTGTGATAGGTTACATAATAAACGCAAATGAACCGGTTCGGTTTATTATGAAACTGGTCACCAAATAGGATTAAAATAGTTTGAACTTTTTTTACCAAATATTATTAAAATATGTACGTTGAACCGACATTGAATAAGTGCGCGCGTTGAGCGACTTGTTCACTTGGGACAATATATGAGAAAGGTCTTGTATTAACCGACCTTTCTCATATATTGAGAAAGGTCGGTTACATTGAAATAGATGAAGGCCATGATCTTAAAATATATGTATATAAGTGATGTTATTAACCGCGTACGTAAGTGTTGCAAAATATTTAATAAATCGAAAGCATGGAGTTCTTCTTATACATGATTTGTAAATGCGTCAATCATTCACTGCCTGACTTCAAATTAACCACGTTCACTGACAATGATATCAAACTTTGGACAGATTCCCTTTATTGTGTAATTCCCCAAGACCACTTTATTAAGCAAATATTAAATTAATACAATTTGTTATAAATTATTTAGAAATAGTGAATAATTAATTACTAAAGAATTAGTTACTCAATTTAAAACTCAAAATAATGAACGATATAAAAAAATTCTTAATACGTTTATATTGTATTTGAATTCAGGATCATGTCCAACTAGCTCAAATTTTTTAAAGCATAGCTGCAAAATATAAACTACAGAGTTTGCTAGTCAATTATTTTGTAGATTTTTGGGAGTTAATCTGATCAGAATATTTCTGTTGAAAATTTAATGATGGCCTATGTTTTTGAATGTTTTTAACATTATCAATACTTGAATTGTTAACTTTAACGTTATTTTTTGTTTTTCTTTAACAATAAAACTTCATACTTTACTTTTTTTAAAAAAAATTTAATTATTCGAATAATTCGATTAATTTTAAACGTGTGATCGAATTATTCGAACAAGTTAAAATCTCTTATTCGAATTATTCGTTTTATTCGAACAAGAGAAAAATCGAATAATTCGAATACCTTAATAAATACCTATCGATGTTGGACATTTTTGGTTGCTCTCATTATACCCTTCACCATGAGTGGCAAGGGTATATATAAGTTTGTCATTCCTTTTGTAATTTGTACATTTTTCATTTGCAACCCCACAAAGTATATATATTCTGGATCGTTATAGATAGCCGAGTCGATATAGCCATTTACGTCTGTCCGTTTGAGTGTTGAAATCAACTTTCCGAAGCCCCCAAATAACTTACATACTCCATTCATACATCAATATCTCCTTAATTCTTCTGGCTCGGTTGCTATTTAAAATCGAGAAAATCGGTCCACAAATGGCAGATATATAAGGAAAAAACCAGGACAACATCGATTTTTGACCTATATCTGGATTACTAAGTCATTAATATAGACAATAGGATATCTAATGATAGATATTTCTAAGACATTTGTAACGACGTATATAAGACCATACAAGTTGGACCTACAATGGGTCAAAATCGGAAAAAAATATTTTTTAACCGATTTTTTAAATAAAAAAAACTATTTCCAAAAAATTCAATAAATTTTGTTTACATAAACATATTTAAAATTTTTAATTTTAAAGTATAATTTGGTGAAAAGTATATAAGATTCGACACAGCCGAATATAGCTCTCTTAATTGTTATTATTATAATTGGAATTTATGTTGGATTCGACTATTCTATTCAATTTAACTGTTATGGAAAAATATAATTTTTCGATATAAATTTCTAATTTCACATGTTATACTGCTATTTAAATACTAATCAATGCAACCACTCACAAAACATCATCTCACACTCAGGAACTTGTTGTTATAAATAAAATAAACAACAATTTACTTAAAAATACATTGGGGAATTTTATTTAAAGAAGGACCATAGAACAAAAAATCAAACAATTTTATTTTGTTATTGTTGCTGCGTTTCCACTACAAGTGCGTAAATAATTCACACAATCAACACAGCTCGACACTAACTTGCGCTGACACTGTGACAATAACAAACAAACAACCAACCAACCAACCACAATAAAAAACTTCTTGAAATCAGTTTAAAAAGTAACAACCAATGTTGCCAAACAATTCACACACACAAAAACGAAAAAATAAAGAAAACAAATACTCCGTATCAATTCAAGCATTAAAAAGCGTGTAAATTTGAACAAATTTATTTTCATTGAAGATTTTTCGCATGAATATGCTAAATACGAGTACCAAGCAGAGAGATGAAAATAAAATTACAATTCTCGATGAAAAAATCACAAGCAGCAGTGTTAACAATACTTGACAGTTTAGCTGTGACTTTAAAAATTTCAACTGACAAAAAGTATGAATTTTAATTCACACAAATTTATTATTTTTTTTTGTTTAACACTTAAGAAAATGATTTGTTTTTTTTTTCTGAGAAATTCTTATCATCTGTGTTTTAAAGAGGGCAGCAACTCTCTAAAGTGTAACTTTTTTTATTTTCTTTCTGTCATACATATCTCTTGTTTAAATAGAGGAGTCTGAACGAAAAAAAAAAACAAACAAACAACAGAGGTTAAATGTCATTGTCTTTATTTATGCCATGGAAGAAATAGTCTAAGATTTTCTTAAAGAAATGAATAAACTTTGAAGTGCTGTATTGTAGTTGCTTTTTATCCTTTAGCCAGACGAAAATGAAATTAAAAACGTCATCTTCAGAGAAAGGACATAATTTTTATTTGATCTCATTCAGCACGTTCACACAAATGTCTCTCATACAGTGGGGTACAATAAATATTGACTGTAAACAGGTCAGTAATTTAATTTTTTATTTAAATATATATACAGTTGCGAACAATATAAAGCAGTATCATACATTTTTTTAAATATTTTAACTGTTTAGTGTGTTTGACAAGCAGAAGAGATGGACGTCGAAGATATTGAAGTTACAAATAAAACAAGTTTAGATCCGTTAGTTCACAAAATATTGCGATATTTGCTTGCAAACCAGTCGGCATCCAGCGTACTCCAAACTATGTATTTTTATTAATAGTGGCTTTTTCCTTGAACTTTGATTACATTTGAAGATTCTGACAATATATCGATTTTCCTGTAGTGTCATTTTCCGTTTGCATTTCCTGTTTTCTGTTTTTTCTTTATATTCAATAGCGTTTGATATAGAGTTGAATATCTTTAAACTATAAAATTAATTTTCGTTAAGCAAAATTGCAATGTATTGCGCGTGATACATGAAAACAGGAATTATCGTATTATAGTATTAATTTAAGTACTTTAATCGCCACTGGAAAAAAAGCTATGAATCAATGATTAGCAAGGTTCCCCACCACTAAACCAAATACACAGATGGAGTTGTTTCAAGGCAGCGACAGATGGCAGCCGCATTATCCTAGACCACCGATTATCGAAACTGATGCACGACAAAAATAACATCAGACTGGATCTTACGCTACAGCTGATACTGATACAAAATAACCAATAGACTAGATCTAATGGCAACATCGTACATGGAGACGCACGATAATCCAATAACTAGGAGTGCAATCTTACATGGGAAATATGCGAAAAAACAACAAATCGTATAAGATGGAGATGTTTTGTGGAAGCCAAATACTCCCAAGAGAAAAAAATTAAATAAATTGTACTTAACTCTTAAAAAAATTTAACTTCTTTAAAAAAATAAAACAAATTAAATCAATAATCAGGCACTGCTATTTCAATGTTGCTAAAAAATATATATTATAATATATATAAGAGCCTTTCCGAGGTTATCATTATTTTTAGTGGTACTGCTATTTTCGTGTTCACAACTGTATGCTCAGTTACAGTTATGTTCAATTTGGTAGAGTTAGATGATGACGAAAGCTGAAGTTCACAGAGTAACTTCTGTATGACCTTTTGCGTTTATAGGGCTTTTGGAGGACATTCATCATTTCAAATGTACATCCAAAATAAGCCAGCTAAGAATTGGATAAAGTTGATAATGGTTTGCGATAGTGGTACAAAATATATGTTAGATGTTAGCCCATATCTGGGAAAGAGCTTTAATCCAACAGCAACAATACGTAAAAGAGCTGACGAAAACAATTCATGGAGTTCAGTTCCCCTTGCCAAATCACTTCTACTGGAACCTATAAGTTGACAATTGTTGGCACTTTGTGGCCAAACAAGAGAAATTCAGAAGAAAATTGGCAGTATAAAACCAACAGGTGTCCAATGTACCTATATTAAATATTACTTTTGTAAACAGCTGCGTCATTAAACCTTGAAAACGACGACAGTACCTGGGCGATTTTCATGAATCTCTCGCGGCTCCCTATTTGTGATGCAGACTCGAGGCACCTACCTTGCACACCTCAATTAAAGAAAAGAAATCGAAATCAAACCTAATCCGCAAGAAGGTGTCAAAAATGTTGATAAAGAACCGGAAAATTGTTCACCTCTGTCCGTATAACAAACGCAGAATGACGAAAACTACATGCATATGTGGTGAACACAAAGTTGAACATTGTAAACTAAGACTAATAATTAAAAATGTTTTTTCTATAGTAGTATTTGATTGATTATCTTATGAAATTAATATTAAAAAAGTTTATTCATTTTGCACAAATTAATTAACTTTTTTTAAAATTAATTTAAAAATCCTTTCGCTAGAATTATTATATCCTTCACCATAAGTGGTGAGGTTATATATTAGTTTGTCATTCCGTTTTTAATTTCTATATTTTTCATTTGCGACCCCACATGGTTATATATTCTAGAACGTTTTATATAGCGTTTGCCCGTCATTATGTAGAAATCAACTATCCGTAGTCCCCAAATAACTTACATATATGATTCATACATCAATATATCCGCTATAGGCCCTGTTCGGTTGCTATTTCAAATCAAGAAAATCGGCCCAAAAATTACTGAGAAAAAACCAACCTCGATTTATGGCCTACTTTTATACCCTTCAACACACAGTGGGGGATCTGAAAAAAAAGTGGAAATAAATCTGTAACTTCTAAACGAATAGCCCGATTTTAATAAAATTTCCCATGGCTATAGAGGAGGTGTCGATAAGTTTAAGTTTTGAATTTGGGCTTAAACAACCAAGGGGGGCCGAGCCAAAATGCCCCAAAGTGGGGCACCTCGGGTATATCAAAAATTAAAAATGATGCCAAATTTTTGTTTGCGAAACGATTTGAAAGATTTTTATATACATATATGGAATGCACTAGACGAGATCTACAAAAAACATTGCTTTAGCCATATATTATCTCTTATAGTTTACGAGTTATTCGCATTTGAAAAGTAAAATTTTATGAAGTATCTTTTTTTGAATTAACAACAAATTTATTAATAATCTTAATCTCGGAAAAGAAAAGATATACATATTATATATCAACGTGTAGGAAATTATGTCCTCTTTTCAAAAATGTACAAAATTTTTAAGAATTAAAAAAATGATTGAAGACTTTTTTAAAAAATATGCGAATAAAAAATTATAGCTGATTTTTTTGGAAAATTTAAAATTTTAAAATGCAATAAAAGTTTTGTTTATGAATCGTTTTTAATGAAATTTTACACTTATATAGAAACGTTAGATGCAAATCCAAAAGTGGAAAAGATATTTGTGAATTGTTAATGACAATCCCACAATTCCCAAAAAACTTTCCAAAAATCCCAAAATTGGGATTTTTTTGATTTTTCTATCTATTGAAGGTACCAAG
Organism: Calliphora vicina; assembly: GCF_958450345.1. Lineage (NCBI taxonomy): Eukaryota > Metazoa > Arthropoda > Insecta > Diptera > Calliphoridae > Calliphora > Calliphora vicina. Next base: position 140,873,152 of record NC_088780.1, on the reverse strand, counting down.
CTCGGGGCTATGAAATCCCTTTGCATGATATTGAAGAGCAGATTGGGACATACAAAACTGGTCTTAATTTTTTGAAAGCAGCTATGCGATTTTAGAATATGTTGTCTAAAGTTGAAATTTACATAAAAAATAGGTCTACTTCGGAAGGCTCTGGACCACGCAATAATACGAATTTTGATATTATTTTGCTTTTATAATATTTCCCGAAATGTTATCTTTCAGAAAAATATAAACACATTATTTATTTTTTTCTCATTTTCTGTATAATTTAAAATTAATGTAGGTACCTTTTTCGAAAAAAAATGGCGAAAAAACGACTTTTTTATTTTTTTTAAGTTTGAATGCACATAACTTTTGAGTCAGTAGATATTTTTTAACAATTCTTTCTTAAGATTATTAATAAATTTGTTGTTAATTCAAAAAAAGATACTTCAAGAAAATCGGGAAAGAATTGGATCCGTTATTAGCAAAATGGCAGACCAAGGTAGGCAAAAAAAATAAAATTTTACTTTTCAAATGCGAATAACTCGAAAACTATAAGAGATAATATATGGCTAAAGCAATGTTTTTTGTAGATCTCGTCTAGTACATTCCATATATGTATATAAAAATCTTTCAAATCGGATCGCAAACAAAAATTTGGCATCATTTTTAATTTTTGATATACCCGAGGTGCCCCAATTTGGGGCATTGTGGCTCGGCCCCCACTTTGTTGTTTAAGCCCAAATTCAAAACTTAAACTTATCGACACCTCCTCTATCGGCATGGGAAATTTTATTAAAATCGGGCTATTCGTTTAGAAGTTACAGATTTATTTCCACTTTTTTTCAGATCCCCCACTGTGGGGCGTTGTTATGATTACTACAGTGAGTACGGATTTTAAGTGGCCAAATCTCGGTCCATAATTGGACATAGCTCCCAAATAGGGATCAAATGCAAATATCTTATAAATATCGATATCGAACGAAAAATTCAAAAATGATACTACTGGATTCCGACGTTCAAATTTATATGAAATTTGGTACAAATAGTTATTACTATAACTAACTAAAAATTCACAAAATATATATAAAACGAATCAAAATATATGAAAAACTTTATTCGTACTTGCCACTGTATAAATTTTGTTCCCGATAACGTATAATTGCATGAATCTTTCAAGGTGCAATTTACTACTGACATTGTTCAGCATTAGAAAATATAAAATTCACGAAATCGGCTGAACCAGATGTATGTTTTTATACAAAATGCACAAAAATATTTTATTGATGGTGGGTATATAAGATTCGGCGCATAAATATAACACTTTTACTTATTTTATCTACCATATATGCAACCTACGGATTCAAAGCTTTAAATAACTTATTTAAAAGAACAGTAAGTACATTGCAGAAGAAGAGAGTAATCATTATTATAGCTAAAAGAATTTTCAAATGTTCTGCCGAACTTTTCCAACAAATACTGAAATGAAAATAAACAAAAGTATTTTCATAGACTTCATTCTGTTTTTCTCAGTATTTCTTCAGTAAATGAACACTTTACAAGGTGATTATCCTCAATAATCTTTAAGCAATAATAATATTTGAATGTAAGTAGATATTGACATAAAAAGGAGAGAACAATTTAATAATTGTAAGAAATGTCTTTTTATTGAGACACAGTTGAGAAAACAAATGAAACAATGAACTTTCACAAACAATTCTTTAAAAATCCACCTTTCGAATTAAAAGAATTCAATTATTTGTTACGAGTATTAATTTATATTTAAGCCTTTTGTTCGTGACTTTATTTGAATATGTATCAATAACAATATATAATATTTAGAAAGAAATGCAAACAATAAAAAACTTTTCAAATAAAATAAATTGTTGTATTTGTCTCATTATAATTATATTTTATGGCAAAATGGCCAATTCTTGTTTTGTAATGTTTGTATGTAAGAATTTGAAGTCAGTAATATTCCTCTTGTATTTCAGATTAACTGGAATTAAAGTATGTTTGTAGATGTTGTAAATAAATAGTATTTATTAAAGCTTATTGTGCTTATTATTATTATTGTTATTTGTGGGAGTACTTAGTAAGTGTTAAAATATTGTAGGAGGAAAAGTTTGTCTAAAAGATTATCAGCTCTTGTGGATATAATTTAAAGGGGAGTTGCTTAAAGATATGTTATTCAACAAAATAATTGGAAAGAATTAGTTTAAGCGGATGAAAGATAGGATCGCATTAATTTCGTCAATTCATTACTCAAAAGTAGATATATATCTGGGGTCGTATGGAAAAACTAGGTAACTCCACTTTTTGAGAAAATTGAGATAACATCAAAAATAGAAAGTGCTTTTCATTTACTATCACTCTGTTAGATCGAAATATTGATATACATAGTTATTTTCACACAAAAAAATTAGAAATTTAAAACGACGTTGTTTCAAAAACTAAGGGAGAAAGATCGAAATAGAACCAATTCCGGTCACAAGCCAATTAGGTCCAAATTTTGAACCTAAAAAACTCGGCTTGTTTATGAAAAATCTGGACAACTCCATTGTTTTCGGGTAAAATAACGTGCTGAGCCAAATAGTTAATGTTTTTTTCAACAAATGAGTACTAAAGTTTCCTAATTCCGTAAAATATAAAAAAAACAAGGAAGAGAGCTATATTCGGCTGTGCCGAATCTTATATACGCTTCACCAAATTATACTTCAAATTATTTTTTTTTAAATATTATTTAAACAAAATTAATTTTTTTTAATTGTTTTTAAAAAATTTTAAAATTTTTTTTTACTTTTTTTAAAAAATATTTTTTTTTTTAATTTTTAAAATTTTTTTTTTTAATTTTTTTTAATTTTTTTTTGAAAACGAATTTATGACAAAAAAAAAAATTGTTTATAAAAAAAAATCCGGTTAAAAAATATTTTCCCCATTTTGACCCATTGTAGGTCCAACTTACTATAGCCTTATATACATCGATGCAATGGACTTTGAAATATATATCAATAGATATCCATATTGTCTATATTAATGACTTAGTAATCCAGGTATAGATAAAAAATAGGGCTAATATCGAGGATGTGCCGGTTTTTTCCTTATTTTTTTCCATTAAATAGCAACCGAGCCGGAAGTATTCCCGATACATTGATGTATGAATCATGTATTTAAGTTATTTGGGGGCTTCGGAAATTCGATTTCAACATACAGACGGACAGATGGACATGACTATATCGACTTCGCTATCTATAACGATCCAGAATATATAAACTTTGTGGGGTCGCAAATGAAAAATGTAGAAATTACAAACGGAATGACAAACTTATATATTCCCTTGCCACTCATGGCGAAGGGTATAAAAAGGAAATAAAAATATATACAAATCGTACACCCCCTTAAAATGCAATATGTATTTAAAAAATTATACATACACCTCCATTAAATCCTCCAACAATATTGTGTCTTTTTAATTTATTATTAATGACCACGCTATTTATTTTTTTTGCACTTTAAATTAAAGACATTAAACATAAATAAGTAGCTATCTGAATAACTCAATAAAACTAATTAGATTGCTGGCAAATAAATGTATTCCTTGAAATTCACATTTTAATGAGCGAATATTAAACACTGTAATTCATGGAACAAGAAAATGGAATTGAACAGTTGGAGAAGTTAAGTAAAATTTAGCTTTTATGAAATTCATCAGCAGTGATGAATTTCATAAAAGTGAGTGGCGCACTCAAATAGAACAAATATATAAATGAAAGAATATAAAATGTAGATTGAATTTGACACGAAAGAAGGAAGAAAGTATGAAAGAAAAGTTGTTAACAATTTAACAAATAAATATAATTTGTTAGGATATTGTGTAAAAGCACAAGTTTTGATATAATTTTCATCTTACTTTGAGTTGTATGCTAAAGATTTTTATTTTTACATCATATTTTTTCGTTTTTCGTTTTATTCCTTTTTCCTGTCTGTCTACTCATGTTGCAAGTTAGTGTGAACAGTGGTGGGCAATGTTAATAAAAGGAAGTATAGTTTAAATGAAATTTTATAATTTAACCAATATAGCCTTGTTTAAGGTCTGCCTTTTAAAAGTAAATTTGTCTTGAAAGGTTAACATGGTTCTCAAATACTCGTAGTACCTCAAATTAATTGATACATTTATAACTATTTGGAGAATAAAAACCCACACCGGAAATTGATTAAAAGTGGTAAGATTTGGTGCAAAACTTCTAAACTTTTAGATTTATATAAAAATGTGTCATATTAAATAATCTGTACATAAAACACTAAAAACGAATAAAATTTAGCCAAATAATTGGCTAAAATTTTATTTATATTGAAATGTTTAAAAATAGTTAAAAAGAGCGAATTTTTTAATGATCTTTTGTATTTATATAGGTTTGCGGTATGTTTTATTTAGATTTGCAATTACAATGATTCTTAAGGTGTTTTATTTACCTTCTGATTGATAAATGGATATTTAGGTAACCAATTAAAATAAATAAATTTTATTTATACTCTACATGTTGGTAGGATAATAGTCTTTAAGAACTGATTTGTCACTGTACCGTTTATACCTGATGTGTTATTAATTTTTTTCACAGGTACTATATTTTAGTCAAATTTGAATTTCAGTGGAATAAAAGTGCTTAGGGTCAAAATGTGTTAAACAAATTTTACTACCAGGAGAAAGGCCAAAGTGTCCTCTTTAAGCCTATATATACTTGATGACCTGTTTTGACCTGTTTGTTGAACACTTTTTTCATTTGAATGAAATTACTCCCAATTTTTTTTCTATTTTTATTTTATCTGTTCATATGACAGGCGCAAACAAAGTACAAGTCGCAATTTTGAAGATATTGCGATAAAATTTGGTACATACATTTTTTTCGGCCCGACGACGAAATCGGTCCATTATTTCACATAGCCCCCATACATTCTCCCGAAATTATACTTTATCGGTCGTAAATGGTTAATTTATATAGGTATCTACTCAAATTTTATTCCAAATAAGTTTTATATAAACTGTATTAATTTCACCTGATTTTATGATGATCGGTCCATAATTAGTCATAGCTCCCATATAAGGCCCGTTTCCAAAAATCACTTTAACGAGGATAAATCTCTTAAAAATGTTGGTATAAACATAAAATTCAACAAAAATAACATTCATATAGACATAAATCACACAACTTAATTTCATGGCGATCGGTCCATAATTCGTCATAGCTCCCATATAAGACCTGGGGGGTTACTCCCTATTGCGATGCGAAAGCAATTTCGATGCGAAAGGTAAATGCGTTAAGAATACAATTTTGTACTCTGTATCGTCTACGCAAACGCTTTCGCAAAAAGAAGCAATACTGGTACCACAAAATAAAAAATAGCGAAGAATGACAAAATTAAATGTCAAAACTTGTAAATAAAAACATTTTAAACTAATTTTTTGTGCGATGCGAAAGCGCAATAAAGGGTACCAATTGTACCATTTTTCTTTCGCATCGCAATAGAGAGTAACCCCCCTGCTTCCGAAAATCACTTTAGCGAGCATAAATCTCTTAAAAATGTTGGTATAAACACAAAATTCAACAGAAATAACTTCCATATAGACATAAATCACACGACCTAATTTCATGGCGATAACTTTTTTATTAACTATAGCTGTCAAAAAGCAAAAAAATTGCATTTTTATACTAAATGCTATGGAAAAATTAAAAAATTCAACTTTAACCTTAAATTTCAACAACTGCTGAACCGATTTTAATAAAAATCGTAGTCGAATCACTTGAGCCGTTCTCAAGTGATTCGACTACCAACGAACATCATTTGATTTTTATTTATTAAGGGGCCAGGCCATGGACCTTCCTATTTTTTGTAGAAAAGTACTCTTGTGAACTACTAAAAATGTTACTTATTCTATACATACTTGTATTTGTATTTCTACCTTTATCATTCAACAAATTTTCAGATTTTATTAATGCTAACAGGCCGTGTTTATTACATGCTGCACAATGGGACATTATATAGTTCTTGGTGTAGGCTTATTTGTTAGACAATAATATTTTCTCTTGTAAAAGCATATTTTTAATATGTTTCATATGAAGCAGATTATTTATATTACTTTTTTTTAAAATAAATTTTATGCTTGTTTCGGATATAAAAAAATCAGCTAAATTAAAAATAAGTCTTATTATATGAATCATTTTACGAAATATATAACAATATTAACATTTTCAAAAATTTATTTAGAAATTATTAACATTCCAGCACGATTTAATTTTACCGCCATTTGAGCAGAGTTGATTGCAAGATTACAAGTTACATACAAGCTGTGCAACGTTTTCCTAACCAGAACAGGGTGATTACACATTTCTTATATCCGATTCGTTTATACATAATTTTGTAATTGGACCAGTAGATTAGAAGATTGAATGCGATCTCAAACATGTTACTAGAAGCGGATTTATCCCCTATATATAAGTATCCAGAATATAAATTAATATTTTATCGCATCGCATATGAAAAATTTACAAACACAAAGATAATTTATATGATTTTACCACCAATGCACAGTGTGGTAGATCGCAAATCTAACTGGACAAAATTAATAAATCACGTTGGGTTCACTTCTCACTTATGAATCATATAAAAATGAGTTCAAAAATATAAACGATTATAAAAAACCAACTTTTTTTTCGTAATGTATTTTGGGAGTTTTTACCCATTCTTCAAAAATTTTCTTTCGTGAAAAAGTAGAAGTCATACTGGAAAAGTGAAAAAATTTATGGCGGTCGCAAGAATGCACAAGATGTTTTTGATTTACCTTGAAGTGAACACTTGAAAGATTAACTCAAATATAGTTTTACACCGGAACTATCCGGAATAAACAGCTTTAACTCTACTTGAAAAAAGGAAATATTTTATTTTTTCTTTGTGTAGGTCATACTGGAAAAGTGAAAAAAAATTTATGGCGGTCGCAAGAATGCGCAAGATGTTTTTGATTTACCTTAAAGTGAACACTTGACAGATTAACCCAAATATAGTTTTACAGCGGAACTATGTGGAATAAACAGCTTTAACTCTACTTGAAAAAAGGAAATATTTTATTTTTTCCAATTTCTGATCTTCTCACAAAAAATAGCTTTTTTTAATAGTTACAATGGAAATAATTAAATGAAAATTGTTGCATATTTCCTTGAAATAGAGCTTAATAATAATATAAAAAAATTATGACAATAAAATCACCGTAGCCTTTTTAATCATAAACCAAATTCACACAAAAAATACACTTCTCTTTGAAATCTTAATGTACCTGTTGACAACAACTGACTTTAAAGCTTAGTTTTTCCTAATCGGAGCTAAAAACCAAAAAAAACAAAACATGAATTACAGTTCCCTATTGTATTGAAAAGTTCATTAAATGATCAGAAGGAATGTTGCGAGACATTTATTTTGAAATTTTGTCCAGCTAGATTTGTGATTTACCACAGTGTGCAATGGTAATGTTATAAAAATTGTTATTAATTACTTTAAAACATGTTTATTTTCAAATTTCATAAATTGTTGGCCCAATGTTTTAGATTTGTTATTTCCCTTTTTCAATGTTCATAGAGATTTTCTTGATGACTCAATATAATGGATTTTTTTCTTGTTTGTTATTTTTTCGGATTTGTTTTCTGTTGTGAACTTTATAAAACATTATTTGTGTCTGCCATTTTCGTTACAGTTAATAAATTTTTATCAAATTTTTTTCGGAACATGAAACACAGATTTATCCAAAAGGTTAGATAACTTACATACACATATTTATAAATGTATGTGCAGGTGTATACATCCATATATAGATATATACCCAACAAACACAAGCAATTATGGATTTTTTCGACTTCATCTCCCATCCAATCATGTGAGAAAAACCTTTCCTAATTGATGAGGAAGCCATTATTTTCATGTGCTCATTTCAGAAAGGCTTTATTTTCAAAGTATTTTCAATATGAGATGAAACCTTTGCGTTTACTGGGTATGAATGTTTGTTATTTATGCACTAATTTAGTTTGAACACCTGATAACTGATTAATGCTGCAGTTTACATCATTATCTAGATTGTAAATGAAATGAGTGTTGAAACATCAAATAGAAGAAAATCTCTTCTGTTCGTAGCACAAAAATTGTTTTTATTAAATTAAATTACCAAGGCATCTTCTATGAGAAGAACATTATTAAAACTGCTAAAAGTTTTTCTTATATATACTTTTTTTATCTTAATAAAAGTTTAAGATTGCTGGAGAATAAATTTGACCTTTTTTGATGAAAAATTTGGATAATGAAAGAAAATTTTAAGGTTTGTGTTAATAGCCAGCTCAAAGAAAGGTAAGTTTGAAAAAAGTACGATGATAAGGTAGGAAATTATATAATTGGGGTATGCACATGGTCTGCTATTAGTCATATTGTCATAATGTCCTAATATATTGTTGTTGTGTTGTAAAAAAAAAGTATTATTTTATGACAAAACAACACGCAGAGAAAAAATATAATTGGGCATGGTTACTGTAACCATTTAAATAGTGTTACAAGATTTTTAACAATATTATAGTCACAGTAACTATTTACATGATTGTGGTAACCATAATATGGTTAATTTACTTTTCACATGATTGTATCAACCATATATATGGTTACAGTAAACAAGTATATGTTTGTGACAACCATATTTATGATGAATAATTTTATCATAATATGTTGTTCTCAGATTATGATAAGCCTTAAGCCGAGATCAACATAATATGATAAGTCCATCATCATATGAATGGTTGTCACAAACATATATTTGTTTACTGTAACCATATATATGGTTGATACAATCATGTGAATCGTAAATTAACCATATTATGGTTACCACAATCATTTAAATGGTTACTGTGACTATAATATAGTTAAAAAACTTGTAACAATATTGAAATGGTTACAGTAACCATACCCAACTATATTTTTTCTCTGCGTGAATAAACATAGCTCAAATAGTGTTATTAGTTTAGAACTTTTTTGTTTGATACACAACAAAAATTGTTAAACTATCATAATATATTAGGACATTACGACAATATGACCAAATAGCAGACCGTGTGAATACCCCAAATATAAATTAAGAAAAGCAATTTATTCATGCACGTATCTGAGCAAAAACATTTTTCTTATAAAATTTAAATATTTATTTTTTCGTGAGTGATTTTCTGAAGTAGGCTTTATATGGAAGCGATAACTAATCAAGGACCGATCGTCATAATATTAAGACGCATGATTTCCATAGATACGAAATTTATTTGTGTTGAATTTTATTTGGCTCGTTAAAGTGATTTTCCGAAGTGGCCCTAATGTGGAAGCTACGACTAATTATAGACTACTACTAAAAGGTAATCGTGCATATAACAAATTTTATAAAAATATCTTCAAAACTGCGAGTTGTATTTTGGCCACAAGATTTACATGGAAAATCAGCCTACCAGACGGACTCCATCACTATGGTGTTGTAGGGTATAAAAAAGAAAGTTTAGTTTTTTCAAAGGTTTTCTGATTCTCTGGCCTAAGCAACCAGTGAAATGTGCATATGAACTAGCTTATCCCCCAACAATAAATTTCAGTAAATTTATCAATAATTGGGAATTCCGCACAATAATTCTTACCCAAAAAATTAATTTTCTATTCCCGTATAACTTTTTAATGGAAAGTTTTTCAATTGGGTCCAATTAATGTGCTGTTTTTCTATAGCGAACGAGTGCTTTGAGTGGAAATTTTACATGTATTTTTTTGTTACAATAAAATAACACATGCTAAATTTCCACTCAAACTATTCGTTCGATATAGAAAAACAGCACATAAAAATTCGGGATTTACAATAGGCGGAGTATCTTTTGAATGTGGTTTTTGATTTTAATATCTTATATGTCATTTTAAAGGGTACATATTTGTCATTTATTCTCACTTATGGTATTTTCTTTTTTGGCATAAATGATGCATTTATTCTGCCTTTTACCTTTCTTTGTGTTCTTTTCTTAAAAAAAGGGAGTTTGGTCGTGTTCTTTTCTAATAATGTTACCCTAAAACCCTGAATATATGCTACATGCTTCACCCTCAATTTTATCGAAGGGTTAGAAATGCACCACTTTTTATGTAAGCAAAATGTATAGTTTTGTAATATTTAAAAGCTACATAAAAGAAAATTGCATAAATGGTAATGATTTTTGTTCTATTGTAATCGTTGAAAATGCAACACATTCTGAGGGTATGGGTAACCTTTAATAAAAAGAAAACATAATTAATTATTGAAAAGTTTGAAGAGCAAGAATTGGAAGCATTACTCCATGAAGATTGTTGGTAAACTCAACAAGAGCTTGCTATATCATTGGGAGCTACTCAAGCAGCAATTTCAAAATGTTTTCAAGTAGCAGAATTCATCCAAATGCAGGAAAATTGGATACCAAACGAATTGAAGCCGTGAGACCTTGAAAGGCGATTTTGCATGTTCGAAATAATGCTTTAACCCTATAAAAGAAAATAATTTTTGCACTGAATCATTGCTTGCGGTGAAAAATGAATCCATTACAATAATCCGAGGTGTAAGAGATCGTATGTGAAGCCCGGCCAACCAGTCGAATTGACACCAAAGGCAAATATCCATGGCGCTAAGGTAATGCTCTGTATTTGCTGGGACCAAAAGGGACCGATTTATTGAGAGCTCCTGAAATCTGACCAAACCGTCACAGGCAACCAGTACCGAAGACAACTGATTCGTTTGAATCGATCATTGCCAGAAAAACGTCCAGAATATGCAGCCAGGTATGAAACTGTAATATTCCATCATGCCATCACTCGGACACATGTTGCAATACTTGTTAAAAACTATTTAGAATGAAGTGATTGGTAAGTTTTGCCTCACCCGCTTTGTAGTCGAGACCTTGCCCCGTCAGACTACTATCGAAGCAGAACGTTCTCTCTGGGATACGCTTCACTTTGTATCCGATATTGGCTTGATTCGTTCTTGACATCAAAAGATGAGCAGTTCTCTTGGCGCGGAATCCATATGTTGCCAGAAAGATGGGAAAAGGTCATGGCTAAAAATGGCCAGTACTTTGAATAAATTTATATGGTAAGAATGTTTCAAAATAAAAGCTAAAAATTTAAAAAAAAAATCCCGCATTTTTAAGTCATACACCCAATAGATTTAATGATGAAAGTGGCTTGACTTTAATTTTATACATCTACTCAATTATGATAAGCTGATAAATCAAAAAGCTTTTAAACCGAATGAAATTTAACTCAAAGTTTTGTGTATACTGAAATCAGTTTATAATACATGGCGGAGATTTGTCTACAATTGAACAGTTATAGGGCATCATAAGTGTCGACCATTCTTACTTGTTAAATTTGACTTATGTCATTTGAGTTGTCACAAAGGAATAACAGAAAAATATCCCTAAACTTTATAAACACGCAAAGATGGATGGAATTATTTTATCTTAAGAAAAACACTGATTAAAGTTTTCTAAAAACAAACAATTACCAAATACCTAAAAACTAAGTAAAATACTCTTACCACTTAACACAAAATGTAACCTTAGAGGTGATTGACATGTAGTGTCTAATGAAGTTAGTTTTCTTCTATTTTATGTTTTATTTGTTCATTTATCTTACACACAGATAAAGAGTGCGTGGGAAAAACTTTGTGACTAGTTTTTGTATTAAACTTCAGTTGCTAAAGAAGTTTAACTATCTCACACATATTAGGAAAAGACATACTGTAGCAGCGCTATAATCAATAGTTAGTTGACAAATACCTAAAGTAAACACTAACTTAAGTTACACAGTAAACACCGTGTAAGTAGTAGAGTGCACAGTAGCATAACAAAAACTATTACATTAAACTATTTTTACACCTTGTATGCAAGTGTTATTTTAAAAATAAAAGTTTTTAAAGGAATAAGAAATAATCGTTTACCTAAAGACAATATTTACCTAAATAAATGTATCATAATGTAAGGTAACATATGTATTTACTTGTTGTTTAATATTTAAATATATGTACATGTGTTAATAAATACATTTTTATAAATGTAAAGTCATGTCAACTTAGGTTTGCTCTTGACCATGTTCACCTAATGTCTATTTAAGTTGTAGTTTAGATTCCCACATTTGAAATGTTTGCTTTAATAATTTAAACTTACATAAATATATACAATGTATTTATAAATTGTCATGTAATAACTTTATTATATTTTTGCATTAAATCATGTCACATAAACATAGTATGTTAACATCTATTACATATGAATACACATGTATGTTTGTACATTTCTACATGGATGTTATAAACATATGTCTATATAAAATATGTATTTACATTAAACAGTATGAGAAAGACAACTTCATACAAGTGTTGAAAAGTTTAGTCGTTTAAATTAAATAAATATTGAAATTTAAATTAACTGGAAAGTCTAGTATATGATGAACAAATAACATATTGCTCTATGCTACTTTTGATGACTCAAACGAGGTGTTGTGCATTGCCAACTCAGACATATTGTCATGTTGTGTCATTGCAGCCCTATCAAGTTATTGTGATGTATCATATTTATCTCTTATTGAGTTATACGCATTTAAAAATTTAAATTTCAAAATTATTGGGATTTTTTTGTTTGTTTTTTGGGAAATACGGGATTAAATTTTTGTAAATATGTAAATTGTCATCTTTAATAAAATTTTGTTTAGTTTTCAACATTTGTGCAATATGGGGGTTATATAATATAAAAATAATAATACTGAAATTTTGAATTTAATTTGTATTTTATATCTATATAATAAAATTATGTATTTGTCATATGATAAAGCTGGATTAATTAGGCCCTAAAGGCTTACAATCGCAAACAAATGACTTGCTATACTTGTTACGTTTTAACCTTTTCAAAACGCTGGTTTAAACCGGATACTGTTGACTGCAAATAAAAGCCGTTTAGTAGTTTGAAAATGGTAACAACTCTTTATTTATTCAAATGTACAATAACAACAAAATAGTCACTCAATGTTTTTTATACACGTTTGTAAATTCGCAGAAATACAGACACAATTTATAATGTACACGAATTTACTTGAAAAACACAACACACTTTAAGGCACTCAGTTGATGTTTTTTTCGAAAAGCGTCTCTGATAAACTCACTCACGACTGCAACCTCTGCCACTATTTATAACACTGCCATCTGCACTCAAGATTGTTCTTAAACTGTCAAAATTCGAATATTGTAGATCTTACTAATACATACGCCATCTGTGGTGTACTCTCTACAATGTTCTTTAACTGAATATTCGAATTCGAATACAGCGTTGCCAACTTAAGATCAAATCAACTGAAAGCTTTTATTTAATAATGCCCACAGATATGTTACAGTTCGCCATCACAACACTGCTATTTGAAAGCATTATGCTACTTTTAAATCAGCCTTTAAAATCGTTATATTTGAATTCAATTACTCGGCTTATTTTTTATATAATATATATAAAAATAAACGGAACTAATATTTTTTGAAAAAACTAGATAACTCCATTTTTTCGTAAGAAAACGGGTAAATTAACGTGCTGAACACAAATGATTTAATTCCGTAAAATATCAAAATAAATTCAAAAAAAAGTTTTTTTGGAAAAAATCGCTAACTCTATTTTTCGAAAAAACAAGGTAACTGACATAGATTTTCGGTTTTAATGTCAAAAAATTAGTTCAATGGAACCAAAAAAACATTTTTTTAGGTTAGCTCGTATTTTTATATACCGTTATTTCGAAAATGGAGCAGGTTGCTCAACATACATATATTCGCGTAACTCAAAAACGGTTTACTTAGTTTATTAAATAAACTTGAAAAACCGAAATATATTGCTGAGAATATTAAAAACATTAACATTACTTTAAAGGTAATTTTATTGCTGAATTTCGGACAAAAGTATTTCTACTACTAGTTTTCAAGAAGTAGTATCTCTACTACTATTTTTCAAAAAAGTAGTATTTCTACTACTATTTTTTAAAAAAAAAGCTGTATTTCTACTACTACTTTTTTAAAAGTAGTATTTCTACTATAATTTTTCAAAAAAGTAGAATTTCTACTACTATTTTAAAAAAGTAGTATTTTTAAAATGTAGTATTTCTACTACTATTTTTTTTAAAAAGTAGTATAAATACTACTACTTTTTTAAAAATAGTATTTCTACTACTATTGTAAGAAAAGTAGTATTTCTACTACTATTATTTAAAAAAGTATTATTTCTACAACTATTTTTCAAAAAAGTGTATTTCTACTACTATTTTTCAAAAAAAGTAGTATTTCTACTACTATTTTTTAAAAAGCAGTATTTCTAAAACTATTTTTTAAAAAAGTAGTATGTATTTCTGCTTCTATTTTTTTTAAAAAAGTAGTATTTCTACTACTATTTTTTAAAAAAGTATTATTTCTACCACTATTTTTAAAAAAAGTAGTATTTCTACTATTATTTTTTTTAAAAAAGTGGTATTTCTACTACTATTTTTTTTTTAAAAAAGTGTTATTTCCTACTATTTTTCAAAAAAGTAGTATTTCTACTACTATTTTTTAAAAAGTATTATTTCTACTACTTTTTTTTAAATAAGTAATATTTATACTACTATTTTAGAAAAGTAGTATATCTACTACGGGTTTTTTAAAAAGTAGTATTTCTACTATTATTTTTTAAAAAAACTATTTGGTATTTCTACTACTATTTTTTTAAAAAAGTAGTATTTCTACTACTATTTTTTAAAAAAGTATTATTTCTACTACTATTTTTTAAAAAAGTAGTATTTCTACTACTATTTTTCAAAAAAGTAGTATTTCTACTACTATTTTTTAAAAAAGTATTATTTCTACTTCTATTTTTTAAAAAAGTATTATTTCTACTACTATTTTTCAAAAAAGTAGTATTTCTACTAATATTTTTTAAAAAGTAGTATTTATACTACTATTTTTAAAAAAGTAGTATTTCTACTACTATTTCTACTACTATTTTTTAAAAAAGTATTATTTCTACTAATATTTTTAAAAAAAGTAGTATTTCTACTACTATTTTTTTTAAAACTATTTTTTAAAAAGTATTATTTCTACTACTATTTTTTAAAAAAGTAGTATTTCTACTACTATTTTTCAAAAAAGTAGTATTTCTACTACGATTTTTTAAAAAGTAGTATTTCTACTACTATTTTTTAAAAAAGTATTATTTCTACTACTATAAAAAAGTAGTATTGCTACTACTATAAAAAAGTAGTATTTCTACTACTATTTTTTTAAAAAGTAGTATTTCTATTATTATTTTTTTAAAAAGTAGTAGTTCTACTACTATTTTGAAAAAATAAAACTGAAATATTTCAATTCTACGCCTATGTAAAATCTCATGCCACGAAATGGCATGACTTCAAAAATATTTTGATTCTATGTCCGCTGTTCGATGGTAATTTAAAGTTAATATATTATTTTAATTTAGGCTTTTATACAATTTTAGGTATTTTCTAAATCAGGATATTTAGGATATTTTCCAAAATAGAAAAAAACTTAAAAACCACATCTGTTGAATTTATTCCCTCTCATACTGTTTGAGTAAACATACATGCATGCGTAAGTGAACATGCGTTTCATATGTGAATATTTGTTTATTTACTGAAGCCAACAAACAAACAAATATTTAATATTATAAAACCCCTAATAGTCACGTTTAAAATAAGTCATAATATCTTTGATAAAATTTGTTTTAATAATGTCATACGCTGTTCAAATGTTTGCTTACCCGTCGTTGGTAAGTTTGTCTATTTCTGCTGTTTGTACAGACAACAGCAGCAACGACAGCATATCCTTTAGATAACTGCCATCAAACAAACATGCATATTTACAAAGTGTAAAAAAATATGTTTGTATGTAGGAAGGTAGTCACACACTAAAAAGAAATAAAGATTTATTTATTTGACGAACCTAAAGTCAACAAAACTAATGATTCAACATGTAAAAGGTTTAGACATTTCCAACGAGGCGTGCTCTCTATCCTTTTACAGTTGGGCGTTGGGATAAAAAAAAACAGAAAAAGTGAAAATGAAATATGTACAATAAATAATTTGTTGAGACTTGTTAAAACATTAAAGGTCACTTTAGTAGTCGTAGTATTAAGAGTTATGATCCAGTGAGTTTTATATTAAGTAAAACAATATCTTTGGGACATATTTAAGGCTTATGATTTTTAAGTATTTTTATAAATAAAAAATGTTTAGACTTTTGAAATAAATTTAAGTTAAAATAATTTTACTGCATCAAAAATACACATTTGAATGAAAACTAGCCAAGAAACCACCAATAACTTTTATGTCGGAATAATCTATGTGATAATATTATTAGAAAAATATTGTATATTTGTAAGCATTATTCTCCAAGAGATAGGATTTCTAAGTGGATTTTTGTATGAATATCGATAAAAATTCAAAATTTCTGTAATATTTTTAGACTCGTACAAAATATTGATTTGAATTTTTATTTGCTGCATTCGAAAAGATAATTTTCTAAGCAAAAGCGTTAATTTTAGGATAAGGCGGAGTAAAAACGTCTAGTATATTTAAAAAATACTGTATGTTTAGACAAACATTGTGAGATTGGAGAACACATATAACAAATGTTTCATATTGATATTCTTTTTGATAGATAATATAAACAAAAACAAATGAACCCTCTTTACTGAATAATCTCTTTACTTTTTATTTCGAAAACATAAAAACAATATTATATTCGAAGTATTTAAAAGACCAATAAAAATAAAATTGCAGTAAAAATATATTTTTATCAAAAAATAGCTGACTCAAGACATACAAGTTTTTTTTTTGCAAAATCGAATTTTTTATCAAAAAGGACGCTTTTTTTTCTTTTTTTTTTTTTTGGCTCAAAAGAAAGCTTAGATTTTTTCCCTTAAAAGGTTTATGGTCGGTTAGTGGGATGGTTACAGAATAAATCAAAATCGTTCATAATGGTTATCAAAGACCAATTGTTATTACGGGATCTATTTGTTTGCAATTAATTTCTCTATAACCAATTGCTTATTTACTAAAAAATAACAGTTATTTCGGATCCCTGGAAAATATCCATATCCAAATTTCACCATGTTAGATTCATGCATTTATATGTTACCGAAACAAAGCTTTACATATATTTTGATACAAAATTTGTGAACATTTTTGTCTACATAAGCTATTAGCAATTAAGTTTCTAGGTCTCCTCGTTTAGCCCCTATCTTGTTTTAATTGTTTTTAAATGTCGGTTTTTTAATACCAAACATTTTTGATCAACAGAGAATATTTCCGCAAAATTTCATTCCTCCTAGATTCTTTCCCCTATATCCGTGCCTTCAACATATAGATAGACGGACGGACATAAATAGCTAGATCGTCTTAGAACTGTATAAATACCCAGAATATATACACAGGGTATACACAGAGAAAACAGATTAGTGATAGCAACCGAATTTGTTGCCAATCGAATGATTCGGTTGCACACATTGAATTCTTAAGTTCTAATAACAGAAAGTCAGTTGATAAAGAAGAATTTCAGTTGAGGCAACCAAACGTTAGTTACATCTTCCAAAATATTGTAGCCACAACTGTAAAATTCGGCAACTAAGACAGAATCATTTGATTGGCAACAAATTCGGTTGCTATCACGAATCCGTTTTCTCTGTGTACGGCAAATATTTCGATGTTTTATATACGGAATGACAAAATCAATATTTGGTGGTGGGTACAAAATAGATTATTTAGGGACTTACTGTATTACTTAGGTATAATAAATTTACAACAGGTTCTTCGGTAGATTACCTGGAATGTGTAATTCAAAAGAAGGAAAATGTCAAATGTCAAATTGCTACATTTGATATTGTCAAGTGACAGCATCAATATCCTGCAGACATCTGTTAGTTACAAAATCACCATCTGTAGAATAATTTCATAAAAATTCAATTATTCTTAACACCAAATTTGTATATCTGCCTTCTATATTCCTTGCTACGACTTTAAGTTTAAATTTGTTAGTTTAGATTTTACCCTACATCACTTTTAAACCTTTAAAAACAATGCAAAGTTTTTCTGAAATTTCTTATGAAACTTGTTTTCAAATTATTAAGTATAAATAATGTAAAAATAAAGTTTGCAAAGAAATACCACAACAAACTTAATGGTATATAATTTGCTAAGGCACAAACAACTAAAAAAAACTTGAATATTTTGTAATTTGTTCATATGGTCAGAAATGCCAAAGAGAATATTTTGTTGGAAATAAACTTTTAATTTTATGATAAGAATATTTACCAACAGAAAAACTCATAATAATGTCTACGAAATCCTTCATTACATTCTGTAATCATATTTAACGTTATTAAATGATAAAATTAAACAGATAAACTTCAGAATGTAATGAAAATCTCTAGCATACTATAAGTATGTATGTATATATTAATGTAAGCAATCTTATATATTTAATGCATTTGCGAGTACAAAAAATTAAAATCAGATCAAGTACATCTGCATGCGAAAATAATTCTGCAAATATTTCTTCACTCTTTCAAATGGGTTTGTAAAGAAGGAAGATAAATATGAATATGTGGTGCATGATGCACAATCGTTTAAATATTATGACGTTTCATTTTTATGTTGTGTGATTTTGCTTGCTGGTTCTGGTTACAAAATACCAGGCATTTCTTCCGTTGCTTATAAATACTTACGTACATATTTGGTAATTTTTTTTTTTAGTTTTCGTGGATGCGTTAATTACAAAGTATATTATTTATTTTGCTGTATCTTTTTTGATTTGTGTGTTTGTTTGTATGTTTCGTTGCGTTCGTATCAATTTTTTTATATTGCAACTCTTGAATGAAAAGATGACTCTGGAAATCACAATGAAATGATGCTTGTTGCTGTGTAACTGACAGATGACAAACGAAAGTGTATCCGCAACAAAATCTCCCCAGTTGAAGTGGAATTTGTTTATTTATTTGCTTATATTACTATAGGCATTCTTGCCACTAAATAACATTATATAAGTTTACAGGGTGAAGGAAAATAATTTAAACATATTTAAGATTTACATAAATTTAATTTGATATACATATACATCGACATTAATATATTCTGGGTACTTATATAATTCTAAGACGTTTTAGCTGTGTCCGTCCGTCTTTCTATATATTAAAGGCTCGGATCTAGAGGAAAGAATGTGAGAGGAATGAAATTTTACGGAAATATTATCTGTTGATCAAAAAAGTTAAATTAAAAATAGTCATTTGGTATTAAAAATCCGACATTTAAAAATAATTAAAACAAGATAGGGGCTAAACGAGGAGACCTAGAAACTTAATTGCAAATAGCTAACTACTAATATACGGAGCATTTCATGTCAACTGAACCAACTTCTGAAATCGATGTCTTTGCACTGAAGGTTAGTTCTGTTGGATAGTAATTCAGACACAATTTTTCAACAAGATCGGTCGAGAACTCTTTGATTTAGAGGGTGTCAAAATTTGACATTTTGACCAAGCAGGTGTTTTTTTTTTATCCATGTAACTTATTACCTATTGTTCTTAGCAAAATGTGTCCCAAATAGTTTAGATAGCTCATTCTTCAATCTTTCGAAAAAAAAAAAATTTATATTTTTTTTCCGAAATCCAAAACTTTATTGACTTTTTTTCAAATTGGGATTTTTTTTTGCGAGTTCGGTATCTATCAAAATAAATATGTTGTAACTCAAAACATCAAATTTTTGACTTTTTTTGCAAAATCAATAACTCTGTTGACTTTTTTAAATTTTTTTTTGCTCAAAAAAAGCTTAGATTTATTTCTTTAAGATATTTTAGGTCGCTTAGTGGGATGCGAGTGGAATATCTATCAAAATAAATATTTTGTAACTCAAGTCATACAAATATTGTCTGTTATTTTTTTGCAAACTCTAACTTTTTTTCAAAATGGGCCATTTTTTTTAAATTTTTTCTAAATTTGTTTTTGATCAAAGTCTAACAGTCTATTAGTCTCACACCCACCTTAAAGTACACCTATCGACTTAGAATCACTTTCTGAGTCGATTAAACGATGTCCGTCCGCCCAACCGTCTGTTTGGCTGGCTGGCTGTCCATGTAAACCTTGTGCGCAGAGTACAGTTCGCAATTTTAAGATATTTCGATAAAATTTGGTACATATTATTTTTTCGGACCAAGGACCAAGCCTATTGAAACTGGCTGAAATCGGTCCATTATTTCATCTAGCCCCCATACAAATGTCCTTCCGAAATTGGACTTTATCGGTCATAAATGTTTAATTTATAAATGTATCTCCACAAATTGCGCTCCAAATCAGTTTATATATACAAAATTCATGTCAATTTTGTTACGATCGGTCCATAATAAGTCCATATAGACCCGCTTCCGAAAATCACTTTAACGTGCATAAATCGCTTCAAAATCTTGGTATATTCAACATAGTAAACTTTCATATAGACATAAATCACACGACCTAATTTCATGGTGATCGGTCCATAATTGGTCATAGCCCCCATATAATGCCCACTTCAGAAAATCACTCAAAAATATAAATTATTGAAATTTTAAAAGAAAAATGTTTTTGCTCTTTTACTTAGTGTGGGGTATTATATGGTCGGGCTTGACCGACCATACTTTCTTACTTGTTTTTGTTTCAATTTGTTGTTATAACACCGAAACTAAAACTTAATATATAAACGGATTAAAGGTAATGTAAATTTAAATTTTTCTAATGTAATTTTAATAATATCGAACTAACCATTCTTGAGTTATCATTATGTGGAGAAACGTTTAAAAAAATTCACAAAAAACGTTTTTGAGTTATCATTAATTATGTGGAGAAACTTCTAAAAAAATTCACAATTCTACTTAAAATCACAATACACCAAAATTGTGTAGTGGTTTAAAAAGCCTATACAATTTATTCGATTGCCCTGTTTAATCAATTTCCGTTCTTATCTGAATGTCAAATGGTTTTATTTTTAAATAGTTCTTACTTGAAAGGTATACTTTGCTTGAAAGTATTAAAAAAAAAAGTTTGGCCGTCAGTTTTTGGTTATACCGTTATATTGCAAGAGGAGGCAAGGTTTGTGAGTCTCCTGAAGGATAAATATATTCACTAGGACATACACTAGGAATAACATTTTAAAGAAAAACATGTATCCTAATAATCTAAATGAAATCGCTTATAAACCATAGTATAGGAAATTCTGAAATTTGATTTTGGACGAACCACAAAGGATTCGCAAGCGTTTTGCACAGCGCCTCTTCTAAAGAGTTTGCCGTGTGTTATATTTATGGTGAAACTTTGAGCTCATTGAAGTGTTTTTGCATAATAAATCAATACGTGTGTATTTCAGCATATTAGAGTGTATGTTTAATTAGACCTGCTCTGAAAAAATAACTTTTTATTGGATGGATGGGACTAAAATTAAAGTTATGTTTAGAGTGATACAAAACGATTATGAGTTTTACAATTTATTAAAAAATACTGTGTCATTGCTGAGTAAATAGGTTTACATATGACACGTTAAATACAAAATATGTTAGTCTGTGAAAATGCTTATAACTTTGCTATATGGGGGATTTCATGTCAAGTGAGCCAACTTTTAAAATCGATGTCTTGCGATCGGGATGAAATTAGCACCAAGGTCAGAACTATTGAATAGTAATTCAACAAGATCGGTCAAGAACTTAGCAAAATGTGTCCCAAATACACAGACAAAATTATATATCAATTCAAACATTTATCCCATATTGAACTGGTTTCAATTATTTCCTAATTAAATCAAGTATTCAGTTACTCAAAAAAAAATTTCTTGATATTTTCTATTGAATTTAGAGTTTTGAATTTGATTATTTTGACAATTGAATATACAATTTTCGTTATTGGTTGAATTTCAAATACAAAAATTATTGAATAGATAATTTTCGTAATTGAAACACAAAAAATAACAAAAATGTGTTTTCAATTACGAAAATTATCTATTCAATAATTTTTGTATTTGAAATTCAACCAATAACGAAAATTGTACATTCAATTGTCAAAATAATCAAATTCAAAACTCAAAATTCAATCGAAAATATCAAGAAATTTTGTTTTTTGTTATTTTTTTTTTAACCTTAGGTCTATTCCTTTAAGATATTTTTGCTCTCTTAGTTGGACGCATGTGGTATAAAAAAGGTATAAAAAGGGCCCATTTTGAAAAAAACTCAAAAAAAATTTTGATTTTGGAAAAAAATTAAAATTTTTTGGAAATATTGAAGAAATAGCTATTTAAACTATTTGGGACACATTTTGCTAGTTTTTTAAGGATAGGTCTAATATACATACCCACATAGTTTCATACGAGTATATATCAGTTTGTGTCTGTATGAATATGAAAATTACATTTGTATATGCTTCATATCATACTAATCAGTATCTGACAGTAAAAACGAGTAACTAATATGTTTTATGCACTTTTTTAATGTCATTTTCATTCCATTTCATATTTTGCCTTTTGCAATTCATTTCCATTTTAATTTTTATTCGTTTTCTTTTGCTGCATTAATGGTAATTAGTATTGTTGTTAAAAATTAAATGAGTTGAACAAAATCTTATTAAAACGATACAAATTCACATTAAGTGGTATTCTCTTGTTAAGTGCTGGGAGGGGAATCATTATTTTCAGTAAAATAATTTCAAAAAATTATTAGTAGTTTGGGTTGTAAAGTATTTAAAGGGTTTCATCAATATACTTTAAAAATACATTAATAATTAAAAAATATTAGGGTACTTAATACTTATTAGTATTAAATTTAAAAAAAGCTCTTAATATTTTAGGTTTTAATTAATTTCAAATCTGTGACATTATTGTACTGTTAGATTTTAGAGATTTAAATTCCACCTGGTGGTGCTTTTTTGTTCTTTGAATGTAGGTGTTTGTGTATTGAAAGATAATACTGATTTATTAACACTGAAATGTCCTTTGTTCTTGCCATCATACGTTTGAGTAAGGTTAATGTTGGTTACGCATTTGACAGAATTAGAAATTCTTAGAAATTTACTATGTTAGATTATATTTTATTAATTAAGGTTTTTGGAACATTACATACATGGTTGTGGTAAACATAATCTAAGAGCAACATATTATGATAAGATGCTTGTAGTCCAAACATATTATTATCATTATTAGTATCATACAAAATCATATTATGACTAAAATTAGTAGTACTATTACATCATACTATTTTCTGAAGTAATCATAATATGATTTCATTGGATCATAAATATGCTTACATTAGATCATAATGTGATTTCATACAAATAAAACTATAGAGCGAATGAGAGTTACAGACAGACTCAAAGTTTACTTGGAGAAACATCATATCCCAGCAGTTACAGGAGACTGTCCTGAACTATTGATTTTACCTATCATTTGTGGTGGCAACTCGTTACTTTAACACGTCCTAAGCAGGGGATCAATTGAAACTTTTAAATTAGAATGTGTGATAACTTTTAAACGCATTGGATTCACATACTTGCTCAGATACATAAATAGTTATTTTAACATGACGGTTGCAAGCGGAAACTAATTTACCTCAAATAGTAAGTTAAAAATACATCTCATAGAAAGTCCAATAAGCGATTGCTTTTAATCAAAACATAATATTTTCGAGAATGATTTTCGGAAGAGGGCATTATATGGGAGCTATGACTAATTATGGATCGATCGCAATGAAATTAGGTCGTGTGATTTATGTCTGTATGAAAGTTATTTATGTTGAATTTTGTGTTTATACCAACATTTTTAAGAGATTTATGCTCGTTAAAGGGATTTTCGGAAGAGGGCATTATATGAGAGCTATGACTAATTATGAACCGATCGCCATGAAATTATGTCGTGTGATTTATGTCTATATGGAAGTTATTTCTGTTGAATTTTGTCTTTATACCAGCATTTTTAAGAGATTTATGCTCGTTAAAGTGATTTTTGGAAGCGGGCAATATATGGAAGCTATGACTAATTATGTACCGATCATCATAAAATTAGGTGACATTAATACAGTTTATATAAAACTTATTTAGAGCAAAATTTGTGTAGATACCTATATAAATTAATCATTTACGATCGATAAAGTATAATTTCGGGAGAACATTTTTATGGGTGCTAGGTGAAATAATGGACCGATTTCAGTAACTTTCAATAGGCTTGTCCTCAGACCAAAAAAATTTATGTACCAAATTTTATCGGAATATCTTCAAAATTGCGACTTGTACTTTGCGCCAGTCATATGAACAGGTAAAACAAAAATAGAAAAAAAATTTGGGAGTAATTTCATTCAAATGAAAAAAGTGTTCAATAAACAGGTCCAAACAGGTCAACAAGTATATATATGCTTAAAGAGGACACTTTGGCCTTTCTCCTGGTAGTAAAATTTGTTTAACCCCTTTTGACCCTAAGCACTTTTATTCCACTCAAATTCAAATTTGACTAAATTATAGCACCTGTGAAAAAATTTAATAACACAGCAGGTGTAAACGGTACAATAACAAATCATACCAGTTCTTAAAGACTATTATCTTCCCAACATAACATGCAATTATCGATAATAGTTTGCGAGTAATGATAATTTACTTCTGATCAAATTTTCAAAAATTAAATTTTTTTATAAAATGACATAAAATATTTGACAGTATGCCACGCACACAATTGACAATATTTTTATCTAATTTTTTGGCTACCTTAGATTCAATGTGTTTACTATTGAATGGCAGTAAAATTTTTGAAATCGGAGTTAACAAAAAGTTGGACTTTTGGCCGATGAAATTGAGATATGAGCCACAGTGCGCCGCTCTGTCTATTGAAGAAGCTAGAGGGAAGGATTAAAGAAGGACTCGGGAAATGTTTGGTATTGAAAATGGCCAATATCGGTTCAACAAAAAAATGTTCAACACCTAAAAAATAGTTATTGCAATAGCTAAAATATGTGTTCCAGACAGGTTGAAGCGGTGATAAGTTTTGGATCAAAATATATGAAAAGCTTGTTTTGTTCTCGATGACATTTAAGGCAATGTTTGTCCGAAAAGAACACGCCACATAGCAAATGTACTGCGTTATTGTGTAAAACTAACTTTTTGATAGTGTCTTTGATCTACAGTATCCAATATGTTTCAATTTTGATAATTTGGCTCAGATTTGTTTTTCATAAATCTTAATAGTCGATTTCGTTTGGCCACTGGTGACTATGAGTGCCGACCACTGCTTTAAATCATGAATCCAGCAAGCTGAAATTTACAACTGATATTTTCGAGTGGTAGAAAATATAAAACTAAGCAATTTCGAAAGGAAATCTTTTCGAATTACAATGTATTTAGCACACATTTTCTTAGTCGGATTGAGTTACGCAGTAACCGCTCAGATAAATGTTTTTATAAAAAATGCACAAAAAAAGGTGCTATTACACAGTCGAATATAATACTCTTATTTTTCTTATATTTTTTTTTTTTCGAAGATAAATTCGAATGTATTCAAATATTGGTTTAAATTTCTGACAACTATGTTACAAAATTATTTAGTAAGCTAAGATTCTGATGCGAAATAATGGTTCTCACAAAAATGGTAATAAAATTCAATATATTTCCCTATGAAATGTAGAGGATGGAAAAACAAATTTACTTTTTCATATTTCGCAACGTAAGCGTAACAAAACAGGATTCAACAAATTATTAAAACTTTTTTTAGAACAACTTTTTTATGGTTTATTTTCCGGAACATGAGTAAGTGTGTTTTCTGTGACTTCGACTGTGCGGGCAATGACAAAAGTTATGACAGATTGTAAAGCTTACAAAGCAAACACAGTTAACGTGTTCAAGAGCTATAGTCATTACCAGGGCAACCAAAAATATGCTCTAAAAAAATTGTTTTATGCTCATAAAATATGCACTTAAAAACGAAAAATATGCTCTTAAAATATAAAAAATATGCACTTAAAAATAGTTGGTTATTGTTTGAGTTCAATGTTTTATTAAAAATAATATAAGAAGTAAATAAAAATTTGTTTAGTAATTAGTTGCATAATATTGTATGGAGAGGATATTAAGAATTTCTCGAAATGTTTTTATTCTACATAAAGCTTTAAAATCTACTTTTTTTATCATTTGAATTATGTTTCAAAATCGCTATAGAGAGCGTTTGTAATTGTTTGGTAAAAAATTGCAGTTGATTTTGGAGCATTTATCATATATGAAGACTAACATCTAAATTTGACTTCCAAAATTTAAACAGAATTATCAAAAAGCCTTACAATAGTGAAATGATTTGTTTTCTTTAAAACTGTGGAAATATAAAAAACCTTTTTTGCATTTTTATTATTGGTACTCAAAAAACCGTGACATTTCCTATGTTTCTTCCTTTCACATCAATTGATTGTTTTTTAATGATTTCCTAATATATTTGTTACAATTTCTCTCAAGCAACCTTAAGTTTTTTTTTAAATGTATCCAACATTTTGTTAAGAAGTTGCCCATTTTCTTTTCTTTTAATTTTTTACTATTTGTTAAATTTTGATATTTGTGTGTGAATATTTTTAATTTAATTCAAATATATGGAAACTAAGATCCCTTAAGTCAATGAAAATTTAATGAAGATAAGTCGATTATGGGTACTCTATTTTTATCTTTAATTAGCTTAGGCAAATTATCATTGGACCTTACAAAATTGTAAAATATAGAAATGAAAAAATACTATACAAGCAATAAAATTATACTTACAAAATAATGGAAATAAAGAAAATATGCAACAAAAATATGCAGTTATGAGTTAAATATGCAAAAATATGCTATAAAACGCAAAATATGCAAAAATATGCAGTAAAGAGCGAATATGCAAAAATATGCACTAACAAATCGATGCCAAAATTCTTATAATTGTCTGAAACGGATAAATAACTAACTCATATGTTTATACGACGCACAGCAAAAAATATGATATTGCATATTTTTGGTTGCCCTGGTCATTACAGTTGCTGAAATATATTTTCAAATTCATGTACTTTCACAGGAGCAAACAAACAAAAAAAAATCAACACAAAAACATTTTAAAATAGAATAGCAAAGTACCAACATTTGAATATTTAAGCAGTCAAGATTCATAACATGACGGTATGAATGACAAAGTGGCATTTTTTTTGTTACAGTTAAGCAAGTGTACACAAACAAATACCTACCAGCAAAGACATTATGTAGGGTGCTGATACGACATACAAATTAACTCATGAAATATATTTTTTTTGTTGCTAAATAAGTATATGAAGGATTGATTGTATTTTCTGTGTTTATGTATTTGCAGACAACCATCAGATCGTAAAAAGGAACACATCAAACGTCCTATGAACGCATTTATGGTGTGGGCTCAAGCAGCTAGACGTGTTATGTCTCAACAACATCCACATTTACAAAATTCCGAATTAAGCAAATCTCTAGGAAAATTATGGAAGTAAGTACATCAATATTACGACCAACGTATAAATGTGTGTAGTAGGTTTTTGTGTTTAAAAGCATACACAGAAAAAACTATTTCTTAAACCGTTTCAATTCAAATATTTGTCACATATTGAACTGGTTTCAATTATTTCATAATTAAATCAAATATTCATTTGCTCAAAAACAAAATTTCTTGATATTTTCTATTGAGTTTTGAGTTTTGAATTTGATTATTTTGACAATTGAATATACAATTTTCGTTATTGGATGAATTTCAAATACAAAAATTATTGAATAGATAATTTTCGTAATTGAAAACACATTTTTGTTATTTTTTGTTTTTTCAATTACAAAAATTATCTATTCAATAATTTTTGTATTTGAAATTCAACCAATAACGAAAATTGTAAAAATAATCAAATTCAAAACTCAAAATTCAATAGAAAATATCAAGAAATTTTGTTTTTGAGCAAATGAATACTTGATTTAATTATGAAATAATTGAAACCAGTTAAATATGGGATAAATGTTTGAATTGAAATATAATTTTTTCTGTGTATACATAAATAAATAATAAATTGATAAAATATTTTTGTGCTTAGGAATTGGCATGATTTTTTTTGTATCCTGCAAAAAAATTAAATGTTTTCACTTGAAATAAATTTAAAATATTTTACAAAATATGCTCTCTCACATTTTGTGAGAGTGCCGTAATGTTTATAATTGTTTTGTTTTTAGATACGATTTTTATTATAACCTACACCACCATAGTGGGGAGGGTATAATGCGCTTGTGCTGATGTTTGTAACGCCCAAAAATATTAGTCTAACACCCACCTTAAAGTATACCGATCGACTTAGAATCACTTTCTGATGTCCGTCCGTCTGGTTGGCTGGCCGGCTGGCTGTCCATGTAAACCTTGTGCGCAGAGTACAGGTCGCAATTTCGATAAAATTTTGTACATATTACATTTTTGGTCCAAGTACCAAGCCTATTGAAACTGGCTGAAATCGGTCCATTATTTCACCTAGCCCCCATACAAATGTTCCCTCGAAATTGGACTTTATCGGTCATAAATGTTTAATTTATCTATGTATCTACACAAATTTCGCTCCAAATAAGTTTTATATATACAAAATTCATGTCACCAATTTTTGTTAAGATCGGTCCATAATTAGTCCATAATTAGTCGGGCTTGACCGACCATACTTTTTTACATGTTTAAGATTTAATTTTTTTTCAATTTTAAGAAAATTATAAATTATTTTAATCATGAATTATACCTTTACTGCATTACAAATTTCAGTAATTAGTAAATTTTTACTGAAGTTATTTCTCTAATTATTTAGCTTAGCTTTTCTGGCCAATAATAACGAAAAAAAAATTTACAAATAGTATTCGGACGGGACACGGTCTACACTATAAAGCAGGATTGGCAAAACAATCCAACTACTTCATTCTACATACTTTTTAACAGGTGGTTAGGTAGTTAGAACATGTGGCAGAGCGTTTTCATGATGGAATATTAAGGTTTCATGTCTGGCCACACATTATGGGCGATTTTCGACAAATGATCGCTTTAAACAAATCAGTTGCGATCGGTACAGGTTCCATATGATTGTATGGCCTGATTTCAATAGCTCTTAATAGATATGATCATTTGGCTTCCACCAAATACAGAGCATTACCTTAGTGCCATGGATATTTGGCTTTTGTGTCGTTTCTATTCTACTTGTCATGGATAAATTTTTCATCGCAAGTAATGATTCGGTGCAAAAATCATCTTTCAAGGTTTCTCGGCTTCAATTCGTATGCTACCAAATTTCCCTGCTTTTGGATGAATCCTCCTCGCAAACGTTTTGAAATTGCTGCTTGAGTTGCTTTCAAATATTTTGCAAGCTCTTGTTGAGTTTAACAACAATCATCATGGCGTAATGCCTCCATTATTTCACCTAGCCCCCATACAAATGTCCTACCGAAATTGGACTTTATCGGTCATAAATATTTAATTTATACATGTATCTACTCAAAATTCGCTCCAGATTAGTTTTATATATACAAAATTCATGTCACCAAATTTAGTTGCGATCGGTAGATAATTACTCATAGCTCGCATATAGACCCGCTTCCGAATATCACTTTAACATGCATAAATCTCTTAAAAAAGTTGGTATACACACAAAATTCAACATAAATGACTTTAATATAAACATAAATCACACGACCTAATTTCATGGTGATCGATCCATAATTGGACATTGCTCCCATATTAGGCCCACTTCTGAAAATCACTCACGAATATAAATTATTGATATTTTTAAAAGAAACATTTTTTTGCTCATTTACTTAGTATAGGGTATTATATGGTTTATATTGTTGTTGAATTAGACATATGATTTCCGGCCCAAGGACGGAGCATATTGAAAATGGCTGTAATCGGTCCATTATTTCACCTAGCCCCCATACAAATGTCCTCCCGAAATTGAACTTTATCGGTTATAAATGTTTAATTTATCTATGTATTTACACAGATTTTGCTCCAAATAAGTTTTATATATACAAAATTCATGTGACCAAGTTTTATTATGATTTATTTACTTACGAAATAGATTCCAATCGTCGACGTAGGGCATTATTTGTATTATATACATTTGTATATTACATATTATAATTCCTTTTGTTGAAACAAAAAATCAAATATTTTATTTCGTTTGTATTTTATTTAATGTACTTTTTTTTGAAACAGCTTTGTGACAATTAAAAAACAAATTTTACGGTTCATAGAAATGCCAGGGAGATAAGCACACAAATCGCTTTATGATTTATGTTTGTCTGTCCATAAATTTTAATTTAGTATTTGAGTACTTACTCACATATTTCACATCAATTTATAAAGATTAATATTCAGAATTATTCGACTGAATGGTGATAAGGCATTTAAATATTTGTTTTATTCATTGGTATTCATTCGTTTCATGTTTCCTTGAAGTTCAATTAAAATTTAACATTTCAACTTTTTTACAATAACTAATATCAAAAATAATTACAAATACAAATTTTTACTATTTTAATCAGTTCAATTAATTTTTCAATTTAATTATTATACATTTGCATGAATGCATGCTGTTTTATATGGAAGCAAATATTTACATATTTAACATTCAGACTTAACGTGAAATCACTTGTAAAGTAAAGATTTTTAAATTACATTTCATTAAAAAATGCAGTGATGGAGCTAAAATTTTTTTTTAAAGATAGGAAGATAAATATTTTATTATTGGGTTCACAAAATTATAGTGTAAACAACAAAGTTTTTTTGCTTCGAAATCAAAGCGTCATATTCGGGAAGTTTTGCTTTACTTCATTAATTTAAAAAAAAGTGTCGCTGTAGCACACCGATTGCTCACCAAATCTTATGGTGAATGTGTTCCATCGTTTTCATCGTGGCACAGTGAGGCAGAATCGAAATTTTTTGGAAATAAATCTGACATTTCTAAACGGCTGGTCCGATCGGGATAAAATTTGAATTGGGCATAGCCAAGGAGTATTCGAGTTCAAGTTATTAAATTGTTTTAAAGTGGCATATTTTGGAATCTAATTGCGATATTGACTGGAAATTTTTTTTGTAAGACCAAAAATTATCTAAACAAAAAAATATAGCTCGGAATAAATGTGGATCAAATTATTTCTAATATTTGCAATCCTATTAAAATTTTGATATTAAATTTTATTTTTAGAAACTCAATGAATATGTAATAAAATCTTTATTTATTAGCGAAACTCAATGAAATTTTCAGTGTTTTTAAAGTTTCTCATTCTAAATAACAAGGTGTAAAAAAACTTGTCAAAAGGTCAAAGGGAATCAGGCAATTCCTAAAAATTGGAACGAAAATCCCAAACATGATATTTTTTACAATTTTGCCTATAGGATCCACATTTCCTTCGGGTCTGGGAAAATGCTTTAGGGGTAAATAGGGAACACATCAGGGTTTCCAAAACTGCTTTACGTTTTCTGATCCCAGCTTTGTAATTTTAGAACATGTGGCCCAAAGTTGAAATTTTGAAAAAAATAGGTCAATTTCCAAAGGTCGTAGGGCCGACATATTCGAAAAATAGGACATGTCTTTTATACCAAAATGTTTTCCGTAAAGAAGCTTTATAGAAAAACATAAAATTGTTATATGTTCTTAAAGAAAGTAGTTTTTTAATAAAAAAAGAGTTAAATGACCTTTTGGTCCAAAAAACAGCAAAAATATACTATTTTTGGAATTTTTATATTGAAAATCGGTTATTTTTGGATTCGTAATCGCTATTGCTCTGAAGTCTTTTGTATGTTATTGGTAATTTAGTTGTCTAACTAACAAAAAGAAAATCGAGTCCATTCGGTCCAAAAGTGCGACCTATATTTTTAAAAAAGCGGACCAAGGTATGGCAAAATTTTAAAATTTCAATTTTGAAATGCCTATAACTAGGAAATTATAAGAGATTAATCTACTGCCCAGAATATGCGGTCAAACATGAAACTTTAATATTCCGTCGTATTTATATTTACTTCGTATTTAATTTAAACAATTTTTTGAGAGTGAACGGTAATATTATAGAGTAATATGTTGTATAGAGCGAAACTCTTGTGATTATTTTGATTTTGAGTTTTTTTTTTCAAGAGTTTTTGTTTAGTTTCCTCTCTATGTGTATTTCTCTATTGGTTATACCTTGCTATTTTTTTCTACCATGATTTAAATATTCTTCCATACTAATAAAATATGTCTGAAATAATTTTACAAACTTTAAGGAATCTGAAAATTTCTTTAGACTTAAATTAAAGTTCTTACCACAATAAAATGAATAAATTAATGTATATACATATGTACTTATTTCAAATTTTATTTGTTTTTTTTTTGTTTATTTAATGCTCTTCTTAGAAACCTTAAGGATTCCGATAAACAACCATTTATGGATGTAGCAGAAAAACTGCGAAAAACACATAAACAAGAGCATCCTGACTACAAATACCAGCCAAGAAGGAAAAAAGGACGTTCGATGGCAGCCAGTGCAGTACAATGTGGTGATGGCTTCAATGCAGCAGTAACAGCAGCTGCAATGATGACTTTGAACACCAGCAATAACAATGGAATTAACAATGGCACCAACAGCAATGGACTGGTAGAAGTTAAGTCCAACAATAGCCACAATAGAAAAACAACAAATACACCGTTATCAACGAGACTCAATGGAAAGAGTAACAATAGTAACAGCAACAAACGGGGCCGTGAACCGGCATCCATAAAACAAATAAATAGTAAATCAGCGTACAATGGCATGATGGACATAAATGAAACTGTAAAGAATGTGTGTAAGACAGCGGGGTTGTTGACTCAAGGACATTCATTGGGCAATGGCATGATGATGGGCGATGACACCGCTGATTTCATGTTCAATCGTTACGACTATACAAAACGTTTGGACAGTCCGTGTTCAACTACCAGCTCCTTACAGTCCTGTGGTACTGCTGGGAATGATACCCAACAACCTCTAACACCGCCAGCTACACCATACAACCGTACAACCAACCATCAACACTTGCAGCAGCATCAACTCTTGCAACGCACAATGATGGTGCCACAAATCAATGATGTTGGTACCATAAACGAATACAATTTACTTAATATTGAAGGACGAGAATTCATTTCCTTGGACGATTGCTCCTTTGGCAGTGCAAGTGGTGGTGGTGGTGGAGGGGCCATGCATGCTAATGGAGAGTTAACGGAAAATCAAAATCAATTACCACCATATGCTTTACAATTCTATATGAATCGTTCCGCATACGAACAACAAAATTCCATAGAATATCAAAACTACAATGCCAACAACAACAACAACAACAATGTTGGTGGCACTGGTTTGAACGAGTATTCAACATATCGTCGCTCTGATTGTGCATCATCTCCCACGATACACACCATTGAACCGTTAAATTATTTTAACATATCTTCACCGCTAGCTAAATCTTCCAACCTCATGGCAACATCTTCTCTGAAGTCAGAAGCAGCAAATGTTGATAATTATGTGGCGCCATATGCTGCAATTTCAAATGCGGCCCCTGCACCGACCGTGCCAAATGAAGATGTTGAAGTTAATATCGAACAATACTTTATAGATCACTTAATGCCAATGGAGCCCAACAGCGCCTCTCTACACACAGCGGCAGCAATGACCACCTCCTTAGCAACATCTTCCTCAGGCCGTTCGCCCTCGTTGGCAAACCAACATGAAGAAACATCTGGCTTGTTGGTTGATAACAGCAATTCTGCGAAATCTTTGTTATATGCTAAAATACCACCAGAACCACATATGTTGCATGCCAACATCACCAGCGCTGCATCAACCACAGCTACAACACCAACAACCTTAAGCTGTTTGCCTACACCCTCAAACTCTTCAACATCCTGTTCATCGTCTACTACACCTTCATCGTTATCATCACCGCAAAAACTTCCAACATCGCCTACATTGAAGACTTGTGAAACGACTTCGTTGAATACACATGTACATGCCGCTGACAACATGAACTGTTATTATGTGCCGCAAGAACATACAAACAATGCAATACCTTTGACAACAACCGCAACAACAGCAAGCACCTTGACGGAAAACATTGAATTACAACAACATCATCATCAACAAGCAACACCACCGGAGTATTCCTTATACAGCAATGCTGATCAGAATCATCACCACCAACATTCCAATAATCACCATGCTTTCTCCACCCAACATTCATCGGGGTCCGCCCATCTTCAACAGCAACATCATCCACATCCACACCCACAACATCTGCTATGGAATGATTATAATGTACAATAAAAGTCACTTAGTTGTAATTAGTTTTAAATTTACATACATATGGAGAGTGTCAAAATTATAAGGTCACTTATTTTTTGTTTTGTTTATCCAAAAATATAAATAGTATAGATTGGTGCTATTGGGTATAATATTTGTTGCTCAAATGTTGTTCAGATAAGAATCGATTCCTAACATTTGATTTGTATCAGTTCTATTAATAAACCAAAATAACAAAATTGTGCACTTGAATTGCGTCAAAATTATAATTTCAAAAAAATGTCGTATTTGTATCTTGATTGGTCGTAAAACCAAAAAGTATATATGTATATATCCTGGGTCCTCATAAGATTTCAAAGCAATCTAGCTATGTGCGTCTGCCTGTTGAAAACACGAAACGGACCTAGGAGAAAAGCTAGCTGTAACGAAAAACCTGTCGTTTGAGGCCGGAACGAAAACAACTTCAAGTAGGTTGTTTTCGGTGCTGTAGGAACGAAATTATTTTAATTATTTTTTATTTAAAATTTAAAGAAAATCAAAATGAATAAAAAAAAAATTGTTCTTAATTGGAAGAGGGAAAAATAATAGATTTTGTCAAAAATAATGAATTTCTATTTAATGTGCGACATCCAAAATTAAAAAATAATTTGGTTTCTGTTTTATGCCGCAACGCACCTGAAACGAAAACAATTCAGAAACGAAACGATGACGAACAGCAATTAATAGCTACGCTATTAATTTTTCCTACTCTCATAGAAAACAAAGTTCCAAAAAATTTTTGATTTTATATAGAAAAGAAAAAACAAATATCCCCTAAATTTCGATATTCTGTACAGTTGAATCTTAACTGATTCAAGCCCCAATGACAAAACCTACATATTGATGGTGGGTACACAAGATTCGGCACAGCCGAATATAACACTCTTACTTGTTATTTATCGTTTTCTAAATTAGATTAGGCATACAAATGTGAAAGTTTCTAGTGTTCGTAGCATTATATCCCTCCAATCATGCAAAATTGCCATATTCAGTTCATTAACCGAATTGAATAATAGTTTTCAGAATACAATTTTATTTTCAGAATAAAATCAAAAATCCTCTATGAATAATGCAGTCTCTAAAACCATTTAATAGTGCTTAGCCTGAAACAATTTTCAGAACAATAAATTTTACATTGCACTATGTGTCCAAAAGCCAAAATTGCGGCAAAAATTATTTCCAAGGGATCATAAAACTTTGTGCTGCTGCTAAAATAAGTATTTTCAAAAAATTGGCAATACCACCTCCCCTCTTTTTAAAAAAAATCACTTTTTCCCTAATGTAATTTGTTTTACTTTTTTCAGCTTGAAAACTCTATTTAAAAATGTAAATTTTCATAGCTGTTTATATATAAACTGAGTGGCCAATTGGGATAAATTTTTGGCATTTATGTCGTCGAAGTGTTAGGAATTGAACCGTAGAATTTTTTTTTCAAAAAGCGAAAGTTGAATATTTGATTTTTTGCAAAAATTGGAAATGGGCACATTTAAAGTGCATTCACAGAGAAAACAGATTCGTGTTCACAACCGAATTTGTCCCCAATCGAATTTAGTCGGTTGCATGTACTATCACACAATTCGGTTACAATTACTAACAATTTCTTTTCTTAGCACAATATTTTCGATAGCAACATTTGACTTTTAGTAACCTAACAGGTATAACAACAGATATTGTTAGCTGTTAGTATGGTTAATAGAAAAACATAATATGTTTAGTACCGAATATATGATAGATGCAACTGAATTAACACATAATTGGCGTTCATAACAGAAAAGTTGATTGACTTAATCAATATATTTTTGAGATCGGTTGCATAAAAAATCTTCCTAATTCATTAGATAAAAAAGAAAATAATTCAAAATAAGCTCAATTTTTAAACAGTTTTATTAAGATATTTTAAAATATTTTTATACATTATTTGAGTTATATAAAAACATATATATTAATTAATTTTACAATTTTAAATATGTATGTAGTTACAAATTTATATACATACAAATATAAAATATTTATTAAAATTACTACATTATAAAATTATATTAACTAGAATTAACAATCCCATATTACAAATTCTTCTCCATTAGCTGAAGTAACTATATGAGAAATATATTTTAGTTTTATGTGTTTTATGTTTACAATTTGAAAGATTTTAGTTTGACTGTTAATTCTGTATGCAAAGAAATGATCATCGAAGTACCACGTTTCAACAATTTTTATACACAGAAAAAAATCATCATTGTCATGAATTACATGTTCAACTAAACCAAAAACTGGTTCGAAATTTTCATAAAGGTGTACACAAACAACTACAAATTTTTTAAAATATAAACTGTTATATCTAAGATAGGTTATTTCTCGTGATGTCGCACTCAAGTTATAATTTTGTATACATCTATTTCGAACAGAGCCAAATGAAATGTCAATATCAAAATTGTTATATAAAATTAATCTTGCAAGTTTAAACTGATTTTTTATATGCAATGACTTCAGAATGTTAATTCTGTTGTTTGAGTTGTGAGCAGTTTTTTTAAACACTTGGTGTTTGCTCTCAAATCTCATAGAGTTTGTTTGGAAAAGTGGTCCTATTTGTTTTATTATGTTTGGGTAATGTATTAAAAAATGGAATTTTGGTTTTAAACTACCACTTGAAATTTGTATGAATAATTTATTGTGATTTTCAATTAGCGATTTTAAATATATATCTGTACCAAATGATATACATTTTTTGAATAAGATGTAAATAATTTCTCTGAGGTATAGAAATAATTTCCATTCTATATTATATTTAACAAGGTCGCCAATCAGCATAGGAAAATATTTCACAATTAAAAGCATTTCGGAAGCTGTTAATTTAAATTTTGTTTTGTTTAAACAATCTGTATCGAAAAACGGAGGCTTAACGTTATTAGGTCCAAAATCAAATAATTCGATACGTTTATTTAAAAGTTCAATTGAAAGCATCTTTTTTTCTAACACAAATTTTTGTAAAATTAGTAAAATATCATAATGACAAACTCCTTCTAAAAGGTCATGCATTATGTCAACACAATAGTTGTCCACTGTATGAAAATTGTCTAAACTGTTAAAAACGGAATTTTCTTTTATACCATAAATTTGAAAATCAATGTTAAAATTTTCTTTAGTTTTTAATTTCGACATATTTTCAGTGCATAATAATTTTGTTTCATTAGAATGGCAATTGCAAAAACGGCAGAAATAATTTGAATTAAATGATTCTACGAATCCCAAAACGGAATTAATTCCTAAGTTATCACCGCCTACCATACATGGAATAATTTTAATTACATTACCATTCAGTGTAATACCTTGATTTTGTAAAACGTTTAATTTTTCTATAAGTTTTTTAAATATTTTTTCATTGCCAAATTTTTTTCTATCTTCTGTAAAAAAGAGCATTGCCAAAAAAATTGATGATAATTTTGAATTTAGGTGTTCTGGAAGTGCTAAAATTTTTATATATAAACCTCCAATTTTTTGCTGACCACTATGTGAACCTAACGGATTCAAAATTTCAAAATCATCAAAATAGATCATAACAGGTATTAATATTATATTATTGTCGTTGTTTGGATTTATATCTTCAATTTTTTTTTTCCATAGTGGACTTTGAATTATGTTGCAGAATGAAGTTGACAAATTTATTTGTTCTACATAATTTAAAATTATGTTTAGCAAATTTGTTTTGGAAAAAAGAATAGTGAAGAGTTGTTGAATATCAACGATTATATAAAAAAAATCATTTTTTTGTTTAACTATTTTATTGCAATTTGCGTATGCAAAATAAAATTCTTTTCCGAGATCAACAATTTCATAATTAATTAGAATATTTTGAATTTGTAAGTGTTTTAAAAGCAAATATTCAGATTTGATTTCTGAAGGGCATAATAAAGATTTTAGTATAGAAAAAAGTTCAAGATTTTCACTACCAGTTGTAGTTAAACAGCTTAATGCATTATTTATGCCAACATCATAAAACGAGAAAAGTTCTTTAAATGTTTTAAATGCACTAGTTCGTGGAGTTCTATCGTCACTAACAACTTTTAAAATTATTTTTAAAATTTCTTTATGTGAGCTCAGATCTGAAACTGGTATTTGTTCAATATCAATATTTAAATTTTCTGTTTCGTGATTACTATTGATTACAGCTGAATTATTATTTTTGTTTAACAAAACTAATTGGTTATCTTTAAAATGACAAGTTTGAATATGTTTTAAATGGGACTTAATGTTAGAAAATATTCTGTTGCATTTGTCGCTGCACTTAAATCTCGTAGCACTGCGATGAATACTTCTTAAATGTACAGAATACAACATAAATCTTTTAAATTGCTTTTTACAACATGAGCATTTCATTATGAAATATTTAAAATATACAAAAAAAAAAAGAATTGTTAACAATGGTTCACAAATGTTACAAATTTTCACTTTTAGTGTATTAATGAATAAGTTTGTAGTACACAGATCTAATACTAGTGTTATTTAAATCATGTTGAGTACAAATTTTGAATACATATTTTTGAATAAAATTCCATATAATTTTTGTTTCCTTAGAATATATTATATTTAATCCCATGTATATGAAGAAACAGCTTTCTATAGCATCCAACGGATTTTCAAAATTATATAGCTTATCACACAGTGTCACGTATGCTTTTAAATTATTAAATTCACCAATAAAAACAATCCTTGGCTGCAACTCAGTGGAAGTTCTTTCATTAATATCAGCCTGTTCTAATGTCTGAGGTAAATCATAACAAAAATTTTATTTTTTAATGACCACGTAAATAAATACATATGTATGCAAAAAAAATATATTGTATTTCGTTTAAAATGTTTAAAAAACTTACATCAAAATGTGAAATAAATTTTTCTTGTACTTCGATTTTTGATAATTTTGTTGAGTTATGGCTTTTGGCTCTTAAAACCGTCGATGGAAACAAATAAGGGAGTAAAAGAAATGCAACAGCTTTTTTTGATTCTGCAATTAAATAGCAAAATAAATACTAATGTTACTTATAGCCATTTCGGAGCGGTAAGAGATAAACATGTTACGAGATATGGATGATTCTCTTTAGTGTTGCTACTTTCTTTATATGTATGTCGTAGAACTCGGCCAAGTTAAATTTAAGAAATGTAAATGTTTAAAATTACCTTCATTTAAATGTTCAGAACATTTCAAAAATTTTTGAGCTGTTTTATCATTTATAAAAAGAAGTTTTTGGAACACTTTCTGATAAAAAATGTCCCAAGTTTGAATTCCAGAATAGCTTGGAAATATTGATATAACATCCGTTTTTAACAACTTAAAAATGAAGTGATCATTATTATTAAATACAGGAAATAGATTAATGAAATCGTATGTTGTTGTTGAATGATTTTTTAATAAGTTTTGCCTTTCTTGCAAACATTTCGCCCATTTAATTGAAAATTCATCGTTTGGAGTTGAATTGGATTTTATGAATGCAAAGTCGTTTGAATCATCGGGAAATCCTAGAAAATTTGTAATATAATTTAAAGCGGCGCCTTTTCACAGGACAACAACTTACCTTCATATGCAGCAGAATTTACGTGTTTTAAACTATACGATCTTCTTTGCAACAATCCACTTTCGGATAATTTTTTGCGATAATTGTTGTAAGCATCGTAAAGTTTTCCTGATGCTTTTTGACCATGCTTGGCAGGAGAATAATAAAGTTCAACAGGTTCACTTGGTAAAATTTTATTTACTAATTCCGCTAGATACAAAAAATCGTAACGATTCAATCTAAAAAATAATTAATCACATCCATATGTATATAAGAACTATATTCAGCAAAAAACTATTTTCGAAGTATGCAACAAAATTTTATAATACTCACTCTATATTTAAGTCTTTTTGGAGCACATATTTAATAACTATTTTTGAAATTTTAATGCGATCACAATTCTCTAAGTATTTTGTGGAACTATTTTGGATTATAATTTTCAAATCTAAATCTTCAATACCATTTAATATCTGAAAATATGAATACATATTTATGTTAATTCAAACAAAATGTAACAAGTAGTCCGACTCTCATTTTTGTAACTTAATGTCTCACATATACGCACGCCTCTAGGTGAATTTCAATATTACAATACCTAATAAACATTATTATATTAATTAAAAAGGTACCAATACATTTACACTTTTATTACTAACACTTATTTAGAGTTCGGTACTATTGTCAATGATTCGGACTACTTGTACGACTTAATGTTAATGTAAAAATAAGTACTTTTGAATCGATAATAGATGAAACTTTGGCATCATTATTTTCGTCTGCCAATACGTTTTCTATATTTATATGTGGTTTATTTAACTCAACACTTTCAATAAATATGTCATTTGACTCCAATAAAAGCTCTTCTATTTCAAATTCTACGTTTTGATTAATAATTATATCTGTAAATATAGTAATCAATGCAGTAAAATTTAAATGTTAGAAATTATTATAAACCTTCTGATATTTCTTCAACCATTAGTCCCCATCCGGGTGTGCAATAATACTGTGCGACATAATCTTGTAGAATTTCATTTGAGATTTCTTGATTTTGATAACTGAACTTAATTTTTCCTGGGATTTTGAAATGATTTTTCACTAAAACATAATGTAATTATGAAAACATTAAAAATTTATTTTATTTTTCTTTGCAAAAACGTTTAATACATATGGTTTCATAAGAAAATTAGATTTCCAATATTGCATTAAATCAAATAAAAGTAATTTATTCTCCAAATTGTACTAAAATAAGACCAAAACCTTATTTTATGTTATTATTTATTTTTGAAACTAGAGTCGAAACGAAAATCATTTGAAATATGCATACATTTTAGTCACTTACACCAAGCATTTAAAATAATGTAATACTGAAGTCACAAAATGCTAGAAATATTGAACATTTATTCATGAAACACATATTTAAAAAGTTGAATTTTTGTATCTTACACATACCATCTCTATGAATTTCATCAGTACTTGCTTTGGCATCACAATTTATTTTAACAATGGAGCTTGTGTTTTTGTACGTTATGTTGAGCAATAATACCATGTTGTACCCTAAAAAGATGGTTCGTATATTCCTATAGAGAATTCAACAATTAATTTTTACAATATCGGTATTCACAATCTAGAGAAAGAACTTGGTCT
Source organism: Calliphora vicina (assembly GCF_958450345.1). Lineage (NCBI taxonomy): Eukaryota > Metazoa > Arthropoda > Insecta > Diptera > Calliphoridae > Calliphora > Calliphora vicina. Next base: position 140,831,519 of record NC_088780.1, on the reverse strand, counting down.
GGTAAAGAGATCTTTTGAAATTTCCCGACATTTATTTTTTGTTTTGCAAATTTAATAAAAAAATTTAATACAATTTTGAAGTATAAAAAAGTTACAACTGCAGAAAATTCAAATTCATCTACTTAAATATCGTCAATGTATTAATATATAGAAATATAAACATAAAGGATTTGAAAAAGTGTAGTAACAAATAATAGGGACAACTTATAAATTATAAAAATAAAAGAGAATATATCGTGGTAAAAATCAAGATCTCTGCAACATATTATAATTTACATTTTCTCTACAAGCTGTTTCGAAGATCTTGATTTATCTTCTTTCGTATTAATTTATAAAAATTATTCTGGAAAATTTATCGTTTTTCAGGAACATTAGTTCTTGTTTAGTGTTGCAGGGATAAACTTCAAATAAATCTATTTTTCCTTCCGTTTGTCAATGTAAAACTATGCAATTTTTTTAAATTGCATAGTTTTTTCATTACTTTTAATTTTAAAGAATATCGTATTTTTATTTACTCCTGGCATCTCCGATTTCTTACATTTGATTTGATATTGAGTGCCACGTTTCGTTAAGTTTATTCCATTAGTTTTATCGAACAAGTAGACACTATTTTAACTTTGGGACATTTTTCATTCGGAATAAAATATGGGAATTCAGCTTGTAGAATATGTGAACATAATTAATAAATAAATTTGCAAATATAACGTTATATTAATATAGAAAGGCCCTAACTCGTGTTTTCTTTTGTATGTCCAGATTTTCGTTTATTTCGATAAATAAATCGCCAAAAAATCTAGACTTAAAAAAACACGAGTTAGTTCCTTTCTATATTAGGTAACGATAAACTGTTGAGATCTTGATATTTAGTAAGAGAATCCGGAAGTAAAAACTCCACCAGAATTATTATGAGAAGACGTTTTTAATATAACCGTTTTGGTTGAATGGTTTCAAATGAGACCGTATGTAAGAGTGGGTGAAACACAACAATAATATTTTTGCAAACTCCTTAAAAAAAACCAAGATACATATGTATGTACGTATATTTTGATAGGGCTAACAAAAAACGTTTTTTTGTTAGTCGGTCAATTTACATACATATAAAATATGTAAACTAAAATCTTAAAAATTATTACGACCAATTTGCAAAAAATATATGTACATATGTACATATTTTTCCAAATTTGGGTGGATATATGTATATGTACATGTATGTATATATAAAAGTTATTAAATATAAATGACTTACCTCTTTTAAATAAGTCCACCGTTTTTTTGTATTTTTTTTTATTAATTTTTAATATTAAATTATATATTTTCACAAATTTATTTTTTGTATTTTTTATTTGTTTTAAATAAAAAATTGTATGTATATTTTCACAAATTTTTTTCATTACTGACAAGAAATTCATATGAATCATTTATTGTTTCGGTTGTGATTTCCAATTGTTTAAATTTTCATTAATTGTAATCGAATTGAAACGATAATAACTATCAATAATTAGCTACAGTAATGGAATATATATTTATATTATAAAATACATTATCAAAACCATATTATTGATTGTAAATACTAATATTTAGTACTTAAAACTAATACACTATATTAAATTTGGTTGTGGTTGATACCATACAAACTAATTTTTAGTAATTAATCAAATTGGTTATCATAACTAATAAAAATATTGTAATAATCATATTTCGATTAGAATTACGTTTTAATATTCATTACTGTTAAAAATCAGTTAGAGTTATACATTTTTAATAGTTGCAGTAATATATTGGACTAATTAATAATTTTTTAATGACTGTAACCAATTTCCAACCGATCTGTTTTCTGTGTGTTGCTTTAAATGAAAAATACTAAAATGGGTGCTTGATATAGGGTTGCCTGCCGGGCTGGACTTGGCTGGATTGTCCAACTTTTTTGATGCCAGTCCAGTTTCAAGCTAAAATTGAATTTGTCCAGCTAAATAGAAATTTCGACAATAATACATATGGAATTTCTGATAATGATGCCAATGAAGAAGAATGTAAACGTGAAGAATTATTAGATGCATTTTTATATTTTATGCAAAACATAATGCAGGAATTTACAGCTCTTGAGAATGACTCTTGTACAGTTTTAAATGTAGAATACATAACACATTTTTAGGCACTAAAACATATGCATAAAATAGCTTATTTAAATTTATAGAATGTCCTATTTTGTTGGGAAGATTTACAAAAGCTTAAAATATCTGAAGAAATAGATAACGATAAACTATGTATCGATTACTGCTGCCTTCGTGAAGCTTATAAACAAATACCAAGAGATTTGTCAAATGATATGGTTCTATTTTGATTACCAAAGGTGAAAGGAATGTATTCGTGAATTTTAGAAAAGTTGCATGTTTATGTGAGTTAAATAGTTTTTTTCTATTTTAAACAATCTCTATACTAAAGAAAAAAACCGATTGTCATTGGACCTGATTATAGCTCAAAAATTAATACAAATTTAGAGAAATCTTGTATAGACTTTCAAAATAGTTTACAGATCTATAAAGGTTTGGAATTGGCCAAATCCGTAAGCTAAAAACGAAATAAAGTGACAGTGTTTTTAGTATTTAATTTATTACTTTTAATTCTTTCTTTATTTACATACATATCATTGTAAATATGTGCATTTAGCAATGATATGTATGTATGCAATATGGTCGATTTAGCAATCGATTTTTCAATAGCTTTTGTCATGAAGAAAAAAAAATTTCCACTACGACATATCCAAAAAATAATTTTCGAAGTTCCCAAATTTCAGAAAATAAAAAGTTTCTTTTTCTCAACTTTTATTTTTTAAGGCTTGTATCAAAAAATGCACGTCATTTAAAGCTTAATAAGTTTTCTTTCTAAATCCGTTAAAAAATTAAAATCGGACAAAAACTGACAGAGTCGTTAAGTTGACGAACATCACTAAAAACGGTTTTTTAGAATAACTTCTGAATTTGAGGGTGTTTCTGAAATTTGTTTACACAATATTTATGTACTCAACAAGACCTATACCCACGCTAGGTCGTTTTCCAGGTTTTTTACTGTAGCACTGTGTACAATGGATATAAATACATATATTCAAAAAAAATATTTACACAAAACCAAAATTAACATTTTCTCGGTCATATTTTTAATGTCCAGTTGTTTTTGGATTTGTCCAGCTTTTTAAAACAAAATGTCCAGCTTTTTGCGAATCTGAATCTGGCATCCCTAACTTGATACCAGATAGTTGTTATATGCCTTTTCTCTTTCAAATTGCAGCATTTACTATGATTCGAATTTTCATTGATTAGATGCAATTCATTTATTTTATATAATGTGCTTTGATGGCTCTCAGACGCATTCATAACCAATTTCATCTTAATCATATTAGCGCTTCGTACAGAGTTTGAAGCCATTCTTTAAACTTTGCGAATTTTACTCACTTTACAATCTTTTAAACAATTCTGCACACAAAACGAACGACTTAATTTTCTTTTAATTTTTCTCTAACCCTTTTTAATTTCACAAAAAAAATTTTCCTGTCACATTCTGTCTCAATTTAAATTTTGTTCAAGGGTTACAAAAGTAGCATTTATGTAGCATTGCAGATTTACCAATTTTGATGCACTTTAAAGTGTCCATTTATGCTATTTTGTGTTATAAATAGAACTAAAAGTAATCAAGTGATAGAAGCAGATTCTCATCTGAACAATGTTTGAGCAACAAGTACCAATCAATACTCTTTGTATTTGTGGATAAACAGGGCGAAAAATATGTGACTTTATAATTTTGATGCGAACCTTACTTAAATACATATATTTTTATTTTATATTCATTTACATACATTTATATACTTATGTACATACATTTGTAGTATGTAAATAGTACTTATATTTATTTAGTATTTGTACATTTATTTAGAAATTGTCTTTTATTATTATTGTTTTATTTTTCTATTACTTCTATAAAAAGAAATTTAATCGTATGACTATCAATATTTGCATCAATTTGTTTTAATTATATTTGAGTCTAAATGTTAAAACGTGCTTTTATAATATTGCTCAGTGGATGGCAGTATAACTAGGGATGACACAATTTGTTAACAAAGATTTAGGTTTATAAAATATTACAGAAGACATTTTATGTTTATAGGTTATTTTTAAAACCCTAGGGAAATTTCCATTTATATTTCAGAAATTTATAATAATATTCTTAGCAGATTTGAACCTAATTACATGCATTAGAAAGCTATTTAAATTTCCTAAATGTTTCTTAAAGCAACATAGCCATTTTATTCGATGGTTTTTTATTCATAGCTTTACAAGTTGAGATTTTAAAATTTTTTCTTACCTTTTCTTATATAAAAATTGAACGAAGCAAAATTTTTATATTCTGTAAATGCAGTATGATAGTAAATTTTAAAATAAAGATTTTGATGTAAATAACAGTTGTATTCTGTTAAGAAAAACTGCAGTTTTAGTTATAATGATGAAATGACTAAAGTTGTTTATTTGTAAATTTACTTCAATTTATAAAATAAGAAGATGTTGATTTTTTATTTTTCAATTTTGTATGCGTTTTGTGAAAATGCCCGATGACTTGAATCAAATCATTTTGCTCACTGTTTTCCATCATTACACAGTGGGGCAGAATCAAAATTTTTTTGGAAATAAATCTGGCATTTCTAAACGGCTAGTCCGATCGGGATAACCAAGGAGTATTCGAGTTTAAGGTTTTAAAATGATCCCTATAAATGCTCCAGGGGCGGCGCTATGGGGGCTCAAATTAGGGTACCATCGACATGTAAAATTTTTAAACGTATTCCATTTTTTTATCCCATCTTGAAAATCCTGCTTACATGTGGTATTTATCTCTTATAATTTCCGAGTTATATGCATTTCAAAATTGAAATTTTAAAATGTGACTTAACACTTTCTTTGTTCAAAAAAAAAACTTTCTTTAAGAACATATAACAATTTTATGTGTTTCTATAAATTATCTATACAAAGAACATTTGGATATAAAAACTATGTCCTATTTTTCGACCATTCCGCCCCTACGCCCTTCGGAATTTGACCTATTTTTTTTTCTTCAAAATTTAAACTTTGGGCTATATGTTCTAAAATCTCAAAGCTCGGATCAGAAAACGGAATGCATCTATGGAAACCTCGATGTGTTCCCTATTTAACGATAAAGTATTTTCCCAGCGCCTATGGAATATGGACCCTATTGGCAAAATGTTTGGGATTCTCGCTCCAATTTCTCTTTGACCGTCCTTCAAACATATTGCACTTTTAAAGCGGATGCCATTTCGTCCAACAAAAGTACAATTTTAGCAAATTTGAAAAAATAAAAAACCATCAGTTGAGAACAGCTTGAGTTAGAGGCAAATTACTAATTTTTTGGAAAAAATGCATATTGCCAAAAAAAAAGATTTGAGAGACCACTAACGTTCATCAATATTTAAGTGTTATACACCAAAATTCTTGGTTTTTGTAGTAGATTAAAAAATTCGAAATGTATGAAGGAATTTCGAAAAAAAAATTAAAAGCGAGACGATCTAATGTGTATTAATAAAATTTCCAAAATTACCTTCCTAGTGATAAAATTGTAGAGAGGGTAATCTTAATTTAATATATATTGTTTCAGACGTTGTGAGGTTTATAAAACAATCAGTAACTAAGTAATATTAGTCTTTTATTATTCCCTCGATATAAACGATATAATTATTTACTCTTCCACAGAATCTGAGAAATCACTAAATGAAAATACTTTTTTTTTGAAATTCTTCATAAATCACTTCAATTATATTGTGCTTTTACAATTAAAGTAATTTATGAAGAATTTTTACGGAAATTGCTAAAGTGAATTTTCATGACATACTTAACTGATGACCAAAAGTTCTAGGAAAAACTACATAGCAATTAGTTAACTACCTTTTAGAGTTTTTTTATATTTAATATAATTACATTTCAATCACTATAGCAAATGATCTAACATTAACCTGTAGCAATTATTTCAACAAATTCATGAAATATTAAGTAGTATAAGTAGTACAGTATTGTTTTATACACCATTTTCTAAAGAACTCATATAAGAAACATCAATATTTTCATCTATCTAGATTCTAGAATCAAATTTATTTACTTATCAAGTAAATTGCTGTTTTTTGAAAAAGAAATACTTACACACACCCACAATAAAATAAAATCCATTTAAATAAAAATGAAAAGGTAAGTTTTTTTTCTTCGTTTATTTAATTTTTTATTTAAACAAGAGAAACCAACATTTTGTATTTGTATATAGCACTAGCAGGATGAGGTGGTAAAGGTGCTGAGGATATTGCGTATGTACCCGTGGATTTGATTGACAGCTGTGGGAAAATATATAGAAATACTTTAGTTATACTTTGATTGGTTTCGATTAAGAAAATTGAAAAATTCTTTTTTTTATTTTTTTTTTATTTTATTTGTTAGAAAAAAAATAATTATTATAAGTTTGTGTATGTTTTTTTATGGTAAACAAATGTCATGTTAAAAAAGTTTAAAAGACATAGGCATAGAATAAAGTATACATACAAACAATACTGAGAGCTGTCAAAAACCTAAGTCTTGCAACAACAAAATACATAACAAGTAAGAGTATGATATAGGAGTTATATTATGGATCGATCCATAACACAAATATGAATATTAAAGTTGTTTTCTGAGGTGACTAGGAACAAATGTTGAACGATTTTCGAACAACTTTTTTAAAAATCAATCTATTTTGTTGTTGAAGAGAGAAAATTTATTTTTAAAATGCGAGATTTTTTAAAATGTTTAGCTTTTATTTTGCAACATTTGCACACTGTAAATTTATTCAAAGTTTTGGTCATTGTCAGCTATGACCTTTTCCCATCATTCCGACAACATAAGGATTTCAAGCCAAAAGAACTGCTCATCAATTGGGGCCATGAACAAATCAAGCCAATATCGGATACTCTATTCAAAAGTGAAGCGTATCCCAGAGAGAGAGTTATGCCCATGTAAAATCGTCTTTCAAGGTTTCTTGATTTCAATTCGTATGGTACCCAATTTCCCTGCTGGTCAAGCCCAACCATATAATACCCTACACTAAGTAAAAGAGCAAAAACAATTTTCTTTTAAAATTTCAATAATATATATTTTTGAGTGATTTTCGGATGTGGGCCTTATATGGGAGCTATGACCAATTATGGACCGATCACCATGAAATTAGGTCGTGTGATTTATGTCTATATTAAAGTTAACTATGTTGAATTTTGTGTGTATACCAACATTTTTAAGCGATTTATGCACGTTAAAGTGATTTTCGGATGCGGGTATATATGGGAGCTATGACTAATTATGGACCGACCGTAACAAAATTTGGTGACATGAATTTTGTATATATAGAACTTATTTGGAGCGGAATTTGTGGAGATACATATATTTGTGGAGATACATATATTATGACCGATAAAGTCCAATTTCGGAAGGACATTTGTATGGGGGCTAGGTGAAATAATGGACCGATTTCAGCCAGTTTCAATAGGCTTCGTCCTTGGGCCGAAAAAATAATATGTACCAAATTTGATCGAAATATCTTCAAAATTGCGACCTGTACTCTGCGCACAAGGTTTACATGGACAGCCAGACGGACGGACGGACATCGTTTAATCGACTCAGAAAGTGATTCTAGGTCGATCGGTATACTTTAAGGTGGGTGTTAGACTAATATTTTTGGGCGTTACAAACATCTGCACAAACACATTATACCCTCCCCACTATGGTGGTATAGGGTATAATTATAGGCCAAGACTATCTGATATTGAGGGAAATTTACAAAAAATAAATGGTACGCTCAATCGGGATACGTTATCAGCGATCATCCTAAGTTGATTTTATCATTCCGTTTGTAACACATAGAAATATTCATTGCAGACGATCTAGCTATGCCCGTTTGTGTGTCTGTCTGATGATAACACGATAGAGTCCAAAATTAAGGAGCTATCTGGCTAAAACAATAGTCTTTCTTGTTATTGCTTTTTTTGGCAATATTGGTCCATGATTTTACCTAGCTCGCATACAAATGGAATACTCCCACTGAAATTTTCCGGAAAAAATGTTCGTAGAATATATTAATCCTTAAATGTCCTTTTTGAATGGACTTTTTTGTTTGTCTCGAAAAAAGGGTCGAATTGACGCTTAACGAGAGGAGATGGAGGGTTAAGATCTTCGACGAAAATGATCCTCATAAAATTCCATAATATAACTCTGACAATAAGAATTCTCTCAGACATTGACTTATATCATTTTTTCAGTTAGTATAATGCTCCCTTCGATCAAAACATTAAAACTTTGACCAACTATATACGTTTATTCTACAAAAATTATCTACTCAACATGCCCTTTCAGAATTATTCTGTTCGAAAAATGCTGTTGAACAGTGTAATTAATATCGTGGTACTCGTACATAGATTTTTGTTGCTCTTTTCACGAACACAACAGTTTACCAAGAATGTAAATGTAACAAAATTTAATTTAAATTCAGTGCAAATGAAAGGAAAACCTGTATGTGTTTATTCTCAAGAACAACTTTATTGTTTCATTACTGTAGTTGTTGTCATTTTAAAGTACCTTTCCATTACATTTTTCTAGTGCTGAATAAAATGGATGTAGAGAAAATAGATACAATATCAACGCCATATATAGTAACCAATAATTTATTGAAATATTCTAAAAGAAGTGATTTTGTGGACAATTCGGTTTCTGTAAATATGTAGTATTCACTGATAAAGAAATTTCAAAATCTGAGTTGAAGGGCTCAGCCATTTACATAGCTGATTCAGAAAAACTTCTTCGATTTAGGTTGCATGAGAATCTGACATCAAGAACTAATATATTGTAAAGGAAACTTTATTTAAGAGTGTTTTAAGAACTACTACATTGACTGTTTGAGTATAAATGAACTAAACTAATCAAATATTATATGTTACACTGAACCAGATGATGGTGGAAGTTGAGATGTTAAAACATTTAAACTGTTACAGATACATATTTGTGTATTTTGTATTCTGTATTTTGGCTGTACCTGAGTTTGAACATAAGATGACATATAATTTATTATGCTTTGGTAAAATTTTGACACTTCTGAGGTGAATAAAATTTCTCTAGCCCTGGTGGCTAGTAGTATTTTTGACATTTGATCAAACACTTGTGACAAGCAAAAATTAAAATAAAAACATTAAAATAATTTTTAAATAAAAAAAATTATGTTAAATGCAAGTATTATGTTTAATTATATTTGGACAATAAAATGTGTTTAGCATTTTTGTAGGGAGCTAAAAAAGTTATCATTTCAAACAGCAGTAACAATAAACAAGTAAGAAAGTATGGTCGGTCAAGCCCGACCATAAAATACCCTACACCAAGTAAATGAGTAAAAATATTTTTCTTTTAAAATATCAATAATTTATATTCATGAGTGATTTTCGGAAGTGGGCCTTATATGGGAGCTATGACCAATTATGGACCGATCACCTTGAAATTAGGTCGTGTGATTTATGTCTATATTAAATTTAAATATGTTGAATTTTGTGTGTATACCAAGATTTTTAAGCGATTTATGCACGTTAAAGTGATTTTCGGAAGCGGGTCTATATGGGAGCTATGACTAATTATGGACCGATCGTAACAAACTTTGGTGACATGAATTTTGAATATATAAAACTTATTTGGAACGAAATTTGTGTAGATACATATATAAATTAAACATTTATGACCGATAAAGTCGAATTTCGAGGGGACTTTGTATGGGGTCTAGGTGAAATAATGGACCGATTTCAGCCAGTTTCAATAGGCTTCGTCCTTGGGCCGAAAAAATTATATATACCAAATTTTATCGAAATATCTACAAAATTGCGATCTGTACTCTGCGCACAAGGTTTACATGGACAGCCAGCCAGCCAGACGGACGGACATCGTTTAATCGACTCAGAAAGTGATTCTAAGTCGATCGGTATACTTTAAGGTGGGTGTTAGACCAATGTTCCCTACAGGGAAATATTTTTTTACCATAGTACCTAGAATAGCCAATATTCTAGGAGAATCTCTTTAATTTTTTCTTTGTATTTTGAACACCAGCATATATTGATTAATAAGAAGTCAAGGGAATATTTGAGGAGAATCAACAATTTTAGAGAATTTAAAAGTCCCTCAAAAAATACAACATTTGCTTAATTGAAATGCAAATATTTTAGGTATGTGATAATGTATTTTCCGGATGTGGGCCTTATTTGGTCCTATAGTCACAAAGTTGTTTTGAGTTTTTTTTTTTTTTTTTTTAATATGAATATTTATGCGTTGGATTTTCGCATACATACATCTGATGTACGTAAAATTTTTGTTCGAAATCAAAATTTGTGTAGGTTAATATGTTTTAAAAATTGTCCTATTAAGGTCGGATATTTATAAAATTTGGAACGACGTTTTTTAAATATATGTATGTATATGAGGATTATTTGTGATAACGATGTTTCTAAGAAAGTGGACTTTACGCCGAACCACACAAAATATAGTTTTGTGATTTCATTTTACATGGTACTTATGTATGCTTGGAAAAATCATGAACCAATTCTTACAAGTTTATTTTTTGTGGAATGCAAAGTCCAAAAATGTTAAATTTTTAGCTTTTGTTATTCATGTATTTCAAATTTTGTTTGTATGCTTATTTTTTAGAAGACACCAAGATATAAAAATTAAGTATAAAGGTACTTCATAGTTAAGTCGAGTTTCTAGAAAACATTTAATAACTCTTAATTAATTTAATCATTATTCACAAAAACCTAAAAAAATCAAAGTACTTTCAGCAGCATTAAATTAAATAATTCTCAGTACCCAACAACCTGTAAATAGTTAATCAACTCTTGTTAACCTTTAAAATTTAGTTTCACTGGAAACTGTTTTGTTTTTCTGTTGTAATTTCTTAAATCCATTTGTTTTCCAGACGATCAAATTCTACTGATACACCTGTTTAACTTCCATAAAATATGAGCTGAAACAGCAGCAACATTAATTTCGTTTCTGATAATGTTTAAGAAAAAGGTTGCAAACTTTTGTTTACATTTGCCTTAGTAAACATAAATAATTTCCAGTTTTAAAAATAAAGGACCCACAGAAATAATGTAAAAAGGACATTATGTTTATTTTGAACAACAACAATAACAAACGAAAAAAAATGTAAAAAAGAGAAGACATTGTTTGTACAGGTGCGGCATTAAATAACTTGAGCAAGCTGTATAGTCTGCCCTTGGTTTAAATATGTTGGCACCGATAAAATATTGAGATTGCAGATTTTTTTATATTGTATTGTATAAGAAATAAATACAGTTGTTTGTTAGCAATCAGGCGGAAAATTGCTTAAGAATCATCGTTATCAATGCCAATCTGTAATTATAAGCAGACGTCTTCCGTTTTTGTAAACATTTTGCTTTCTCTGCGAAAGGAAGTAAAATAGAATACAGATAAAATATATTTATTACAAATGACAAATATATGAGAGAGAAAAAAAGGTGCTGGCTTCCGTTAAATGAAATGGCAGCTAATTTATTTTGAAGAGGAAAATTAAAAATGACGCTAGTAATAAGATTAAAATGATTTCTATAAATTAAATGGTTCCTTTTTTGTTGTACTAGAAAATTTACAAGTAGCTTTTTAATAATAACCTATATTATTAAATAGGTTCTGCTAAAGGTATTCAATCAGTGCAACTTATTGACTTTTAAGTGAAAATTAAAAAAGAAATATTTTATTTTAATAATATTACCAATAAAGGTTCATTGGACGAAGATATGTATTCATCACCAAAAGCATATTTATGAACAAATTCCCAGAAACAATAAAAATGTTGTACTTCCTATTGATTGAGGTTCTTAGAAAAGAAACCTGCATTGGTTATAATGAAGCAATTACTGAAACATTAGAAAACGTACATGAAATTGGTTAGTTTGATACAAATTACAGCAGTATCAGCGTGTAATTTATGCTTTGCTCAACATATTTTGCTGAGTAAGAATACCATAGGTCCTACAACAATAGCCAATATTCTAGGAGAATCTCTTTAATTTTTTCTTTGTATTTTGAACACCAGCATATTTTGATTGATAAGAAGTCAAGGGGAATATATGAGGAAAATAAAAAATTTTAGAGAATTTGAAAATCCCTCAAAAAATACAACATTTGCTTAATTGAAATTCAAATGAAACAAAGCCATAGAACACTCTAGGAATTATCAGCGCATAGTGGCTTATAAACTTTTGGTTTTGAGAATAATACTTATTGGAATTTTGTATAGGCAGTGCTGAGTTGATTTGTATTTACATGGGTTCGTAGTTGAATGGGTGTTAGTGAGCGTCCCCCAAAGTAGCTAACCGTCGCACAGAGGGCCCAAACATACTAATTTTGCGGATTAATTGAAAAAACAAATTTCAAGTATCGTGAAAACTGAAAGTGCCAGCTTAAAGAGCGCAAAATTCTACGTCAGAAGGCAAAAAATTAATGTGAAATAATAATAGGTATTTTTATAGTCACGTGTTGAAATTACATATTGTGAGAAAAAAACCTAAAAAATTGAAAAAAAAAATAAAAAATTGCGCAAATAAATACTATTTGTGATAGGCAATTTAAAAAAATTAACAAATCTAATTATCCAACCATCAAGCTCAGGTATTTATTGATATGTTTTGGTTAAATTTAAATTTGAATTATTGGTGGAAGTGGCTTTGATATTAGTTTTTATATTGGAAGTGCAAAAAAATGGATTTTGTCAGTTCAAATGGACATAAAGTTATTAGCTGGGCTCAGCTGGGTAGAGAATTTAATATAATTTAAAAGCCTGGACAGTTAGGCGTTGTTTCAGAAAAAATTAGGTTGCGCATCGCTGCGCCTCATAAGTTATATGTAAATTAGTAAAAGCTTCACCCTTTAAGTCTACCATCAAAAAACACTTTGCGATTCTGATCAACGTTTTATTGCTGTCGTTGTTGTTGTTATTGTTATTGTCATTGTTTTTTTTTGTTTTATAAGAGATGTGCAAGGGTTGTGATTAATAATACGATAGTCACGTGTGAGTCAGGCCTGGACGTGGCTATATTCTAGTATTATAATGAGATAAACAATAATAAACTTTTACCAATTACTTTTCTTTATTTCAGTTTTGACCCGTTTTGATAACAACGGGTCAAAATGTTTCCCGATTTTCTCAATTTTTCTTTTATTGGACTAATAGCAAATGTATAGTATGTCAAACAAAAAACTAACTGTTTAAAAATCGTGACTGACTTCAAAGTTATATGCATTTGAATTTAAAAATTTATCAAAAAGGCGATTTTCGCTAGTTTTTGGAAAAAAGTACTTTTTTTCTTTTTAAGTTATATAAAAAAAATTCTAAGAAGATGTATTAGGAATTTATACTTTTTGAAAAGCAAACTTTACAACAAATATTTTAGATGAAAACAAATTTGAAAATTGTTGATACGTAGGGGACCAGGTCCATTCAAAAAACGCCTATTTTTTATGTAAAATTTAAATTTAGGGCAAAAATTCTCAAATCTCATCGTCGATATCAAAATAAAGTAACCCAGTTTAGATGGCCAAATATGTTCTGAATTAATTTGTAAATGGTTCGGATAAACCCGCTCCTGGTGTGGATATTATAACCAAAAAACTAAAAACTCCCACTTTTTTGGGAATTGCAGGATTTTTGATTATAAATTTTATTGTTCCATTTCTAATAGAAGAATCTTTATAAGTGCAAAATTTCATTAAAAAATATTCATAAATAAAAAAATAATTTTATTTTTAAAAATCTTTGCAAAAACTCATTAAAAATCATTTTTTGTCATACCAATACAACCACTTTTTCAACAAATAATGACTAAATGTAAGAGTAAAACTGGTTATCATAAAATTTTTGAAACTTTTGTCTATTTCTAACAAAATAATAATACAGAAATTCCAACAAACGAACTAGATATTAACATTTTTATTCTAACGGCGTGCCATTCCCCATACAAAACGTATGTACATACCCAGGTATGTTGCTGTTGACATGCGTAAAGCAGTTCTGCTGTTGACTTAAAGGTTAAAAGGCAAAGCAACTCATGCAAATTCTGTCGTTGATTTCATGATACCCTCACCGCCAGAGTGGGGAGGGTATGGTCCTATAAACAATGGTCCATGGTCCTATAAACAATTTGCACACATTTGATATTAAAAGTTGACAACTACTTAATAATCCATTATGTAGGCTATGCTAAGTCCAAGCTACTTAAATACTGGTTATTTTAAATATTTCTGATTCTTTTAATAACTTAATTGGAACAAAATAAACACTTAATATTTTTTAGGGTGCCTTATATTTCTTCTTAACCTAGCTTTCTTAATAAATTATATTTTCCAGCGAAAGGGTACACATTTGCCTCAAAGCCATGACCATGATATTGGTCAATTTCCAGCTAAATATTATTTTTCTTCTCATACCTAAATTAAGTTTATTTGTTTATTTTGCAATATTTTAATTTCCTTGAATCAGTTCTTTTTTCCTGTTTCTGTTATTATTTGTCATATTCAACCACAACCAACAATTTTCTTCAAATTAATTAAAGACATATATTTACTAAATAGTTGTTTACCCAAAAGAAAATTTGTTTAAAAACAAAAATAAGGAATATCCAAAAAGTATACAATTATAGAATTAAAGCTTCTCAAAAAATAATTAAAAAAATTGTAAAAGAAAACATTAATACTGCTTGGCTTTTAAGATAGAAATAAAATAAAAAAGTAGAAGTTGTTTTCTGCTCTTACAAAAAGAAAAAAATGAAAAAACCCCTCCAACTGTAAGAAAAAGATTAGTATTTATTTAAGAATATATTCGCCCTGCCACTCATTCATCTTCTAAATCTAGCAAAAGTTTAGACATTTAACTGACACGGATTTCCTTCAAATAAAACTTTAATACATTTTCTAGCGCCATCAAAACGGAAACTTGTTAAATTGTTAAGCTTTAAAAAGTGAAAGAAAAATTAAGAAGAAACAAAAATAAAATAAACTAAACTAAAGCAAAGAAATGAATAGAAAGCAGTTGTAGTTGGAGTACGAGTAGATGTTTTCATTATTTCATTACTTTAAATTAAGACGGCAATAAGTTGTTGATGTGTGTATATGCGTTTGTATGTGTTGAAATATTTGTTTGAATTTGTTGAGAAAATTTTGCAATAGTTCCCTGAAAATTCTTGCGTAGACATTAAAAATTTCAAAGCAGCACTTTAAGAAATGTTTGGAAAATGAGAAATATTCTATTTGCACATATTTTATTTACAAGTAAATGCGAATGCTGAAAAACTGTTTATAATATAATTATCGAAAAATATGTATGTGTGAATATGTACTTGAACTTTGGGTGTTAAATTCTGAAAGAAAGGTTTACATAAAAATACTCAGCTCTTTGCTTTTATAGCCACCACCAAAAATATGGGGGGTATATTGATTTTATCATTCCATTTGTAACATATCGAAATGTTGTTCGTAGAACCAAAAAGGCCCAGAATTTCTCAAATTCCTAGCCAAAAGAACTGCTCATATTTTGAGGCCAAGAACGAATCAAGACAATATCGGATACGTTGTTGCAAAGTGAAGCGTAATCTGGAGAGAGCAATCTGCATCGATCGAAACAAATAGTAGTAATCTGGACTATAAGGCGGGTGAGGTAAAACTTTCCACCACTTCATTCTAAATACTTTTTAACAGATATTGCAAAATTTGGCAGAGCATTGTCATAATGGAATATTGCGGTTTCATGTCTGGCCGCATATTCTGGACGTTTTTCGGCAAATGCTCCCTTAAAATGAATCAGTTGCGTATGGTACTGGTACCATATAATGGTCTGGCCGGATTTCAGCAGCTCATAATATATATTACCCTAAAACCATGGATATTTGACTTTGCTAGAGATTCGGCTGGTTGGCCGGGCATCACATACAAACCCTTACGCTTCGCGTTCAATCAGCTCAGCTTCAATTCGTATGGTCTCAGCTTCAATTCGTATGGTACCCAATTTCCCTGATTTTGGATGATTCCTGCTGAGCGCAAATGTTTTGAAATTGCTGCTTGAATAGCTCCCAGTGATTTTGAAAACTCTAGTTGAGTTTGACAACAATCTTCATGGAGTAATGCTTCCAATTCCTAGTCTTCAACCTTTTTAGGCAGGCCTGGATGATCTTTGTCTTTCGTATCAAAATCACCACTTCTGAACCGAAGAAACCATCTCCCGCATGATGAAACCGATGGAACATATTGACTATAAGCTTTGGTGAGCAATCGGTGTGCTTCAGCGTCACTTATTTTAAAAATTAAAGAAGTAAAGCATAACTTCCCGCATATGATGCTTTGTTTGCACAAAATTCGACATTATATATACTATAATTTTCATTAACTTCAAAACAAAAATCCCATTTAGAAGATACGTCATCCATTGCAAATCCCTCATTTTTAAGTCATACACAAAAATTTTAAATGTAAGTTAGGGAACAACATTTCCAAAAATACATCCTTAAATTTCATTTGCATTATGAATGCATTTCTTGAAAACAAATAGCTTTTTAATTAAGTAGTAAATAGGGGACATAATTATCTTTCCAATGCATCTTAAATCTGACAACAGCTTCGTACGATACGAATATTTAATATGTCCAAAAATTAAAATCGAAATTAAAAAAAATTAAATGTCCAAATGACTCTAAACTGTGTATTTACCAAATATAATCAAAATCGACAGAACCAAAAACAAGTTGCTTCTAATGTTTTATGTAATTCATAATGTACCCTGCTACTAAGGGTTTAACAAATATGTTTTTCTGTTTTCAATTCAAAAATATAAAAATCTACAAATATTGAGTTCATTACAACGCATTGGACACTTCATTTCCACCTTTGATATTGTTGTTATGATTATTGGTAGTTTCCATAATACTAAGCTTTAACTACATGAATTTAAAAATCTTAAGAGTACCTGTGAATGCAATATTCTCTTTAGTTTATGCGAAGGCACATTAAGAGAATGTTTAAATTAAACGTAGACTGCTTACGTTTTACTCTTATTTTGAAGGCTAAAATGAAGGTAAAATATTTAGCAATTTCATATATATACAAATATCTAAGTAAACTACAGTTAATATTATTTGTATTTTGTCGGTCGGTAGTATGGTAGGGCTTGATACCCTACACTAAGTAAATTAGAAAAACATTTTCTTTTAAAATTTCAATAATTTATATTCGTGAGTAAGGGGCCTTATATGGGAGCTATTAATAATTATGGACCGATCTCCATGAAATTAGGTCGTGTGATTTATGCCTACATGAAAGTTATTTTTGTTGAATTTTATATGTGTAGCACATTTTTAAGAGATTTATGCTCGTTAAAGTGATTATCGGAAACAGGCTTTATATGGGAGCTATGACTAATTATAGACCGATCTTAATAAAATTTGGTGACATGAATTCCGTATATATGAAACTTATTTGAAGCAAAACCTGTAAAGTACATACATATATAAATTAAAAATTGTATGGGGGCTATGTAAAATAATGGACCGATTTCAGTCAGTTTCAATAAACTTCGTCCTTGGGCCAAACAAATTCTTTGCGCAGAAAGTTTACATGGACAGCCAGCCAGACGGACGGACATCGTTTATACTTTAAGGTGGGTGTTAGAATAATCTTTTTGGGCGTTACAAACATCTGCACAAATCCAATATACCCTCCCCACTATGATGGTGTAGGGTATTAAAAGTTATGTAAGTTTAAAATTTCGATTTTTACCATCAAAAAATATGGGGGTATATTGATTTTGTTATTTTGTTTGTAATGTATCGAAATATTCATTGCAGACTCACAACCGTATATGTATCCTGGGTCCTCATAAGATTCTATGTCCGTCAGTCAGTCAGTCTGTCTTTTGATAGCAAGATAAGGCCCAAACGAAAGGAGACAGCTGGCTGAAATTTTCCATAGATACTCTCTATTGAGTTCGTGGCAGCCACCATACAAATATCTCCCTGGAATACTGTTTGAAAACTCATAGATATGTTGATTATTCAAGAATCCTGATACAATATTTGCACAAATTAGTTCTAAGAACTCTGAAATTATACCATAAATTATGGTGAATATCTGGTAAAATGTGTTCAGAAACATTCATAAATGTCTTATAGTACTTAGATAAAAAATGATATCCTATTTTTCCTAAAATTGTAATGTATAGGTGTGAAGCACCTGAAAATACTTAATTAAATTTGTGTTATTGACTTTAACATAGGTAATATATAGGTAATATCTTATCATTTTCTTACCACTGTATATGAAAGATTAATTTTAGTTCATTAGCTAAACAAAAGACTTTAGTTAAATTATAAAATAAAAAAAAAACTAAAATTTAAAATATAAAATATATAACCTTGCTCTTTGATTGCTTCCAACTGTCTGTTCTCTTAAAAAAATCACATATAACGTAACGCATTTAACGTAACTCACACAAGTACACAACTTCTCTTTAGAATAATAAATGCTGTGTGGTACTCTTCCACTCCCTTTCATTTTAAAGGTGTTGAATCTCACAGTTAAGTTTATGAATACTCCCTACACCACTACAGCCATGCAAAACATACAAATAAATAGTAGACACACACTTACACACCATATCACAGAGAATAATAAATATTTGTTAACATTTTCCTACTTTATTAATGTCTCTGTAATATTCGTGGCGTTATTTGAAACGGTAGGGTAAGTGTAGCAAGTTGCATATTAAAATACGTGAACATAAAAACAACAAGCTTAGAAAGAAACCGGATTCCAGTTGGGTGTTAAAATTAATTAACCTTAACAATAAAACTAAAGAGAGAAAAACAAAAGGAAAGAAAAAAATAATTGTCAACTGATTTAGCCACTAACTGTTGGCAACAATAGTTTGTGTAATTTAAGTGTTTACTTTTCTTACTGCGAAAAAAGGTTTTAGTTTCCGCGATGCTGTAGCAAAAGTGTTGTAGGCGAAAATGGAGAACATTTGCAGTAATTTATAATTAATGAAAACATTTGTAGAAAATTACTTGCTGTACTTCAACTCAATATTAGTGAGGACTTTATTTGTAACAATGTAATTTGGCACAGTTGTTATTTGAAGAGAGTTGTAGAAATTTGCTAAATTGACACCCTTATTGTTTTTATTTTAGCTATACGTACTTTTCGATAATGAAAAAAATTTGTATAAAAATGTTGGGATTCAATTAAACTATTCTACGTTAAGAATGTTGAATGTTGTCAGAACTATTTTGTTTAATCAATATTGGCTTTACATATTGAAGTACAGCATTAAGTATCAGTTTTTATTTGTGTTAAATTTATATTTTACCTTTGCATTAATTAAGCAAATTATAAATAAATATTCTCTTTTACCCATCTGAATGTCAAATTATGGCAAATGCTATTATTACTCATACGCCTTATGTTTACTTACATATGTACGCTTAATTAACCAATATGGCCAATCGGTAGTATGAGTAATATTAGCTTTTAAGAAGTAATGCGTATACGCACTGGGTGGCATACAAGTATGTAAATATGAATACTAAGTGCACAGTACATACATTTTTTTGCAAAAATTATAAGGAGTGGTCGCAGAGTGCTGAATCTAAGAAAAAAATAAAATTTTATCAAAATCGACCACGCCCAACGCCCACTGCCCATACAATCCAAATAGATTTTTTCGCATAAAAGTTTTCCTATCCAAATAAAAGTCTAGAAATTTGGTACATATATTTTCTGAAACAAAAGAGCAACGTATGCTAAGTTTTATTAAAATCGGCCATGCCCACCGCATACCGGCCATGCAATCCAAATGCAGTACATTTTTGTGGAAAAATTCTAAGGAGTGGTCATTAGAGTGTCCCTTAGAATTACATTTTTTGAAATGAAAACTTTCGTAATGACCTAAAATACCACCAAAAAAATTATGGTTAAAAAATGTTAAAGTTATTAAAAAATCGGCAGGCCATTAACGTGTCTCAGGCCTCTAGAACAAGAAATGTAGGAACAAAATTAACATATTTTGAGAAATATTAAAACAAAACTTATTTTTACTTAAAATATATCCACATTTACTTGTATATGAATATGATATGATACAGTTAACCTATTCGCAGGTATAACCAAATAAAAATATTTTTTTTAACGGCAGTTTCAAAACTCCAATTTCAAATTTTTAAAAATTTTGTTAAACAAATTTCAGATTTTTTTGATCATCATAAGAAAAATATAAAATCAAGTCTAGTATTTACAATAACAGCACAAAAATGGAATTAACTCTTAAGAGCACTTAGGGTCCAAATGACCCTGATTACATTTACATTTATTATTTAAAATCGGTCACGCCCACCGCCCACCATGAAATCTGTTTTAATTAATTAAGTTTGACAAAGAAATAAAATTCAATATTTATTGCACTTATTTATTGGATTTCGTAACCAGAAACATTTCTCACAGAACGCTGATTTCCGTAATACAGCTACATAACATAAATACTTTATTGCGGTTTGAGTATTTATTTCCATGGTGAATTGAGAAACAATACTGAATAAAAATAAGATGACAGTATGACACTTTTAAATACTATATATGGTCAATTCAATGCCATCGTACGTGACATTTGTACGCCTATAGAGTCTAATAGGTATAAGAGTATCTGAAAAATAATTTTGTCTTTATGTTCCACTCAGAGGGTATTATATTTAAAAAAATTATAAGTTCTTTCGAGAAAATGTTGTCCAAAATATTGAGCGATATAATGGCAACGTGACATAAGACGGAAATTTTCGAATCGTGAGAGACGTTATGTTTTATTTTAATTTCTTACACTAAACCAAATATTTTTTCCTTACAATCCGTCATATTTAAATAAAAACAATATTTGGATGATTTTATAATAAATAAATTTTAATATCGTACGTGAGAGATATTTCACTTATAGTAAAAAATATATATTCTGTAAATGTATGTATACAAAAACTAAAAAATAAATAGAAAATATATATGGGCATTTCCTGCGGTCACGAACCTATGCTTTTGATGTCCAAATATAGAAAACAAATCTGTTCCTTGCATTTTTTTGCGATTCGATTTAAAAGCGATTAATTAATTCTAAAAGTGTATTAATCTAGGTCTCTATCCCTTACTTACACAATAAAATATCTCTATTGGTTTTCGTTTAATTGGTGTAATTACCTGGTCGCTAACGTACGATTATCACCATGCATTTTCCCATAAATATCTTCAAATTTCCTTAACAAATAAGTAAGAAAGTATCGCCGGTCAAGCCCGACCATATAATACCCCACACTAAGTAACATTTTTATTTTAAAAATTCAATAATTTCTATTCGAGAGTGATTTTCGAAGTGGGCCTTCTGTGGGAGCTATGACCAATTATTGACCAATCACCATGAATTTAGTTCGCAGTTTATGTCTATATGAAAGTTATTTTAGTTGAATTTTATGTGTATACCAACATTTTTATGAGATTTATGAACGTTAAAGTGATTTACGGAAGCGGATTTCGGCCAGTTTCAATAGGCTTCGTCATTGGGTCGAAAAGATTATTTGTACCAAATTATATCGAAATATCTTCAATAAAACTCGATGATTATCAACATTTCGGTTTCAATAAACAATTTGATAATAGCAAAAAAAACAATCAGAGTCAAATTAATTTCATACTAAATGCTAATTGGAAACCTAGTTTTCGCCTAAAACATACTTTTTTTACTTTTATACTTATTTTTGCCTTAAAATGTTGTAATAAGCTCTAAATGCTTTCAATGCTGTTTTGTCTTTTAAGCCGTGGTTGTCATTCTCGTGGAATAGCCCATATGTATTGTGCTGAAATCTTCTAAAAATACTCTGTGTTGAAAGAATTTTTTTGGTATTGAAAATGGGAAATATCCGTCCATGAATTCACCTAGCCCCCATACAAATGTCACCCCGGAACATTATTTTAGCAGTCATATATGTATATGTTGATTATGCGTCAATCTTGATAAAATTTTGCACACATTATTTCTTAATACCAACTTAATAACATAACTTCAATCAGTAAAATTGCAATTTATTTAATTTTCCTGGAAAAACAAAAATAACTTATAGCAGAACTTATGAATACAAGCAGCAGGTCTATATCTAGCTATTAAAGTCTCAGATATTAAAAATCATTAATTCGAGTATTACTAACTATTTACTCATTCAAGTCTTGGCCATTTGTTGCATTATGTTTGCATGCTCAATGTGAATTCAATTAAATTTAATATTTATAGTTTTCTTTTTTGATTATATTGCAACGGACATAGTTTCAATGTAATATTATAAATTTGCTCTCTATAACTTCAATATTTTCATTTTCTTTAGTTTATAGATATTTAAACATTCATTTGTGGTTTCTTGTACTGTTTAAATTGTAGAAATCAAATACCATTTACTACTACAACCACAATGTTCATTTTAATTGATATGGCAGCGGTTTTCGTTGAGAAAATCACAATCACAATGAGTAGGTCATTCGTGAAATTAGCTTTCAAAGGCAGGAAGTTAACTAAAACTAAGAAAATGTATTAAAAAGTGCAAGTATGTGTAAAAATACAATATATATAGAAAAAAAAATTACATATAGCACATTGTTTAAATATTGTTGGAAAATGTTACAAAACATTACAGTGTCCATTAGGAAACAAAGAAACAAACATGTTAAAAGTGAACAAAAAAATAAACAGAAAACAAAAGCATGCCAAACTAACAGAAACTCTTTTAAGTCTCATAAAATACAAGTACAAACACTCACACCCACTTACTTTTACAAACAACACAAATGTAGTACATTTGTATGTATGCCAGTTTATTTATTTACGCTCTCACAAAAACACATACATAGAAATTCTTAATACGAAAGAGCAAAAAACTATTAACTCAACCGGAAATACATGTGAGTATTATATGTACACTATCGGATAAAAAATATTGGAAAAAGTAAAAAAAGATAAAAATATATTAGATTACTAGCTGCCATAGCTCACACAAAGTTTGAAGACTCCCACTATAATAGTACTCCAGATATGCAATAATAAATGTTTACTTTGTATGGGAGGTGCCATGCCCGTTGTACCTATATAGGTAAATTGTGAATCTAAACCATCCAGGGACACACTCAAATACACACAACAAATTTCATCGAAATCGGCCCAGCCGTTAAGGAGGAGTTCAGTTACTAACACACGTACAGAAGAATTATATATAAAGATAGAAAACATATTAATCATTTGTTGCATAAACGCAATTCTTCAAAACTACAGCACATCTTTTAGGCATAGAACTTATAAGATACTTTATTGTTGTCATTGGAATATTTTGTTTAAAATCAATGAAAACGACCTTTGCTGTACCTTATGATTCTGATGTGTTTATGATTTTGATGTGGAAATAATATTGTGTCAATTGAAAAATATAAAAACAAATTATTGAAACGAACATAAGTTTTTTTTTAAATTTTTTATCACAAATTTCAAATTTTGGATTTAGAGTTGTATAAACTACATCTTCAGTATTCGAATGTTTCGAACAAGAGATTTCATGTTTAAAATTAATCGAATTATTCGATTAATTAAAATTTGTTTAAATAATATAAAATAAGTAGATTTTACATCGCCAAGTCGTACATAAAGTTGTTGTACCGTCTAAAGTCGCATTTAGTAACATCACTTACATATATATATTTTAAGATCATGTTTTTCGTCCAATTCATCAATATCACTGTAATTTTCTGTATCATATTTTATTCGATTATTCTTCATAAAGTTATTCGAATGATTCATTACTCGAAAATGGTAATTTTTAAATTCTTCGAATAATTATTCGTAAGAATTTAAAACGAACGATCATTACTCGAATGAATACCCTGGTAAATATGGAGGAGCAATATTGAAATATCCGTTAGTACTCAATCTCCATCCGGAAAAATGTTATAAGATACTAAACTTTTAAGTTTTGGCGATTTAATTTTTTTTTAAAGTTTTTTGGCCAAATCCACAGCGATGAACATCCACAGTGATAAATTTAATAGACTGGTTTATTGCGTGAATTGATTTGTTTTATTTATAAAGTGGAGATATTGAAATGCAAACATTTTAAGGCCACTAGAAAATTTCATAAAATATTGAACTGTTGGTCCCCCAAAAGGTATAATATAAATATAAACAAGTAAGAAAGTATGGTCGGTCAAGACCGACCCTACACTAAGGAAATTAGCAAAAATATTTTTCTTTTAAAATTTCAGTAATTTATTTTCGTGAATGATTTTCGGAAAATGGCCTTATATGGCAGCTATGACTAATTATGGACCGATCGCCATGCATTTAGGTCGTGTAGTTTATGTCTATATGAAAGTCAATTTTGTTGAAATTTATGTGTATACCAACATTTTTAAGAGATTTATGCTCGTTAAAGTGATTATCGGAAGCAGGCCTTATATGGGAGCTATGACTAATAATGAACCGATCATAATTGAATTTGGTGGCGTGAATTCTGTATATGTAAAATTTATTTGGAGCACAATTTGTGTAGATACCTATATAAATTAAACATTTATGACCGATAAAGTCCAATTTCGGGAGGACATTTGTATGGGGGCTAGGTGAAATAATGGACCAGTACTAATATCAAAATTGCGACCTGTACTTTGGTTTACATGGCCAGCCAGTCAGACGGACGGACATTGTTTAATCGACTCAGAATGTGATTCTGGTGTTGGGTCAATATATACAAACATTTTCATTAAAAATATTTTTGTAAAAAAAGTACCAAAGAAAGGGATCAATTTGACCCCTTATACGCAAGGTTGCCAATTTAGCCATTTTCCGGCTAGATCTAGCAATTTTATTTTCATTTAGCGATAAAAAAAATGGCTAGATTTAATCTAGCCGGAAGATCTAGCCATTTTATTTTGTCCTAGACTTTTTTATTTTATACTTTTCTTGAACATTTTTGCAATTTTTTAAAAATAGAACAGTATTTTTTATCATATGACAAAGAAACAGTCTTTTTAAACAAATTCGTCTGTTGATGAGAATATTATTGGTTTTATGAAAACAAGCTTCGAAATTGTTTCCAACGCAAACAGATCATGCATATTCAAAAATCTATTTTGTATTTCTTCAATAGATCCGATTTTGATTGTAAGTGCTGTTTAATTTATCAAAAAGGAAAAAGAAACTATTGATATTACAATCTTTAAATCTGCTAAACCCCATTAACACGAAGTCGGTAAGAGTTTTTTTTAAAACTGTCAGTATAACTATTAGTTAACACATAACCAGACTTCGTGGTAATGGGGGCAAGAAATGTAATATTTATGAATTTGTATTCAGTTAGTTTTGGGTTTTAGCCATTTCTAACCATTTTTAATTCAAAATCTAGCCATTTTTTGAGCTGAAGAGTTGGCAACCTTGCTTATACGTTTAAATTTAAAAAAACTGCCAAAATCCATTTGAATTTTTTTTTAGAAGAACAACAATTCCATTTGAATTTAATTTCTGAGATATGGGATACAGAAAAGTACCAAAACTGGTACCTTAAAAGTGCAACCATCAAAAAGTATCTGCCATACAACTGCTGATTTATGTTTGGCATCTACACATAGGTAGAGGTGCCTATATACAAAATTTGAAGACATACAAATTTTCTAAGTTCAAAATTGTGCAAATAGGTGCATTCGAAATACATCGATTTAAAAAGTTGGTTCACTTGACCTGAAATCCCCCATGTAGCGATTAGTAGTTAGCCGACCGAGAGCCGAAACATTTATCTTGTCGGATTGTATTAATTAGCCTCATTTATAGCTTGATACAATTTGTTTAGATTCGCGATTTACCTTTCTATTTACTATATTTCTATAGGGTTAAGGTCAGTACTGGCTAGAGTGTCCAAAAAAACCGGCAAATTTACAAAACCGGTTTCCTGTTTAACCGAAAAAGTGTGTTTTTGAAAAAACCGGTTTCGATTATTGTCTTTTAAAAAACCGGTTAAGCGGTTTTGGTTTTTGTCTTCAAAAAAATGGTTAACCGCTTTATATTAAATTTGTATTTAATGGAAATTTTGCATTTTTGAATTGTTTATGCAATTATTTTATATCTTTTACGAAATGTTGTCAAATGCTACAATTTTCTATAAAATAAATCAATAAAAATATAAATATGCTTGAATGAGCTTTAGAAAATATATTTCATTAAAACCGGTTAACCGTCATACAAAAACCGGTTAGTCAAAAAACCGAAAAGTTAAACTAACCGAAACCGGTGAGTTTACAAAGATGAAAAAAACCGGTTGACCGGTTTTCGGTTTTTAATACTCTAGTACAGGCCAATGCATGCGCCGTCCTGTTCTAAACACCCCTTCATTAATTTGGATGTATGTTTTGTACGTGAAGCTAAGAATGAAGTTTAATTGAATTTTATATTGAAACATTGCAACGGTATTGTTTTATTCATTTTCCTAAATTTTAAGTACAATAGTATTTATAATTTTGTGTTTTTTAGTTAAATCAGGATTGGAATTTTTCGTATCATATAATTTTTGTTTTAGAAAACAAGCAAATTTGTTTTCCCTATAAAAATAGTGTACGAGTAGAAGCAATGTTTATCCAATGTCTTTTGACCGACACTGTATTGCAGATGTATAGGATGTTCATGGTCTATCTGATTGAAGCAGGTGTGAGTATGAGGCAGTTGTTGTGAAGTATACATAAGTGTTATATTCGTTAAGGTCGAATTTCATGAGTGTTTTTATTTTATCACATTTTAGCATTGAAGGTAGCTGAAAACTATCTGCAGAGATATTTAGTTTGTGTGGTTTGACATCGCAGTCATTGTGTAAGTTTTCAAAGTTATTCAAACAGGCGATGTAAAATTTTGTCTGAGGAAAACAAAAATATTTAAAATCATTTGTTTTTTTTTTCTAAAAATCGAATGATTTTGAAAGTCTGTTAGAAATTACTTAAAGTTTCTTCTCGCAAAAATGTTACATTTTTAATTGAATTTGAGCAAATTTATGAAAATTTTAATGATGTTATATTGCCTGAAAAGTACTTTACTTTAATTTAAATATTTAGTAAATTTTAAATCATTTAATTTGATGTTTGTAAATATACGCTGGAGTAATGGACACATATTTTTTAAAGGTTACTTAAAAATCTTTAAGTCGACTTAAAATCAATTGATATTCAACTGGCATAAACTTATGAAAACCCGGTTTTTTACCCGTAACTCAAGATTTTGGAGGAGTTCGGTAAATTTAAAAATAAGCTTATTATACTCTACAGCACCTACCAGCAAAATAATAACAATTCCCAGGAATTTTTTTGTCGCACAGTTTTACTTGTGATTTAAAAAATACAGCGATTACTTTAAGGAATAATAATGTTAAACTTTTGTAAAAAAAAAGTTGTACAAAACTATAATTTCACCAATTAAATTCACTTAAACATCCATTGAAAATTGTTATTTTGCTGATATTCAATACCCAGCTGCTTATGACAATTAAAAACATTCTACATGAATCTCATTAATTTCGGTTACGTATTTTAGATGTGAGACTGATTTACACAAACAAATAAATAAGAATATATTATTTAGTGGGTTGAAATGGGGTAATTTTTCAAGTCGACTGATCTACTTCAAGTTCACCCTTGAAATAATTAATGATACATTTATTTACATGGACAGTCAGCCAGACGGAAGGGCGGACATCGTTTAATCGACCCAGATTCTGAGTTGATTGGTATACTTTAAGGTGAGTGTTAGACCAATGTTTTTGGATGTTATAAATTCAATCAGCACAAACGCAATATACCTTTCCCACTATGGTGGTGTAGGGTATAAATATGTAAGAACCGATAGTTAGTCCTTAGGATATCTTAAATCAAATTATGAAACTTCTGATTACATAAAACGTATTCCAATAGGAATATATATGATACCAAACTCTTTACAAAATTTAGACCATTTAAAGTGCATTTCGGGATAGCGATTTATAGGAAGCTTGGTCAATTATGGATCTATTCCCATGCATTATTCTAGTGTGAAACGTGAACTTTAATAATATAGTGTACATGAATATTCAGACGGACGGACAGTAAATCAAGCCAGAAATTTATTCTGAACCAATTGGTATTCTTTAAGGTGAATGTGGAACTACAACAACTCAAACTTCTGTGGTTTAGTGTATTAAAATATAAATATTAGTTCTGTGTCGTCTTCTTCTGTATTAATTGAAACTTATTTAAAAACCTTTTTTCCATTTGTTTTTACTTTAACAAATTTGCACACATTTGATGTTAAACATTGGCAGCTACTTAATAATCCATTATGTAGGCTAAGCACAATCCTAACAACTTAAATTCTTGTTATTTTAAATATTTTTTATTCATTTATTTTCGAGTCTGCTGCATTTGAAATGCCACATCATACACAAAAGCAAAATGGAAACTGATAAATGTGTTGTACTTACTAGAACAATCTCGGTTATGGTTACTTTATGTTCAAAACATAAAATACAAGAGAGAGGAAATGAAATCTTATGTCAAAAAATTAAAATAAATTAATCAAGTCTGTTTTTTTCTGTTTGTTTATACATTTCGAATCTTTCTCATCACAACAAAATCAACAAATTTAAATGGAATTATATTTCTCTAAAAAGTTTTGTTTTGTTGTTCATAAACAAATATTAAATTTTGGTAGCCACATTTATTTTCTTGGTATTTTTTCATCAATTTATTTTCAAAGTTTACATTACTTTTTATTGTTAAATATTTGTTTCTGTTTCTTTAGTTTTTTCTCATTCTTAAGAACATTTTTGCTTTAAAAGATTTCTTTGTTTTCATATTCATTTAAATATTTGTATATATAGAAGAAAAATAAGTGTATTTTTAACAAGTGTACTAATACTATATTTTATTGTCTTCATATTGATGTGGGTCACGTAGGTTGTCTACTCATATGTTGCATTATTTTGTGGAATGCAATGCTCATCTTTTAAAACTACATACTTACTATATATTTATTTATATAAGAATCACATCTGAAGTGTCTAAAAATGTTTGCAAACTACTCAAGGAATTTTTTAAATTTTTTTATAAAATATATAAAAGAATAAGATGCCTAGGTGTAGGAGTTCTATACTAAGTATTATTAAATTTCTGTACATGAAGCATTCGTTAGACTTTGGGTTGGCATATCCTGCATGGAAATTTAGACATGCCATAACCAGCAATTTACCACAAACGTAATCTTGGGACAATTTCAGTGAACCATATCACACTAGAGGCGAAAGATCAAATGAAATAGTATTCTTAAGATTTAATAAAGTCATAGTGCAAGTTGTAGTGGGATTTATTTAGATGGACTTGATCAAATATATATTTCCATAGGAATAAACAAATAAATTAGAGGAACAAAATTTATACTTTGGTTGGGTGCAGCGAAAAATGTAATTGATAAAATATATGTATATGGGACATTTAGGTTTCAAGATTATATTTAGTTTTTTATTTTTTTGATTATTCTTTATTTTTCTCTTATTGGTTGAATATTTCATAAATGGAGGCTAAAATTTAAAAAGCATTTTTGTACTATTATTTATCTAAATTCCAGAATGTATTGGAGTTATCTCAAGAATGTTGAAAATTTAATTTTTTTCAGTTTCACCCTTCCCAGCAAAAAATATTTTGGATTTGGAAGCAATAAATATGATTACTGCATCTTCGTCTGCTACATTAATTGCATCCTAAAATTATTGCCTTACTAAAATGATTTTGGAAGGCATACATTAAGCTATTCGTATAGGTGGTGAAGAACTTAGAAAAAATCAGCGCTTCTTGTTAGGCAATCACTGGGTCTGTAAGATTTTATTGCTTCTCAGCAGCTCTAAAATCTATGTGCACAATTGTTTGCACATATTTAATTCGATGAAATCAGGTTAATTTTAAAGCTGTGAAATATGCTTAATTTGGATTCCCTATGCAGAGCCTCTACGCGAGGAATCCCATATAAAAATCATGTAATCTTTCATGCGAAGTGGTAGCATTATACAAGTGCTCTCTGCCTTACAAACCTGCTTCCGAGGAAGCACCATTTTTTGCTGGGTTATAAGTTTAACCTATGGTAAAAGGGTTCAACATTTTTTCACGATATACAATAAAAAAATATCAATAAACTAATTTATATATAAAAATTAAAAATTCACTAAAAATATACTAAACTATTTGGCAAATAAGTCGAAGTTTTACAATATTTTTCATATATTTTCCGTATTAAAAAAATTATACAAATGTTCGTAATATGAATGTTTAATACCTACATGATTATTCTTAGTAAGAAAAAGAAAAAGTCAACATTTCGACCTTTCGACTTTTTCCGTTTTTTAAAAAGTCGACTTTTCGAACTTTCGACTTTTTTCGTTTTTTAAAAAGTTGACTTTTCGAACTTTCGACTTTTGGTAATTTATAAAAGTCGACTTTTCGAACTTTCGACTTTTTAGTTAAATCGACTTTTTTCGACTTTTCGACTTTTTTAGACTATTCTCGACTTTTTTAGACTATTTTCGACTTTCCGACTTTTTTCAACTTTTTACCATTTCTTGTAACAAATACATAGTTTCTACATTTATTGATGCGCCTTTTGTAATGTTTAGCAATAAAAATTAAATTTATCAAGGCGATAATAGTTAGAAGAATGTTGTGTAGAAAAAAGCTTTAATTTATAAACATTTATTTATTATTTATATTAGCATACACTACAAAAAATGCAAGTGTACCAAATTGTAATAGTTTTAGTATAATGTTGCAATTAAATAGTTTTTTTAACAATCTAAAACGTCGACTTTTATCGACTATTCGACTTTTACCGACTATTTT
Organism: Calliphora vicina; assembly: GCF_958450345.1. NCBI lineage: Eukaryota > Metazoa > Arthropoda > Insecta > Diptera > Calliphoridae > Calliphora > Calliphora vicina. Next base: position 140,800,458 of record NC_088780.1, on the reverse strand, counting down.
CGACTTTTATCGACTATTAGATTTTTTTCCACTTTTATCGACTATTTTTGACTTTTATCGACTATTCGACTTTTTTCGACTTTTGAGATGACATTATCGATTGTTCGACTTTTTTCCGACCAAAAAGTCGATTTCGACTTTTCGACTTTTTTCAGCAAAAAACCTAATATGTTTTGTTATATTTCTGACAAATATATGGGGGATTTCACGTCAAGTGAACCAACTTTTAAAATCGATGTCTTCCGATCGGTATGAAATTTAGACCTATAGGATAGTAATTCAGACACAATTTTGTCAACAAGATCGGTCCAGAACTGTCTGCCCAAATTTTGACATTTTGGGCAAACATGTGATTTTTCTCATCCATGTAACTTATTACCTATTGTTCTTAGCAAAATGTGTTCCAAATAGTTTAGATAGTTATTTCTTCAATCTTTCGAAAAAAAAATTTTTAAAAAAAAATAAAAAAATTTTTAATATTTTTTTCCGAAATAAAAAACATTTTTTTCAAAATGGGCATTTTTTATTTTTATCTTTCAAAATAAATGTTTTGTAACTCAAAACATGCATTTTAATATCGAATATGTGATTTGAGAATTTTTTGCCCTAAAGTTGAATTTTACATAAAAAATAGGTGTTTTTTTGAATAGACCTCGTCCCCTCGTAAACAACAATTTTTAATTTTTTTTTTTCATTTAAAATATTTTATGAAAACTTAGCTTTGGGAAAGTATAAATTCCTTATTTTTTTGCGATAATTTAAAAAGAAAAAGAGTTCTTTTTTTTGCCCAAAAACTACCGAAAAATCGCCTTTTTAACATTTTTAAAATGGAAATGCATATAACCTTAGACTTAGTCATTATTTTTAAACAATTATTTTTCTATTTCACAAATACATATGTTGTTAATCCAATAAAGGAAAACTAGAGACAATCAGGAAATATTTGGATACGTAGTTATCAAAAAACTGGAGTAGGGTGGGTAAAAATGTTGAAAATTTAATTTTCAAATGCGAATATCTCCTAAGCTATAAGACATAATTGATAGTTACGTCGAGATGAGAAGATTCTATATTTGTAATTTTTTTGAAATCGGAACACAAACAAAGAAATAGGATCGTTTTAAAAATGTAACATACCTGAGGTATCCTACTTTGAGGACCCTTGATCGCGCCCGTGGTGAACTTAAACTCGATAAGACTTCTTCTTTGCGCATGTGAAATATCATTCAAACCAATCTAACCATTTAGAAGTTACAGATTTATTTCCCTCTTTTTATTCTATACCACTGTATATCGCTTACGATAAAATTCATTTACTGTAAAATGTAAACACGATAAAATCTCACCCCCTAAAATTTTGAAGTTATTAACAATTTAGATATTCTTAGAACGATTGAACCGACTGAATGGTCCATAAAATATTAATTTTTGCAATAAAATGTCGCTTACGATAATTTGGCGCTAAGGGCTCGATATGTTAACGTCGACCAGTTTCATGCTAAAAAAATTTCACATTCAAAGCTGCATTACCCAAAATTTTTAAGAAAAACGCTAAATGAAAATATAAAAATCGCGCTATTTCGAAAACTCGAGCTGACTGGAAAAAAAATGTTCCGCAGTGTAATCAATGAAGAATATTTCTTTAATACCTCGTAATTAATTAGCGTATAATTTGAATTTAGAATCATAATTCAAAATACTAAGTAAAATAAATAGTAATATTAAGATAAAATAGTTTTCTATTTTACTAGTAAAAAGTAGTAAAAATATTATTTTGTTTGTTAGTGGTGCACTTATAGAATAATTAAGGCAAAATCTGCGTTTTCTACAATTTGTACAATCAAATAAGTATCAGGACAAAAGTACGTATTTTTTTAAAGTAATGTCTTACGTGTGCTACTTTATCCTCCGGAGAAATTGAGTAGATCCCTGCGTTGTAAAGTCGTATCGTAGAAAATGTGTTTACCGAATGTGAAAAAATCGAAAACTTGCTTTTTCTGTACTCTTTCGTGGAATTCATGATAAAGTTGTGTAATCCAAGTTTGTTTCTTTTATCACTTTCACTTACATCCATCAATCTAATCTTTTTTTCTCTAATGGTTGGTCACTTTGAATTACCATGTTATTTTGCTGGCCAGAAGATGTTCCACAAAATATTCAACATACATACATGTTTTCATTTGTATCCCCTAAATTGTTTGTGTTTTATGCATACACGTGTATCAAAGTTTTTAAAACATTAAAACTGTTTTCTCAAAAAGTCGGCTTAAATTTTAAAACTACAGATTGTTTTTGCAGAAGATACATAATGATTATTTCAAATTAAAAACGTATTTATAGGCGGCAATATTATGTATCCGATTTTTCTAGTGTTTATAAATAAATTCAATAAAATCAGGTCAGTAGCAGAGGGATGGAATCTTTAAAAAAACAATGGATCGCCAAAATAACTACATTTTTTTGTTGTTTGATATTGACAGTTATTTGATAATTAACAAATATTGGCTCCGTTGTCTTTGTTGCCTAGACACTCTCACCTGTTTAGTACGCCGTGGGGTATCTTTTGTACACATTTTTTGTTTTTAATAACTTGTATGTCATTTTGAAGGGTACATATCTGTCATTCATTCTCACTTAGTTATTGAACGTTTTGATAACGTTTTGGTGTAAACAATAAAGTTTTTTTTTGCTTCTAAAATATAGAATTTTGTGCCAACAAAGCTTCATATGCGGGATGTTTTGCTTTGTGCTCCATCGGTTTCAACTTACGAGAGATGGTTTGTTAGGTTCAGAAGTGTTGATTTCGACATGGAAGACAAAGATCGTCCAGGCCAGCTAAAAAAGTTTAAAGACCAATAATTGGAGTCATTACTCCATGAAGTTTGTTGTCAGCCTCAACAAGAGCTTGAAAAATTATTGGCTGCTACTCAAGCAGTAATTTCAAAACTTTTGCGAGCAGCAGGATTCATTCAATAACTGGGTAATTGGGTACCATTCAAATTGAAACCGAGAGACCTTGAAAGACAATTTTGCATGTCAGAAATGCTGAATCATTGCTTTCGATGAAAAATGGATCCGTTACGATAACGCGTAGCGTTAGAGATCGCATGTGAAGCCCGGCCAAACAGCCGAATCAATTCCAAAGCCAAATATTCAATGCGCTAAGTTAATTTTCTGTATTTGGTTTGAGCAAAAGGGTCCTATCAATTATGAGCTGCGGAAATCTGGCCAGAACATCACAGATAACCTCTACCGAATGCAACTGATTCGTTTGAAGCGAGCATTGACCGACAAATGCCCAGAATATGCGGCCAGACATGAAACCGTAATATTCCATTATGACAATGCTGGGCCACATGCTACAATACCAGTTAAAAGTATTAAGAATGAAGTGGTTGGGAAGTTTTGCCTCAACAGCTTTATAGTAAAGACCGTAACGCTCTCTCTGGGTTACGCTTCATTTTGGAACAGAGTATCCGATATCTGGGTTCGGAGTCCATATGTTGCCATAAAGATAAGAAAAGGTCATAGCTAGCAATTGCCAATACTTTGAATAAATTTATATTGTGCAATTGTTTCAAAATAAAAGCTTACAATTTTAAAATTACATTAATTAATACGTATTGTTACAGCAAATGTACTTATTTCTTAGTAAAATTGAGGCAATTTTAAATATGACATAAACTTCGGATTCATAAAAGTTCTTACAAACGAAAAGAAGTAAACCCTCACCATGAGTGATAAGTGTATAAATTATATAAATATATTCAGAAGCCATGTCCATCTGTATGTTGAAATCAACTTTCCGCAGCTCCCAAATAACTTACATACATGACTGATACATCAGTACATCCGCTATAATCCAGCATTTTTTACCTACATTTCTTTTCATCGAGAATTTTAGTTTTCACCAACATTTATTTAATCTATCTATATATATAAAAGTGAATGTGTGTATATATGTATGTATATATGTATGTATATTTATTGGTTTGAAGTCTATAGACGTCTAAACGTATGTATGTTTCTCTATATCTGGAAGGAACAAGTGGGCGTGCTACCTCCCATACAAAGTTAATTTTAAATATCATATATTTTGGAAACAATAAAAGCTATAGTCCTCAAATTTTGCATGAGCAATACCACCGTTTGTATAAATATTTGAGGCCAAAATGGGAGTAGAAGCCACAGAGGGCGTGGCACCTCCCATATGATGATAATTAAAAAATCTATTATATGGGATACAATAAGAGATAGAGTCCGTAAATTGTACATGGTTATTCTATCATCAATATTAATAGTTAGGACAAGAATGGGCGGAATATCAATAGTGGCCGTGGCACATCCCATACAAACTAAATACTAAAAATCATATCTATGTGTATAATTTTGATATGTAAAGCAATGAAACTTTGTATGAATTACATATTTAGGCCAAAAATGGGCAAACTAGCAAAAGTGGCACCTTCCATAGATACATATAATGAAAATTTTGTATACAAAAAAATTTGTATACATTTGAAACCCTTATCTATATATAAAAGTCAGTGTGTGTTTTTTGTATGATTGTTAGCATATTTGTAATGGCACTCGACTTACAATAAGACAATTAATGAACAATCTAATCGGAGCGACCGAATTATAACTTCGGAAATGCCATTTGATTTTATTCGATTGCAGTTTCCTATTTGCTTAGTATTTGCAATGACAAATGATAAAGCTTAAGGTCAGTCTTTGCAAATTTGCGGACTAAATCTAGAAAATGCATGTTCTTCACATGAAGAGAAACTAATTTCAGATAGACTAACCCCCATTTTCTCAATATCTGGTTATCGTTTTTCGTAACGATAAACCTCCAATTAACATTTTTTTGTTTATCGTCACGATAAAAAATAAACAAATATTGAGAAAATGGGGGTAAATATATTGTAAATCTTTACGGTACGGGTAGCGAAGCACACCGGGTTTTAGCTAGTATTTATATAAAAGTTTACTTTGGTGAAGGCTATATAAGATTCGGCACAGTCGAATAGCGCCTTTTACTTGTTTACTTTAAGTTTGTTCTTTGTAATTTTTTCCAGGAATAACAGATTTTCCTAACAAAAAAATATTTTTTTTTTGTTTCCACACGTACAGTTTGCTGAGCACATCTTTCATGTTCGCATTTCATTCATATGTTTTTTGAAACATGATGCCAAATTTATCATGTTCGCATTTGATGGTACAACTTATTTAACTGATATTTCGATTGAGATTGGATTTTTACAAAATTATGTTTAATATCAAACGCTAAAATGAATACTGTTTAATGTAAAAATAATTGGAATAGTTAGTGTGTATTGAATTGTGTATTGAAACACCCGAATAATAGTGCTTGATAAAAATTATTGAAAATAATGTTTGATAAAACATTTAACTAACACCAAAACTATAGTGATAATAAATAAACTAGACGTAGAACGATAAAAACTGCTTAAATCATTCAAACAAGTAGGCCTAAAAACTGTCCAATTATAAGCCAGTTTGAATTTGTTTTGTAAAAGTTGAAATTTTTTTAAACATAAAATTTATTGTTGGCCTATTAATTGTCCACAATTTACCAAGATAACAATTGATGTTGCCCATAAATAAAAAAAACTAGATGTTTTTAGTATTTTAAAAATATTGTTATTTTATTTATGACATTCTATGAAATTGTTCGCCATTAATAAAACATATTTTTAAACAAGAGTTTTTTGTCAGAAAGGTAATGGTTATCAGAGTCAGTGGTCTGAGAAAATTTAACTTTTGGCGTTTTGAAAAGAAAACTTTTAAAGCTTTAGTAAGTTACACTTACAGGCATCCAGAAACATAGTATAAGTAGATAGTATAATTTTTCATTTATAAAGTATAAAAACATACCTACATACATATGTATGTATATGTATATAAAAGTCAGTTCCCAGCAGTTCTAGGAGACAGTACCGAACTAGTCACTTTACCCATCATTTAGGGTGGGAGCTAGTTACTTCAATAGCCACGTGACTAGTCATTTTAACACGGGCATGTCCTAGGCAGGGGGTCAATTGTCTCTTTTTGATTACAATGGGACTGTCTAATAGCTGGTCCAAAGTAGGCAACGCATTGGCTTCACATACTGGTTACATAGCGTCAGTTGTCTTACTAGCTTTGTAACTGGTTACTTGATCAGCTACTTGACTAGTTATTTTAACACGTGCATGTCCTAAGCAGGAGGTCAATTGACCCTTTTGATTACAATGTGACTATCAGATAGCTGATCGAAGGTAGTCAACGCTTCTGGTGGATAAAATAAACTGCAGTACAAAAAAAAGTTTGAAGTAACTTCACCATAGGTTACTAGGAGACACTAAAGTGAGTATTGACTTCATGCTATGTTACATGCGATATCAGTATACTTAAGCAAAAATAAAAATAAACTGTATGAGAATTATATTAACACAATTTGTAAAAAAATAGTTTGTTCGAATTACTCACAAAACGTTTAAAGTGACTACACTCTCGATTACTTAGAGACACTTAAGTGACAATTGTCTTCACGCTAGATTACTTGGGATGCATAAAGTAACCAATTGTCTTCTCTCTGCACTAAAAAGTGCACACATGTGTCAAATGACCAAAATATATAAAATGGAGTCAGCCAAGTGATAAGACATTTGTGACAATTACTGTCTTTAAGGGATACATTGACTACTAGCTTAACTGCTGGGTTTTTACATGTACATATGTATATAGTAATGTAAGTATGTATGAATATCTTTAACAACACATTATGTAAATCTATACAGACATCTTTACATTTACACATAGTCGTCTATTTAGTTATAAACTTTTTTATAAAGTGTAGCTTTACATACATAGGTATATGTACCTTTATAGAACTTTTTTAATTCAGGTGAAAAAAGTTATGTTTGCTTCTTCAAGTATAATCAATAAACATTTTACAAGTATTTATACATTGATGTATACGTAAGTGGTTTGAAAAGTAGTGCAAACCATGATACAATAATTGTAGAAGGTACAATAACTAGGGAGAGTTTTCAATATTTACGCCTTTGATTTTGATTTTTTCATATTTTCTTTTGTTTGACGTTACAAGAATTGTATAATTTAGAATTTATTTTCTACTGAGTGACCTTATATTGTTGTGTCATAGTCCATACTAAATTTTAAAAGTGAATTATATTTGTTTTTGGAAAATTACAGATATGGTTCCTAATTTATTTTCCTTTCAAGGGAAAAAATTGTTCAGTAAATAAAAGCAAAAGTCTGAATAATCAAGAATTGAATTTTCTTGCCCTGCACGATGTTACCAATGACCAGTTTTTGAGGCAATAAATCACAGGAAACAGCTAGACCTTTAGAATTCCGTACAGATGATAATAATAATGAGTTTTTAAGTCTTCAGTAAAAAATTTAAGTTAATAAGGCAGTGCCACGCCCATGACTTTGCCACACTCGCATTCCACTACGAGACCAAATAGATCTTAAAGGACTAGACCCAAGCTTTCTTTTGAGCAAACAAAAATTTTTAAAAATGGTCCATTTTGAAAAAAAAAGTCAACAAAGTTTTTCATTTTGCAAAAAAAGTCAAAAATTGCATGTTTTGAGTTACAAAACATTTTTTTTTGATAGATATCAAACTCGAATCCTACTAAGCGACCAAATAGGTCTTCAAGGAAAATATCTAAGCTTTATTTTAAGAAAAAAAGGGTCCATTTTGAAAAAAAAGTTAAAAAAGTTTTTGATTTCGGAAATAATATTAAAAATTTTTTTATTTTTTAAATATTTTTTTTCGAAAGATTGAAGAAATAGCTAAGAACAATAGGTAATAGGTTACATGGATGAGAAAAATCACATGTTTGGCCAAAATGTCAAATTTTGACCCCCTCTAACTCAGAGAGTTCTGGACCGATCTTGTTGAAAATTTCATCCCGATCGGAAGACATCGATTTTAAAAGTTGGTTCACTTGACGTGAAATCCCCCATATTTTTATCAAAAAATAGCTTAAAACTTAGGGTGTTTAAAAAAATGTACAATAAAAAAAAGTTTGCCTGTGTCAACTAGATCAGTTGCGAGTAACGGGGGGTTGAGGACCGATCGCAAAATTTGGTGTTACGATGTCGGCTTATATAAAACTTATTTGTGCTGAATTTGGTTTGGATTTTAAGTATATAACTATGATTTTTATGAGAGCTTAACTATTTTTAGGTAGGGCAATGGTATGGGGGTTAGAAGAAATAATGGATCGATTCTAACCAAATTCAATAGGCTTTATCCCTGGGACAAGAGAAAAGCTTGTACCAAATTTTGTCGTATTATCTTTAAAATTGCATCCTGTAGTTGAAGAACAAGGTTTACATCGACAGAAGGACAGACGGACGGACGAACATCGCTTAGTCGACTCAGGGAGTGATCCTGAGCAGATTGGTATATTATAAGGTGGGTGTTTGGACAATATTTTTGCACAATATAAACATCAGCACTAACCCAATATACCCTCCCCACTGTGGAGGTGTAGGGTATAAATATCCAATTTTTTAAGTTATACGCTATCTGGAAATACATTTTTATAAACACCGGCAGATTATTATCTTTCCCCACATATAAATTGTTTCACGAATACGATCGGATAAACAATGTTCTATTCCAAAGAATATATGGACGACAGCAAAAACTTCACAATAAAGACAACACATGTTGACACAAAAATTATTTATCACATCTAACTTATTTTTTGAAATTTTAATTAACTTTTTAATTTACATACATTTACAAGTGTTTTCCATTTTACAAAATGTTTATAATATTAAAAAAATTTCAGTGAATTTATCAATTATTGGGAATTCAGCACACTAATTCTTAACAAAAAAAAAAATAATTTTGTTTTCCCATATAAAAACTTTTTGATAAAAGTTTTTGTTTGACGACTAAAATTGTTGTTTCATTATGATTGAATGTCAGAAAATGTAGCAAAGCAAAATTTGGCAACTTTGGCAGCTCGGCATGTCGTCATGAGTTGCCACCTGACTTTCATTTTAAATATTTGAGTGATTGAAAGTATTAAATATTATTATTTTTTTGTTGAAAAATTGACTTTTTGCCTCAAAAACCTGTCATTGTCCCCATCGTGCCGTGGTTGAAAAATTGTAAATGAGGTGATGAAAATTCGCATATTTCAACCGTAATTCTTCCATCTTTTGTTAGAATTGGAAAAATTTATGGATATTATGGAATTATTCGAATCAAAAAAAAATTTGGTATCACAACAAATCTGAATATTGTAACATTTAGAAAAATATATATAAATTATCGAAAAATCTCTATAATTTCTACAAAAATATTCCCGGAATTCCAATGAAAATTTTCTCCCGTAGAAACTTTAGATATTTTATGGCAAAAGGTCGCAGATGCCATCCAGGTACGTTTGAATGATTGCCATGGAAAATTTGCAAATATCCGAACCTCTTTCAATTGCAATTTGGAAAAATTCAGAAGAAAAAAGTCAGACCAAGGCACTGATGAACAACTTAAAATTGTTTATTTCAGATGATTTGACAGTTCTTGCATCGGATCTGGCAATTTTTGCCATTCAATAAAGTGAACATTTTTGTTGGCAGATAAATTTATTGCCTGAAAATTGTGTGGCAATGAAATTGTAAGGTTTTCTTGTAATCGTCTGAATTGACAATTTACCATTTGCTAGCAAGCAGCTAGTCCACAAGAAATTGGGGAGTAGCTACTGAGACCATCATAAATTAGTATATGGGCATTTCCATTATGGCGTGACGTTATATTTGTTTGAAAAATGTTAAAAGTCAAATTTGTAAAAAGTTTTTTTTTATATTTGCGAAGTAATTAAGTACCACTTTATTCAGAAAAAAATATTGCAACAATTGACCCTAAGGAGTATTACATGACGTTACCCAGAACAGAAGAGTGGTTTGACTTGCATTACTTTGCGATTTGGACAAGACTTTTTGTATAAAACATTTAATAGTAGGATTTTGAATAATATAAATTTATATTTATAGATTTTTGGTAATTATTCAAACTTTATATACATATATAAGTGTAAAGTAAATTTTAATTAAAAATTTTAGTATTCAGTGATATTCTTTGAATTATTACAAATAAATTATAATAAAATGAACTTAAGCCTAATTAAAATTTACTTTTAAATTAAATATAAATTTATTTTAAATTACTTAGATAAATTTCCATTTGATATATTTTTTGGTTAAGAAATAAGAAAACAAGTAAGAAAGTTTATCGGTTAAGACTGACCATATAATACCCTACACTGAGAAACATTTTTTTTAAATTTAATAATTTATTTTCGTGAATGATTTTCGGAAGTTGGCATTATATGGGAGCTATGACTAATTATGGACCAATCGTTATGAAATTAAGTGACATGAATTCTGTGTATATAAAACTTATTTCGAGCAAAATTTGTGTAAATAGCTATAATCATTAAGCCTTTGATGTCAAATGTTGCTTATAGGCAACATTGTATATTTTCGGTCATAGTTCCTATTCTGTTCTGTTATTTTTGCTGACGGTTTTTTTCCAACTGAAACTAATATATGTGAGCATTCGCTTATGAAGTTACATTTTTAAAAGCTTTACAGGTGTTCATTTACTAGCTAGTTGAAGTGGTGTTCAGACGCGTGCAAAAGAAAGTGGAATAAGTTGGTCTACAAAAATTCAAATGAAAACTAAACAATCATGATTTTTTTTATAAAAATTGAATTTTACTATAAACAACAGATAATAAGAAAATGAAATAAAGTTTGTAAAACTTAAAAAAAAAATTATTTTATGTCAGGAATTTTATGAACACAATTTTGCTTATAGGCAACATTTGTCCATAGTAGTTATTATTATTTTTTGAAATGCGCCCTAAAGGTCTCACAGACTCAGAATTAAAACAGATAATTGATTCCGATTGGAAAATTCTGATGATGCAGAAGGTGAAGAAGAAAAATTATAATTTGGAGAGAGTAACTGAATCAACAATTGATCAGCTAGCTAAAAATCCAGTTTCAGAATGCAAACGCTGATGTCGTAAACAAAAGAAGTATATGAATATACCTCGATCAAGACTGAAAAACGAAACATGCATATGTCATTGTTGAATTTTCAATTGATGATAGCATACGAGCTTCTACACGCATCTGATATTACGCCAATAAACCCATACAAAAGAGGTCGATCATCGGCAATGCATTCAAGCATGCAATCAGATTCACCGTCACCATCGACTTCAGCACTATCTAACATTTCAAACGTTTCATCACAAAGTTCATCGTCGTCAACAAAACGATCATACGTATCAGAACCTCCAAAATCCATGCGTCTTGATCAAGCTGGTCATTGGGTTGAATAGCGAGCAAAAGGAAGGTGTAGATTAACCCACACCGGTATTCCAAAATCAAAATGTTCAAAATGTAAGGTACACTTATGTGGCAAGCCACAAAAAATTTGTTTTGTTTCTATCACACATGAAACACAGAAAAAACTATTTCTTAATCCGTTTCAATTCAAATATTTGTCACATATTGAACTGGTTTCAATTATTTCATAATTGAATCAAGTATTCATGTGCTCAAAAACAAAATTTATTGATATTTTCTATTGAATTTTGAGTTTTGAATTTGATAATTTTGATAATTGAATATACAATTTACGTTGTTGGTTGAACTTTAAATACAAAAATTATTGAATAGATAATTTTTGTAATTGAAAACACATTTTTGTTATTTTTTGTTTTTTCAATTACGAAAATTATGTATTCAATAATTTTTGTATTTGAAGTTCAACCAATAACGAAAATTGTATATTCAAATATCAAAATTATCAAATTCAAAACTCAAAATTTAATAGAAAATATCAGAAAATTTAGTTTTTGAGCAAATGAATACTTGATTCAATTATGAAATAATTGAAACCAGTTCAATATGTGATAAATGTTTGAATTGAAATATAGTTTTTTTCTGTGAATGTATTAAAAATTAATAAAAATAACATGAAATATCAATATTTTGTTTGTGTTTTAAAATGTACCACAATGGCGCAAAGTTGCTTATAAGCAACATCTCATAATGGTAAAACCATAAGTGTTAGAGGCTTGAAATTTATATCAGTTTATATTCAAGGCTGAACCAATGACCTAATGTATTCAAAATATTTTTAACCACGACAACTTTAGTTCTGACATCAATGGGTTAAACATTATGATTATGACCGATAAAACCCATTTCGAGAGAATGTTTTTGTAGGGGCTATGTGAAATGGGGAGTCGCAGAACAAAAGGTACTTTTTCCCATTCTTTCAAAAATTTATTTTTTTTTGTATTTTTATAATATTTGGGTTGAAATCTTCTAGAAACAATCAAGTTAGCAAACTTTTTTTAAATTTTTTTAATAAGTAAATGGGTTCTAAAAATATTTGTGCTTAACAAAACGTTAAAAAAAATATTTAATTTTAAAGTGTAATTGGTTTATATACAGTTTAAGACAAATACTTGAATTTATTTCATCAACTGAATTTTAAGTGCGATAGAGCAAAAATAAAAGGACCTCTGAGGGTATGAAACTTATTACTAATGTTTCTGAAAAATGTTTGGAAAAATCGGTAAAATATATATGTGGAAATACGTTGACCCACCTCAGCGAACATCCGCTGTTAATAACATGATATGACCGAAACTAATGGAACTAAAAATACGAAATTTGGTCCAAATATTTTATAATAATAAAATTATAATGATATAAATGTGAGAAAATATGTTTATTTAAAAAAAAAATTTTTTGGTCAAGTTGTAGAAAAATTTTATGTGTTCATGCATGGTGAATATGTATGAATTGACACAGTCGAATAAAACACACTTGTATGTTCAGTCCTCATGCACACATATTTGTGGAAATATTTGAAATAATAATTGACAATTACATGGAATTTAGCAAACAATTTATAAAATTCAATTTGCCAAAAATTTGAAATGTGTAAAAAAGTACCTTTTGTTCTGCGTCTCCTCAAATAATGGACAGATATCAGCCAGTTTCGTCCTTGGGCCGAACATTTTTTTTTACAATATTTTATAGAAATATCTTCAAAAATGCGCCCTTTTACTTTTCGCAATAGGTTTCCATGGCCAGCCAGCCAGACTGTCGGATAGAGTTGTGTAGCTCATGAAAGACCTAGTTCAATTGAGCTATTCACTCAACTGAGCGAAGTGAATCATTCATCATACTGAGCGTTTTCAGCTCAACACTGAGCGTATTCAACTGAGCGGTTTTGTTTTATGCTCATGTTTCTTTCAGTACTCATGAAAGAGCTGCACAAGCACATTCATTTGTCATCTTCAATGTTTCACTTTACTCGTCAATTCTGTAACATTCTTTCGCTCACTGACATTGAAAAGTGAGGTAGTATTGTGTCTTACAAAAATAAAACGATCATTCGAATATAGGTTTGTTATGTATGTATATGATCGTATGCTGCCGCGTATATATTTTTGTTTCAAGAATTATTAGAGTTATTCAAATTGTTTTTGTTTTCATGAAGGAATTGTTATATGTGTGCTATTGAATGAATGAATGTGAAATTATTTATGGTATGGTGATGTAGAATGAAATGTTATTGTTAAAATAATAATTGTAATTGAAAGTATGTAATTAGTAAAAAAAATACTATTTCAAAATTACATTTGTGGGATTATATCTAACAAAACATATAATTAAAAAAATACAAAGTACTGATATTCTTAATTAAATTATCAATATTATTTCAATCACTTTTTTAGAAAACATATATCTTATGCACTTTTTTACTATACTGCTACATCAACAGAACATTTGTCAGCTGCCATAAGCGACCTATCGTGGGTTTTTCGCTGTTTTTTGGAATGACAGTTTAGAATTTCTGAATTTAAGGAATAAGATTTATAAAATCTTATTCCTTAAATTCAGAAATTCTATTTATATATTGTTATATCATAAAATAATTAAGTTAATGTTGAAAATATACAAATTGTATTACAAAACTATTTTTCTTTCGTATTTTTAGTAGAAATTTTGTAGATCATATATATATAAGTTGTAAAAGTCAGGTAAAAAATATATATTTTGCCAATTGATAACTAACATTATGTAAATGGGAAAACACCCAAAAAATTGCAACAATATTTATTTTGGTTTAGTTATTGTCACATTTTTATTTTGGATCATAATTATCAGATCATCAAAATATTTTTCCTTTTTCAAATTCTAGTTAATATCTTGAGTTTTTTGGTAATTTTATTATTTTGTGGTAAAAGAATACATTATAGTTAGTGAATGTTCTGCTTAACAAATATTGTCTAAACATTTGGTTAGCATCGGATATTAGAAATAATAAAAAAATTAACTATTTTTTCCGTAAAAATATTAGTTTAAATAAAATTCAATTTTATTTTTTAAAATTTTAATCAATTGTTTCACGCATAAATCTCTAATTGTCAAAAGACTGTGTGTTTTTACAACTAACAACATAAATAATTGATTTAATTCACTACAAGCAATTCTCAAAATGAGGTAATGAGCTAAATGAGCGACCTAGTTCATTTCAGTGAGCTGAGCTGAAAAGAGCGGTCACTTCACTGAGCTAATAAACCCAACTCTACTGTCGGACATCGTTTAGGTGACTCTGAAAGTGATTCCTAGTCGATCTGTATAATTTAAGGTGGGAGTTAGACTAATATTTTTGGACGTTACAAACATCTGAAAAAACGCATAATACCCTCCCTATTATGGTGGTGTAGGGTATACATAATAATCCAAAGAAAAAACTAAAATTTTGATATCCATAAAAAATGGCTATACAATGTTACACAAGGATCTTAATATTTATATTAAATGGAAGTATGTCATAATCAAGCTAAACTAATTTTAGTTAATTATCATTATGGGAAATTGCACATATTATTATTTAGTTATATAGGTATTCCATGAAATTGACACTATGTGATATACTATTTAGTATCTTCAACATATTGTATAGATTTTCTTGTCGAAGTTAATTTTCAACAAACCCTCAAAAAACTTTGTTTTTTAAATATAAAACGCATTAATGCAATTGAGTGCATCCATGAGATTGTAGATACCACTTACAAGAATATATATATGATATATGTATAAATATACATATAAACGCTTATACCCATCTTATACACATATACATACGTACATTCCTCACATACATAGTTTTACGTGAGTTTAAAGTATTAGTCGTCAATGTCGTCTACATGATGCAGGATGTCGGGGTGTGGCTGTGCAAGTTAATTGAAAACGTGTCATTGTGTAATGTACAGTTGAGAAATCCGTCGATGTTGCTATCAACAATAACGATGACAATGATGATCAGAGTCGCCAGGTGCTTTGTATCGCTGAAAAAAAATATCCCCAAAAATCCCAAATATTGTTTTTCATGAAAATTTTCTTCAGCACAATTTGTCGGTTAACCGAAAATTGGACCTTCTTAGAAACCAGGTTTTAAATCAGAAGTTTAGATTTTAAGTCGGACCAAGTAAATGTTTTATATAATGTATAAGTAAAAAATCCAATTAAACATGAAATTTATTGATTTATTACCGATAAAATTAGGTATTATAAAAACAAGAACCTTAAGGTTCCTTGGAGCTAAAATTCTTATGAATTAATCAAAGTTTCTTTCAGGAAAATGCATCTCGTAACAAATATTTTTGGTATCTTCTATAATCCAATATTTACCATAAATAGTAGATTAAAACCTGCCATTGAAGTTGAGCATCACATAAAATCCAACATATAAAAAACTTTTTCCAAGTACTGATTGTGATTTAAAATTTGTTTCTAAGACATGTACTAAGATTTCTTGGAAATACATGTATGTGTAATGGTAAGTACCATTCAATAACATTAAATATATCTAATTTCTATTTAAATAAGATAAAAGTTCACTTATAGTTAATTTATTACTGATATCGATAATAAAAAACACCTTATCCTAATTAACATTGTCCATAATATCCCCGAAATATTTTAAAATATCCGCAACAAAATCCCCATCTTTGGGGACAAATCAATAAGACTGGCAAGCCTGATGATGATGCGTTTTTTTTTTGATGCAGCCGCCGCTATTTATTTTTCAAATACTACAACTTACAACCACTACTGTTTTCGTTGCAACTTCAGTTCCTAGAAATGTGAGATTAAGGTGCAACATTGCAGTGGGGTCGATCGAAAAAAAAAAACTATTAATAAATCTGAAATTTCTAAACACTAATCCGATTGTAAAATAATGTATGAACGCATCGTAGAAGAAGGCATAGATTTTGGGTGTCAAAGTCAATTACCTCTGATTAGGAAAACTTTCTACAGCATGAAACAAATATGAAAAAAATAAATCCAGTTGGGAGGCAAATAAATATCTACTGACTTTATTTAATTTTCTCTTATAGTTCGAAATTTATTTAAGTTTAGATTTTGAAATTTTAGTTTTTTACCTTGACTTTATTTTGATTTTAGTAAATATTTTCGGTAACCAAACAATAAATATGACTGATAAAAACTAGTGATAAAAACCCTCAGCATGAAGCCAAAACTGGTGATCATTTGAAAAATATACGGATAAGAAGAAAGAGTAAGAAACACATCTTCAGTAAATCAATTCGAGATTCACTGAGGCAATGTCTATTCTAGACAATATAGCCAAGAATGCAGCCAACGGTGCCCCACATGTACGCAATGAGGACCACATCTCTTTAAACATGATAAACTTACACGCAGAAAAAGAAAATCGTTGCACATGTTTAAGTTACCTTTTACATTATTGTATATACAGTGGTTGACAAAACAATGGCAACTTTGCCAAATATTCCATATATAGCCCAATATTTAAAATATTTTTTTAAATTAAGTTTTTTTTTTTTTTTAGTATTTTACTTGTATAGTTTTATTTATATAAATTAACTGAAAAACAAACAACATAATTAATTATATTCTGAAAAATATAATGAAAACAATGGAAACTTTTAAACTTCTGCAAGAAAGAAGTGTAAAATGAAAATAATATTTAAAAGAACGATGTAAAAAGCATCCTGTTTACAGTTATTTTATTTTATTTTTAAATTCTGGTAATTTTTCACAATTTCTTTTTCTAAGTTTTTCGCATAATTGTTTTTTTTTCAAAGTTAACGAAAATAGCTTACGTTAAGATTTGTAAAGACTTATAAAATAAAATAATTAACGATTTTAAAGCTGGTTTAAAACAAAAAACTATCTGTGACAAATATTCAATAAATAAATCAGCAGTTTCTAAAATTATAAAGAAATTTCGTGAGACCGGTTCCGTAAAAACTCAACATTTAGGTGGAAGACCTCGTAAGACTTCTCCTAGACAAGATAATTTAATAGCGAGAGAGTTCAAGAAATTCCCAAAAATAACTCCTCTAGAGGTTGTTAATAGCCTAAAACTAGAAATAAGTACCCGAACAGTTAGTCGCAGGGCAAATGACGTTGGGCTTGGTTGCTATCGTCCTGTGAAAAAACCACTCATCCTCTTTTCCGACGAATCCAAATACAATTTAAGAGGCAGTGATGGGAGAACATTTGTAAGACGACCAAAGGGAAAAAGATTAGATACAAAGTACACAAATAATACTGTAAAGTATGGCGGTGGCAATATTATGGTATGGGGAAGTTTTTCAGGTCAAGGTATGGGCCCAATTCATATTATAAGAGATACCATGACAGGCATAGGATACAGAACCATATTAAACGATGTTATGTATCCATAGCCTGAGGAAAGTATGCCCTAGTTTGGAGATTCCAACACGACAACGACCCGAAACACACCTCTAGGGTTGTAACCGAGTGGTTACAACCTCGGAGGCGGTTATAAGGGAATGGCAAAATATTTCAATGGATACTCTTTAGTTGGTTCAATGCTTCGTCGATGTGTAGCAGTTATAAAATATTGAGTTATTGCAAAGTTTAGACCATATTTGTTAAAATAATACCTAAGTTTCCATTGTTTTGTCAATGCAGTAATAAAGAAATCTTTTAATTTTGTTTTCTCATTTTTAGAATTTAATTAATTATGTGCTTTGTTTTTTGTTAAATTAAGTTAATAAAAATATACAAATAAAATACTACAAAAATTTTAAAATTTTTTAAAAAAATATTTCAGATTTTAGGCCACTAATGAAATATTTGGAAAAGTTTCCATTGTTTTGTCAACCACTGTATGTATATGATTGTGGTAATTATGTATATGTTTGGGGCAACCATGTGTATGATGTAATACTTCACCATATTGTGTTGTTCAAGGAATATGGATATCATACTCTGAGAACAACATATTATGATGATACATGACAACATACATGATTCATCATGAACATGATTGTCATAAACATATATTTATTTACTACAATCATATATATGATTGAAAAAAAAATGTGAGTGAGTAACTTAAACATATTATGGTTACTGCAAACATATATATATATTTACAGAGTATTGTTAAAAACTTTTTTTGGAAATTGTTATGGTAAACATTTGCAACTATATTTTTTCATTAGGTGTCGAGTTGTTTAACAAATTCGCTATTTTAAACAGTCAAGATTAACCAAAATTTAAACATAAATATCTATTAAAATGTAAGAGATAACCTACTGAAATAAACAGGAATTTATTTTTACTATCCACTGGATTTATAATAAAGCTTAACTCATTAAAATATGTCCATATTTGTTACAAGCTGACCCAAATTTCCTCAGGTGGTCGATTTTGACACCGTGTATCTTGCCTTGTTTTCCAATAGGTTGGTTACAGTTTTAACCCTCCGTTAGTCGCAACTGATCTGGTTGATAGAAGCAACAATTTTTTTATTGTAAATTTTTTAAATTCCCCAAATTTTAAGCTATTGTGTGATAAAAATATATTTTTACTACAATTTTATTACCCTTTTAAATACTTTGAATTTAATAAAGACTGAGTTCGAAAAAAAACTTAACACACGTTTTTCATTAAAACTTTGAACCCAAGTATTATTTGATTTTATTCTATCAAGTTACTTTTGAAAAGTATGTCATTTATTAAGTTTAATGTCAATTATGTTCATTTGCTGTTAATCTGATTAAAATGAGTGACGAAAAAAAGTACATACTAAAATTACTAAATATTTTCAATGAAACCAAACTTGCGTCTACAAAAAGTTGGCCAAACAATTAAAGGTCTGCCGTAAAACTTATTCCAATGTTATTAAACAGTATCGGAGAACTTGTCCGTTTATAGAACACCTGATAGAAACAATGGTTCATATGATCTTTCTAAAACCAATAAATAGAAAGCATTTTTAAAAGATTAGCTCAGTACTCGGACAATTCTGCTATAAATTTAGAGGCCAAAGACAGAGCACGGAAATTTAAGTCAAACACATCCGGTAGGAAAGCAGACCGGTTAGCTTAGTACTAGGACTATTTGGTACGAAAAATTAAAGCCAATGCTGGCTTAAAAACATACAAGGCTCATAAAGTTCCTGGCAGGAACTTTGCTATAAATTTAGAGGCCAAAGACAGAGCACGGAAATTGAAGTCAAATTTTATACAAAAAATGTACTTGCTGCATAATGCATGACGAAACGTACTTATGAAAATTTTTTCGCAGCTTCCGTGTCAATATTTTTATGTTGCTGAAAATAAAATTTTTACAAAAAGTTTTGGCATGGCAAGCAATATGCAGTTGCGGCAAAAGAAGCCAATCATTTGTTACAAAGGGCTTATAAATACCGTAATTTACATCAATAAATGTTTACAAATGTTTCCATTAATAAGACTTCTTAATGTGTCCACTTAAAATAATGTGGTGTTAGTACCAATAGAGGCCTTCCAAACTGCCAGGAGCTTAGGACAGTGGAGTGATGTTGGGATCTTGTTAAAAGAGAATTGAAGAACACAAAAATGGTGTCCAAAAGCGTGGTAGATTTTTAACTGAGATGGACTATGTGTGACAGAAAGCTCTATAAAAACCTTAATGGAAGGGTTTCCGGAAAAGGTTCTCAAATTCATCACTATTGATTTGAACAATTAAAAATAGTTGGGGTATTCACATGGTCTGTTATTAGTCATATTGTCATAATGTCCTAATATATTATAATAGTTGTTGTTGTGTTTTAAACAAAAAAATATTATTTTATGACAAAACAATAAACATAGTTCAAATAGTGTTATTAGTTTAGACCTTTTTTGTTTGAAACAGAACAAAAATTTGTTAAACTATCATAATATAATAGGACATTATGACAATATGACGGAATAGTAGATCGTGTGAATACCCCAAGTATTTTTTTGAAAATTATAATAATAATTTCAATCAAATAAAAAAAATCAAAACTGTAAGTTTAGTGGTTTCATTTTCATTAACATGTATGTTAAGATTTTTTCGACCACAGCCCTTATTAGCGGTATGCATGATGTGGCGCTCTTGGCCTAGCAAAATGTAGAACAGCTATTTATTGACAAATATTTCTATTTTTAATGTGTTTTGTTTTTAGTTTGTGCTCTTTTACTACATTACCAGGCCAAGTATTCTACATTGTGAATACCGCTATTGTTTTTATGTTTACGAAATAAAAAGTGAAGAGATTATTTTCAAACGCGGCTTTTTTTCTTTATTAATATCAAATTGATACATTGCGACTAGTCTCAATTGAAAACGATTGCGACTAACGGAGGCTTAATTAATGCCTATATGTCATCTTAAATGATTTGTTCATAATTTTGCAATCGACCAGTGGTATAGATGATTTAGATTTTTTATCACATTCGATATACCCACTGTGCGTTGTTATACTTCGGCATTCTCATGTGTAATGACAAAAATTATATTGAAATACAAGTAGTAGTTAGTAGCTGCAATCTGATTTTCACAGCAATGTATATGAGCATACGTGTATACAAATTTATCAATACAGTGTTTGGTATTATAAAAAGTACTAGTTGAACTTTTAAATTATTTAGATCGCTCTATTCGGTTAATTAATATTTCTAAAATTCATATGAATAAAAAATGTAAAGAAAGTGAGAACCGGAACAGCTTTCATAAATATTTTCTCGATTAGTATAGTATATGTCGTATACTTACTATTATTAAAATATTGCAATCTATATTACTTATACGCCATGATAAACTTTGTATGCCATATTAATGGGGCTGTGACTTTCCGTTAATAAAGAATCGTATGTGCGTATCGAAATATAAATGTTTTCAACAATTTTACTGTACGAGTATGCACGTAATACATTTGCCCTAATGTTTCTTTATTTCAACTTCAACTATTCACGGTGTATTCGCCTTTGCACAGACATCACACGTTAGTTCATTTTTCAAGTACCATGTCGATGTACTTAAGTATTGTTAGCATGTTTTTTATGACTACTCGTACTACTAACTTGAGCTGACTACAAAGTCAACTACATTTTCTACCTTAAAGCAAACACAACATTGTTATAGTTTACTCATCTTTCATTAAAGTCTGTATGTCGTACAATGTGTATCTCTTAAATCACTGTTGCTTGATAAGAGAATTTCTTTTCTAATTGAGGACTTGCACTTTATTTGTTGCCAACAAAATATAAGTTATTTGATGAACAATTCCATGAGAACATAAAAGAAGGAAACAGCGTATTGTATGCAGGTAAAACTTTAAGGATTTCTTTTTGATTATGAGTTGACAAAGTTGTTGATATTGCCAATATTGCAGTTTATTAGTTTTGTTATTTTCTGTGTGGGAGGATTGGAAACAAAAAATTTCAATATTTAAAATTGTTTCATTGGAAACAAATATGATAAAAAAAGGAATATTTTATGCATATAAGAGTATCCCGCAGAACAAAATTTAGTGGACCTTATCTAGTTTGAAAATTTAAATTTACGAGTTTCGGGTCAAGTAGCAATATTGCAATTAAAAATAGTTTACGCATTTCATTTTTTAAATATAAAAGTTTACCCTCATCGATAGCCCATTATAAATTCCTACCAAAATTAAACATTTCATGCATATGGGCAATTCCATGTCATCGTACGTGACATTCGTATGCCTTTGTAGGGGAATAGATTTTGGGTATCTGAAAAATAAGTTGGTCTTTATATTCCATTCAGAGGGTACTATTATATATAAAAATTAATAAGTACTTTCGAAATATTGTTGTCCAAAATATCGAGCGAAGTAATTTTGAGGTACATGTAAAAATATGCTTAAATTTTTTAATCGTGAGAGGCGTTATTTTTTCTTTTAATTTCTTACACTAAATCACATATTTTTACTCTACAATGCATCATATTAAAATGAAAACAATCCTTGTTCACCGTGTTTACATCAGTAGAAGCTTCTACTTATCAACAATGTTGATAGCATGCTGTTGTTTGAAAGTATGGCAACACTGAATGCTTAAACATTAACTTCGAAAGCTCAAGAATTCGAATATACTTAGTAGTTGTCCGTTAAGATCATTGTAGCAGATTCACGAAAGATGGCGTGTGTATAAATAGTGGCAGAGGTTGCAGTTGTCATGATAGACGCTGTGTAAATAAACATCAACTGTGTGCCTTAAAGTGTGCTGTGTGTGTGTATTAGAACACATAGTGACAATTTAAATTGTTGGTGTACATTTTAAATAAATAAGGAGTTGTTACAATTTTTAAACTACTAAACGGCTTTTATTTGCAATCAAAAGTATCCGGTTTATTTAAAAGAAATAAACCGATGTTTTAAAAAGGTTAAAACGTAATAATATGTATTCAAAAACTATAAAAATAAATAACAAAATATATATGTATTCGGTTTCAAACAACAAGGTGATAATAGCATAAAAAGTATATGTAGTCAGTTTAAACTATTATTTTTGCCCTTAAAATGGCTCTAAATAACTTCACGTAGTACAATTTTAGTATTTTCTCCTATTCAGATCATCTTGAAAAAAGTTTAATGGTTTTTGTTTAATCAGACGTGGTTGTCATTCTCGTGCTCATATATCAAATTGGTGGATTTCGAAAAAAATTAGTTTTTGGTCATAAATTTGTTAAAATTATTTCTTAAAAATTACATTTCCTTGCCTGTTTACTACACCATTTTTAATTGAAATTGAGAACATTATACATGATATTGAGAAAATTCCAAATGAAATTGAGAATTTCAATTTTAAGTTGAGCAAATTCCAAATGAAGTCGAGAATTTCCATTTTGGATTGAGAAAATTCCAATTAAAATTGAGAATTTCCATATGAAGTGAGAAAATTCCAATTGAAATTGAGAAATTCAAATTCAAATTTGGAAAATTGCAAATGAAATTGTGAAAATGTTATTTTACTCTACATAAATAATATACATACATACATACATTAAACAAATATGAAACAAGTAAGAGTACTATATTCGGCCGTGCCGAATCTTAAATACCCTCCACCTAAATATGATAGTATAAAAGCTGAAATAATACAACAATTGTTAGAAAGACTAGTTTACGCAGAAGATATTTTGTTTCAAATGTACAAAAAATTGTATTACAACGTTTGACACAGTTAATTATTGTCTTTTAATTGAGAAATTGTCGTCTAAATTTAATTTTTCTAAATCTTCGTGTAAATTATTATTTTCTTACATAGGTAACCGTAAACAGTTTGTTGGAACTGGGTTAAACGATCTACAATATCTGAGTGTTAAAGTGGCGCACAGTGCGCAAAGGGGAAGTGTTGTCGAGTTTAAGTCTGGACCTCATGAAATGAAATTTAACAATTTATACGCTTAATAATTATTTAATATGTTTGGATCAACATTTTTCCCTTTTAACCACAAGTGAAGAAACAGAGTATAAAAAAGGGTATACAAATATATTTAGACAAATTTCAAAATATCTGGTTGTGGGACTTATGAGGGAGCTATGACCTATTATGATTCGATTATTATAAAATATTTTTACGTGATTTTTATGTATTTATATGAGAGCTGTTTCCAATTATGGACCAATATTCACAAAATTCAGTATTATGATTTTTGAATACAAATTACTGATCTGAGTACTATTTTGGTTTAATATATGGATGCTATGACCTATTATGGTCCTAAGTATTTAAGGGCCATTTTTGTAGAATTTCAAGAGTGGACCTTATATGGGAGCTATGCCGAATTATGGACCAATATTTAAAAAATCTTGTAGTACGATTCTTGGATACAAATTACTGATCGGTGTAAAATGTTGGTTCAGTATAGATTTTTATGGATATTTATGCAGGTTAATATGTTTTCCTGAAGTGGTTCTTATATGGAGGCTATGACCAATTATGAGCCTGTCATCATAAAATTTGGTACATTGATTTTTGTATATATTGAATAAATTTGTTTTGAATTTCAACCTGATAACTATATTTGTAAGAAATTTATGAGGATATTAGTGATTTTCGGGAGTGGACCTTATATGGGAGCTATGGTTAAATATGGACCGATATTCACAAAATCCAGAAGTATGATTACTGTATACAAATTACTGATCTGTGCGTAATTTCATTTTGATATCGATATGTTTTTAATATTTTTTAAGGTTAATATCTTTTTTCGGAAATGGGCCTTATAGGGGAGCTATGACCAATTATCGGCCAATCTGCATAAAATTTGGTACAGTGGTATCTACATACATGAGTATAATTTTTGTATGAATTTTAGCATGATAAATGTATTTATAAGAGTTTTATGAGTACTTAACTGATTTTTGGAAGTGGACCTTATATGGGAGCTATGGTCAAATATGGACCGATATTCACAAAATCCGGTAGTATGATTTCTAAATATAAACTATGGATGTGTGTGAAATTTTGTTTTGATATTGATATTTTTTAGATATTTATGTAGGTTATTGTGTTTTTCGGAAGTGGTCCTTATATGGGAGCTATAACCAATTATCGGCCGATCTTCATAGAATTAGGTACAGCGATTTTGGTATATATGGGGATTATTCATGTCGAATTTCAACTTGATAGCGATATTTGTAAGACATTTATGCTTATTTAAGTGATTTTCGGAAGTGTACTTTATATGAGGGCTATGGTCAAATATGGGCCGATCCACGAAAAATTTTGTAATATAATTTCTTTTACCACGGAACTTATTTTTGCTGAATTTTATGTGGATATTCCTATTCTGTAGACATTTATAGACCATAGAACCATATTTCGGGAAGAAATTTGTATGGGGGCTAGGAGAAATCATGGACCGATTCTTAAAATTTTCACCAGAGTTACTCCTTTTATCATAAAAGTAACGAGTGCAAAATTTTATGATATTAGCTGCAATATATTTACAAAAAATTTCCAAAAATATGTGAAAATTATCAATTTTTTTTTGAGGTTGTCCCACATTTTCATTCATAACTTTGGTTCCACTGTACCGACTTCACTGATTTTCAATACCAAACTGCTTAGGACAATAATAAACATTTTTCTTGCAACTCTACTAAGTTTGTTTGCGTATTTTGGACGTGAGCGTGTTTTACACAGACGGACAGACGGACAGACGGACAGACAGACGGACATGGCTCAATCGACTTAGAATTTCATAAGGATCAATAATATATATACTTTGTTGGGTCTCAGATGAATATTTCTCAATGTTACACACGGAATGACAAACTTATATATACCCTCATTCACCACTTATGGTGGTGGAGGGTATAAAAATTACATAAATATGTAATGTTATTGACCAACAGGCATATCTTGCAATTCCAAAGCGATTTGTTGGAATGATGTTGTATGTTGTATGGCTCTACTGCAATCTCCAGTAGTTATACAGGACTTGGAATCGTTAATTATTAATTCTTCAAAATATAAAATCATCTGCTCTTCTAAATTAGGAGGATTTACAGATGGTATATTCATTCTAGACTTCAGAATACTTTTGATTTTGGACCAAAATATTTCAATAATATTTCACCAATGCTTAAGGTGAAAATTTCACGTTGACGACTATGGCAAGGGGCACTGTCACATGCCAGAATGAGTTAAGATAACTGAGTCGGGATCCAACACGAGACCAACCATGTTTTCTACGACAAAATAAATTAAAATTGGTCTCTCTATCCAGACCACCACATCTGATATAATCTTTATTTTTTATACCCTACACCACCATAGTGGGGAGGGTATTATGCGTTTGTGCAGATGTTTGTAACGCCCAAAAATATTAATCTAACACAGTATACCGATCGACTTAGAATCACTTTCTGAGTCGATTAAGCGATGTCCGTCCGTCCGTCCGTCCGTCCGTCTGGTTGGCTGGCTGTCCATGTAAACCTTGTGCGCAGAGTACAGGTCGCAATTTTGAAGATATTTCGATCAAATTTGGTACATATTATTTTTTCGGCTCAAGGACCAAGCCTATTGAAACTGGCTGAAATCGGTCCACTATTTCACCTAGCCCCCATACGAATGTCCTCCCGAAATTGGACTTTATCGGTCATAAATGTTTAATTTATACATGTATCTCCACAAATTCCGCTCCAAATAAGTTTTATATAAACAAAATTCATGTCACCAAATTTTGTTACGAGCGGTCCATAATTAGTCATAGCTCCCATATAGACCCGCTTCCGGAAATCACTTTAACGTGCATAAATCGCTTAAAAATGTTGGTAAACACACAAAATTCAACATAGTTAACTTTAATATAGACATAAATCACACGACCTAATTTCATGGTGATCGGTCCATAATTGGTCATAGCCTCCATATAAGGCCCACTTCCGAAAATCACTCAAAAATATAAATTATTGAAATTTTAAAAGAAAATTTTTTTTGCTCTATTACTTAGTGTAGGGTATTATATGGTCGGGCTTGACCGACCATACTTTCTTACTTGTTTTTTAATATAAAATAATTTATATGTTTCTCAATTTTATTTAGAACTACCTGACCGTTGTCCTGTCCAAGTTAAAGAAAAGTTTATGTTCGACTTGTGAGAAGCGGTTTGAAAAGGGTAAAAACAATTAAAAAGAAAAAAAAAGTATTATAGAATGATAATTTTTATTCATATAGGACATAGAATAAAATATACATATATAGAAGCGCTACTGAGAGACAAAGAACCTAAGTTTGTCGTCAAAAACCTAAGTCTTGCAACAACAGAATACATATAAATCAATGTACATATTTTGATAAATCGATTTTTTGTCAGAAATATGAGTGATCGCAGATCTAGCTCCTTTTCTTGATTAAAAGCTTATTGGCCAAGTTATTAGCAAATTTAGATATTGTGAGTTTTTATATAAAAAATCGATTTTTGGCCAGAAATATGAGTGATCACAGATCGAGCTCCTTTTCTTGATTAAACGCTTATTGGCCAAGTTATTAGCGAATTTAGATATTTTGAGTTTTTATATAAAAAATCGATTTTTGGTCAGAAATATGAGTGATCGCAGATCTTGCTCCTTTTCTTGATTAAAAGCTTATTGGCTATGTTATTAGCGAATTTAGATATTTTGAGTTTTTATTTAAAAAATCAATTTTTGGTCAGAAATATGAGGGAGCACAGATCGAGCTCCTTTGCTTGATTAAACGCTTATTGGCCAAGTTATTATCGATTTAAGCTATTGTCAGTTTTTATATAAAAAATCAATTTTTGTTAAGAAATAAGAAAACTTAAATTGGATTTTTATGATCATTTAAACCTAGGTTGGGCTATGACCAACATTTTAAAAAAAAATTTGTCTAAATCGATCCGGCCGTTCTCTACTGATGCAATTACCAACGAACGACATTTGATTTTTATTTATATAGAATAGATAGGTTTTCACAATTTCATTTGGTATGTTCTCAATTTCAAGTCGAATTTCTCAATTTCATTTGGAATTTTATATTGAAATTCTCAATTTCAATTGGAATTTTCTCAATTTAATATGTAAATTCTCAATTTCATTTTAAATTTTCTCAATTTAAAATAAAAATTCTCAATTTCATTGGGAATTTTCTCAATTTAATAAGGAAATTCTCAATTCCATTTGGAATTTTGTCAATTTTAATTTGAAATTCTCCATTTCATATGGAATTTTCTCAATTTCAATGAAAAATGGTGTAGTATTTAATTTCAGATTGTTATTTTCACCATCAATTTCCTCAAAATCAGCCAATTTCAAGTCGTTGTATAATTTGGAACTTGAGATATTTACGAATTGTATTTTTGTATTAAATAAAATTGGTTGTAGATTAAATGAAATACACTATTTTTAATTTTAGCCGTAGAGAACATCGAATATCATCAAATTCTAAAGTAAAGGCAGCACTAATCTGCATTAAACGTATGCCAGTGTTTGAAAGTGCGTTCAACAGTAAGTAATTTAATTTCATACACCTTTCAAAACTTACTAAAATATGTTTATTTTATCGTTTAAGTGAGATTATAATTAATGTTAATTTTAATTGTCTACAAAAGTTTTTAAGTAGTACATACATACATACTTGTATATTTTCGCAAATAATTGAATGTATTTCAATAATTTAATAAACGCCCACATAAGTAAGAAGTTGTGTAAATGTTTTAATTGTATATTGCAAACTAATTACTAATTAATTTTATTGTAATTGTTTGAATTAAAATTACTCGAACAGTTGAAAATGTTATATAAAATAAGCAGATGTGATATGTTTGGTTATGCCGAAACCTATATACTAGGGTATTCATTCGACTAATGATCGTTCGATTAATCGAATAATTTCTTACGAATAATTATTCGAACAATTTAAAAATGGCCATTTTCGAATAAAGAATAATTCGAACAATTTTATGTAGAATAATCGAATAAAACGAATAAATATGTTCATATATATTTAAATTTATTAAATTGCTTAAAATTCCAAATTTAAATAAGTAATAATATCTCACAAAAATTGTATTGTTTCTGAAATTCGACAAATAACTAAAGACAAAGGGACTTTCGATCACTGTAGATGAGTGTTCCGATAGCTCCATATAAATATATTTATATTACTGCAAGAAGTTACAAATCTAAAAACAAATCTTTAAAAATTTTTAACTTAGGTCTTGAGGTACGGAATAAAATATTTATTATTTAGCTGGCGAAATATTAGAAGAATGGCAATTAATAATCAAAATTTTAACTTAGATTAAAGTGGAGTTGAATGTGATGGAGAATGTGATTTTGAAACGGTCGTCGAAAGTGATATTGAGGATGATATTTATAATGATTACATTGAAATAGATGAAGGCCATAATCTTAAAATATATATGATTCGGCAACGTTGATATAGCTTGATGTATAATACAATTTGTTATAAATAATTTAGAAATAGTGAATAATTAACTTACTAAAGAATTAGTAACTCTATTTAAAACCCGAATTAATGCACGACATAAAAAAGTTCTTTATACGTTTATATTGTACCTGTCGTAGTAAATTAAAAAATATATAGCCTATTGACGCTTCCCAGTAAGGATCTATCTACGTTCCAAATTTCAATAAAATCGGTTCAGCCGTTTAGGCGTGATGCTCAAACAAATATAGATTTGTATTCAGGATCATGTCCAACTAGCTCAAATGTTTTAAAGCATAGCTCCAAAACGGAAATTAAAGGGTTTGCTAGCCAATTGTTTTTTAGATTGTTCGGGAGTTAATCTGATCAGAATATTTCTGTTGAAAATTTAATGATGGACTTTGTTTTCGAATGTGTTTTAACATTATCTATACTTGAATTATTAACTTTAACATTATTTTTTATTATTCTTTAACAATAAAATATTAAAAAAGCGACATCAAAACTTCAGTCCTTACTTTTTAAAAAAAAATTTATTTATTCGATTAATTTGATTAATTTTAAACGTGTGATCGAATTATTCGAACAAGTTAAAATCTCTTATTCGAATTATTCGTTTTATTCGAACAAGAGAAAAATCGAATAATTCGAATATCCTACTATATACCCTTCAGTGCACAGTGGGGGATCTGAAAAAAAAGTTGAAATAAATCTGTAACTTCTAAACGAATTGCCCGATTTTAATAAAATTTCCCGTGGCTATAGAGGTGTTGATAAGTTTAAGTTTTGAATTTGGGCTTATAACGCCAAGGGGGGCCGAGCCACAATGCCCCAAAGTGGGGCACCTCGGGTATAAAAAAAATTAAAAATGATGCCAAATTTTTGTTTGCGATTTTTATATATATGGAATCTACTAGACGAGATCTACAAAAAACATTGCTTTAGCCATATATTATCTCTTATAGTTTACGAGTTATTCGCATTTGAAAAGTAAAATTTTATTTTATTTACCTACCTTGGTCTGGTTTTTTGCTGATAACGGATCCAATTCTTTCCCGATTTTCTTGAAATATAATTTTTTGAATTAACAAGACAAGTATTAATAATAGTATGTTTAAAAACATCTACTGAGTCAAAAGTTATGTGCATTATTAAAATCGGGCAATTCGTTTAGAAGTTACAGATTTATTTCCACCTTTTTTTCAGATCCCCCACTGTGCAGTGTTAGATTCAATTATAAATAGTACCACAAACTTTTTTTCCTTTTTATACTTTAGTCAATAATAGTGGATTATGTAGGAATATCTTAAAAACCCTGAGCTGGTTATGAATTAGGAATGGCACGATATATGCACATTATATAAGTTTAGCTTGTTTGAGTAAATCATTTCGCTAAGATTTTGCCGATAAGCCATAGTAGTGAATAAATTACCCCGCCCTAAAGTGTGCCTCTTCCAACTTGCTTGGACTTAAGACTATTACCAAGATTTGCAGTAACTATTCTAGATTTCAACATTGTTACTAACCAGTTATTGTTATATTCCACAAAGTCTAGGTCAGTAAGAGCTTGCTGAATTGCATGAGTAATTGCGTTATTGAAACACCCTCTATATTGTTTAAATACGAGAGATCTATCTATAACTCATACGATCTCATGCAGAGCTGTCTCTGTAGAGCGTGCTGACTATTAGAGAACCGTGTTGTACCCTCAAGTCGATGCCTTATATGAGCGTCAATGAGTCTTACCAACGTTTTAAGCTGGAAAGATGAAAGACTAATCGGACGAAAGTCCTTCGCCTTCTCTTGACTTCTTTTGCCAATTTTGGGAATAACAACGACCTTGACTCTCCTCCAGTTAACCAGAACATGGTTGAGAGAGAGACAGAGCGTAAATATTCTATGAAGTCAGAGGATGATATGCTTTTTTGCACTTTGTTGCATCTTTGGCAATATACCATCCGTCCCAGGTGACTTGAATGGAGAGAAACTGTCAATTGCCCATGATATCCTGTCATAGCAGATGATATTACTGGCAATATTGGATAGATTCGATCTCAGTATCCGTAGCAACATCCTTGCAGCCTGGGAAGTGGATGTCAATTGACTCTGCTGAGGATTCGGACCAGGAGTCATCCATACTTTTGATATAACCAACCATAATATTTTTCAGATATCCTCTCATTTCACAGAATTATACTGTAGTTATTTTTCAATAAATCTGTCTTTTGTGGTAGCGTAATATAAATGAATCAGAATCAATTATGTTTGAAAGAAAATGAAGAATTGATTATTTACATATCTATATGTTAGCAATCCACACAATTATTGGCAATTATTTTAACATGTTTATATTGCTCCTCAAAACATTTTGAATAAATATTTTATTTGCTAAGTAAGTAATACATTTTATATTCAATATGGTTTTCCGTGTAAACATAAGCCAAGCATATATATGTACAATAAATTTTTTAATATTATTTTGCCCTCAAGATTTTGCAGACAGAATTCTAAATTATTTAGTAAATATGTTTTAATGGTTTGTTGTTATTATATGTATATGATGAGTTGTGCGAATTTTTGAATTTCGTTTTTGTGGTACAGCAGCGTGTATTCTGTCATT
This sequence comes from Calliphora vicina, assembly GCF_958450345.1. Lineage (NCBI taxonomy): Eukaryota > Metazoa > Arthropoda > Insecta > Diptera > Calliphoridae > Calliphora > Calliphora vicina. The sequence goes on along the minus strand of NC_088780.1, from coordinate 140,768,478 downwards.
GCAATATGAGAGAGAGTAGATAAATATATTCTTAAATAATGCAAGCTTATCCTAATGAATTGTTGGTGAAAAACGACCACATATTCTACTAATTTTAAAATTTTTTGGACATGTCTTTGGGCTATTACAATATTTATTAGAATAAGGCTGCTGTGAATAGAATATGTTTGACATATTTATTTAAATACGGCTATGGATATAATTCTAACAGACTGACTGTTACAATTTTTGGTAATTTATAAAATGTTATTTGTTTAAATTACAAATAATATTACGTTTTATAACATCAACATTTAAAGTGAATTCAATAACGTTAAACATTTTTTTTAAATTATGACATAATCTTCCATTTTGTAGTTTATTCGAAAAGTTTTAACATCAAGCTTATTGAATCGTAACGAGCGTTGAGAAACATTTAATGATGTCTTACTTAAAAGAAAATCGGATAAAACATTTCCATTTAAGAGATTTACAAAAAATGAATCATTATGCATAATTCTTCGCCTTTTTAATGTTGGCAGTCGAATCAAAGCAAATCGTGATGAATATGATGGATGCGCAGAATATCCTCGAAATACATCTTAAATAAAAGAGTAAACATTGTTTCTGGACAGATTCGTTAAGATCTTTGTAAACATTATAGTAGAGGTCCCATACTCTAAAGTCTGTCTTACAAGTGACTTATATAATCTTTTAGTAATGAAGGGATCATATACTACGCTTATACGTAACCTGTTCGCAAATAAAAATAATTTGCAATTATCTAACTCTCTGTTTATATGTGACTTTGGTTATGGAAAATTCTTATTTTTTAAATGCAAAAATGAAAGAATTAAAAATTATTGTTGTATTATTGTCTTGCAATCCAATTAATGCAAAAACGCAATGAAATATTTAAAAAACGAAAGAAAAACTAAAAACGTTAAAAAATATGGCAATGTTTAAAATCTTATTTGCAAATAGTGTCGTTAATCAGGAATTGTTTTCGTGAGTTAGCCATTTGCAAATAAAAAATTAAGTCACTAATTTTTCTACTTTCAATATATTTATTTGCGAATAAGTTGTGCGTATAAACGTAGTAATAGTTTTGTCCATAAAAGCGATTACCACCAGCCATATTAATATGTTGTATGAAGTTTAATTTTCCATATCAAGGTTCACAGTTCCTTTTACCGACTCTAGTTTATAGCACTATTCAAGTTTAGTTCCATTAAATTATGGTTACACTAATTATAAAAATTATCCAAGTTCATCTAAAGATAAATATGATCTGGTGAATATTGGAAGCTTAGAAATATTTTAACGTCATCTGCCAACAGCTTAAATAAGTATTGTCAAAATCCATTGTATCCAATTTCTCTTAGCAATAGTTTTTGATTAACTTTGTCAAAGGCTTTATTGAAATCAGTATAAATGACTAGTAGAATGTAAGTCATAGCTAAAGATCCTTTGCGAAAACCGAGTTCACAAGTCGTTAGTAAATGAAATACTTGACGAACGGTAGAGTCAGTAATACATTTTTCACTAAATGAGGAATAAATACGCAAATGTATTCCATTTTGCCTTGTGTATAATAATAACACTGTGCAACAAATGAAGTCTTTTGGGAAGAACACACGGACTGAACAGTATAGATTCGATTATATTACCAACGGGTAGTAAAACCCTGTATTCAGTTTGGCGATTTTGGTGACCAATACCTGTGAAAATGAATCATCAGTTTTTGGCCAACAGCTAATTTATACCTAGCTTAACTCTATATGGCGATAATATAGCTAAGACTTCACCAAACTAATTTTGTTTGCATTTTTTTGCCAAAAAAATAGCTTTTTCGTGTCCTCGCTTTAAAAAATTAAAACTAACAATATTTAGCAAAGTAAAGCTGAATAACTCTTGTGAACATATCAATGCAAGTTGATACCGTGTGTAGGCACTAGGGTATTCATTAGAGTAATGACCGTTCGATTAATCGAATAATTTCTTACGAATAAATATTCGAACAATTTAAAAATTATCATTTTCGAATAACGAATAATTCGAACAATTGTATGTAGAATAATAAACGCTTATTGCCCAAGTAATTAGTTTTTGAGTATTTATATAAATTATATATTGTTCGAGATCCTTTTCTTGATTAAACGCTTATTGGCCAAGTTACTATTTTTTATATTGTGAGATTTTATATAAAAAAATTTAATTTTGTTCAGCAGCATGAGTGATCACAGATCGAGCTCCTTTTCTTGAATAAACGCTTTTGGCCAAGTTATTAGCAAATATAGATATTTTGAGTTTTTATATAAAAAACCGATTTTTGGTCAGAAATATGAGTGATCACAGATCGAGCTCCTTTTCTTGAATAAACGCTTATTGGCCAAGATATTAGCGAATTTAGATATTTTGAGTTTTTATATAAAAAATCGATTTTTGGTCAGAAATATGAGTGATCACAGATCGAGCTGCTATTCTTGAGTAAACTCTTATTAGTCACGTTATTAGCGATTTTATATATTTTGAGTTTTTATATAAAAAAATCGATTTTTGTTTATAAATATGAGTGATCACAGATCGAGCTCCTTTTCTTGAATAAACGTTTATTGGCCAAGTTATTAGCGATTTTATATATCTTGAGTTTTTATATAAATAAATCGATTTTTAGATATTTAGATTTTTAAAAAAAAATTGATTTTTTGGTAGAAATATGAGTGATCACAGATCGAGCTCCTATTCTTGAATAAACGCTTATTGACCAAGTTATTAGTGAATTTAGATATTTTGAGTTTTTATATAGAAAATCGATTTTTGGTCAGATTGATCACAGATCGAGCTGCTATTCTTGAATAAACTCTTATTGGTCACGTTATTAGCGATTTTATATATTTTGAGTTTTTATATAAAAAAATCGATTTTTGTTCAGAAATATGAGTGATCACATATCGAGCTCCTTTTCTTGATAAAACGCTTATTGTCCAAATTACTAACGATTTTATATATTGTGAGTTTTTATATAAAAAAAATTGATATTTGGTCAGAAATATGAGTGATCGCAGATCGAGCTACTTTTCTTGATTAAATGCTTATTGGCCAAGTTATTAACCAATTTAGATATTTTGAGTTTTTCAGAAATATGAGTGATCACAGATCGAGCTCCTTTTCTTGAATAAACGCTTATTGGCCAAGATATTAGCGAATTTAGATATTTTGAGCTTTTATATAAAAAAATCGATTTTTGGTCAGAAATATGAGTGATCACAGATCGAGCTCCTTTTCTTGAATAAACGCTTATTGGCCAAGTTATTAGCGAATTTTGATATTTTGAGTTTTTATATAAAAAAACCGATTTTTTGTCAGAAATATGAGTGATCACAGATCGAGCTCCTTTTCTTGATTAAACGCTTATTGGCCAAGTTATTAGCGAATTTAGATATTCAGATTTTTAAAAAAAAAATTGATTTTTTGATAGAAATATGCGCGATCACAGATCGATCTCATTTCCTTGATTAAACACTTATTGGCCAAGATATTAGCGAATTTAGATATCTTGAGTTTTTATATAAAAAAATAGATTTTTGTTCAGAAATATGAGTGATCACAGATCGAGCTCCTTTTCTTGAATAAACTCTTATTGGCCAAGTTATTAGCGATTTTATATATTTTGAGTTTTTATATAAATAAATCGATTTTTGTTCAGAAATATGAGTGATCACAGATCGAGCTCCTTTTTTCGTTTATTGGCCAAATTACTAACGACTTTATATATTGTGAGTTTTTATATAAAAAACCGATTTTTGGTCAGAAATATGAGTGATCACAGATCGAGCTCCTTTTCTTGAATAAACGCTTATTGGCCAAGATATTAGCGAATTTTGATATTTTGAGCTTTTATATAAAAAAATCGATTTTTGGTCAGAAATATGAGTGATCACAGATCGAGCTCCTTTTCTTGAATAAACGCTTATTGGCCAAGTTATTAGCGAATATGAGTGATCACAGATCAAGCTCCTTTTCTTGATTAAACGCTTATTGGCCAAGTTATCAGCGAATTTAGATATTGTGAGTTTTTATATTAAAAATCGATTTTTGGTCAGAAATATGAGTGATCACAGATCGAGCTCTTTTTTTGATTAAACGCTTATTGGCCAAGTTATTAGCGAATTTAGATTTTTGAGTTTTTATATAAAAAAAATCGGTTTTTGGTCAGAAATATGAGTGATCACAGATCAAGCTCCTTTTCTTGAATAAACGCTTATTGGCCAAGATATTAGCGAATTTTGATATTTTGAGTTTTTATATAAAAAACCGATTTTTGGTCAGAAATATGAGTGATCACAGATCGAGCTCCTTTTCTTGAATAAACGCTTATTGGCCAAGATATTAGCGAATTTAGATATTTTGAGCTTTTATATAAAAAATCGATTTTTTGTCAGAAATATGAGAGATCACAGATCGAGCTCCTTTTCTTGATTAAACGCTTATTGGCCAAGTTATTAGCGAATTTAGATATTCAGACTTTTTTAAAAAAAAATTGATTTTTTGATAGAAATATGCGCGATCACAGATCGATCACATTTCCTTGATTAAACACTTATTGGCCAAGATATTAGCGAATTTAGATATTTTGAGTTTTTATATAAAAAAATTGATTTTTGTTCAGAAATATGAGTGATCACAGATCGAGCTCTTTTTTTTGATTAAACGCTTATTGGCCAAGTTATTAGCGAATTTAGATTTTTGAGTTTTTATATAAAAAAAAATCGATTTTTGGTCAGAAATATAGTGATCACAGATCGAGCTCCTTTTCTTGAATAAACGCTTATTGGCCAAGTTATTAGCGAATTTAGATATTTTGAGATTTTATATAAAAAATCGATTTTTGTTCAGAAATATGAGTGATAACAGATCGAGCTGCTTTTCTTGATTAAACGCTTATTGGCCAATTTATTAGCGAATTTAGATATTTTGAGTTTTTATATAAAAAAAATCGATTTTTGTTCAGAAATATGAGTGATCACAGATCGAGTTCCTTTTCTTGAATAAACGCTTATTGGCCAATTTATTAGCGAATTTAGATTTTTGAGTTTTTATATAAAAAAAATCGATTTTTGGTCAGAAATATGAGTGATCACAGATCGAGCTCTTTTTTTGATTAAACGTTTATTGGCCAAGTTATTAGCGAATTTAGATATTTAGATTTTTTAAAAAAAAAAATTGATTTTTGTTCAGAAATATGAGTGATCACAGATCGAGCTCCTTTTCTTGATAAAACGCTTATTGGCCAAATTCCTAACGATTTCATATATTGTGAGTTTCTATATAAAAAAATCGATTTTTGTTCAGAAATATGAGTGATCACAGATCGAGCTCCTTTTCTTAAATAAACGCTTATTGGCCAATTTATTAGTTGATTTAGAATGTATACAACACTGAAATACATACTTTTAATCAGATTTTAAAGTTTTGAAATCCCGTTATATAGAAAATGTGTTTGCATATTCTAAATTAATTTTTTTGTATAACAACGAATGAGTAATTTTATTTGTTATGTAATTTTATTTCAATGGATATTTTCTCGTGATCTCGTTTTCGAATTTTAATTAATAACACTCTGCTACAAAATAACACTTTTTGTCAGAGCTTGAAAAGCGACCTAATGGGGTAGTAGGCCTAGGGCATACTAAAAAAATTTTCAAAGATTTTGAAATACCCTCAAAATTTTTAATTGTTTTGAAAAAATTGTTTTAGGGTAGTTTAGTAACTCTAACTCACACATTTATGGATAGGCAAAGAATAAAGCTTTTATAAAATGTATGCATAAAATTTATTTTCCAAAAAATTGTTTAAGTTTTTATAAAAAGTTTCGCTTTATTATACCCTTCACCATGAGTGGCAAGGGTATATATAAGTTTGTCATTCCGTTTGTAATTTCTACATTTTTCATTTGCGACCCCACAAATTATATATATTCTGAATCGTTATAGATAGCGGAGTCGATATAGCCATGTCCGTCTGTGTGTTGAAATCAACTTTCTGAAGCCCCAAATAACTTACATACACGAATGATACATCAATATATCCGAAATTCTTCCGGCTCGGTTGCTATTTAAAATCGAGAAAATCGGTCCACAAATGGCTGAGATATAAGGAAAAAACCAGGACAACCTCGATTTTTTACCTATTTTTGACCCATATCTGGATTACTAAATCATTATTATAAACAATATGGATATAGCCGAATATAGCTCTCTTACTTGTTTTTCTTACGAATTCTATTAAGAAGATTTAAAAATAAAATAGGTGCAGCCGTTTTCCGATTTTAGATAAATCGAAAAAAGTGGGCGTGGTCAATTTTTCTTTCAGTAAAAACTTAAATTGGATAACTACGAACATTTAAAGAAAAAATTAGCCAAATCGGTGTATCCGTTTTCCGGTCTTAGATAAATCGAAAAACTGGGCTTGATCAATCTTTCGTTTCGTAAAAACTTAAGTTGGTCTATGACCAAAATTTAAAAAAAAAATTCTAAATTGGTCCGGCCGTTCACAACTGATGAAATTACCTACCAACGACATTTGATTTTTATTTATATAGATTTAGTAAAAAAGGCTGAATTTTTAGAATTGATTTCGAAATTTAAGCGTCTAAACATGAACATATGCTGGCGAAATATTAGCAGAATCGCAATTAAAAATCAAAATATTAACTTAAAGTGGTGTTGAAAGTGATGGCGAATGTGATTTTGTGATTTACATAAGTATGTTTTGTTGCAAGAAAAACATGAAGTTAGTCTTGTACATGATATTAAACATCGTTGGACATCTTTGTCTAACATGGTAATAAATGTTTGCGTATTTATAAATAATGCACTGTCTGACTCCAAATTAGCCGCGTTCACTGACAATAATATCAAACTTTTGACAGATTTGTGTAATTCCCTAAGACCACTTGATTAAGCAAAGATTCAGCAACGTTGATAGAGCTTGAGAGTATAACACAATTTGTTATAAATAATTAAAAAAAATTCATTTACAAAAGAATTATTTACTCATTTTAAACCCCTATTTAATGAACGACGTAAAAAAGTTCTTAATACTTTATATTGTATGAAGCGGAACTACTGTAAATCAACTCGATAATACCTCAGCCGAGTAAATTATACAGCACGACATAGAAGAGTGGACTTGATCTAGGGTATTCAATTAATTGGGTTTCTGATTTAATCGGTTAATCGAGCAAATAATTAATCGAGGTTTGGATTTAATCGGTTAATAATCGGTTAATTTTAAATTATTCGATTAACCGAATAATTTCCATTTTAATTTTAAATTGATAAGAAAAACAAGAATTGTGTGTACAAGCATTTTGTTAATAAAAAGAACAAAAACATAACATTTCAACAAAACAATAAATAAAAATGTGAGTTTTTTTTAGGATTTTAGGGAGATCTTCTGAAATAATCTGTTAAAAAAAGAATATAATTTAAATGATTTATTTTTAAATTATTTTTTTTAGTTTTAATAAAACTTGACTTGAAAAAACGCTCTCTCATATTGGAGAAATCGAAAGTAAGTCATAAATATCCAATTTCTCAGATCTTTTTTAAGTTTTTTCTAAGCATATAAAATCCTCAATCATACAATGAGAGTCCTTTTTGGATTTTTTTTAGATTTTGAATACTTCATTAGTTTCTTTAAGTTGTGATAAAATACTCGTTTCTGTAATGTCATCAGTTTCGTCTATTACCATATCGTCCTCCGACTCATTAGGACGAAGTTCATCACAGAATATTCTAGAAAAAAGGGTCATTTCCATATTCCATAGTGTCAGTTTTCGAACTATACTTCAAAAAACTATTGCTAGAAGGGAATGTTTACGAGTTATGAAATAAAATTTGTGTGTTTAAAACAATATTTCTATATAAAGTGCAAAAAAATAAATTCCAGTTAATCGGTTAATCGACACAAATTAATCGGTTTATTTGTTATTTGAAAATGGTCAATTTCGAATTATTCGAAATCGGTTAACCGATTAACGGTTAATCGATTGAATACCCTAACTTGATCATACTATTTTAGCAAAAAATATTTGTTTTAGCGTCAAAAATATTAAATATCAAATATTTTTAAGGTACAAAGTGTTCTTTATGTGCTATTTAGAGAGCCTATGTACGTTCAGATTGCATTGATGTGATCACAACTTTGCTAAATAATGTTAGAGAAAAATTTGGAGTCATTGTAAGTTATTCTAAAAAAGTTATTCTAAAATTTGGAGTCATTGTAAGTTATTCTAAAAAAGTGAAAAAAAAAGTTCTTTCTACATTTTTTTTAATTAGCTGTTGGCCATAAACTGATGACACCTTTTTTTGAGGGTCCACTGATTTTCAGAATCTTTGGAGTCCCTTAAAAATAAAAAATGTTCTTCCTACATTTTTTTGAATTAGCTGTTGGCCATAAACTGATGACACCTTTCTTTGAGGGCCCACTGATTTTAAGAATCTTTGCTAAATAATGTTAGAGACAAATTTGGAGTCATTGTAAGTTATTAAAAACGTGAAAAAAAAAGTTCTTTCTACATTTTTTTGAATTATCTGTTGGCCATAAACTGATGACACCTTTTTTTGAGGGCCCACTGATTTTCAGAATCTTTGGAGTCCCTTAAAAATAAAATTGGTCACCAAACTTGGGTATAGGGTTTTATTACCTTTTGGTAGTAGAGTCGAACCTATACTGTCATGAGCGTCTGTTTTTCCAAAAGTCATCATTTGTTGCATAGTGATATTGTAGGGTATAAATAAATTAATAAAAAATCTCAGATTCAATTCTTTTTAATTTATACAGATCAAAAGGAAAAAAAAACTAAAAGAAACAATTAATATGAAAAATTAACCTTTTCCTCTTCATTATTTTCACTCAAATTTTCATGCTTGTTCTGACTCTGTGTGTGGCTGTCTGTAATATTTTTTGTTAAAATATGAATGTTTAAGAACAGCAAATTTGTGAGTTTTCGTATGTGTTCACATGAATATTTTATTGCATCAATTTGTATGATTTATGAGCACGTGTATGTAGGTGAACATTTACCGCAAATTGAACCAGTATTACCAAAATCAATAATGTTCTATCTCAAAGCGTGGGAATGATTTAAGTAATTTTCTTGTTTAAAAGAAAATATAAAGAAAACAAACAAGAAACTAAAGCGGCATGTTTTTCGATGTAGATAAAGAATGATTATGATGATCCAACAAACTGTTGGACCCATAATAAAACTGCAGACAGTTACAGCAACAGCTAAATATAATATACATAGAATAACGAACACATTAAATTGACCTTCGATGGTCAAATGTTGAGTTGAGTTTGTACAGACTTGTCTGAACGAAAACACAAAAAGTAATAATAATAAAAAAGAAAACCTGGAGCTTATCAACAAAATCATAATGCTTGTTTTTTTTCTTTCTTTTTTTTTTGTATTTTTGCTGTTGTTTTTGTTGTGGTGCAAAAGGATAAACACTCTTAGATACATATCCTTATTTATCCATACCAGTACGCTGCCACATTTATTTACATTATATTTCCCTGCCAGCATTTTGTATCTTAGAAGTGCATCGTAATTTCATCCTAACATAAAGAGTCTTCTAGAAGTGACGAATACAACTCTTTCGGATGTTTTGAAAAGGTATTTTATTTATTTTACAGAGTTGAAAAAGTGTTTTCTAAAAAAACGAATGTGTTAATTCTTTAGTACAGACAAAATGGTTCCGTGGTACCCACATCATTTTCGAGGAATTTATTATACAGCTATTAAGTTTTGTAACTTATCTGTAATCATATTGTATAAGTAAAAAATTCATAACTAATACATAAAAAATGCATAGTTCACTATATAAAAGGACAACGCTTTTCATTTTATGTAGGTATACGTTTTTTTGTTCATAATAACAACATCACCATTTTCAATGTAACTGCACAAATACTTTTTAACGCAAACATATTACAAAATTAACAAGAAGAGTTTTACATTCATCTGTGCCGAATTTTGTATGCCCACCATAAATATGTGACAATAAAATATTTTTCTGATGTAGGGGCTTATGGCGGGTTGGTCAATGATGGATCGATCCTCACAAAATTTGGTAAAAAGATGTAGGTACATATAAAACTTGTTTATGTGAAATTTCATAACGACATTAATTGTTAAAGACAATTATGATATTTCGTGAGGACATTTGTATGGGGACTAGTAATACCATGAATCGATATTAACGATTTTCAATATCAAACTAACTTTATCGACAGAGACTATTTGTGGAGTCAGCTAGCTCCTTTCGTCAGACAGACAGAAATTCATGTCACCAAATTTTATTATGATCGGTACATAATTAGCCATATCTCCCATATAAGACCCGCTTCCGAAAATCATTTTTACGTCCATAAATCTCTTAAAAATGTGGTATACACACAAAATTAGACATAAATAACTTCCATATAGACATGAATCACACGACCTAATTTCATGGTGATCAGTCCATAATTAGTCATCAAAATCGGCCCAAAAATATACAACATTTCGCTATATTTCAAAGAGAAATTCCAAATACTGAAAAATTGTACATTTGACCTTCACAATTTATGGTATAACGTTTTCCAATTTTAGCAAAATTTTCAGAGTATATTTAGAATTACCTGGACTATAATATCCTGAATAGGTTTTACTTAAAATTCATAACAGTAAGGAAACATTGCTCATTCGCCAAAAATGGCCAAATAATTGATTTTTCTCGAAAATTTCAAAATTCAAATCGCAGGTGCGGAAAAACTATAAGAGATATTTTCATAACTTTTTCACATTTTTATTACCTATTATATTCTCAATAAATCCCAATGAGATGATATAAAAATTCTGAAATTTGTTTAACAAAATTTTTAAAAATTTGAAAACGGAGTTTTGAAACTGCTGTTAAAAAATTTAATTTTTTTGGTCATACCTGCGAATAGGTTAATGGTATCCTACGAAGACAAAAACTCGTATACAAGTAAATATGGATATATTTTAAGTAAAAATTAGATTTTATTTTAATATTTATCAAATGTCTCATTAGAACGACAATTACGTACACATTTCTATTATTTTAAATTATATTGCAAAAGTAATTTCTTAATGGCTAAATTTTTACAGAAACTGAAAAAAATTCATTTTTTTCCCTTGTAAATGCTTCTCAAAACTTCAGAGGGCTTGCGGCACGTCTTAACCCCAACCGATTTTCCTAAAATTTTTTCAGGTTGATTTTTTTACTAATGTTCATCAAACTGGGAGAATGGCCAAAATCCAACTTTCGTTAATTAAGGGCCACCCTAGGCTTCATACATTTTTTGGCAAAAATTATAAGGAGTGGTCGTAGAGAACTGAAATTTGGCATCGAAAATTATAAGGAATGGTCGTAAGCATTGAAATTTGGTACCGAGAATTATATGGACTAAATTAAGAAAAAAGTAAAATTTTATCAAAATCGACCACGCCCACTACCCATACAATCCAAATAGATTTTTTCGCATAAAATTTTTCCTATCCAAGTAAAAGTATAAAAATTTGGTACATATATTTTTTGAAACAAAAGAAGAATGCATTCCGAGTTTTAATAAAATCTGTCACGCTCACCGCCCACGAAAACCATACATAGATAAGAATTTTTTCGCTTATTATTCGACGAACAATTTTCCGAAAACTTCCGAAAATAATTTTTTTTTAATCGAAACAAGACACTCCCAACTTTCATTTTATTAAAAAAACAGCTTGGGGGAAAGTGGGGCTACATTTTTTTCCATGGAAAATCGAAAATAAATAAACTTTTTAGATACTTAGAGATTTGGGCATATCTTCTTAACGGTTTATGATATCCCCATAATTTTTTTTATTATACCCTGCACCACCATAGTGGGGAGGTTAATGCGTTTGTGCAGATGTTTGTAACGCCCAAAAATATTAGTCTAACACCCACCTTAAAGTATACCGATCGACTTAGAATCACTTTCTGAGTCGATTAAGCGATGTCCGTCCGTCAGTCCGTCCGTCTGGTCGGCTGGCTGTCCATGTAAACCTTGTGCGCAGGGTACAGGTCGCAATTTTTAAGATATTTCGATGAAATTTGATACATATTATTTTTTCGGCTCAAGGACCAAGCCTATTGAAACTGGCTTAAATCGGTCCATTATTTCACCTAGCCCCCATACAAATGTCCTCTCGAAATTGGACTTTATCGGTCATAAATGTTTAATTTATATATGTATCTCCACAAATTCCGCTCCAAATAAGTTTTATATATACAAAATTCATGTCACCAAATTTTGTTACGATCGGTCCATAATTAGTCATAGCTCCCATATAAACCCGCTTCCGAAAATCACTTTAACGTGTATAAATCGCTTAAAAATGTTGGTATACTCACAAAATTCAACGTAGTAAACATTCATATAGACATAAATCACACCACCTAATTTCTTGGTGATCGGTCCATAATTGGTCATAGCCCCCATATAAGGCCCACTTCCGAAAATCACTCAGAAATACAAATTATTGAAATTTTAAAAGAAAAATGTTTTTACTCTTTTACTTAGTGTAGGGTATTATATGGTCGGGCTTGACCGACCATACTTTCTTACTTGTTTATGGAGAAATTTTATATTTTTCAAATATGTTAAAGGTATTGGGGGAAAATTATACATACCTGGAAAAATTATACATATATAAACCACTGAATTGCATGAAAATATAAGTAAATTTTAGCTTAACACCCTTGCTTGGAATTTACTTCAGTTTTTTAAAAATAAAATTATATTTGTCTTAAAACTATAAGTGTTCGTTTCATCTTTAAGCATTTTTCCACAAAACTGCATCATTTGATTTTTGAAATTGAGTGTTTGAAAAATTGACTTTTTACGCCAAAATTCCTCTGTAGGGCGGTGAGCTAGTTATAAGTTAAATATAAACAAATTCCATAGAGTTATCTAATCCCTATAAAAAGTAACTCGCATCCAAATTCGGAACATGTAAAATAGGGCATATTATACTGTGCGACATCCTAAATCAGTGGTGGTTCTGCCCCCGGGCAGAAGTTATATCGCTAAAAAAAAAACTCAATTAAAATAATCGAATACATTACCCAGAGTAAAAATATGGTTGCACATGTTTAACAATATTATGGTTACTGTAATTATGTATATAATTGCGGTAACCATAATATGTTTAAGTTTACCATTTTCATGATTGTAGCAGTCATATATATGATTGTAGTAATTAGTTATATGTTTGTGGCAACCATGTAGACCTTATATTATTTCTCTTATAGAAAAAAATATATTCGGGCTAGCACAATGCATAATACTAATGTGTATTGTTGTTACAAACTTCACTAGAATGATTTTTTTAACATCTAGAAGGCATGCAGAAGTCACATTTGTCCCAAAGATACTTCCAATTGCTGGCTGGGTTTCTTTTTTTGTCGAAGTGTGTCCGTGTACTCGATGGGTGTAAAATACATATAATAAATTATAATAAACGTAGAGCGCAAAAAACACAGGAATAGTCTTTTTATGTGTGTGTAAAGCTACTGAATGGTGGAGTAAACAAGTTTTATCGGACAGTTTGAAAGTTGTCTGAAAATAACTTTTATCTTGAATAATTTTCCGCTGGGTAACATCAATTTAAAGTTTAAATGTATTAATGGTTAACCAGCAGTTTTTTATATGAAGAACAGAATGCGTTTCCTTATTTAAATGTGCAGTGAAATTTTAAAATATGTACAAAATATTTTACTTTTTTTATATATGTATATTGGTTTGGTTTGTACTGAGAAGTACTAGAAATTTGAACTTAATATTTTTTAATACCAAAACTGTTGACTTAGTTTTTATGTTAAAATCAGTGAACAAAGGTAAGGGTCAACTTATTTTCAAAAATCTGTTAACATAAAAAATTAAATTGTTTAAAAAATACAAAATTTCATATTTGTTATATTGGGTGTATGATCTAAAATTAATCAATCCCACTTAATTTTTGAACATTATAGTGTAAACAACTAATTTTTTTTACTTCGAAAATATTTAATTTTCTGCCAACAAAGCGTTATATGCGGGAAGTTCTGCTTTACTTGTTTAACTTGAAAAAAGTGCCGCTGAAGCACATCGATTGTTCACCAAAGCTTATGGTGAATATATTTCATCGGTTGGTTCGGTTCAGAAGTTGTGATTTTTACACGAAAGACAAATATCGCAAAAGTTTGAGGACCAAGAAGTAATTACTCCATGGAGATTGCAACAAGAGCTGGCAAATTATTGGGAACTACTCTATCAGCAAGATTCATCCAAAAGTAGGAAAATTGAATACCATACGAATTGAATCTGCAATTAAATTAATAAATGCAATTAAAACGATAACTTGATGCGTAAGAGATCGTATATGAAGCCCGGCCAACCAGCCGAAACGACACCAAATCCAAATATCCATGGAGCTAAGGTAATGTTCTGTATTTGGTGAGATCAAAAGGATCCTATCTGTTATGAGATGCTGAAATCTGGCCAGACCATCACATGAAACCTGTACCACTGAAAAGAAATCCGGCTAATTGTTATGATTGTCCAGATTGTTATGTATAGTTATCACGTTCTCTTCAAAATCGAGATTAATTTTTAAAATTTTTACAAATTCCACCTTTAAGTATAGAACAGCTTCATCATTTGAATTGATATCAGGTTGATGTAACATGATTTGAGTTTATTAAATGATTCCTCGGTTTATTCATGTCCTGCCGAGGTGTCGGTGTAACCAAATTATTGAGAAATGATTCACTTGTTGGATGTTGTATAAGGTGATAATGGTGTTGTGGAAATAGCTGTAGTTAAAACTGACAATTGTACTATTCGACGTGCATTATCTACCTAATGATGATATTGAATACTTCAGGGTTCAGCATTCATTATTATTGAAATATTGTTAAACTATGAAAATACGTTGTTATCTCTTGAATTACCAAATTTTACAACCCCAAATGGTCAAATGTTTTTGCCACATTTTACTAAGCAATTTTGGGATACCTTTAAGATGAAAAATATTGAATATTGCGATGTGTGTTCATTGAAAGATATTTGGATACACAGAGAAAATAGATTCGTTGTAGCAACCGAATTGTACAGTTATTGCTACAAAATTTTAAAAGTGTTAACAAAATTTTGGTTGCTTTAACTGAAATTCTTCTTTATCAACTGACTTTCAGTGGATAGAATCAAACAATTCTATGTGTGCAACCGAATCATTCGATTGCTTCTACGAATCTGTTTTCTCTGTGTAGAATAAAAATAATTGTTCCATAGTTCTGAGATGTGGATTATAGGGATGCTATACAGTCGTATTGTATGAAACTGGTCGGACTAGACTGTGTAACATTTAAATACTTTTTTAAACAAATTATTTGTGTTTGCCTTGTTGGTTTTTCTGTTTTAAATACGTTTGTATTTGGTTTTGCAACATTTTTATTTTACGGTTTCGGTTAAGTTTTAAAAAAAAATATTAATTAATATTGTCGTTTCACCGAATAATTATTTTTTATAATAGAAAAAAACCTAGAAAAAAGCGTACCAACCGAATATTTATGATAATTTTTGTAGCAAAATTTTTTAATAACAATTTATGCCTCATGTAGATTAATTACCATAAATTAAAAGATGTCTGTAAATAATTATTAAAGTTGAGGACGTAATACCGTGTATAATGGTTTTTTAATGTACATACATAGTAAATTTAAGTTTGCTTTCTTAAATATTCGGTTAAATTCTAAATGTTCCTAAAAATTGGCTGAGACACATTTAATATTTTGTACGTTTTCTTTATGGATACCAAAAAGGGTTCTTTATTTTATATTTGTTTATGTACATATTTTCTTTGTAATTAGAACCCCAAGAAGTTTGTTAATCTATTTTTGTTTCAACTTTCATACAAATTTGTTACGTTTTTGTCCTGGCAAAGATAGAAAAAGGCAACCGTAGTAATTTGATTAAAAAGGGGAATTTATGAAAGAAAATATCCAATAAAAATTTCGTACTTATTTAATAATAATCATAATTAATTGAATAAAGCCCCCAAAAAATAAATAAAAACAGTATAATTTACAATTTATTTTTACTAAATTGCATGTCAGGCAATAATCGTTAATTAGTTTAACAAATATAGAGGGTATAATCATTAACATAAATTGACTGTTATTGGGACATTGGCTAAATTAAAAATTGATAAATTATTGGATGAATTATTTTATTTTTTTTTTACAATAATTTTTTCAGAGATGAATTTAGAAAGTGATTTTAAAGAAAAAAGTGATTTTAACATCGAAAGAATAACTCTTTATAATCGTTCTTGTTTTCAATGTTTACACAATATTGATATTCTAGAAAGACTAGAAGATATATACAGTGAGGCCTCGATTATCCGTGATTCGATTAACCGGCAACATCAATTATCCGGGAAAGAAAAAGAAAATATTTTTGGATCGATTTCAACTTTTTTTGCATCGATTAACCGTAATTAAATCTATTATCCTGGATAATAAGCAACATTTTTTTTCGATTATTTTTGGACAATCAAACACAATGTGATTAAATCGAAAAGGGGAATTCCCTCGACTTTTAAAGTTTTGTGGAGAAACTGATTCTGTTATTGGCTTTCGATGTTTCCTGAAAGAACGAACTCCAAATTCTGGATTAATAGTGAATGAAAAGGCTAAAATATTCCACTCAAAATTAAACAAAAAAAAACGATATGGAATTCACAACCTTAATGCTGCAGGAGAAAAATGATTATATAGCTGCCACAATTTTTGTGGAAAAATTAAAAGAATTCATATCAATGGAAAAACTCAACAATGAAAACATTATTGTGAAATTTTTCCCACCAAATGTGATGTCTTTCCGATGGGTCAGGGTGGAATATGGAGCTTTAAATGTCATTATCGAAGAACTCTAGTGTAAAAACTTGTTACGTCAATCAACAGAGAAGAATTCAAGAAAGCACTGTTCTCAATTAATAATGCTTGGAACGTTATTACTTCTGCAGTTTTGAGAAATGCGTAGAATAACTTACTCTGTCCAGAAAATGAAGGAGTGTAGGCATATGTATGTCTGAAATTTAATTAGATCCTTAAATAATTTTATTATTACTGATATAATTATGTAATTACAACAATATGTATTAAAAAACTACTCAAAGTTGGTACTCAATTAACCGGGATAATTGATTATACAGAATGTTTCCGGTCCCGACCGATACGGATAATCGAGGTCCCACTGTAATATATACTAATATAAATACTACTATATATATTTTAAATCGCTTTATTAATAATTCTCTTTATGACTTCAAATAAATTAAGGCGTCACCAAGAATTTCTTAAACAAACAATTTCAAATCCACTTAAACGTTTCCTTAAATAACTATTTATTATTGCGCACTTCTCTTATTATATAAGTATTAAATAACAAATATAAATATCACCTAAAGTCTTTGAACAGTTAAGAACTAAATACATTAAAGGATGAAACAGATTATTTAGAAAATATTATTTTCTTTAAGATGTCTTATTTCAGTATAAAATGTAAATCAACTTTTGAGTTTAAAGTTTCAAACTTTCATCAATTTACACTCGTACATTTATGCATAGGATTACAACATGGTTGTATGGAAATTTTTCACAATATTACGTTAAGTATCATTCGAACCGAAAATACGATACAACTAAGTACCTTCATCTGAAACAAGTTAAACCATTAAGAAATTGTTGTTAAATTTGTACATGAAGAACGTACTAAATTATACATTAAGCTGAATGCAAACATCACTCATTATCTTGTTATAAATTTACATATTTATGTTCGGTATATGTGTATGCGAGGGCTGACCGAAAAAGTTGTTTCCCCTTCAAAATAATATAAAACATTTTAAATTACTCTTAATAGTTACATTGATATCATAACATTTATTAGTTGTGCACCCGGTCATAGAGTTTCTCGCCATTTTAAAACATGTAAGAAAGTAAAGTCGTCCTACACTGAGTATATGAACAAATGATTTTACAACAATCATCTAACACCCACTTTCTGAGTCGATCAAATTTGGTACATATTATTTTTTCGGCCCAAGGACTAACCCTATTGAAACTGGCTGAAATCCGTCCATTATTTCACCTAGCCCCCATACAAATCTCCTCCCGAAATTGGACTTGATCGGTCATTAATGTTTAATTTATTTATCTCCACAAATTCCGCTCCAATTAAGTTTTATATATGGGGGATTTCACGTCAAGTGAACCAACTTTTAAAATCGATGTCTTCCGATTTACACCAAGGTTAGACCTATTGGATAGTAATTCAGACACAATTTTTCAACAAGATCGGTCCAGAACTTTCTGAGTTAGAGGGGGTCAAAATTTTACTTTTTGACCAAACATGCGATTTTTCTCATCCATGTAACTTATTACCTATTGTTCTTAGCAAAATGTGTTCCAAATAGTTTAAATAGTTCAATCTTTCGAAAAAAAATATTTAAAAAAAAGAATACAATTTTTTTAATATTTTTTTCCGAAATCAAAAACTTTTTAAACTTTTTTTTCAAAATGGGCCCTTTTTTTTTCTTAAAATAAAGCTTGGATATTTACTTTAAGACGACCTATTTGGTCGCTTAGTGGGATGCTAGTTTCATATCTATCAAAAAAATGTTTTGTAACTCAAAACATGCAATTTTTGACTTTTTTTGCAAAATCAAAAACTTTGTGGACTTTTTTTCCAAAATGGGCCCTTTTTTTTTTTTGCTCTAAAGAAAGCTTGCGCCTAGTCCTTTAAGATCTATTTGGTCGCTTAGTGGGATACGAGTGGAATATATAGCAAAATAAATGTTTTGTAACTCAAGATATACAATTTTTGATTTTTTTGGCAAAATCGAATCTTTTTTCCAAAAGGGGCCCTTTTTTAAAATTTTTTTTTTGCTCAAAAGAAAGCTTAGTTCTATTCCTTTAAGAGCTTTTTAGTCTCGTACGATTCAATTTTATGGTGATCAGTCCATAATTGGTCATGTCTCCCATATAAGGCCCACTTCCGAAAATCACTCAAAAATATAAATTATTGAAATTTTAAAAGGTCGGGCTTGACCGACCATACTTTCTTACTTGCTTATATTGCATCTGGATCTCGATTTTAATATACACAGTCGGACAAAACTAAAGCACGGACTTCCCCAACCTCGCTTCGCAACCGAAACACAAATTATCTGTAGCCAGGTGAAGGCGGATAAAAAAAGAATCAGCATGACTCCACCTTTGAATCTGCCACCGATGATTGTTGTCTCAATTAAATTTGGTGAACTTTTTTTGATGGTCAATCCTGTTCCGTTGCATAATTTTGGAGAGTTTAAGTATCAGTGATCCAACCTTCAATGTTAATACATGTTGTGGCATTCCGACTGGTTCCAATGAATTAATAAATTCAGCAGGATAATTGACGGCTTCGTTCATTACTGTGTCAATTGATTTGTATTTCATTATTTCGCCAGCCAGTTTCAAATGAATTCGCTATTGAGCTTGTTGACATCATATTTTTGTTTGGTGCCAAAATTGCACATTCCCACTGCCAATCCGAATTTATGTAAGACTTGGGAATTCCTTGTCGACAACGGCTTGAATATTTATTTAGATTTGGCAGAAGTTCGGAGGGAACGAAATCTCAGTTATGACGGGATCAATTGGAATTTTTCCATTTCCGATGAACAACAATTGTTTTTAGAATGATTCGGCAGTAGGGTCTTGTAGCAAATGCGCACGCATGTTTGTCACTAGCGTTCGGCTTCTGTAGCTTCACTTCCAGTGAAATAAATTTGAAGGAACTTCGCATCATTATTGGAAAGCGGGAGCAATGATCCAATTAAGTGGTACATTTGGATAGTTTGAAGGAAATACTTGGAAATCAGAGTGATGCCGGAAATTTAACTTGGAAGCGGCTCAGGCGGCTCAATAATTGGTGGCAGATCAAATTTGCCGTTCGAACAGCACATTCCCGGGGATTCATTAGGGAACTTCAAAACTCAACAATGTAAGGAAAGTTGTGATTCCTGTAGTCATCATCCTTATTGTAATGAAATACCGCCAACTTTAAATAGATTCTTTCTCTTGATCGAGCCACTTGAAAGCCATTGGCTTGTAGTCTTTCAATATGCTGTTGGGGTGCCTCTGCAGCTCTCGATGAAGATGTACAGCGACACATTTGCTGAAGCCGTGATTCGAGTCGTAGATGCCCTTTCGCAATTTTCCTCAAGACGTGATTCGAGTTCCGCAGCTGTTTCAGCTGCTCTTCTTCCCTTATATTCATTGATTTGGTTGTGTTTTTACCAATGCCTGTTTTTTTTTGGTGGCCTTTTTCGTAAATTTACACTTAAAAAATTTGTAAACCAATTTTGTTCTTGCTAAAAATTCCAAAACACTTGTTACTTACTAATTTGATTTAACTTATAGGTTTTTAACTGATCAGCACAAAACTGAAATTAACGCAAAGCAAATCTAATCGAATC